>NW_028079344.1:2765409-3476014 GCF_014824575.4 Sturnira hondurensis | reverse complement strand
TGCATGAGCAAATTCTGTCCACGAGGGAGACGGCAAGAGAGTGCTTTACTGGTCATCCTTACACTCATTATTTTTTAATTAGAGGAAAATGTTCTGGGTTGAGGGGTAAGTCCCACCACCCTGAGAAGACCAGGAAAGAGGACCTCCCTGCCCTGATTCCAGGGCATCCCATGATTTAGAGAGAAGCCTTCCAGCATGTTCAGCATTCGGCCACCTCATCAGGGAGTGCTTCAGACTAATAAATGCAAACATTCTAACATTACTGGTGGGATTGTTACATCATGTTAAATATTTTATTTATCTGACATTACCCTACTAGCTCATTGTTATAACTTATTAAACTTGCCTCCTCGTAACACAATTTGATCATTTTTCTCCAGAGGGCTCAACTTGCAATGTCCTCTCTGTCACACCTGCAAACATACTCCCTCCCTTCTGCTTCCCTCCGGTTCCTATTTTCCATGAGTGGCATGTGGGAGGTGGTGAATCCTGGCTGCATGAGTGCAGCAGACAGACAGCTGAGAAGTGAATGAGAAGTGGGCAAAGGGAGGTGGGAGACATCAAAGCTGGTATAGATGGACATCTGGTCAGCCTCTTGGACAGAGTTAGGAATCAGGCAATACCCATGGAAACACGGGGCCACCACCAAGTTCAGATGCCTGAGGCTGCAGCAGGCAGAGAAGTGATAACTTTTGTCCTTGGAGTAGTTAGAACATCCGAGCTGAAATCATCAGAAAGGTTGGTCCCACTGAAAGCTTGTTGATAGAATAGCAGTGCATCTGCCTCTCTCTCCCAAGATTGATTTATTCTATACCAGGTTATTTTATTCATTCATTCAGGGGCTATTTGCAGGCTAACTACTACATGATAGCTATTTAAAAGCCATGATCATCAAGGAATGGTGCTGGAAATCATGGAGTTACATAGTCAGGTGGAATCACTGACTTTTACCTTGTGCCAGGTGCATGAGAGACATCAATTTCAATCTCCCCAGCAACCCTGCTATGATAGGTATTATCATCACTGTGTTATAGATGGGATGCTAAATACCTCTTGTGAGTACACACAGCCAGGAAGTTACCAACCAACCATCTAGACTCAGGTCTTTGTGACACCAAAGCCAGTGCATTTTGTAATAAAAGGGGATCCTACTCATCCTAAGTAAGGAGTCAAAGGGTAGTGCACACCTGCATAGGGCTTTTTGTTGAATGAGTTTTTAAAAATGCCACTATTTTCTGACTCTTTGAGGTCTAAAGGGAGGGGTTCAAAGTTTTCTTGCCTTGTTGACATCTGCATCCTTAGGTTCTTTTGTTGGAATCCTCTTTCACTGTGTTCTGCATCCCTTACACCTCCACAAATTGGGTCTCTTCCCCCCTTTAGTGGAGAGGAAGGCATGTTTATGGACCAAATGTTTCAGATCCATTGGAGATTTTTGACCTTTTCCAGAGATTTTAGTAGCTTGGGACATCTACCACAGGGACTCAAGGTAGGTGTTGGTCAGGTCTTTGTATGTGTTGGGAGATGGGTACAATTCTATCCCTGCCTCAGGGATGAGCCCACAGACATCTGAGCTAATGTGCAACTTCGTGACCATGCTTAAATTTTTCTGTTGAAGCACTTTTATTTGTAAAATACAGACGATCCTTTCAGTCCCAATCCTAATTTCATCACACTCCCCCTTTTTGTTAAATGGAGCCCAAGCATAGCCTGCAGCAGCATTTAAATGATGGCAACGTTGTTGCTGCACGGCCTTAATCTTTTATAGCGAGACACATATAGCTATACCAGCTCTCACCTAGTGGTACTGTTTCTCCAATTACTACTCCCTCATGGTTTTCTGAGTGAGTTATTTTGATTATATCTAGCAGGACAGATTACACTGAGGAAATGCAGACTGTCTTACAAGCAGTTCACTGATCTGCTCTGACCTCAGAATAGAAAGGGAGAGAAATAACGCTATCCTGTAATTTATATCTCAAAAAAGAATTATCATCTTCCAATTAAATAAATCTAGTTAAAGCAATGTGTTTCGAACTGTTTAAAAATAGAACAGCATACCAAAACTGGATGAAAGTAGATATAATAAAACATGAGTAGCAATTTCTTCTACTAAGTTATTGAAAGTTATTGAAACTTTCTGCTTCATTCAGTGTCTGTAGTGAGCATGTAATAATATTATAATCAGAACAAACACCATAAACATTGTGTTAAAGCTTAATTTATGAAATGTTAACAAAAAATTCCCATTTAAAAGTATTTTGTGGCCACACAAAGTTACTTAAAAGCTAAATAGAGATGTAAATTGATATTCTCACAGTCTCAATTCCAGACCTTTGTCTCTAACATGATTCCACAAAAAAAATTATTGGTTTCATATTTTTAAAAAGTGTTTTATACACATGCAGCAGTAACCCGGAAAGTAGGAAATCTGAGAAGGAAGAGAACAAATGAGGCAGGTGTTTTGCAAACCTAGATAAACCTGAGCTAAACTTTCTATAGCTGTTCAGGACATGAGAAAAGGGAGACAAAGCCTGGGGTCTGCACAACATAAGAAGTATATCCCTCATCCTGCAAAAACACTTCAGCTGCAACCAAAGAGCTAACAGAGATAAATGGGAAAGGGGAGTAAACATACATTCTTTTCTTCAGGAGACAGCTATAGAAATGTCCTGTCTTAAAGATTTGGGCTGGACAGAAGAAAAAAGTCTCCACCTAGAGTTTATATAAAATGCTTTCCTTCAAGCAGGTGTGCAGCCCAAATTCTCACCAAGTGGGTAGTCCAAAGCTTTAATCCTATCCGTTAGCTTAAAGCCATTGCAGGTGGGTGAGGGACCCAAGAACTAGTGGGAACAGATGCAGATCCTCTCTGGATAAACCCCCTCTCTACCTCCTAGGTGTCAACGGACTCCTTCAGTTCCTTCACACAATCAAAAATTGAAATGACCATGATCATCTTTGTTGCAAAGGGGAACAAAAACAAAAATTAGCAGCGCAGGGATAAGAAATTAGATGTTAGAGTTATTAGACAATGAATTATAAAATAAGTATGTTTATTAGGTTAAAAGACATAGAAAGAAAAATGGTCAAAAGTAGTAAAGAGAAAAACATTAGAAAGAAAGGCCTAAGATATTGAACTAAAAACCAAGCAAAATTTCTAGAAATTTAAAACATAACTATTGTAATTTAAAATTCAATGAATGTGATCAAAACTTAGCTGAAGAACAATTATTGAACTAGGAGATACACCTGAAGAAATTTTCTAGAATTCAGCCTAGAAAGAAAAGGCAATTTAAAAAATAAGAAAAAAAGAGGTTAAGTTGTATGATAGAGTGAGAAAGATATAACTGAGTTGAAGTTGGAGCAGGTGTGACTAGAACTGAGAGAAACAATAAAAAAATTGCTGAGAATTTGACAGAACCGAGGAAAAGCCATCAACATACAAATTTAGGAAGACAGTGAATATCAAGCTCAATAAATAAGACAGACCGTAATGAAAATGAAGAACAACAGAACCAAAAGGGGGGGAAATCACGAGATCAGCTACAGACAATATGAGTAGCCTAAAAAGATAGCAATTAGACCAACAGCTGATTTTTCAAAAACAGCAATGGAAGACAACATATAGTGGATGAAAGACTTCAATGTGCTAAAAGAAAATGTCAGTGTAGAGTTATAATCCTGGCAAAATTATAATTCAGTAATAAGGACAAAACAATATGTTTTAGATAAATAAAAACTGACAGCATTGTTCCATAATAAACTTTAACCAAAAGAAATTCAAAAAGATGTACACTGGCATGTGATTCAGAGATGGAAGTCTAAGCTAGAAGATAGAATGATAAGACAAAAATGGACTAAATATGTAACAGTGATTGAAGTAAACATAATATACTAATCAGGTGGTAATTATAGAATGGGCTGTACTAACAAACTCATAGAAGATTCATGTATTCATAGAAGTTTCCTTGTAAGTATTTTATAGACATCAGTAGTTGCAGCTCCTGATTAACCAAGGAATGGTCCTGGCCACAAGAAATTGGGCGAGTGTGAGCAACTCATATCAGAACCAGCAGAAACACTGCCTGCACGTCCTGTCCCCAGATATCAGCAGTGAAACTATAGGCGGAGCAATGAAACTACGCGAGGATGCATGCAGGAGATAACACAATCAAGCGCAGAGCTGAGAATCTGCACATTGCAAGAAATTCCTTGGTTCCCCTCTTCCTGTGGTTCCCCTATATAAACTAGCCAGGCCGCCTGAGATGGGCTTTGAGACAAGGGTCTCCCATTTTTCAGGTCACCTGCCCCTGAATAAAACCACTTTCCTTTACATCAGCACCTGCCTCTCGAAGATTGGCTTTCAAAGCAGCAGGCAGCTGAGGCTGTGTTTGGTTACAAATATGTGGGCAAAACTAAAGAAACAAATTGTAGTAAATGATAATAATAATGTCTTGTGTAATTTATTTTAATAAGAAAGAGACCACAGTCACAGAATATAAAATGCGTATGGGTACTAAAATGTGAAAAAATGTGTCATAACTCATAGAGGAAGAGGTAATTATAATTATTTTAGAGACCTTGTATGGAACTGTAGAGATGTAGATTAACTTTACACTTTGATAAGTATGCACTAGAAAAATATATTGCATAGCTTCCCATAGGGGAAGGGAAATGAGAAAAAATTAAATCCGGTAGAGAGCAAGAAAGGAAAAAAAGAAACTTATAGATGGCAGAACAAATGGGACCTAACAGCAGAAAAAATAACCTCAGTTCCACGTAGAACTTAGAGCCCCAGCTCCGGAGCACTGTGATTATTAAGCTCGGATACGTAAGCAGAAGGAAAAATCAGAGGTTGATTAGCTTCTTTCCTCAAGCCACTGATGTGATAGTTAAAATATCTCTCTTTGGGACAAATTCTTCTGCATGATCACACTATCAACTAAACTCTACTGAAGGAAGGATAACATGCTCTGAATACATTCACAAACACGGAGGAAGCCCTGGGACCACAAAGGAACAACCTCAGAATCAATGATCCAGTCCAAGGCTCTGGATTCCAAGAAAACTTTATTTACACACACAGGCAGCAAGCCAGATTTGGTGTGCAGAGTGTTTTGCTGACTCTGATTTAGTTTAAAAGAAACAATAAGAGAAGATGCTTTACTTCATGTAACAGTATCAATTCCAGCTTTTAAATGGTGTCGGAAAATCCCTCCTGTAACATGGTCTCTGTGACAACTGACCCTGCTGACCACATGTAAGGAACTATTTCAGGCAATAGTGGGGCTGTGCCAGGACATTCACACATTGCCATGTGGCATCCATAGAGCTACTATCACCAACAGAAAGCATGGAAAGATCCGGTCACCCAATTAGGTACCATCTTTTGACAAGTGTCCATCTCAGGCACATACCTACAATTGCGCTTGGGCAATGCTGTGATGTCCCCCCAGAGGCCATGGGTACCCCAGGACAGTAGAGGGATTAGCCTCATCTAAATATATTGATAAATGTAGTGGAGGACAGGTGGCTGTGTCCCATGACTCTTGAAATTAGAGGCACAGCAAAAGGATAAGAGGCAAGTGACACCAACCCCCTTCAATCAGTTAAGGAATGCCAGAACAGCATTTCAGACTTGCAACTTGGGGAGATGCATTACCCCAGATCCACATCCCCAGCAGGGGGCAAGGGAGTCTTACGTAGAGTCCTGGGATCAGAGTGGCTAATCTGGTTCTCGACAGCAAAGCTTTCACACAGCAGAATGAAATAACTTCAGAGGAATCAGAATAGAAACCAGAGCCAGAAGGAGAACTGGGAAACACAGCAGTGGGGAAATGAAACCCCACAGAAGGAGACTCTTAGGAAGCATGAACGCAAGGTCCCGAAGAAAAGGGCCCCGAGCTTGAGAAAAATCTGCTGATAAATGAGGCTCTTGAAAAACAGCAGTAAGGGGTGGAGTCGGTCCCTGAGAGTTGGGGTTGGCACAGGAGGAGTCTGCACGGAGCCCCCCAGGCGCCAGTGTAGAGCTGGGGAGCTCTTCCTTCTTCACTGTAGCTGTCTCCCGGTGTGGGGAGAACTGCGGCTCGGCGGGCCTGGACTCGCACCTCCTACAACGATATCTCAGGGCATGGAGGTTCCCACGGGGTGAGACTAACTTTGCCATACATTTATTTTTTTTCTTTTACTTAAAATACAAGGTGCAAAAAGCATGTTCTATGTCACCAGCCAAAGCAACTCACCAGGGACGTGCGAGCATCCTCCACCACAGTTGGCATCAGCGCTCCGTCTGAGGCCTGAAATGACAGGACTGCCTCCATATGTGAAATCTGCCTTCGCTCTATTTGCGGTTTCATTTCATCCTTGATTTACCATCACTTAGAAGTATTGAACGCATTATTGAAGGGCCGAGTTGATGTCTACAACACTTCTTAAACTGTCTTCGATTTTCACAGCTAAACATTTTAACAGAGTTTCTGCACGTGAAACCAAAGTAGAAAAACATTTGTATTTGTTTATTGGAAAAGATAATCAGTAAAATATCACTACTATGCTTAAAGACCTGTTTGAGTCAGAAATGATAGGCTTTCAATCGGAACGGGGTGGCACGTCTGAAACGCTGGAGCCTGGGATGCAGTGGGCTCAATGGAATTAACCACACTGTCACAGGACCAGAAACTGTCACAGCCTGTTCCACCTGCAGAGGCAGGCTTCCAGCCTCAGCCAATGAGTCAGAGGGAAGATGCCTGTGGGAAAAAGATGAGGAGAGGATAGCCTGCCTGGTCACTGGCAGAGATCTCTCTTCCAGGAAATTCCCAGATGAGAGTTTCCTTTGCAGCAGACAAGCACAAAGTCTGGGAATGCGTCCTCAAGACCCACCAGAGCAGTGGAGTTCTGGAGCCTGACGTGGGAGGCTCTCATCAGAATCGCCCTGATTCTGGAGTGGTCCAAGTTCGAGCATCAACCACCGGGAACTCAAAGATCGCGCTGGGAGAAGTATGACCAGCAGGTGAGGTGGGTGTGCTCTGCACGTCTTTAGTGCAAAGGCTGCTGTTCCCAGAGGGTTTAACTGCAGGTTATCATGGCTCTCCCCAAGGGCTCCTGCCTTAGATGGCACCTCCTCTTCAAGTGGGTTGTGACATCTCCCTATGGCAGTGCCACAGTGTGGTGCCCGAGATGTGCACATGGCTGCCCCTGGTGGGCAAGGAGAGGCATCACTCCCTCCCAGCTTGCTTCCCCAGCAGGTAACTGTGGGCGCCCTGTGTGTTCTGCTCTCCACATTCATGGAAAATAACCAGACACCAGGGTTCTTGCAGAGGTTAATTGGGAGACATAAATCACTATATAGTTACTCAGTGTAGATCACTTCCTCAATGAAGATTCACCAATACC
This sequence comes from Sturnira hondurensis, assembly GCF_014824575.4. Classification (NCBI taxonomy): domain Eukaryota; kingdom Metazoa; phylum Chordata; class Mammalia; order Chiroptera; family Phyllostomidae; genus Sturnira; species Sturnira hondurensis. The sequence goes on along the minus strand of NW_028079344.1, from coordinate 3,468,625 downwards.
CATTCTGGGGGAGTTGGTGGTAATACCAAAATCTACCATGGTCATGACTGAATATTAATGATCTCTTTCTTAAATACACATTCAGGTGTAAAAACTGAATTTAATCATCAATAAACACAAGGCTCTTTTTACTTCAACTTTTTTGTGTAAAGTTCTAAGCTGAATCTTTTGTGCACTATTATGGGGAGATATCTAAACAAAATGAGGGGGTCTCCTGTAATGCCCTCACTGGGTAGATCAGAAAAAGACACCTAAGAGACCACACAGCACAGTGGAATCAGACAGACTGTGGTCAATGCCAAGCTCCTTCCATTACTAGACTGACAAGAAATGTAAGCTCTCCAAGGCTCAGTTTTCCAACCTGTAAAATAAGATAATAATATCTTATAAGAATTAAATACATCTAACTCACGGTAAGTATTTAATAGGTGGTATTTGTATTTGTGTTGTTATCATATTTAATAATTATTTCTATTTGTTCCACATGTCACTAACTAGAAAACATAGTAGCTAAATTGGGGCAATTAGATAATGCCCTCTGCCAAACAGTAAATGAGGGGATACTGCTAACGGTGACCATTCTGTCCCCAAGCTAATCATGGATTTATTTAACTCATGACTGTGAGTTTAAATACGTTCACAGTGTTAATATTAAAGTTAACCTAAATAAGTGCTTTCATATATTTTACTTTTCAAGTACAACATAGTTTAATAAATGCAACTCTGTTTTATACTAAAAGGTACTTCTTACTAGGCAGTCACACTTATCAGTTGATTGATAAAACAAATTTCAACTATGGCTCAACTTCCAAATTAAAAGTTTTTAACTTTAAAAAATTTTTTTATTTTTCTATTACAGTTGTCCCAGTTTTTCCCCATTGCTCTCCTCTGCCTTGCCCATGCCCCCACTCCTATAGTCAGTCCCCTTCCCGTCACCCATTTCCATGGGTCATTTAAACGTGTTCCTTACTAGTCCCTTTCTCTTCTTTCCTCCCTTATCCCCCTCCCCAAACCCTGTAGTCACTGTCAGTCAGTTTCTTATTTCCATGCCTCTGGTTCTAGTTTTTTATTTATTAGGTTCCTCTTATAGGTGAGATCACATGGTGTTTGTCCTCTGCCACCTGGTCCATTCACCTAGCACAGTACTCCCCAGTTCCATCCATGCAGGTGTGAAAGGTAGGAGCTCCTTCTTTCTTTTTTACTGCTGCATAGAATTCCATTGTGTAAATGTACCACAGTTTTTTGATCCACTCACTTACTGATGGGCACATAGGCTACTTCTAGCACTTGGCTATTATAAATTATGCTGCTATGAACACAGGAGTGCATAGGTTCTTTTTAATTGGTGTTTAGTGATTTCTAATAATTAGAAATGAATGCATTCTATACAATGTATTAAGTATTTAATGTGAATCAAAACAAGTTATATGTGGGGTAATGTAGCTGTGAAACAAGGCAGTTGTGTTGCTTACTGTCATGAGATGGGGAACGGATACCATGCAAGCCACTCATCTACATGACTATATGTGTCATTACATATGTATTAATCATATGTGTACACAACCACATGCCCATGCATATAATTTAAGTGGTGGTAAGTATTATGAAGGAAAAGTGAAAGGTCAGAGAAAGTTTTCCTGAGGAGGTATGTTTGAACTGAACCTGAGAGGGTGAGTAGGCTTTAACCAGGCAAGATGACTCTGGGGAGAGAAAGCAGTGTGTGTATAAGTCCTAAGGTAGGACAGTGTTCAGAAAATCTTCAGGAACTAAAAATGGCTGCTATGGGTGCATAGTCAAGAGAGAACAGGGTTGTGGGCAGTGGGTCTGAAGAAGGAAATCTTGAGCTTGAAAGGCCATGTAGAGCATGTTAAGGGTTTGGGATTTTATTGCAAGTAAATATTGAGGGACTTCAAGCATGAGTCTCAACATAATCCCATTTATATTTTTTAAAGTCCCACTTTGTGCCTGTGTGGAGAATGGATGAAAATGGGCTGAGAGAAGGAATTAGGGTGACATAATAGTGAATTAGGCTGATGGAAGAGTTGAAAAAGAGGTAGAATTGGGTGACAGATTAGATGGAAGAATTAATTTAAGAGAGAGTGAAGGCCAGAGTGAATCCCAGGTTTCTGGGTAGATGGAGGTGTCATTTTGAGAGGGAAAATATAATATTTAAAAGAAAATTATCAATGGAATGGGTTGTTTTCACATGGGTGAGCCCCTGTTATGAAAAGTGAGCATATATGGTTTTTTTTTAATGTATGTAGGGGAGAATTCTGAAATTTAGATGAAATGAATTTTAAGAATAAGAATTCTGCTCTGATTCTAAGGTTTGCAATCGCTGCATGGATATCAGCCTGATACATTAAGAAGGAAAAAACCAAAATGTTTAGCCATCATTTGACCTATAGAACTGGGTACAGTATGTGATTTTTATTACGGTCAATATCAAATTAATTGCCTCTTTTCTGCATTACATATTGTTACATTATATGAAAATTTGAGCTTTGAAAAGGTGTGAAATAATGTGGTGACATTATCATAAAGCCTTAGTCTTCTACACAACCCTTTTATATCATTATTAATTATTGATTTTATTAATTAGTAAAATTCAAATATACATTTGAATTTTAAATTTAAAATTGAAAATGATATTAATTCCTTAAGTTCAAAGAAATGAAAAATTGTAACTTCAAAGCTGGTAAATCCTGTGAATTTTGAACTGTTTTTATGCTACTTTGCTACAACTGTATTTCGTTTTAGCAGGTAAACATAAGTACTGATCACTCTTTTCTCTAATCAACTATGAATTATGATAATTTTGAATTAAGAAATACATAGAGGAGAGCGAGGTGGGGGGAGGCAGAAGTGTTGAGCAAAAAGGAAAAGGACTCAGGGACATGTACGGCTGTGTGGTGATTGGGGGGCAGGACGGGGGCGCCGCATAAGGGTACCAAATGGTAGCAGAAAAAATACGATTAAAAAATAAAAAAATTTTCTTTGTGTGTAAAATGGAATATTAACAGTACCGACCTCACTGAGGTGTTGTTAGTATTAAATGAAATTTCTCGTGTGTAGAGGAAGATACACTCCCTTAGAGTGAAGCTTCCTATGTAGCTGGACAATAGGACTTCAGCTTAGAAGTTATTTTGTCTAGTTCCCACAGATGTGGCTTTATACAATGCCACATGCCCAGTAGAAACAGTAAATGATCGTCTCTCCAAATATTTCATATATATTCTCAAATGTATTATTTTTAGAGGCTCTTACTTCCCTTCCTCTTTGTCTTTCATTTTCCCAAAGTATAGATTTAAAGTAAGCTGTTAGCAAGTTAGTAGACAGTTTTTAAACTGCACCAATACGTGGNTGAAATTTCTCGTGTGTAGAGGAAGATACACTCCCTTAGAGTGAGGCCTCCTATGTAGCTGGACAACAGGACTTCAGCTTAGAAGTTATTTTGTCTGGTTCCCACAGATGTGGCTTTATACAATGCCACATGCCCAGCAGAAACAGTAAATGATCGTCTCTCCAAATATTTCATATATATTCTCAAATGTATTATTTTTAGAGGCTCTTACTTCCCTTCCTCTTTGTCTTTCATTTTCCCAAAGTATAGATTTAAAGTAAGCTGTTAGCAAGTTAGTAGACAGTTTTTAAACTGCACCAATACGTGGGTAGAACAGCAAGTATCAAGTCAGATATTACTCCTTACATTTCTATTCCTCCAAGGAGGAAGAACTGCAAGTTGGAGAAAAGGCTGTCATCATCAAGACACATGTGGAGAAAATAATTTCCCAGTGAGAAGATAAAATTCTGTGAGCTGTCTCTGTGGTTTGAGGTAGGAGTATTGAATCTATTCAAAAGCCTTGTATTAGCAAGATATAAATGGCAATTGGATTATTTGACCAATATGCAGGAGAAATACACGCACATACATGCCAGTAGAACTTTCACTTTGTTTTTCAAAACTATTCAGCATGGTGTAACCACTTTCTTTCAAATATCCTGTGGGAAAGAGAAAGAAAAAAGAAAAGACAAGAAAGAAACAATGGCTTACATCCTGCACTGATCCCTAGAAGGGAGTCCCTCTCTCTGTGACTTGTATGAAAACACATCATTCATAATGTATGAGGCAGTTTCTGGCCCCCATATAAAAATAAGGATGTGAGGCACTGTGGTTCCTCCTTGTGAATGAGTGTATGATGTCTCCATGCCTGTGGGAAGAATGAGATGAAGGCAAGGTAAAGGATAATAGTTAGAGTTTTGAAAGAAAGCTGTTTCTGCTTAAACAGGGGAGACATTAGTTATTCATACTGAGAAAAGCAGTGGAATAAATGCACATACAACAGAAAGGAGCAGAGAAGTCTCTGGCCTCCTTGCCTTGTGGACTCACCCAGAGTCATGGAGTTCTGAAGCAGGAATCTGTAGTGTGTAGTGTGCAGAAACTGCAGGGCCAGCTCTTAAACTACGTGTCAAATTTTTCACTGTAGAATATATTTATTAGAATGATAGGTTTGAGGAAAAATTTCCTTTCCAAAGTTCAAAGAAGAAAACTAGTGGGAATATTGATGCTGCTATCCCTCATTCTCATTTGAAATGTAGTTTATAAACTTAATGATGTTCCTTAAGACCCAAACAAATAAAATCATATAGAAAAGAAAAAAGAGAAGGGAGGTGAATGGAGATTTTTAACTATTTCAGTGTATTTTGATCAATACCAACATAGATCTCTGCTTGATGGCTGATTAGCATCACCGGTCGGGACAGTGGGGTGGGTTAACGGAGCAGACAGAGGCAGGCGGGGCCCAAGTGCCCACCAGGAACACAGGCTTCTCTGTGTTCTGATTTCCAACTTCTGTGTGACTGAAGAATGCCTCTCTTCCATCAACCAACAATTCCAAGGGCTTTCACAAAGAAAGGTCTGAGGTGTAGATAGCGTAATATTCTGTTTATCCAGCATCTGGAAAAAACAAGCATTGTCACATATGGGAATTTTCCAGTTGAGCATAGCACTTTGAATACCAAAGGAAAAGGACTCACTGAGGTGTTGTTAGTATTAAACTTAAAGGAAAAAAATCACCAGTTTTGTTTGAGGCCTTTCAAAATGGACACATCTCTTCATGACTTCTTCCTATTTTGCTGATGATTTCCAAATTTATATCTCCAATCAACACCACTCCTCTGAACCCTAGATTGTTTACCCAAACGCCTGCTCAGCAGACTGATTTGAAAATCTATTTATCATCTCAAAATTGGGACTTTAGTATTTTTTTCCTGAACTCTTCCTCTTGCAATGTATGACAACTTTGTCCTTTCACTTCTCTGGTTAAACACATTGAAATTATTCCAGATTCTCCCCACACCATCCAATCGGTAACCACTTTCTGTTGGAGCATCAGAACGTCTCCATAATCAGGTCACACCCACTATCTCAACCCTGCTCGAACCCACCATCGTTCATCACAGTTGAGAGTCTAATGGGCACTCCTTTGTAAGTAACTGTCTCTTTATCTCTTGCTGCTATTAAGATTCTCTCCTTATCTTTAATCTTAGGTAATGTACTTATGCTGTGCCTTGGTGAGTGTTTCCTAGGGTCCAACTTCTTTGAGACTCTGAGCTTCCTGGACTTCCTGGAAGTGTATCTCCTTTGCCACATTGGGGAAGTTCTCCTACATTATTTGTTCAAATAAGTTTTCAAAGTCTTCTTCTTCTCCTTCTCGCACCCCTGTGATTTGGATGTTGGAATGTTTAAAAGTTGTTCCAGAGGTTCTTAAGCCTCTCCTCATTTTTCTGAATTCTTGTTTCTTTATTCTGTTTTGGTTGAATGTTGATTTCTCCAAATCATTGATTTGAATCCCTGTTTACTTCCTTTCACTGTTTGTTCCCTGTACATTTTTCTTTATTTCACTTTGCATAGCCTTCAATTCTTCCTCTATTTTAAAACCATATTCGACCATTTCTGTGAGCATCCTGATTACCAGTGTTTTGAACTCCACATCAGATAGGTTGGCTATCACTTCATCACTTAGCTCTGTTTTTGGAGCTTTGATCTGTTCTTTCATTTGGGCCATTTTTTTTTTGTCTCATTGTACCTGTTATATAGTAAGAGGCAAATCCTTAGGTATTCACCAAGGCAGAGCAACCCATGTGGCTGCATTATGGCACTGTATGTGGTAGAGGGGCCCAAGGGGGAACAATGCCACTTGCTCAGCTCTCAGCTGGCTTTCAGGCACTTCCTCCACTACTCACAAGCAAATTGGGCCCTTCTGGCACTGATTCCAGGGTGGGTGGATTTGTGTGAGTTCTAGGACGCTGTGAGTCTCTACAAGGAACGCTCCTGTGAGGCCAGGAGTTTCTCCTGCTGCTGCAATCCCCACAGGTTTTTACAGCCAGAAGCTTTGAGGATTTATTTCCTCACACCAGAATCCTGGGTTGTGTAGTCTGTCTCTCTCCACAGTTGTTCCCCCTGATTTATCCTATGCAAATGTGGGACTGCCCAGTCCTTTAGCTGCCATCTTGCCAGAGTCCTCTCCATCGTGACTGCCCATCTCCAACCCTCCCATTGGTCTGGATGAATGTTTCTTCTTTAACTCCTTGGTTGTCAAACTTCCACATAGTTTGACTTTCTGGCAGTTCTGGTTATGTTTTGTTTTTAAATTTGTTTTTGTTCTTCTTTTGGTTGTATGAGGAGTCAAAGTGTACCTACCTATACCTCCATCTTGGCTAGAAGTCTGTTAGTCTAGATTTTTCTATAACAAACATTATATACATTTCTGAAAGATTAAACAACTTTCTATATTTATTTATGATAGTTTAATCATAATAATAAGAAAGTTTAAGAGATTGAACACAAAGAAATTTTTTTTCTCCTTCTTGGCTAGATTTTTTATTTATACTACTCCCCTCATTTCCATAATGAAAATATTCCTAAAATTCTCTTACACAAGGTTTGTCCAGAAGGTATTCAGCCATGTAATATGAAAAATAAAGATATTTATTAGAGAAGATACAAGACATTTTGTACATAGGTGACACCTCAGTCCCCTTCATAGTAAGCACCTTGGGACCTTACACAGTTCTCCCAGTGTCTCTTCCACTGTTCAGAAACACTCTGCAAACACTCCTTTGTTAGAATCACTATCAGCTTCCCATCATATTTTTCTGAATTTCATTGACTGTCTGAAATCTCTTCCCTTTCAAAGGTGATTTTAGTTTTGGGAAAAGCCAGAAGTTGCAGGGCACCGAAAGCTAGGCTGTAGTGGGGTTGAGTCATATGGATGGTTTGATGTTTTGCCAAAAACTCTGCATGAGACATGATGCTTGAATGGGGGCATTGATGCAGGTTAATTCATGCAGTCATTTTGAGTGCAATGACCACACAGTACACATGGTCACTCAACCGCATCCACTGCCCCCACTGACTAGTACAGTGAAGTCATTGTTGTTCACACATGTGCGTTCCAGTCCACTCTCTTTCTGCTTGGCTGCCAGGTTACGTCCATGTTGTGAAAGCCATTCTCATTGTGTTAACAATGGCTAACTTTTTCTGGACAGACCTTGTATATCTTGGCCAAGGGGGCTAATACCAGAACTGTACTATGCATTCTTAAAGCATTTATGGCAACAAAATTATTCAAGAATTCTTTTTTAAAAATATATTTTATTGATTATGCTATTACAGTTGTCCTATTTTCCTGCCTTTACTCCCCTCTGCCCTGCATCCCCCTCCCACCTGCATTCTCCCCCTTAGTTCATGTCCCTGGGTTGTACATATAAGTTCTTTGGCTTTTCTATTTCCTATACTATTCTTAACCTCCTTCTGTCTATTGTGTACCAACTATTTATGCCTTTTAATTCTTGTCAAACACAATTGTAACTTACCAACTTTTATAAATAAGGTTAGTCAAAAGCAAAACTAGAGTCACAAGTTTCTATTTTTTCCCACAATGTAGATATTATCACTTTGTGGCTTTTACTTAAACAGTGGAGACAAAGAGGAGCAATATTATTATGAATCAAAGAAACCAAAGGAAGCACTATTTTGCAGCTTTATGTGTATTAATTTGCAGAAGTTGTTTTTGAAAATTTGTAGCAAAATTTATGTTTGACTCACATGTGTATGTAGAAGGGGAAGTACTATGGAGGAGGTATGAATTTTATTACAACTCACTCTTAAGAACAGATTATTTTTTATATTTTTTAACAGCATATACTCTTTTTTGTTAAATGGGAAAGATTTCAGCTCTAAGTGCCCAAAGGATATTATTGAATCAAATCCAATGATTTTTTCAATGGAAAACAGATTAGGAATTTCTTCTTTTCTAGAAACATAGAAGGAGTTTTAAATCAACCAATCAACAAATTCAAACAGAAATATTCCCTCTGAGCCTTCAATGCAGTAAAAAGTTAGAGATGGAATCCAGGCAATTGGGAGGTCTTCAAACTCCCAGATTTGCCCTTAACAAATGCTTAGTTCTTCATATGTTCTTGAAAGTCAACCAAAATTAAATTATATTTTATGGTACTACAAGGGGATATTAAAACACATACTGTACTTGTCCCATTTCCTCAATGTTTTTCACTTTTCTTGAATAATCTGGATAATCATAATAAGCTCAGGTGTCTACTATTGTGTTAGATAAGGGGAAGACAAAGCAAAAAATACACATACACAGTCTGAATTTCAAATCTGAAAGAAGCTTCAAGAGAGTTCACTTTAGAGTCAGTTCAATTTATAGAGAACTGAGGCCCAAAGAGGCTAAGCCATCTGTGTAAACTATTTTACTTTATTTGTTCATTTATTCATTCATAGAATATATTATTATTGAATATCTTCCCTATGCTGGATGCAAAGATAAAATTCAGCAGCCTTCAAAGCCTGGGACAGAGCTGGTCAGGAAAAGCAGCAGCACAAGGTAGCAGCTGAGTCTAGAACACAGTGCTTTACCATTTTCCGGTGGGAACACATTCGGCTATAGCCCAGATTTTCTCCGGTCTGCTTTTGGATGGGAATCACTTGTGTTGCTGGTTGGATGTAAGAATGCCATGCTCTGCCCTAACCTCCTGACTCTGAAAGTATACCAAAGGGACCTGGAATTCTAAATTTTTAACAAGTACCAGATGAATATAATAATGGGGCCCTAGCAGAGTGTCACCTGCTGGCCAAGTTCAGTGATTGCCCACTGTTTACTGCCCTCTTTCAGTTGGTAAGCTCCTGATTCAATTGGCTTAAAAGTTTCATGTCTGACTTTTTAGGTAGGAACCCGTATCAGCATTTCTCAGTTTAGAGTCAGCAACAGAATTACCTACTGAGCTTTAAAAACATACTAAAGAAGTCCTGGCCTCACTCAGACCACCTAATCAGAATACCTCAAGTTCAGGCCCAGACTTCCTTTGCTTAAAGTTCTACAGAGGATTCTGATGAGCAGCAGCTTTGAGGACACTGCCAACAGGGTCCTTTCAGAACCCTAAGCAAAGACCTTCCCACACAATGAGATAGGGAAGGCTCAGGATTACCTCTGTAGCCCATAACACGTGGTGTTGCCATTATCAGTCATATGCAGTCTGATGGTCACAAGCCTGCCCATCATCTCAGATTCAGGTAGAGGGGGAAATTCCACAAAGTTGTTATAAAAAGCCAACTGTTTTGGGAGAGTGAGATTTACAAATTTTTCACCAAGGCAAAGAACAAAGGAACCACTGAATCAATAATTGCCATGCTAGATTGTGTGTTCTCCACAGCGTTTTAGTCATATCACACTTCTGTTCCTCCTGCCCACATGCCTCACCCACATGCCTTTGTATTCATTTATGAATACTGTTAGTGTGGTTGTTCTCACAGGATTGCTTTATGTTTACCTGAGCCTCATCTTTTCTGTCCATGGACTTGGGACCCCATAGAGGGCAGGGAGCTTGTTCCCAAGCTAAGTCCCCAACATCTGCATAGTCTTTCGATGCACAGATGCTCAGTAACTGCTGTGCAATTGACACGGCTAGCTCTTACTCCAGAGTTCTTCCCAACACCCCACAGGGCCTCTTATCTCTCACATGCCACAGTGATGGGCATTACATTCTGGAGATAGAAGAAAATAGACACTCCAAAGTGGCATGTCCTGGCACACTGACTTCTGGGGAACTCAAATCACTCAAGACCAAATAATATGGGTGATTATGTAATGTTCCACTGGCAGCTCTAACCCTAGTCTTCTAGTCTCCATAATGTATGTTTCTCTCAGGGTATCAGGAAATACTTTGATACTTTTCAAATGGACTCCAGGTCATATTTTATTTTTATTTTCTGACCTGTGATGGAATAAGGAATAAGTCTTGAAGCAGTAGAAAATAAGCTCTCTCCTTGCAAGTAGATTCCTATGACACTCCTAAAAAAATGCATAGCAAGCTTCATGCTAATAGCTTTCAGTTATGTTTGCCTAATGACACCCAAGCTCTTACAGATTTGTTATGAGCTCTCTTTGCTTCCTATTTATTACTCTGCTATATTTTTGTTGGTAATTAGTAATCCTTTGAATTCAATGTATAACTTGACAAGTAACTTAAAACAACCATAAAGAGTTCTTTTTTCAACAAGGTCAAGATTATTCCAATTATCATTTATCATAGCTTTGCTCTTTCCCTGTATTTTATTTTGCCTTCTTAATCTATATGATGGGGTTGTATTTTGGTGTTCTCAGATGAGTTATAACTGGTACTGGTACATAGTTGCACACGTAATAGAGGCTGGGTATTTTGTGTTTTTCAAGTATACCTTTCATAGTACTGAAAGTCATTTTCTGGTGGAGTAAAAAAATAAAGCACACATGACTACTTACATAGATATTGACAAAATAATTGACTATTTAGCACCTTCATATTGGCTAAATCTAGCAGCTGAAATTTTTGCTTTTTTTGTTTGTTTTTGTCTTTTAAGACCATTTTCTGAACACATTTTCTATTTTGTACCATTTGTAACAAAACCTAAGGGACTTCACTCAGGCTCCCCCAGGCCATGTTGTTACCTTCATGTGTCTTCCAGCAATCAAGCCCACAGTTCTTCAATCTCCATTGGTTTTTAATGCACAGCTATTAAATGCATACTCAGTATGTGCTCTGAGGCATGTGAATTTTAAAATGCAATAATCCATTAGCAAAAGAAAAGTTTTAGTTTAACGTATCCCTACGAATAAAGACAACATTCCCTCTTTATCTCTTTTCAGCTCAAACATGGCATCATCGTGAAGTACAGGTGCAGAGTCCTGAAGTCACTCTGTCTTTGGTTGCTAGAGAAAGGCAGTTTATTAACTAAAGCCTGAGAATAGAGTACATTTCTTCCATTATCCATTTATTAAATCAACAAACTAAGTAATGACTATGTTTTTTTCCTAATATGCAGCAGTTTCACACATTTAGCAGTATTATTCCTGGAACAGATGTGTCTTTTCAAAGTCATCTTTCTTTCCTATGAACATAGAATTTCTTCTTAATTGTATGCTTGTTAGCTGCAACTGCTTCAAAAGGTGTTTCTGAACACACCACTGAGATTGCTCCATACTGAGAGCCAAGTGACATGAAAACCACAATATCATCAAGAATGTGAGCAGCCAGCTCCCACAACAAGCACCCAATTAGCTCGTATTCTTTGGCTAAATACACTCAGCAGCCAATGCAGTCATCCCAGGGCTTTGATTTCATAAGCCTCAGAAATACCTGGGAGTCATTTGAATGTGGCAGTATTAGAACCACAAAAAGATAAGCAGGAAGCACTTCTCATTCAGTCAGCAAACTGTAGAGTTTGGCAGCAAAGCACTGAAGGCTGTATCAAACTCCCGCCATGTGACTGTTTTGAATAACTAAGCCCATTAACCAGTATTTTACCCAGCAGTTCCCTCTATCAATAAAAAGCACTCACAAAGAATCAATATCTAAAGCACATTGGGCAAGTACTATTACTTTTATGGTTTCCTCAGTGCTAAGTGTTAACAAAGAACACCTTGCTACTATACTTTTGAAAGGCACAGATGGAAGCCTGCAACCAAACTGATACCACCTTTTTCATATAGAAAGTATAATGAGTTCTTGGGTCACCTTCAAAATATGGTTAGGTTCTTTCCCCGGAGTAGAGTTACTCTGGGATCAAGTGACTGAAAAAGCATGAGGAAGAAATACAATGATTGCTCAGCAGGATTAACTCGGTACTGTTGTCCCGGCCTGCCTCTCTGCCCATAGCAAGGTCATGGACATTCAGCATGAGCCCAAGTGGTTGTTCAGCAGCAATGACTGGTGTGATCCTGGCACCCGCGGCGTTTGTCTGACAGCTGCATGTGCTTCAGCCAGCGCTCAGCAAGTGATCTGCCTGGTTCTGCTCCGCAGAGGAAGGCTCGCCCTGCAATTTCCCACTGAGTCATGAGGTCAAGTAAAAATTCCACCGATGTCTTTAAATAGTCTTGACTCCGGCAAGCCAACAGGGGAGGATAGTGGAGTGGGCCTGTGTGTGCCTGGCAGGGAGAGCAGGTCTCAGTGGCTGCTGGAGGGGAATTTAAGAAAGGCTTCAGCTGCTGCCCAGTGACACTGGTAAGATCTCTTTCAATGGTTTGACCACTAGAGAGCTCAGGCACAAATGTGCTGATGAACCTGTGCTATCTGATGTTAACAGTAGGAATTAGCTTTCGTCTTTTATGAGTGGAAAATCTGACTGTGAAGTCTGTTTGGAAGATCACCTGTCCTATTAATAAATTATATAGATCCCCTTTAAGCGGGTCTTAGAAGGTGGCAGCTCCGTATAAAAACTGGCCACGCTCAGACCCCACTGCCCCAGCACTTTGCTGCTCTTCCCCACACAGGGTGAGGGAGGAGGTGGGAATTGGGGTGCGATGGCTGCAGTGAGTAAGGGTTTGGCTGATTGCTCTCAGTCCTGTTCTTTGGTTATTGTTCCTTGTCTACTGAGACATTGGGGCTCCATCAAGTCGACACCACCCAGTGTATCACCCTGACTCCAGCCCATCACTTACATTTCTCTCAAGGGATCAGGACTTGCTGCAGACTGTGGGAACCCAGGTGGGCTTCTGTCCCTTCACCACATATGAGCTTCTCAGTGGAAGAAGGGCTCTGCTCCCCTCAGGTTCCCAGCCCAATGTAATAAAGAGAAGGTGCTAACAAATACAAGTTGAACTGAATTAAGCCAAGGGTATTTAGAAGTTAGACAAGTCTTGGCAGCAAACCCAAATTCTGTCCTGATATTGCATTGTTAGCTATATTCTGTAGACAAAAGCGCCACGACACCCGAACAATCAGCCCTCCATTGATCTGTAGGTACTGTACGCTCTTCACTGCTACCTTCTCATTCTAATTCTTTAATTCTCGATGAACAGTAATGTCTTAGGAGCTCTCAACAGCAGTAACATCCAATGACCTTTGTGGCAGAAACTCTGAAATTGGCACATTTAACTAACAGTTGTGTACTTTTATAATTAAAAAAACAAAATCAATTTAATATGTTACAATGTTTTGTCCAAAAACTTTTTAAATGTCACTATAATCATTTTTAAAATGTCCATATGTGAAAGCCAAGTGGCAAATATTAGTCTTCTCTGAATGTTAGGAAGGTAATCAGTTTCGTGTAATTAGTTTTAAGGCTTGTCTACACCTTACCTCCTCTTTCCTGACTTTCGGTCATTGTTTTCTCAATCGTTATCTCATCCCTGGGAGGGCAGACCCAGCCAGGGGAGAAGCAAAGTTAGGAAGGATGGCAAGCACGGGCCGGTGTCTTTAGAAAAGCTCAGGGACGGGACTGCGGGTGCAAGAGGACGGGGAAGAAGGCTGCACATTAAACTGGTTTGTACCTATTATCTGAAAGCCATCATACCATGCCACTCACTCACCACCACATGCACACATGAGCAGCCTGCTTGTTACTCTCCAGGCATTTTAAGGGCAAATTTGCTGTGATTGTGCCCCAGAAACTGAGGGGAAAGCCCCGGCTGATTTGGTCATCGCCAGGAGAGCAGGGCTCCAGCTTGCTGTTTGGTCCCAAGTAATGCTTGCTCAATGCTGATGCGGGAGCAGGTCTTGCTGTCATTACCTGGCTACAGGCTGCCAATTCAGAGGTTGGAACCAGATGTTGCCAACGCTTCATACCACACTTGGCACCTGCTTAGTAAATGTTTAACTTTTGAATTCCATTGAATCAGACCTGCTGATAGCAACTGTTTCTCTTTAGAGAAAACCAAAGTCCTGTTTCAATTTATGTTTAAAGTGAGATAAACATGATATTCTGGGGGTTATTAGGAACATACAGAGTTAAAAAAAAAAAGCAAACACCTCTCTAGAATGGCATACAACTACAACTTAGCAAATATTAACATGAGCTTTGACCGACACGAACAGTAAAAGGAGAAAGCTTAGACTAAAGAAGTACCCAGTTGACGAAGTCTCAGTGAGTTGGCTACTGTCCCTGCCTCCAGTGGCCTTGTCAGTTGTGTTTTTTCTCCTTCAGGTAGCTGACAAGCATATCTAGGCCCCCCTCTACCAGCTCCGGCAGAGGCTTGGATAAAGGGTTATAGGAAATATGGAGCCCTTTGTCCATGGGATTCCAAGCAATCTTTGCCAGTCTCCACAGCAGGTAGAGTTCATCTGGGAGGGTCTGGATATCATTGTTGTCCAGGTTCAGCAGCTCCAGGCTGGTGAGGAGGCAGAGCGACCGTGGGAAGGAGTGGATGTTGTTATTCTCGGCGATGAAGATCTGCAGGCTGCTCAGACACTGGATGCTCTCAGCGATGTTTTCCAGGCGATTGGAGCCCACATGCAAGAAATCCAGCTCTTTCAGTGCAAACACGCAGATGGGGATATGAGCAAAACAGTTGTTGCTGAGGTTCAGCTTTTTCAGCCTGGAGAGGTCTGCAAAACTGGCAGGCAGCTGGGAGAGACGGTTGTGAGACAAACTCAGGACTTCCAGGTTCCTGCAGGCGCTCAGCTCGGCCGGCACCTCGGCCAAGCAATTCATGTTGATGAACAGCACCTTCAGGCCCTTGAGGAGGCTGATTTCTTGGGGCAGGCTCTTCAGGCAGTTCCCACACAAGTTCAGGACCACCAGCCTGGTCAGCCTCCCCACCTCAGGGGGCAGAACCCTGAGCTGGTTGTGAGATAGATTGAGTTTCTGGACCTCAGACAAGCCCCACAGAAAGTCAGGGATGTCTGTCATTCCCTTGGTGACCAGGCTGAAGCTGATGTGGCACATGCCCCGCTTCAGCAGGGACCGGGGGTCCTTTCCTGAGAGCAGGGCATCGTCCCACGGGGAGAGCTTCTGCCTTTTCCGCAGGAGTGCCATGCCCCTGGGGCCCTTGTCCTTGGAACAGGCACTTGACTGCCTGGCCCCCATTACTATCCTTTCCACCCTCACTGCCCTGTTGCCCAAAGGTTGGGATGTGTCCTACCCCAGCTGCTAAAAACCTGGCTGTTCCAGGCAGGGCGTGCAGATGGAGGTGAGAACAGGACGGTGGCCAGGCAGTCCAGGGTGCGGAGGAAAGGCAGGGAGGGTCTGGGTCAGATGGCCAAGACACGCTGCCGTGGCTGTGGACAGGCAGTGAATTTAGGTGGTTTCTCTCTGAGCAGACGAGCTGTAATGATATACTTGTCCCTGCGGCTGCGGAACTGAACCGCCTGAATCCCTCTGTTTGCTACCAGACAGCTGTCACTGTCATTCTACCCGGGTTTATCAGGATAGTGTGTGCAAACAGGTCACCAGGAGGCTTTATCCTACTGTTCCCTCTCAGCTTTTCTTGGGTACCACAGCTGAGCAGCGTGATTAACAAGCCCACCTCCAAAAAGAAGCAAACTGCACAAACAGACAGGCCATGAGAGCGCCCGTCTACGTGGCTGTCAGGACTCATCAGGACTCCAGAGGGAAGCTGGACTAAGTCCTGCTGATTGACAGAGTTTCTATTTCCAAAGCTAAGGATTGTCAGATGATTTTATACACACTCATTTCAAACTTTTTATGTAGTTGTGAAAAATTAACAGAAGTAGTCTGCACACCTGGAATCCTTCAGGTGAAAGGTTTTCCTCTCCCTCTCCTTCCCTATCTGCCCTACCTTTTTGAATAAAAAAAGTTAACTTATATGTTACATAAATAAAGATAATGGTTGGTGTTATGTGCTGAATTGTGTCTCCTCCAAAATATCAAATGTTGAAGTCCTAATCCCCAGCACCTCAGAATGTGACTACTTGGAGATTGGGCCCTATGAACACAGGTCTCAGAAGAAGTCAATCCTGCTGACACCTTGATCTTGGTCTTGTACCTTCTAGACTTATGAAAAAATAAATTTTTATTCTTTAAGCTACCTAGTCTGTGGTACTTTTGTGCAGCAGCCCTGATGCAGCTGGGAGGAGACAAACACACTGGGAGGAGACAGACACACGGCATAGGTAAAACCTATAAAAACAGGCAGTGATTCATGGACATGTCCCCTAAAGCAAGGAACATGAAGAAAAAAAAGTAAACAAATCAGATCTCATCAAATTAAAAAGCTTCTGCATGGCTAACGAAAACAGCATTAAAATGAAAAGAGAAACAATTATTTCGGAAAACATATTTGCCAATGATACCTCAGACAAGGGTTTGATCTCCACAATATATAAAGAACTCAGATGACTCCACTCTAGGGAGACAAGCAACCCAATTAAAAATGGGCAAAAGGCTTGAATAGACACTTCCCCAAGGAGGACATACAGAGGGCCCAGAGACATAGGAAAAGATGCTCAGCATCACTAGGCATCGGAGAGATGCAACTTAAAACCACAACGAGATACCACTTCACACCAGTCAGAATGGCCATCATAAACAAAGCAACAAACAAGTGTTGGAGAGGATGTGGAGAAAAGGGAACCCCAGTGCCCTGTTGGTGGGAATGCAGACTGGTGCAGCCACTGTGGAAAACAGTATTTTTCTCAGAAAACTAAAAATAGATCTGCCTTTTGACCCACCGATTCTACTGCTGGGATTATACCCTAAGAGCCCTAAAACACCAATCCAAAAGAACCTATGCACCCCAATGTTCATAGCAGCACAATTCACAATAGCCAAGTGCCAGAAGCAACCTAGGTGCCCATCAGCAAATGAGTGGATCAGAAAACTATGGTACATTTACACAATGGAATTCTACACAGCAGAGAGAAAGAAGGAGCTTATACCTTTGCAACAACATGGATGGAACATTATGGATGCAACATGGATGGAACAACTGGAGAACATTATGCTGAGTGAAATAAGCCAGGTGGTGAGGAACAAATACCATATGATCTCACTTTTAACTGGAACATATCAACAAAAGAAAATCTACAAAAGAAAAAAGCAAACAAAATATAACCAGAGACATTGAAATTAAGAACAATCTAACACGCGACTTCCGCCAAGATGGAGGCATAGGTGGAAACACTGTGCCTTCTCCCACAACCAAGTTTGAACACAACAAAGGTTTGGAGAACTAGGACACACCCAAAGACCAGAAAATGGAATTATACAAAACTGGGACTCAAATCAATGGAATGGACCAGAAGGAAGAATGAAACATCCCACCAGAAAGGAATGAAGAAATGAGAATTCAAAAAAATGAGGAGAGGCTTAGGAATCTCCAGGACATCTTTAAACGTTCCAACATCCGAATTATAGGGGTACCAGAAGGGGGAAAGAAACAGCCACGAGTGGAAAACGTATTTGAACAAATAATAAAGGAGAACTTCCCCAGTCTGGCAAAGGACATAGACTTCCAGGAAATCCAGGAAGCTCAGAGAGTGCCAAAGAAGTTGGACCCAAGAAGGAACACACCAAGGCACATCATAATTACATTAGCCAAGACCAAAATGAAGGAGAGAATCCTAGAAGCAGCAAGGGATAAGGGGACAGTCACCTACAAAGGAGTACCCATCAGACTGTCAGCGGATTTCTCAAAAGAGACCTTNGGAAGGACAGAAGGGCAGGAAGGAGGGAAGGAGGGAGGGAGCCCTGTTACTTTTATTCCCCAGGGACCAATATATCATTATAAGCAAAATAAAAGCTGCCTTGAATTTTGAATGCTTTCATCAGAAAAGAGGCTAAATGTGAGTTAGACTGTAGGTCCCCTACAGTGGTCTCGTGTGTAATGTGAATCCATCTCTCCTACTGAGCAGGGGCTTTGGGAAATCATTCCCCCAGGGGCCCTGTTTCATAGATGAGGACAGGACTGAGCTACACGACGCTCTTCCGATCTGAATAAGGTACCAGCCGGGGTGGGAGGGGGAGAAGGGGGGAGAATGCACAGAAAATAGCATAGATGGTAGGTAGAAAATAGATAGGGGGGAGGGCGAGAATAGTGGGGGAAATATAGAATCTAAAGAACTTGAGACACGTGGTTATAAACTAAGGGGGGGAGAATGGTGGGGGAGGGAGTGTGCGGGTGGAGGGGAATGAAGGGTGGGAATAGAACAACTGTAATGGTATAATCAATAAAATATATTTTTTTAAAAAAGAACAATCTAACAATAGCCAGAGGGGAGGGGGGAGGGAACAGAGGGGAAAGGGTTTTCAGAAACTACTATAAAGGACACATGGGCAAAACCAAAGGGGAGGGTGGAAGTAAGGGAGGGAGGTGGGTTTGGCTGGGGTTGGGGGGGCAGGGGGTGGAGAAAATGTGGACAACTTTAATTGAACAACAATAAAGTAATTGAAAAAATAGGTAATGCTTAAGGAGAGAAGCACTATCAGAGTCGATGACCCAGGTTCTGAGGAAAGGGCATGCAGTCCAGCCAGGGCCAGGTAGGCTGGGAAGCCTGTGGCCTTTGCTGGCAGCAGCCTATGTGCACAACCCTCAGCACAGCAGTTGTGTGTCCTGGAGAGCAATGCTGGTCCTGTGACTATGGTCTGAGCTCCAATCACCAACTCAGAGGCTCCAGCTGGGCCCTGACTGGGCATGGCCAGTGTCTGGGCAGGAGCAGCAGGAGGAGGTATAAAGCAGCACAAGGCCTCTTTTCACTCCACTTGGCATTCAAAAGAGACCTGGCTCCTTTTGACTGAGTAAGCCCCTGGGAATCTTGGACAAAGGTGCAGACTTTGGAGTTTGTTTTTTAATGGAATACTTGAGTGTTCTATTAGTCAGGAAGAGAAAAAAGTAATGTGGCTAAATTTGTACCAGGAATTTTGGGAGCAAACAATACCTTATACATGCATATGGCAGCAGGGTTCTGCTGTTTCATAAAAAGTTAGCGATGCCTCTTCTTTCCTTATTTTTTTCATGAGCATGGGAAATTATGCTAGAGTTCCTGAAATGTGGGGCAAATCAGGAACGAGGATAGTGTGAACAAGAATCAACAGCTTTCTTCTTCGTGGCAATTCTCTTTTCCTCTTAACACATTTTCCCCAATAACAATTTTTTAGCATTTATCAATAGCCAACCTTTATTGAATGTTTACCGTGGGAAAGGCATTGCACTAGGCACTTTACATGAAGGATAGAAGTATCAAAATTATCTTTATTTCACATGAGGAAGATAGCAAGAGCTCAAGCAACTTACACAAGACCAGGTCACTTGCCCAAGTTTAAGTACCCAGTCAACAGCGGAAACAGAGTGCAAACCCAGTTAGTCGGGCTCCACAACCCACTGAAACTGTAAGAGGACTCTGGGCTTAGCCTAGAAAATGGAATAACTATAGCTAGATTATGTATTTTTCTTTTCAAGTTTCTAAGGGCTAGGTCTGGAGAGAACATAGATAAAGAAGTGACTACATAACTACATGCATAGAAATAACTACATAATTAGGCATTAGCCCTGTTTCCTCTTCCCCATCACAACTAGAAAGAGCAAAAGTTAAAATATTCCAGAAGACTTTGACGTAATGGATTTAATCCCCTCCAAAAATAGTTCAGTTCTTCTCCAGCGAGATTCTCATATATCAAATGCATGCGTGGTATGAATAGCTGACTTTATTTCTTTTAATTTTTTGAAATGCAGATACTGCCCACTTAGGTAACCATGGTGATGCAGTCAGAGCACGGGTCAGTTATGACTCTCAGTCCTGTCCTCATCTATGAAACAGGGCCCCTGGGGGAATGATTTCCCAAAGCCCCTGCTCAGTAGGAGAGATGGATTCACATTACACATGAGACCACTGTAGGGGACCTACAGTCTAACTCACGTTTAGCCTCTTTTCTGATGAAAGCATTCAAAATTCAAGGCAGCTTTTATTTTGCTTATAATGATATATTGGTCCCTGGGGAATAAAAGTAACAGGGCTCCCTCCCTCCTTCCCTCCTTCCTGCCCTTCTGTCCTTCCTTCCTTCTTTCCTTCCTCCCTCCCTTTTTAAGTAATCTTTTTATTTAAAAGAAAGAAACAGTAACACGGAATGCTGTTGGCTTTAGGATTCACTATGGAGACCACACATCCGACTTTTGCTGAAAGAGACTTTTCAAGACTCTCTGAATTGATTTCAGTTTGGAGTAAGTCTCAGAATGAGGCATTGTTGGACAAAGTTTAAAAATCTAAGGCAAGGTAAGTTCTGTGGCTGTCTTTAAAACCCAAGGAAGTTACATAGTAATTCAATGTATTTAGTACACTCAATGTACTCATATTTACTACACTTTTATATATTCTAATTGAACATATATTTACTGAACACATAAATGAACAACCACCATTTATTATTTTTAATCCTAAATAAAATAAAACTGAAATGATGAGAGTATAAAATAGTAGACTATGAAAACATCCAAAGCTACTCCTGAATTCCTACCAATGAAAATGTGTATTGGAAACAATTCTTTTTATCCTCAAGATGGCTTTTCAGTTTAACAGACATGTCATGTCTGTTAATTTTGGAAAAAAGAAACATGTATGTTTAAATAATTTATTAAAATAACCATTTTACTGATTTGTAATTTTTAAATAGAAATTATAGGAAAATATGAAGCCAGACAATCCAGTTTACATTTTGCACATGCACATCTGGATCTTTCTTCTATGCATGTCCTCTTTAGTGTATTTTCTTTTACCCCCCCTAAATAAAAAACAAAAACAAAGGAAACAATTTCCTTCACTTGTCACAACCCAGGTGTCATCTAAAGCAGAGCTTGAGAGAAAAGTTATGGGGTGAATATTATACTGAGGAGAACATCCAGACAAGCAAAGTAAGGGGGCCTGGGAAGTCAGGCAGGCAGGGAGAGCAGGCAGGAGCCGGGCATTCTGAGCTGGCCTCAACTTTGCATCAAGCACAGCCTTTTGCTAGGTTTACAGGCATCTGCACAGAGGTTGTATGAAAACACCATGTCTCAGGACAGAATGGTTAAGCATATATAAAATGTGTGTAATGATGAAATCCACAGTACATAACAAAATTCCCTAATTCATGATTTCTGATGGTATATGACCCACAGTGCAGTGACAGTACATGGTAAGTACATGGTAAGACCTCATTAGATAATAGTTTTTACATAAATGCTAGATATTATACACAAATACCCCCCCACACACATACACATGCCTCTGGATTCATTCACGGAACATTCTCCGTGTGTCTGATTTTGTTTTGTCCTTGTTCATAAACTTTACACTCTCTTCAAGGCCAATCAGTGCTGTATCTGTGAAGCATCTCTTATTTATCTTTCACTCACCTCAAATTTACCGAGTATTGACTCAGTGTCAAGAGCTATGTTAGACTATATGGTCTATCCGATTTTCATAAGATTTGTGAGATCAACATTGTTAACTTCATGTTAAATATGAAGCTGACCTTCAGTGGGATTAACTGATGCTCCAATTACAAAAGTAGTTAGTATTAGCATTGTTATCAACACTTGGTGTTCTGTTCTAAATTCTGTTTTCCTTCTACCATGTGAATACCCAGCCTTCCTCTGCACAATTTTTTTCTTAGTAAAGCACCTTATTGTTACTCTGATTAAAACATGCCTCAAGGTTCTAGCTCATAGCAAACTCATTGAATGGTAGCAACACCCTGGCAGTCAATGTCATAAACCTGGGTTGCTGTGGCTGACCATTCTGGATTTTAATCCTGGGTTTGTTACTGAAAGATTGTATGACCTTGAGCAAGTTATTTAAATTGTCTGTATTTCTGTTTCTTCATATATAAAGGGGAGATAATCATAGTATCTTATAAGGTTGCTATGAGGCTTAAATGACTTAATTCACATAAAATATATAGCACATGGCTCTATAATGAATAGAACAGCCTCCATACATAGCCTCTGAGTGAGTATCTGATAGCACACTGGGAAGACAGCCAATTCCACTCCAAGGGCTCAAGTGCAAGGATCTTCATCAGCACAGGGTGTGCCTGGCTCTTTTCTCTCCTGAAAACTGCTGCTTAGTCAATCAGTGGGCAACCAGATCTTTCTAGAGGAAGACTGCTTTCCTAGAGTGAGAAGTTCAAGGGCAAGGTGTTAAGCAGATCTGAACTGAACTGCTTTTTTTTAATAAGTCAAGCTCCTTTTCCAAAATCCTTTCTCCTCACGTTTGTTCCCTGTATAACTCTGCTCATTCAGCTCACATTTGTTGTGGGCTCAATTAGATTTCATGTTCTTTGTCTTCCCTAGAGCCCTTGAACTATTCTGAGAACATGGTAGGTACTTAACAAACGCTCACTAAAATGAACAAACATTTGGGCCCCAAAGGAAATTTGATGTGAGAAAAGAACAATTCAGAAGTCACTTGGGTCCTGGCCTGGTAGCTTAGTTGGTTGGAGTGTGTCATCCTGACAAGCCAAGGTTGAGGGTTTGATCTCCAATCAGGGCACATACAAGAAGCAACCAATAAATGCATATATAGGTAGAACAACAAATCAATATTTTTCTCTATCTCTCCCTCTTTCTCTAAAAATCAATAAGTACAATTTTTTTAAAAAAGAAGGCACTTGGCTGTCCTGTTTGTTTTAAATTGCTTTTCTATTAGTGTATTTTGACATTTGTCTGCTTAATGCATCTCTTCAGAGGACTTTACCCATGTGTTCCATGGGCTGATCATAGAATCTCAATTCAATCTCCACTGCAGCCATTCCTTGAACAGAGCTTTGTCAGACAAGCCAAGTCCGTTTCATCTTTCGGAGACCACCTTGGACACCTGCTCCAGGAAGGTCCTGATCTGGATGTCCTGTTGGCTGCACAGCATCGGGCAGGTGAGGCTCAGCCCCACTGCATCCTCATCTGTGAGTGGGGTAAATATGCTTCCTCCTCATAGGCCTGTTGTGAGGATCAAATGAAGCGATCAAAGTAAAGCAAGTCGTATAGCACCTCATGCAAAGTGCCCCCTGGTGACATTCTAGACCCCACTGTAATCCAGTCTTGGAATTGTAGTCAGAGTATTCACAAAATCTGCTCCAACCTGCTTGCTGCTTAAGCTGTCCTTGCAGGCCAATGGTCACACACTTGCCCACATTTTCATCTCCTGTCCCACCATTTCATCCCTAACACACACACACACACACACACATACTACACCTTCTAGCAACACTGAGGTAGCCACAGACCTCCCTGCACACTTCTCTTATTTTTAAGATGCTTTCCCTTTGTTTATGCTGGTCCCTTGTTTCTCATGCTGCCATCACTCATGCTTCACACAAGCCACAGTGTCACCTCCTCGTGGAGGTGATCACCCTGCCTTATTCCAGGGCTGCCTGGGCATCTTTCCTCACTTCCTAGAGCATCTGGACCTTCCTGTCTCGCAGAGCACTCACCCCACCCCCCAAACCCAAATAGCTGCTATTCTCAGCTGAGGTGGTTTTGCCCCTGAGGGGATGTTTGGCAATATTTGGGGGTGTTTTGTCTCTGGCTGTGAGGGTGGTAGGGGTGCTGCTGACATCTAGTGGGCAGAGAAGCCAGGGGTGCTGCTAACATCCTACAGTTCATCCTACAGCCTCACAACAAAGAGTGATGTGCCCAAAATATCAATAGTGCCAAGGTTAAGACCCCTTCCACAGGGCAAGGACAGATTTTAGGCTCATCTCCTCTGGTGGACTTATACATTTGTTAGGGCCCTGATTGAGCTAAATCATATTCCTCATTGTGTGTTCCCCTGGACCAGGGGTATCAAACTCATTTTCAGTGGGAGCCACATCAGCCTTGTGGTTGCCTTCAAAGGGCTGAATGTAATTTCAACTCCTTAACAGCTAAGGAGTAGTTACATTTACACAGTCCTAAAATTACATTTGGCCCTTTGAAGGCAACCACAAGGCTGATGTGGCCCCAGGTGAAAATGAGTTTGACACCACTGCCCTAGAGCCTAAAATAGTGGCCAATGCAGACAGAGCACCTAGTCACCGAACCCTGGCTTCTCCCTCACTGAAGCCCTGTGTTTATGAATCTATCCATGCTATTTTGCCTCTCTACTCCTATGTAACCCATGTCATCAGAAACATAAATAAAACTTGCCTTGTTTGTCTACTAGTATCAAACTTCTCTTTATGCAGAATACACTACTCACATTATTCACCCAAGAAAAGAGAACCCACAGCACAGCCGTTTCACTCTTTGGGATCTGAACAAGAGTAGCCCCACCTTCAGATGGTACAGGTTTGGATTTCTGTTTCACAGAATCAAACACAGGGGCAGCTTCAAGAATACACTGAACCTACCATTGCTGGCCATTGGATTTCATTAAATCATCACAGATTAAAACTGAGCTTTTCCAAAGGCTGGCTCCAGGAAGGAAGAGAACCATTGTGCTCTTCCACACCTTTTCCTCCCGGGAAATCCCTCCACTGGGCTAACTTAGTTCTCAGGCTTCAATCTTTCCTGCCTCTTCCTGTTTGTCCTCACGTTGCTGGGCAACCAGTGAAGGCTTTTACAGTCCTGCGCCTTTGGGCCTGATCATCAAAGCGCACTTCATCCCCAATGGCAGTGGAGCAAAGAGGAAATTAAAAGATGCTTTGATTAAAAGTCTAGAGAGTAATCAAAAACCAAATCAGCCTTCTGCATGTTACATTTGTGTTAGAAAGCAAGGCAGTGAATTTAAGAGCAGTGAGATTCTATATGACATTCTTGGACTAAACTAGAAGAGCTTCAATGAAAAGCAAATCTCCTTTTAAGAAGTTTCAAATTATTGTGACATTTTAGAATAATGAACTTTAAAATGCCTTAATAAATAATAGAATGAAGGGTCTAAGTTCAGTCAAGTGATCTGTACAATGCCTATTTGAGGTACATGTCCCTTCAATAGAAAGTATAAAATATGTATAGTGTGTTCTTACCTTAGGTGTTTGATAAATAACTTGGAATCTCATTTGGAAACTTCTCCAAGGGCCTATCACAGTTCTAATTTCAGATTTGGCATAAACTGTTACCAAAAAAAACCACCTCACTGTCAAGGAGACAAGGTAAAGCAGACAGGGGCTGAAGCCCTGGGGTCTGTGGGACTGATTCCACTTCTAGTCTTAAATCCTTGGTTATGAGTCAGGCTTTGCAGGCAGAGAGCTAAAGATGAATTCCTAGTTCCGTCACTTTCTTGCTGTGTGATCGGGGGCCAATGACTTTGCCTCTCTAAACCTCAGTTTTCTTCTCTGAGATATGGAGAAAACAATAATTTGTGATTGCTATGACAATTAAAGGAGGCGAAGCAGGTAAGTTAAGCAGGAGATGAAACTGCTTAACTTGAATCCCGGCATCTAGTAAATTGGTAAGTAGTAGCAATGACAAATACTATTACTGTTACTGTTCTACTAATTTTGTGACTTTAGGCAAGTTTTCAGCCTTGCTGAATTTGTTCTTGGGATTAGAAATAGAACTGGAATGGGGGGTGGGGGCAGAGCAGAAAGAAAGGGGCCATCGAAGAATCTCAGGAGGCTGCTGTCGATGAGCATGGGGCAACAGAGTGCGGGATCCAACCCCCAAGGAGAAGCCTCTGCCTCTCCTCCAGGTGTCACCATTTCAGAGATTAAGAACAAATAGCAGCGACACGTAATGTTCGCTTGGTGGAAACAGCAGCAGTGGAAGGAAAAGCAGGCAGCTGAGAAAGAACTGAAAAGGCAAGAAAGGCTCTTGGTGACAAGGCCCCACCAAAGCCTACACCCAAGACCATTAACAGCCAGTGAGTGTGTGATGAAACCACAGGGGATAGTGATGATGAAGAGGTTGCTTCTGATGAAGCTACAGATGAATTTACTTCTTTATTCACAAACTTCTCCTGAGATTCTCATTACATCAGAGAGACCTCATGGGAGGACAGTATGACTCTGTGAATGGCTCTCCACTGTTACACCAAACTCATGTGTTTATTACAGAAACTAAAAAATTATTCCACGGTACATCTCAAGAGATTTCACAGATCTGATCATTATTAATGAAGATTGTAAAATATCAAATAGACTAATTTACTTGTCAAATGGACCAACTCTCATTTTAAAATAAACAGTATTTGTCTGCATAAATAAAAATCAAAAGGCAAGGACCCCACAGAACACATACCTGAAATAATTCAGAATAATTTTACAATATAGCTGGATTTTTCTGCTGGAGTGAGTTTGCACCTCTCTTTTTCCATAATCTTCAGTGTGTTGGAAGACAGGTTGCCACATTCCACAATCTTTGGGATTATATCTTCTTCAGATTTCACAGATACATATTCAGGAGTGGAAAAAATGAGAATTCAGAAACTTGGACCGTGTTTTACCTTAAAATTAAGATCTTTTCAGAAGGGAACTTTTGGTTCTAAACATGGAGAATATGAATTGGTGCATAGGCCCCAGGAAATGGGTACAAGTAGAATAAAGTTTCATTTATAAAGTACTAAAGGAATAGTGTTGGATTTTGCTGAGCAGGACTGTCTTGAATTTGTGACAGGAGACTCTTCAAAATGACATTTACTAATTCCATGTCCCTTTTTTGTGTCTGTTCAAATTACTAAATACCTTGAATTATCACTCACTGTTTCTGTAGAAAATACAAATAAAAGTCATTTTGTGAGAACTTAAAAAAAAAACGAAAAGAAAGAAGACACGAATGTGTATGACAATGTCCCAGAGCTGGAGCTCCACTTAGTGGCAGTCACCACCATCACTGTGGACATCATCGTCTTGGTGGTTCCTCAACTCTAAGTAACTATACTTTAGTTGAAAGACAGCAAGTCAATATTCCTCTATACTTAAACACATACGGAAATCATCTCAACCATATAAATTACATATGCACATGGGTAAGAGCCAAAAAAAGACAGAGAATGATAGAAACTGATTATGGGGTATGTCAGGTGTGTGAATGAGGCTTTTTTTTCCTTCTTCTTTGATTTCTACTAATGTTATAACTGTGTGTAGTAATATCTTTTTAAATTTTGTTATACGAAAGTATAATGGATCCCACTTTCACAATTAATAATGATTTTTCAATCAGGAAGAAAAATTCAAGTCAGCACTGTTGCCAATGATAAAAATTTTCACAAAGTGAAGAGGCAAAAAAATTGAGCTAGAATAAGCAGGGGTGTGAGGAGTATGGAATAGGAAATAAAAAGGTCTAGCTCAACTGAAAACTTCACTTTGGCTGGCACAAACTAACTGGGGGGAAGCCGAGGTGGGTTCACACCACATTGTTTGTTCCTCGCATTCATTCAACAAGCATTTGTGAAGCATTTGCTCTGTACCAGGCCAGGTGCAATGTCCTAGGTATGCAAAGAAGAGAGAGTCACTGGGGAAACAGCAAAATGATTGCCAACTCTATGTTCCTACTGAATCCCTACTTAAAATCTATCAAAGGATTTCAGTATAAGGTTACAAGAGCTGTAATAGAAATATGTCTGAGTTGCAATAGGAAGAGACAGGAGGAGGAAGAAGGTCTGCAAGGGGTGGGGACGGTGCAGATTCAGAAGAAGCAGGAGCTTGGTATGGTCATGTGGGAGCTGGGGCTGAGCGTGGCAAGAGAGGAACTAGCAGGGGCAGAACGTGCCCTGTGCCCAGCAGACCTGCAGGAGTTTTTAAAAGACTGGAGGAAGGGATGCAAACGGGTGAGAGAAGCTCCTGCAAATGGAGCAGAGAAAGGAGAGAAATTGAGTATCACAGAAGAGATGAAAACTACACACCTTGAATGTTACTTTTCTCAGGATAGATCATCTTTAGAGAGTTATTTGACTTGAGTTAATGACTTCTCTGCTTTTAATAGTGATTCAGCTCAGCATAGGTTTGAAGAGGATTTCACTGTTCTGGTGTCATACATTTAGAAAAACCCATGGCTTTGGCTACAGGTCCCCAAGGGTTAGTGACCCTGCCTTTAGGCCTTCTCAAGATTTAATTATTTAATATCATAATAGATTTTAAATATCTCTTAATTTAAAAGAATTGGAAGGAGTCTTGATTAACTACTGAAAAGGCTTACATTTTTGCAGTTATATGTGTGTTCAGCAAAGTAAGCTTTATTTCCACATTAACACCTGTCTTGGGGTCACATATTCTCACCTCTTGTGCCTGTCCCCTTGCCAGCTTTACTAAGTCACGCAGGGCTCTTTCTCAAGGGCACCAGACTTGGTCTTACATCAGGGGCTGCATTCCCCAGCTTGGAGCTCACATCTTCGCAAATCCCTGTGCACTGCCTGCAGCCCCAGCTAAGTGCCTAATACTAGGGCTTGCCTGGAGCACTGAGAAGTAAGGGGATGTCAACCACCCACTTTGGAGGCTGCAAAGTGTAGAGTGGGTTCCCCAACCCCTTGTCTGGTTGCCCTGTGAGATACCAAGTTCAACAGATAGTTAAGAACCTACCAAGGGGTGGGGAAGAAGAAATTTTAAAACTCAATTGAGTTTAAACCAAAAAGTACCACAACATCTCTGACTTTAATTGCATTTATATGGATGGTTTTGTGTAAGTTTTCAGTTTCCAGGAAGCTATAGAGCTTCAGAGAGACTTCAGCTTGGTTCTAAGAAAACAAGAAATTTATTTTTTGCAAAGCTCAGTTTGGCTGAAAATCATGTATACTCTATCTACAGACCTTTACAAATTCAAAAACCAAATTAATGAAAACATTATGGGAGAGAAAGCAAAACATGTTTTTTTGAAAGGAAAAGAAGAACAACCTTTTCCATGGTCCATGGCTCTGTAAAGATTTGTATGTTTGGATTTAATTTGGTCTGCAGTTCAGTAAATTGGAGCAGTTTGTGTTGGCTTTTGGTTCAGTTCACATCCCTGTAAATGTATTTGCCCTTTGAGAAGCAAATATGCTCCAAAAGAGTAAGTCTAGGATGGTACCTTATGCCACTCGAAATCTTCTCTATCCGTTTGTGAGCACATAAAATATCCAGGTGCAGAACCAAATTTTCTTTCAGATGCTTCTGGCTCCATGTAGCCTTAGAGGAACCCCATCTCTGTATTCATTCTGAGGTGTTCTGAGGAACTCCCAGGCAGAGGTAGACTTACTGTGAAGATGGAACAGCTTCAATTTGGGCCCCTCACATGCCACAGATGTTCCCAAAGCACCAGAGGAGACCTTAGTGATGTATTCATGTTGTGGCATTTAAAAAAATAAAATGTGTAAAAGTGAGGCATTTTAGCTATAGTCCACTGTCTTCCCCTTCATCATACTGCCTTTTGGTTCAGATGGCATCAAAGTATATAAACATTTTGGGAATTCAGATGAAGGAAATTTGTATAAGCAACACATCTTGTTTGGGCTTAGTGGAATATATTTATGTGCTTCTTGTTACTTCCATGGGCAATTAAATTATTATTAGCCATCCTGGGGTCAAAATAGCTTCTAGGATAATTCTTATCATTCACTGTACATCTCAAATAATGTTGTGACATGAAGTTGCAAAACCAGAGGTCATGTTGTAGTACCAAAGTGTCCTGTGGTTCTTGGCACCAGAAGCTAATTTGTGGAAAGTTCTTTCAGCTGTCAGACATTGTGGTACATTGTTTGCAAAGTTGGCTGTAATAGGTCTTCCCGCTCTGCATGTTCACTTATATGATGTGCCTTTCCTGCATGTTGTATTAAGAGATGGGGACTGTCCCGACACCTTGAATCTGGGCCACGCTGAAACTTAGTTTGACCAAAAGAATGTAATGGAATGCTGAATTCAGTTTTCTGCAGTTCAATAAGTTGTCAAGGTCTGCATTCAGCTTCCACTCTCTCCCTGTTTCCACCATGTGAAGAAGCCTGGGCTAGCTCCCTGGAGGGTGAGAATCCGTAAGAAAAGAGATCTCGAGCTGATAGCCAGAACTGGCCACCAGGAATGTGAGTGAGGCCATCTAAGCCCATCCAACCCCAGCTGAGCATTAGATAGCTGCCACTTTATGAACACTGCGGGTCAGACCCCAGAGCCATCTAGCTGAGCCCAGCCCAACTTGCTGATCCAAAGAAGCACGAGGAAATAAAATAGTCATGCTCAATGCCATTAAGTCATTAAGCAAAAATAGTCATTGCTTAAAGCCATTAAGTTTGGGAGTGGTTTGTTATGCAGCAATGAATAACTAATACACACAGGAAGTTATGCACAGTGGATCTGGTTCTCAACCATGCCTAGTAAAATAGTTCTCTTCTGTCAGAAGTGTACTCATAATACATTTTATAAAACTATACATGAGCTATACAGTTTCCTTTATGCCCTTCCTTCCTTCTTTTTTTCTTATGGGAATAGTGATAAAACATGAGTAAGCCTTTGGAAATATAATTTGAAAACATGTTTTGGGAAGTTTCAGTTTAAAAAGTAAGAAATCAGATACTCATGATATGAATGTACAGGACAAGTATCTTCTTTTGTCACCTTTAACTTTATTAACTAAAAAATAAAGGAGGAAATTCAGACAAAAATAAATAAATAAGAGAGCAAACCCCAACTCAGCACCATTCTACAATGAAGATGGCCTGTACTCTTCAGAAAGGTCAAGACCATGAAAGTTAAAAAAGAAAGACTAAAAAATTGTTCCATATAGAAAGAGCCTAAAGAGGAATGATAACTACATAAAATGTGTGATTCTTAATTAGATGTTGAACCAGGAAAACTTAATTTTTTTTCCTGTTTTACTATGAGGACATTAGTGAAAATCCTTCTTTCTTCCTGCTGCAAATTCTTACCTTTTGCAACAACATGGATAGAACTGGAGATTACCATGCTAAGTGCAATAAGCCAGGCGGTGAAAGAAAAAAACCATATAATCTTACTTATAAGAGGAATCTAATGAGCAAAATAAACTAATGAGCAAAACAGAACCAGAGGCACAGAACCACAGAACAGACTGACAGCTGCCAGAAAGGAGGGGGAGGCGGGGACTGACTGAAAGAAGGTGAGGGGATCAGTCAGAGAACATGTATGAAGGACCTGTGGACAAGGGTGAGGGGACTGATTACAGAAGTGGGGGCGGCCTGGGTGGAGGGGGGACAAAGGGGGAAAAGTGAGATAACTATAATAGCATGAACAATGAAATATTATAGAAAAATAAATTAAAAAGGACATTAATGGAACAATTCTGAAATTTGAATCAGGTTTGCAAATTAGATAATAGTATTGCTTCAATGTTAATTTTATGCTTTGAAAATCATACTATGGTTATATACCAGAATGTCATTTTTTAAATAGAAATGCACACTGAAGTATTTATGAGCAAAGAGGCATTATGTCTACAACTTACTCTCAAATGGTTAAAATATATGTGTATAAATATATTTATTGAATATTATACATATAAAACATAATAATAAAGTAAATGAAGTAAATGTTCTCAATTTAAAAGAGAACACTTGTAATAAGGATGTTTCTAAGAACTTTTATTGCAGGCTGCATTGAATATACCAGTGTTATGTCAGTGTGGGGATCTGGCACCCATTCTGTAATGTATGTAGAGAAGTGTTTAAGAACATGTATAATAAAGATTAAAAAGACTAAAAAAGGGAAAGGAAAAATATAAAAGCCTAGAGAAAAGATTTGAAAAGTAACTCAATAAAGCCCAGAAATAAAAGGAGAAGAAGAAAAAAAGAAAGGGTGAAGGCAGAGAAAGGGGGAGGAGAATGAAGGACAAAGAGAAGGGGAGAGGAGAGAAGAGGAGGGAAGGGGAGGAAGGGACTGAGAGGAGAGGAAAATAGCTATTTCAGGAACTTCAAAATGTTGGCCACACTTTTCCTTTGTAATTATAAAGGATTAATTTGCTAAGTAGGGAAACGGTATTGTTAAGTAGAGAAGCTTACAGGTGCAATATCAGGAGGGCTGAGAAGGTGCAGCAGCAGACCCACCCACAACCCATCCACCACCCAGCATTCATGCCACCCCGCCCATCTCTTTGGAACAACCCCACTGACAGCAGGGAAGGGATGCACGTTAGATTGTTTGAGGGATTTTGTTTCCAAGGACAAAAATTTGCATCATTTCATCACTCATGGCCAGGACACACTGCCACATGACTTTGTATGAAGAAACCTGGAAGCAGATGTCTCTTGTTAAAAGTGACTTTGGATGGTGTAGCTCAATGGATTGAGCATAGGCCTACAAACCGAAGGATCGCGGTTCGATTCCCAGTCAGGGCACATGCCTGGGTTGCAGGACAGTTCCCAGCAGGGGATGCATGAGAAGCAACCATACATTGATATTTCTTTTCCTCTCTCCTTCCCTTCCCCTCTAAAGGTAAACAAATAAATACATAAAATCTTTAAAAATACTGAGTGGCCATCACTATGTGAGCTTATTTCTCATGTGCCACCTCCCTTGGCCTTGTTCATCCTCAGAGGAGTTGTGTTGACTTTTAGTAAAAATGGTGTAGGAAAGGTAGAAACGGGAAAACTAAGGATGATAAGTGGGAGAATATATTTCACATATAACTTTACAGCCTGGGAATTATACATTTTTTCATGCAGTAGTAGGGGAATCACATTTCTGTTTCTTTGAATGTTTTTTTAAAACCCTGATTCTTCTGAAAGAATGTGTAAAAATGTTCATGTTTTCTACTCTCACCTTTGAGAATTACTTCCCCATAAATTGCTTTCTAGTTCAAAAAATTACTTCTTTTTAAAAACAGTGGGGAGAAGCAGCTTTGCCTTTATAGGACCAGAGCCTCAGGTGTCTCTCTGCAAATTTAAGAAATGTTATAAGAACTGGACATACCTCAACACAGAGTCTGGCTCAGGAGATGAACTCAATAAATAAAAGCAGCTATCATTTTTACTGTCATACTCCCTCCTTCCCATATAAAAATACAGAGGTGGCTCATCTAAAAGAAATCAGGGCAAGCAAAATGGGAATTAAGAAGTACATTGACAGTAATGAGAGGGAAGAAGGGAGGGAATTTCAGGGGAAATAGGGGAGGGATTTAGAGGAACATATATAATGGCTACATGGACAACAACTGAGAAGGGTGGAAATGAGAGGGAGGGGGAGTGGCAGGGGATGGGATAAATAGACAGAAAACTGTACTTGAAAAATAATTAAATAAATTTAAAAAAAAGAAGTACATTGGGAAAGCTAGGCAGTCATCATCAAAGAAATTGAGCCTGTTTGGCCTTCTCTTATCTCTTGCTTTCCAATCTGTTTGTGTGAATTTATTACACTAAATACCTAGTGTTCCTATTGCTCTGTCTCTCCTTTAATCCAGCATCACTGCTCTGCATAACACACTCTGGCATCTGCCATGGAGAGACACCAAGATACAGACACTGCCCTTGGGCAGCAGCCAGGAAGAACAGTAGATGATGGGGGAGTGCCTTCATCGGAGAGCTGAACAGACTTCTTGCAGTGTAATGATTGTTATTAACTAATTGCCAGCCTTAGCATAATCCCAAGAATGGCACTTTGCAGGTTTAACAGATGCAGCAATTCTACCCACTAGCTAGATTAGCCCCAGTGACACCATAAGACTCTTATGTTTATAGAAAGTCTATGAGACAATAAGCCTGAGGCATTTTTCCAAAAAGTAGAATAGACAGTGAAGGTGGATGGAGTAGAAAATATATGGAGAGCAAGAGAGAGATAAGTGGAAAGAAAATAAAGGTAGTGCATGTAGTAAGTGGAAAGAAATAGGATTTGATGACCACTGAGGGTAAGCCCTGGGAGGGATTTGGGAAGATGATCGTCTTTGAAGGTCATTATAGGAGCATGACAGCAGTCCTAATTAAGTTGACATAGCATCATCGTTTCCTAGAACAGTATTCACAAAAGATTTTGTTTTCAGCAACTTCAACAAGTAGAACAGTCAAGTTCTATATAAAGTTGATATAGCATCATCTTTTCCTAGAACAGTAGTCATGAAAGATTTTGTTTTCAGCAACTTCAATTAGAAGAACAGCCAAGTTCTATATAAAGTCTGGCCAAAATGTTTCACAACTATCTTTTTTGAGCCAAGCAAATTATTTTTAACCCATCGACACTAAAGACTCAAGCACATCATCAAACAGAAGTCTGTATTCTTCCACTGTTGACTCTAATCTCATAATTCAAAACAACTGAAGAGTCTAAACATCAACAAAGCTTAACAAAAACCAAGCATGCTAATGCTAGGCGGAATCCCAGGTGTCTGGTGTATTGCCTCTCTATTTGTAGATAATTGAATTGAGATCTGGTGCTGCCCACAGACCTGTGCAGCTTATGGCAGAGCCAGGGCTGGACCTGAATCCCGATGTCCTCAACACCTAGCTCAGCACCATTTCACTACTTCATGGCACTTTCCTGAAAATACTTTAACCTACTACCCTTTCCAGTGATATGGTATTCTGAGCAGAATTAAATCTTTGAAATAAAAGGAATGAAGCTGTGATTGGTTGACTTTCTAAGCTTTAATCAGTCGGAAGAAGAATTCTGTTTACCAGTGTGGCCTGCCTGCAACTCCAAGATGCCCCGTGAAGGGAATGGTTGCCTGCCTGCCCTCCCTACAATTAATATGAGCTTTGGGGGAAAAGAGGGAATTTGGGTGGTGTGCAGAACACTGGGTGTCAATATGGAGCCTCCAAACCTTTCTTTCCTCACAGGAATATAAAGGAGACACGAGAAAATGTGTCATCGTGATGTCGGGTGCTGAATGGAGGGCTCAGTTTGCATGAGGGAGACTTGGCTCCGAGACTCAGCTCTTCTACTGATTGCCTGGGCAACTCGCTTTCTCACCAGGCCTCTGAATTTCAGTTTCTTTGTTATAAAATAGAAACAAGATGCCATCAACAACAGGTCTTAGAAGTAATTCAGTAGGATAACAGATGTCATCACTCATTATGAACCACACTTTATAGATATGAGTTATTATTGTTATTGTTGCACTTTTTCAAAAATTGTTCACTCTGGTTCTTGTCTCATATTAAGCAAATACCTATTCAGTTTGGGCAAGTATAAAGTAATAGTTAAGAGAAAGGATTTTAGCATTTGACAAATCTGAGTTTTAATACCAGTTCTACGTTTTTCATAGTACATTGGGCAACTTATTTATGCTTTCTCAAACTTGACTTGTCATATCTGAAACAAAACTGGTAAAACCACCTGTCTGTCCCTCAGGTTGAGTTGGTACATGCCCAGTGCTTACAACCTCACACATGCTTAATTGCCCTAAATATGTCAACAAAGTTTATTAGTACAAGATTTTTTTAAAATTTTCCCCATGGAACCACCAGACAGGATTTGGTTCTGAAGTCTAAATTAAAGGACTGCTTACAGTTGCTTTCTGAGCTGGTTTTAAGGTCAAGCAGATGTGAGTCTGTAGATGCTTGCATGCCATGCAATGGGCTCCTTCCAAGGCATCTAGCACAGAGTGCTGGTATGGTGCATGTTGTGAAAGTTGTAAGGTTGGAGACCCAAATTCCGTAAGTCTAGAATCTCCACACTCACTTTCACTCAGGGTTCAGTGGTTCCCTGTGCACTATAATTGGGGAATTCATAAAATGAAGTTAGGAATGTAAATTAAGTTGTATTCATATCACTTAAACTGGAATTATCTTCTAGAAGGTGGGCCCTTTGTAGAACAGGCTTCCCCTGCTAGGTGAGTGTTCTAGGAACCCATTTGTGTTAGTGTACCAGCTGGTGTTGTGAGAGCCTGTGTTTGGCTTCAGTAATTTTTTTGAAGACTCTTTCAACTAATCTGCCCATTTCATGATGGGTGATTTACAAGCACACCTGCCCACACTACAGTAAGCATTTAGCAGTTTTTGACCCAAAATGACGTGACCCCTGTGTTCTACCATCCCTATTCACCTGATCTTACCTCAAGCAACTTTTTTGTTTCCCCAGATCAAAAAAAAAGTCCTCAAAGGGAAACATTTTGTAGACATGGAAGAGGCAGAAGCACTATTAGGATCAATGACTTTAAAAACTGTTTTGAGCAGTGGAAAATGTCTCAATAGGTGTATTACATCAAATGGTTAGTACTTTGAAAGTCACTGAAGTTTAAACATGTAAGAATAAATACAGTTTTTTATAAATATGTTCTGAGTTTTGGGGGGTCCCCCCTCATAATTGAATATATTCTTTATCTTGGATATTTATTAACTAGTGATTTCAATTTAAATGGAAAGACCTTCTCCTTTAAATTATTTCAGTATTTTATGATAAAGCATTATTTAATGATTTTCTATAAATGTGTGCAACACTGAAGGATAAGTGAAGATGCAGATGTGGAGTGTTCACTTCTTGCTTATAATCTGAATGTTTTGTTCAAGGATAGAATGCAATTTTTGGAGAGATGAAAGGTCTTTCCAATCAAGGTGATGGACGGCAGCACTGGAATCCTCCCACAACCCTATCAATACTATGGAACAACCATTGTTCAGAACTGCCTGAAATCTAGCTAAATCTAAGTCCTACGAGTAGGAATATAAAGAAGCAGCCACATGGAGACTGATAGGAGAGGCGGTGGAACAGGCTGATCCCACACCCATGTGTGGTTGATAAAAATTGGGAAGGATATCTCATCTGCAGAGGTTCCCCCTGAGGAGAGAGGTGTCCCAGCCCCACAATAGGACCCCAGCCCAGGGGTCCAATGTTGGAAACAGAAGTCTCCATAACTCCTGGCTATAAAAACCATCAGGGATTGTGGCTGAGTGAGAGAGAGAGGCTTCTGGAGTCCCAGGCATTTCCTTTTAAGGGATCCATAAATATTCTTACATGGACTCATTCCCTCCAGTTTCTGGTGCTGAGTTGGTAGCTCAAGGGGTGCAAGAAACATGATGAGAGGAACTAAGGTGTCTGGCAACAGGGTGAAAGCTAGAAGGGTGGGGTGGCTTGCTCTGGGACAGAGGTGCTGACAGAGGCTATTGTTTCTTTTCCGAGTGCTTCCCCCATGGAGCCAGCAAGCAGGCATTATGTGTGAGTCTCCATCAACCCAGCTCTCACTGTTGGCTTCACCCTGGTGATTCCCTGAGACCCCAACCCACCAACTTGTGGGCCCACTCAAGCTGTTTCCAGTGGCTTTTCCATACAAATGACATATCTTGGTTCATGCTTCAGACTTTCCTAAAACCTCTCAGACAAGCAGTGTCTGGCCTTAGCATGCCCCATACCTCTCGATGAGTGGCCCCAACCTGGCACTAGCTATAGCCAGCTTTGGTTCTCAGCTTGGCCTCTCCTGGGTACCGCCAAGCCCAGCACAACTAACAGCCATCTGCATATTGCTTTGTAGCTCATGCTGGGTGGCCCTAGGCAGACCAAAGGTAGTGGTTGACCATGGTCTGCACCTTCTTGGAGGCTCCAGAGCCAGCACACCTAGTGGAGAGCTTCAGACCACATCAAAGTACCTCCCAACTACTTCTGCAAGTGACATACTCAAGGGGAAGACTCAGCAGGCACCAGAGCCCTGTGGAGTAAATTTTGGGGGTGGACCCCTGCCTAGCTGGTCTTCCATGGTGGTTATGGCCAGTCCTTGCAGCCAACCAGGCTAGGAATAAACCCTCCCATTGATGTGCCAACAGCAATCAAGGCTCAACTACTAGAGAAAGGTGTACACAGCCCTCATGGTGGAGAGTCACACCTAGAGAGCCTAGCTCAGGTGAATGGTGATCAAGGAGGTTGCACCACTGGACCCTACAGGATACCTACTATGTTAGGCCACTCTACCAAGCCTGGGAGACATAGCAGCTCTGTCTAATGCATAGAAACAAACACAAGGAGACAGAAAAATTGAGAAGACAAAGCAACATGTCCCAAATGAAAGAACAAAACAAAACTCCAGAAAAAGGACTACTCAAAATAGAGACAATCTACCAGATGCAGAATTCGAAACACTGGTTATAAGGATGTTCAATGAACTTAGGGAAAGAGTAGACAAACTTAGTGATAACTTTGCCAAAGAGATAGAAAACATAAAAAGAACCAGTCAGAAATGAATAATACATTAACTGAAATGAAGAATACATTACAGGGATACAACAGTGGAGTGGTTGAAACCAAGAATCAAAACAGCATTTTGGAACATAAGAAAGCAGTAAATACCCAATCAGAACAGCAAAAAGAAAAAAAGAATCAAAAAATATGAAGATAGTGCAAGGGACCTCTGGGACAACATCAAGTATACCAACATTTGCACCACGGAGTTGCCAGAAGGAGAAGAGAAAGAGAAAGAAATTGAAAACCCAATAAAACATAATGACAGAAGACTGTGAAAGAAATAGACATAACCTGGTGAAAGAAATAGACATAAAAGTCCAGGAAGTTCAGAGAGTCATAAACAAGATAAACCCGAAGAGGCCCACACCAAGACACGTCATAAGTAAAGTGCCAAAGGTTAAAGACAAAGAGAGAAACATAAAAGCAGCAAAAGAAAAGCAGTTAGTTTCCTATAAGAAAGCTCCCATAAAATTGTCAGCTGATTTCTCAACAGAAACTATGCATAGTTTATCCCTTCTTGTCAGAAGGGATCAGAAAGAAATTTTCAAAGTGATGAAAAGCAACAACTTACAACTAAGCTTCTCTACCCAGCAGAGCTATCATTTGGAACTGCAGGACATATGAGGACCTTCCCATACAGGAAAAAGGTAAAGGAGTTCATCACAACCAAACTAGTATTACATGAAATGTAAAGGATCTTCTTTAAAAAGAAGAGGAAAAGAAAATGATAAAAAATGTGAATAAAATATGACCTTAAATACATATCTATCAACAACTTAGTCTAAAAAAATAAACAATCAGAACAAGAACAGACTCATGAGTGCAGAGAACATTTTGACGGTTGCCAGATAGCGAGGTTTTGAGAGTTGGGATGAAAGAGATGAAGGGATTAGAAGGTGCAGATTGGTGGTTGCAGGGTTGTCCTGGGGATGCGGAATGCAGCATAGGGAGTGTGGCATTCTGGTTACTATGCATGCTGTCAGATGGACACAGGATTATCAGGACGATCACTTAGAATATTGCGTCATATCTGGCCACTGGGGTGCACACCTGAAACTAGCTTAGTATTGTATGTCAACTGTAACTGAACAAAAAAAAGTGATTTAAATTTTTCATATCACCTGTCCTCATATATCTGGTTGATGTTTAACATCGAAATGAAGTGGGAGATATTTGCGGACTAGCTGCCCACCCTGCACCATGCTTTGAATTCACCACGTGATCATTTTTTGGCATTCCTGCTTTTCCACTTCAATGCTGCAGGAAAAATTAGCCATGTTTGGCATATTTATGGCACCTTTGTAAAATGTTTGTGTCTCCGTGTGCATAAGTAACTGAGTGTGAATGAATGCAAGTGTGTTGAATGTGAATGCATGTGAGTGCGTGAATGAGTGTGAGTATGTGCATATAATTTTACCTATGTCCTTTTTGTCTTTCAGGCTAACTTTATAATTTGACTCCCATATGTAATGTGATGCTGTAATATAGCAGGAGAAATAACAGATCTCTTCAGGAGGTTTTTACTGCAATGGTCATCATGACATGACACACATCCCCATGTCCATGCATTCTCTCCCACATATTCTACTCTTGGTCCCCTCTGGATGCAGATTTGACATGGTCCTAAATGACTTAGAAGTCACCAGAGCCAATTCACCATGAAAAATGTGCTAAGAATATCCAACTTTTTCTGTCAGCTCCTTCTGTCCTGCTTCTACTTAGTAAGACAACATATGAATAGCTTGGAAGTTCAGAAAATAGCTTGAAATCATCTCCCTTTCCTTCCTCATCCATTTAGCTTACTCATGTGTAAAGGTCTAACTTTACCCATACCTTCACCTTTAGCTTTCTCTGGTCATTCTACCTCATAGGGATTTGTCCTTGAACTTTGAACTCTGATGTTAAGTGATGGAGATTTATTCCATCAGAATTCTCTTGGGGAAAATCACTGACTGTAAGTGTTTAAATGTAATATTTTGAAAATGTTCTTGGACTAAAAGTGAGATTCAAAGGAAATGAATAAGTAACAGAAGGTGGCCACCAATATGCCTTCTAAAGAAATTGGAGCCTATTACCTGGAGAGCTCATAGTTTGGCTGAGCAACAGTGATAAAATAAGTTGGAGGGGGGATTAGTTGTTGTTTCAATGCTGCATTTCTTTCCATTATGGAAGGAAAAGGCATTTGCAGATCCCTCTGAGAAGGAGTCTCAGAGTGAGGGGAGAGAAGCCAGGGAACCTGGTGTGGGTTAATGGGACGATGAGAGGTGGCAGTAGAGGCACTCTGCAGCTGAGACATCACTTTGGAGACTACCGTGTCTACGTAGAATTTGGGGTGTTTGCTGAAGAGCTCATGATCTAACACAACTCTTACCTTTCTGCTGCCCAGTGTTCACTAATTGACAGCGCTTGGTAGTGCTTTTACCTGAACACAAACAAGAGATGAAATGGTTATCTGTCTGGGCTGGTTCAGGAGAGGGAGACAACATGTGCAGACAGGCACCTGAGTTATTCTTGAGCAAAGCTATGTCTTTGAGCACTACCCTGGCATCACACCAGCCACATAAAGCCACATATTCTAGTCTCATCTTCAAAGAGAAGACAGACAAGGTACATAAACACAAAGAACACAATTAAAAATGATTGTAGCCCAGTGTGAACAGATGGAGGAGTTTTCTTCTTTATATCCTTGGCCCATGCACTTTATAGGTTCCCACTAAATACAGACTGACAAGTGGTTGTCTATATTCCTTCTAAACAACTTCTTAGGTTTCCTTTTCACATGAAATGGCATGGTTGGGCATCATGCCTATCTCTAAAGGGAATATAGAGCCCTTTCCTTGGCTAGGCTTATATTAATGACAATGTACCATTTGATTTGTTTGGAAGTTCAAAAAGTGGTCCAATATCTAAGATTTAGATCAGATTTGGAGTCTTCAGAGATCAATATGTCCAGGTAAAAGCTGGTAGCACCCTCTAATGAAATATTTATTAGGACTGTTGTTTTGCAAATGACAGATCAATTTAAAGTGATGATTTTTTCAGAAGACAGAGGAGCATAGCTGAGCTACACATCAACCACAGGTTGACATTTCCTTGAACCTCTGAGCTTCAGCCTCTCACTGTGCTGCAAATGTGTGACACAAATGTAGCAGAACGTTATGCTGTAACTGGCCGGTACAGCAGCCCATGTGCCTGACATAAATAAAGCATCAGCAAATTGAGGAAAACAGAACACATAATTGAACTGAGATGAGGATAACAGTCAGGTTTTGTAAGATCATCCTTATGTGGATGCAGCTAATAGCTTTACCATTTCTTCTCAAATCAGAGCTGAATTATTAAGTAGGCAGCCTCAGGAAGCCTGTAGCCATAAGGGAAGAATAACAGATACGCATATCTTCTAAGCAGCAGGCATAGCTGTTTTGTTGGGGAAATACTTTTTTAAGAAACATGGAAAATATATGAAGAAAAAGGCAAATAGTAGAAGAAATTGGGTGTCTTCTCTTTCACAGAGAAATTCTGAAGTCTCAGAAAAGCTGTTTGTTTGATTTTTGTAACATGGCATACAGGTAGATGGAATCCAGTAAAGAAGTTTTTCTTTAACTTTATTAATTTCCTGTTCCTTCTTTCCTCTAAAGCATGGATTTCCATTTAGTATGTCTTGGATTTAATAAAATTCTAACATCGGATTAGAAGTGAAAAGGCAAGCAGAAAAGATGGAATCAAGGAAATCAAAATTGATGTAGATAGTGATATTTAGATTTTCACTTGTAGTCAAGATGGGATCTCTGAAAAACATGACAAAATACATGAAGTGATGAGTTTCAGACATTCAACATCAGTGTAATAATTCCAAAGACAGGAGAAACAAACAAGGTAGGCCTACCACTGCCTGCTCACTGCTTGAAGAGAAGCAGAACCAAGAATGTCTGAGCAGTCTCCCTGAGTTCAGGGGACAATGCTGGGAGTATGGGGAGGCCAAAGAGGTTGGAATTTACAGGACAGAGAACTGGGGGAGGGGGGGTAAGAGTTTCATAAAGCGAAAGCTCTGGAGATCTGCAAAGGGTCCCTCTCCAGTCTGTAGTTGACAAAGATCAATGTGTGCATGTGGTGCAACTACCCAAGGCCAGTGAAAGAACCATCTAAAAAGATTATAGAAATGACAACTCATGGGACCAGCAGTAGTTTGGGTTCTAGAGTGGAAATACCTTGTGGTGTATGTTACATCAGGTAAAATACTCATATGACATTACCTCAGTAGTAGAACAGCTTTAAAGTGAGATATGCTTGAACCCCATCAACAAAGTTTAAAAGCAAATCATAGAAATATCTAATCCCTTTCAAGAAAATAAATGGCATTCCAGCATAAAATTTAAAAATATTCATAGTGACACAAAATACCCAGACTCTAATAAGGTAATATTTACAATGTTATTATTACCCAATCAGAAAACACTAGGTAGGCAGAGAAGCAAGAAAATTTATGATTCTGCTGCAGAATGGAGGCCTCCTCCTTGCAGATCTCCACAACTCTCTCTCTCTATATAGCACTCATCTCTCTGGTTAAGATTTATGAAACATTTAAAGAACAAATAATACCAACTCTACATAAACTCTTCAATGAAATTGTAGAGAGGAAATACTTAACCACCCAATCTAAGAGGCCAGCATTACCCAGATACCAAAACCAGACAAATGTGTTACAGGAAAGGAAACTACAGACCAATATCCTTCAAAAATATAGTTGTAAAAATTATTATAATGTAGAAATTTAATGAAGCAATGTATAAAAAATTATACAGCATGTTCGTTGCAAAAATGCAAGGTTAATGTAACATTGGAAAATCAATCAGTATAATTTATAACTAACAAACTAAAAATAAAAAACTACATAATCATCTCAATAGATGAAGAAAAATTATTTGACAAAATTCAACATCCATTAATGATACAAACTCTGTGCAAACTAGAAATAGAAGGAAACTTCCTTGACCTGATAAAAAGCATCTACAAAACACCTATAACTAACATTGTACTTAATAGCTAAAGACTAAATTATGTCTCCCTAAGATCAATAGAAAGGAAAAGATGTCCACTGTCACCACTTGTATTCAACATTGAACTACATGCCCTAGCCAATACAATAACAGAGGGAAAAGAAAGTATTCTAGATCAGAAAGGAAGAAGGGAAATAGTCTATTCACAAACAACCTGTAGAAAATTCAACAAAATATAAATACCTAAAACAACTAGTTAGTGAGTTTACCAAAGTTCTAAGATACAATACCAATGTATAAAAATTGGTTTATTTTTATATCCTAGCAACAAACAATTATACATTTAAGTTAAACAAAAGACATCATTTACAAAGCTTCCAGAATACAAAATACTTAAAGACAAATTTGACAAAATGTGTATAAGAATTGTGCATTAAAGAACACAAAGCCTTGGCTGGATGTCTCAGTTGGTTGGAGCATTGTCCCATACACAAAAAGGCTGCAGGTTTGAGCCCTCACTAAGGCACATACCTAGGTTGAAGGTTTGATCCAGCAATCTAGGTATGGGAGGCAACCAATTAATGTTTCTCTCTCTCTCTCTCTCTTCCTTCCTTCCTTCCTCTCTTTCTCTCTGAAATTGATAAGCATATTCTCAGGTAAGGATTAAAAAACTTAAATGAATAAATAAATAAAAATCACAAAACATTGCTAAGAGAAAATTATTTCCATGAATTAAAAGATTTGGCCTTATTAAAATTTCAGTTTCCCGAGTGAGCAGGGGGAAGATGGCAGCAGAGTAGGACAAAGGATTTCACTTCCCTACATGTGCCAGAGAAAAACCGGGCTGATCTTCGGAGGAGTGCAGCAGATAGCCAACAG
This sequence comes from Sturnira hondurensis, assembly GCF_014824575.4. Classification (NCBI taxonomy): domain Eukaryota; kingdom Metazoa; phylum Chordata; class Mammalia; order Chiroptera; family Phyllostomidae; genus Sturnira; species Sturnira hondurensis. The sequence continues at coordinate 3,424,531 of NW_028079344.1, read as the reverse complement.
GGACCCAGCATATAGGAAGGCAGGACTCCAGAAAGTGTAACAGACACTGGATGACCAGACGTTGAGGAGATGAGATGATTGCAGATCAACAAGGTACAAGGGAGCAGCGCAGAGGCTGCAGGCCCTCCACTGGGCTGTGCCAGGGCCCTGGCTGGGCCACCTCAGTCTCTGAGAGCCGAGGTCGGGCAACAACAACCCTGGGAGAGAACTAGTCACCTGCACCCTCCCTATCTGGCAGGGCACAGATTGGAAAACACAAGGAGAGATGGGTTTGCCTGTAGTGGCAGAGAGAGGAGTGGGCATTGGGAAGCAAATCAGAGAACTCTGATAACCCGTGGAGTCAGGCTGCAGTTGCTGGCTTGGGGAAATGAGAGTCACCCATGCATTCCCTGTGGCCCGGGGTCAGAGCCTGGTCTGCCACAGACCCTGTGAGTCTTGGGCTACTAGCAAGGCCCCTGGAAGACAGCCAGCCAGCAGCTCCATCCCTACCCAGCCAGACGCAGACTGAGAAGCACCGGGAGTCAAGCTGTGGCTGCCAGCTTGGAAGAATTGTGAGTTGCCCTGGGTGTTCAGCCACACCACTGGGAAAGGTTTGCACCCAAGCATGTGAGACCAGGAAAGCCTGGCTTGGAGCGCGCATCCTCACGCCAGACCAGGGCTGGGAAGCCTGGGGAAAAAACTGCTCTCAGTGGGGCGCTGGAAAGCGGTGCCAGTCTGGATCTTGGGAGGGCACTGGCGAGACCAGCTGAGTTCACCGAGACACGAGAAAGGCCACACTAACAGGCCCTCAGGCTTCTGCAGCTAGTGATACCAGAAGAAAAGGTTTGACCAGCTGGAAACCAACAAGAGGAGTATGTGGAAGCAGAGAACACCAAGATATCTGCAGGAGACTGCACCATTGAATTTCACAGGCATCCTACAAGTGAAGTTCACATCATAAACCCAGGGAACCAGAAGAGATCAATATAAGAAGCTGAGGCCAACAAGAAGAGCAACACAAACAATGGGAAGACAAAGAAATAATCCCCACATGAAAGAAAAGGAAAAAGTCTCAGAAAGAATGTTAGATGAAATAGAGGCAAGTCAACTATCAAATATTGAATTCAAAGCAGTGGTTATCAGAAAATTCAAAGAGCTTACAATGAGCTACCAGAAACTACAGGGGAGCTACAATGAACTCTACAAACTATACTGACATGAAAAAGGAAATAGAAACCATCAGCAAAGACCAAGAGGAAATGAAGAATACAATTTCTGAACTGAAGAACACAGTAGAAATTATGAAGAGTAGGATTGATGAGGCAGAAGACTGCATAAGCGAGATCGAAGACAGGGTAGAAAGAATCTCCCAGACAGACCAAGTAATGGAAAAGAGAATCAGAAAAAATGAGGAGAGTTTAAGGGAAATGCAAGACAATATGAAATGTAGTAATATCCGAATAATAGGAATACCAGAAGGAGAAGAGAAGAACAAGGGATGGAAAACCTACTTGAAAAAGTAATAACGAAAAATTTTCCTAAGTTGAGGAGAGATAAAGTCACACGAATCCAGGAATCGCAGAGTCCCAATCAGGTGGAACCCAAAGAGGCCTACTGCAAGAGACATCATCATTAAAATGGCAAAACTCCAAGGCAAAGAAAGAATCCTAAAGGGAGCAAGGGGGAAAGAGGAAGTAACATACAAGGGGGTCCCAATAAGGTTGGCTACTGACTTCTCAATGGAAACGTTCCAAGCAAGAAGAGAAAGGCAGGAAATATACCAAGTAATGAGAAACAGAGGCGTACAACCAAGGCTACTTTACCCAGCAAGGCTCTCAATCAAGATAGAAGGCCAAATAAAGAGCTTCCAAGACAAAAGAAGTCTAAAAGAATATGCCTCCACCAAACCAGCTCTACAAGAATTACTAAAAGGGCTGCTTTAAGGAAAAGAAGGAAAAGACAGAGACGGAGAGGAACACAGGTACATAAATGGCAATGAATAAGTGCCTTTCAATAATAACCTTAAACGTAAATGGATTAAATGCACCAATTAAAAGACATAGAATAGCTGAATGGATAAGAAAGTATGACCCACACATATGCTGCCTACAGGAGACCCACCTCAGGTCAAAAGACCATCACAGGCTAAAAGTGAAAGGATGGAAACAAATTTTCCAAGAAAATGGACAAGAAAAAAAGCTGGGGTAGCAATTCTCATATCAGACAAAATAGACTTCAAAAAAAGGGCCATAAAGAGAGACCCAGAAGGTCACTTCATAATATTCAAGGGAAGAATCCACCAAGAACACATTAACATCATAAATACATATGCACGCAACATAGGAGCACCCAAATATGTAAAGAAAATCCTAGAGGACCTCAAGAAAGATATTGACAGCAACACAATTATAGTAGGGGATTTTAACACCCCACTGTCAAAAATGGACAGACCTTCCAAACAAAATATCAACAAAGATATTGCAGCATTAAACAACACCCTAGATGTGGACCTAATTGATATATAGAGAGCCCTCCATCCCAAAGAAGCTAAGTACGCATTCTTTTCAAATGCACATGGAACATTTTCAAAGATAGACCACATGTTAGGACACAAAACGAGCCTCAACAAATTCAAGAAAATTGAAATCATACCAAGCATTTTCTCTGATCACAAGGGACTGAAATTAGAAACCAACCCCACAGGAAAAAAACCAAAACACCCAAAAGTATGGAGATTGAATGGTATGCTATTAAACAATGAATGGGTCAAGATAGAAATTAGGGAAGAAATCAAAAAGCTTCTGGAAACAAATGAAAATGAACTCACAACAACCCAAAACTTATGGGACATAGTGAAGGCAATCCTGAGAGGGAAGTTCATAGCAATACAGGCTTACCTAAAGAAGATAGAAACATTTCAAACAAACAACCTAACCCGACATCTGCAAGAACTTGAGGAACAACAACAAAGACAGCCCAGAGCAAGTAGAAGGAAGGAAACAACCAAGATCAGAGCAGAATTAAATGAAATAGAGACTAAACGCACAATTCTAAGGATCAATGAATCCAGGAGTTGGTTTTTTGAGAAGATAAACAAAATAGACAAATCTTTAAGTAGGCTCATCAAGAAAAGAAGAGAGATGACCCAAATAAACACAATCAGAAATGAAAGAGGAGAGATTACAACTGATACCACAGAAATAGAAGGGACTGTGAGAAATTACTATGCAGAATTGTATGCCAAGAAATTTGAAAACCTAGGTGAAATGGACAAATTTCTAGAAAAATATAATCTTCAAAAACTCACTGAAAAAGAAGCAGAAAACCTGAACAGGCCAATAAGAGCAGATGAAATTGAAGAAGTGATCAAAAAACTCCCATCACACAAAAGACCTGGAGCAGATGTGAAACACAGGAGAATTCTACAAAACTTTTAAGGAAGAGCTAACACCTATTCTTCACAGCCTATTCCAAAAAATCAAAAAGGAGGGAAAACTCCCCAACTTTTTTTATGAAGCCAGTATCATCCTAATTCCAAAGCCAGATAGAGACACAACAAAGAAATAAAATTTTAGGCCAATATCGCTGATGAACATAGACGCTAAAATCCTCAATTAAATATTGGCAAGTAGTATCCAACAATACAGCAAAAAGATCATACACCACGACCAAGTGGGATTCATCCCAGGAATGCAAGGATGGTTGAATATTCATAAATCAGTAAATGTAATACACCACATAAACAAAAGCAAAGACAAAAACCACATGATCATATCAATAGACATGGGAAAAGCTTTTGATAAGGTGCAACACCCATTTATGATAAAGGTACTCAGAAAAATGGGAATAAAGTGAGCATTCCTCCATATAATAAAGGCCATATATGAAAGACCTACAGCCAACATCATACTCAATGGGCAAAAACTAAAAGCTTTTCCACTAAGATCGGGAACAAGACAAGGTTGTCCACTCTCACCACTTCTATTCAATATAGTATTAGAATTTCTAGCCACAGTGATCAGACAAGAAAAGGAAATAAAAGGCATCCAAATTGGAAAGGAGGAAACAAAACTGGCATTGTTTGCAGATGACATGATATTGTACGTGGAAAAACCTATAGCCTCTACCAAAAAACTTCTCAAACTAATATATGTATTTGGTAAAACAGCAGGATACAAAGTCAATATCCAGAAATCAAAGGCATTTTTGTATACCAATGAAACAGCAGAAGCAGAAATCAAGAAAAAAATCCCATTCGATATAGCAAAAACAAAAATAAAATATCTGGGAATAAACCTAACCAAGGACGTTAAAGACCTGTATGCAGAAAACTACACAACACTGAAGATAGAAATCAAGGAAGACACAAACAAATGGAAACATATACCGTGTTCATGGATTGGAAGAATTAACATCATCAAAATGTCCATACTACCCAAAGCAATTTACAGATTCAATGCAATACCCATTAAAGTACCAATGGCATATTTCACAGATATAGAACAAACACTTCAAAAATGTATATGGAACCATAAAAAAGACCCCGAATAGCAGCTGCAATGTTGAGAAAGAAGAACAAAGTAGGAGGGATCGCAATACCTGATATCAAACTGTATTACAAGGCCACTGTAATCAAAACAGCCTGGTACTGGCATAAAAACAGGCACATAGACCAATGAAATAGAACAGAGAGCCCAGAAATAAACCCAAATCTCTACAGTCAATTAATATTTGACAAAGGGGGCAGTAACATAAAATGGAGTAAAGATAGCCTTTTCAACAAATGGTGTTGGGAGAACGGGACAGCTACATGGGAAAAAATGAAACTCGAGCACCAACTTACACCATACACCAAAATTAATTCAAGGTGGATAAAAGTCTTAAATATAAGCCGGGAAACCATTAAAGCCCTAGAGGAGAGCATTGGCAGGAAAATCTCAGATATTCCATGCAGCAAGATTTTTACTGATATGTGCCCTAGAGCAAGGGCCGTGAAGGAAAGAATAAACAAAGGGGATCTCATCAAACTTGAAAGCTTCTGCATGGCTAAGGAAAACAGTGTCAAGACAAAAAGAGAAGCAACAGCTTGGGAAAACATATTTGCCAATGATACCTCAGACAAAGGTTTAATCTCCAAAATATACAAAGAGCACATTTCCTTCTTTGACTCCACTCAAAGAAGACAAGCAACCCAATCAAAAAATGGGCAGAGGACTTGAACAGACATTTCTCCAAGGAGCACATACAGAGGATCCAGAGACACATGAAAAGATGCTCGATATTGCTAGCCATCAGAGAGATGCAAATTAAAACCACAATGAGACACCACTTTACACCAGTCAGAATGGCTACCATAAACAAAGAAACAAACAACAAGTGCTAGAGAGGTTGTGGGGAAAAGGGAACCCTAGTTCACTGTTGGTGGGATTGCAGACTGGTACAACTACTATGGAAAACAGTATGGAATTTTCTAAGAAAACTAAAAATGAACGTGCCTTTTGACCCAGCAATTCCACTATTAGGAGTAAATCCTAAGAACCCTGAAACACCAATCCAAAAGAACCTATGCACCCCGATGTTCATAGCAGCCCAATTCACGATAGCCAAGAGTTAGAAACAACCTAGATGCCCATCAGTAAATGACTGGATCAAAAAACTATGGTACATTTACACAATGGAATTCTATGCTGCAGAAAGGAAGAAGGAACTCCTACCCTTTGCAACATCATGGATGGAACTGGAAAGCATTATGCTGAGTGAAATAAGCCAGGCAGTGAAAGACAAATACCATATGATCTCACCTTTAACAGGAATCTAAACAACAAAACAAACAAGCAAGCAAAATATGACCAATGACACTCAAATACAGAACAGGCTGACAGGGTCCAGAGGGGAGAGGGGAGAGAATCATAGGGGAAAAGGGGAGGGACTCACATGAACAAGTATAAAGGACACATGAACAATAACTAAGGGTTGGGGGTGTAAATGGGATGGAGATGGGGAGCACCTGGGCGGGGCAAGGCTGGGAATATAAGACAGAAAACTGTACTTGAACAAGAATGAAATAAAAATTAAAATTAAAAAAAAATTTCAGTTTCCCCCCAAATGATCTATAACTTCATAAATTTCAACAAACATCCCAGCAAGTTTTCTTATTGAAATTGACCAGCTAATTCTAACATTTGTGTGAAGATGCAAAGGACAAAAACAATTTTGAAGAAAAGGAACAAAGCTGAAGGACTTATACTAATTTCAAGACATTATAGAGCTAAGGTAATCAAAAGAGTATATTCTTGATATAAAAATAGACTAGTAGAGAGTTCAAAATTAGTCTGAATATATACACACATATATTTATTGATTTTTAATAAAGGTGCAATTTAATGGTGAAAGTATAATGTAAGGAAAGAAGAAAGGAAGGGAGGGAGGGAGGGAGGGAGCAAGGGAAGAATAGAGGAAGGAAAAGAAGAAAGAAACAAAAGAGGAAAAGACCCAAACCTCTATACTTCACACAATATATAAAAATTCACCTTAGAAACAAATGTAATATCTAAAACTATAAAACTAACAGAAAAAATGTAGGAGAAAATCTTTGTAATCCTGATTTAAACAAAGTCTTCTTAGATCCAACACAATTCATAGAAGAAAAAATTGATTAAATGAACTTCATAAAAATTAAGAAGTTCTATTCTTTGAAAGACATTGCTGAAAAAATGAAAGACAAACTAGAAACTGGGAGATAACAATTACAAACCACATATATGATGAAGGGCTTATATCCAGGTAATACAAAAATGCTCAGAATACAGTAATAAGAAAATAAACAACCCAATTAAAGATGGGCAAAATACTTGAACATTTCACTCAAAGATGTGTGCCTAGCATATTAGCATGTGAAAACATGTTAAGCATAATAAGCTATTAGGGAAATACAAATTAAAACCACAATGAGATACCACTATACAACCAGTGGAATAGCTAAATTCCAGAAGTCTAACCATGCCAAGTGTTGGCCACAACTCTTGTACACGGCTTGTGGATCTATAAAATGGTACAACCATTTTGGAAAACGGTTTTGCAGCTTCTTAAAAACTTAAACATATGCTTACTCTGCAATCCAATCATTTCACTCCTAGGTATTTTCCTAAGATAAATGAGCGCATATGTTTATAGAAACTTATACATGATTATTTATAGAAGATTTACTCATAATAGCCCCAAACTGGAAATAACCCAAATGTTTATCAACCAGTGAAAAGACAAGCAAATTGGAATGTGTCCATATAATGGAATAATAATCAGCAATAAAAATAATACTCAGCAATAAAAACAAGTAAATTATTGATACCCCAAACAACATAGATAAATATGAAAATAATTATGCTGAGTGAAAGAATCCATGCACACAAAAGAGTGTATACTTTATGATCCAATTTCTATAATATTCCTGAACATGCAAACAATCTATAGTGACAGAAGACACATCTATAGGCACATCTATAGGTACATCTATAGGTACATCATTGATTATCTGATTGTGTGGTGAGAGGAAGGAACCAGGGGGATTACCAAGGGATGTAATGTAACTTTGAGGGATGTGTGTGTGTGTATCTGTGTATATGAGTGCATGCATGGGCACGCACACACGTGTGTGTGTGTATATATATGCCAAAATTTGTTAACCTTCACCTAAAGATATGTGCATTGATTTTCTTTTATTTTTTGTCATTCTATTACAGTTGTCCTAATTTTCCCCCATTGGTCTCACCCCCCCCACAGTCAGTCCCCACCCTGTTGTGCATGTCTACGGGTCATTTATACTTGTTCTTTAACTAGGCCCTTCTATTTCTTTCCTTCCTTACCCCCCTCCTCTCTCCCCTCTGGTCCCTGTCAGTCTGTTTCTTGTTTCCGTGCCTCTGTTCTTATTTTGCTCATTTTTTTGCTTTGTTCATTAGGTTCCACTTAGGCTTATTGATTTGAGAAAGAGAGAGAGACATCAGTTGGTTGTCTTCCATATGCACCCCAACCAGGGGTCAAACCCACAACCTTTGGTATATGGGGCAATACTCTAACCAATTGAACCAACTGTCCAGAGCTGTATGCCAAATTTTATCAGATTATATTTTATACATGTACTGTTTATTTTATATCTATTTACCTTTATAGAACTGAAAAAGTAAATTAATTTCCTAAGTTGTTTAGTTAGGAAAAATAATACTTACATTATTTTTTGGAACCTCTTAGCTTTCAAACAAATACTACTTTCATTTCAGATTTTCACAAGAATCCTACGGAGTCCAGAGGTGGAGCTGCGATGTTTCCCTTATTTAAGTAAAGATTCTAATCTCAGAGAGGTGAAGTATTTTGTGCAAATTCCCATGGCCAGGTAATGGCAAAACCAAAGTGGTAATTCAGGCTTTCCGGCTACTAGAACTGTCATAATACCTGCTATTTAGTTCAAAAGTCTGTGGCAAACCTCACAATTGGCCTGTTGGAGATTCTGTTTGTAACAGCCCTAATTAAACTTGGAAATCTCCAAAGCCATTGTATTTTAACATGTTAATTGGATTTGGAATAAAACCAAAGTTACCAGGGACAGTATGAGAGGATTTTCAATCACAAGATGCAAAGTACGATGCACTCCAGCCACCTGGGATGAATTATTGGTCAATTTATTGATCATGTTAAGCCATCACAGCCAATCCCTGGAAGTTCAAGGACTGTAATGGAGCACAAGTAATTCTGAGTAAAAGAAGGAGTCCATAAAAAATTTTCTTTGTGAATAATACACTTTTCTTATGACTCTCACATATCTAGTGATAATTTCATTTTTAAATTTTTATTGGTATTCTATAACAGTTGTCCCAATTTTTCCTCCTTTTGTAGTCCTCTGCCCAGCCCACTCCCCACCCCCACAGTCAATCCCCACACTGTGGTCTATGACCATGAATTATTTATATGTTATTTGACTAGTCCTTCCCCTTCTTTCCCCCATTATCCCTTTCCCCGTCCTCTCTGGTCACTGTCAATCTGTTCCATGTTTCCATGCCTCTGGTTGTATTTTGCTTGTTAGTTTATTTTGTTTATTATATTCCTCTTATAGGTGAGATCATATGGTATCTGTCTATCACCAACCTGCTTATTTTACTTAGCATAATGTTCTCCATATCTATCCATGCTGTTGCTAAATGTGGAAGTTCCTTCTTTCTTTCTACTGCGTAGTATTCCATTATGTACCACAGTTTTGATCCACTCATTTACTGATGGGCACTTGAGATGTTTCCAGCACTTGGCTATTGTAAATTGTGCTGCTGTGAACATTAGTGTGCAAAAGTTCTTGAATTGGTGATTCAAAACTTTTAGGGTATATTCCCAGCAGAAGAATTGCTGGGTCAAAAGGCAGTTCCATTTTTAATTTCTTGAGGAAATTCCATACTGTTTTGCACAGTGGCTACACCAGTCTGCATTACCATCAAAAGTTCACTAGAGTTCCCTTCACTCCACACCCTTGCCAGCACTAGTTTGCTGATTTACTTTTTAATAAATCTCTATTTTATTGATTATGTTAGTATAGTTATTTCAATTTTATCCCATTTGCCCCCTTGCCCAATATCCCCATTCTCTCCAGCAATCCCACCTTAATTCCTGTCCATGGGTCATACCTATAAGTTCTCGATTTCCTATACTGTTCTTAACATACCCCTGTCTATTTCAAACCCAACAATTTGTACTTCTTAATCCCTGAAGTTTTCCCCCCATTCTTCCCCTTCCCCCTCCCAGCTGATAACCCTCTAAATGTTCTCCAAATCTATGATTCTGTTCCTGCTCTACTTGTTTGCTTAGTTTGTTTTTAGATTCCATTCTTGATAGCTGTGAATTCATTGCCATTGTAATGTTCATAGTTTTGACCTTCTTCTTTTTCTTATAGAGTCCCTTTCATGTTTCATATAATAATGACTTGGTGGTGGTGAACTCCATTAGTTTTACCCTGTCTTGGAAGTACTTTGTCTGCCCTTCAGTTCTCACTGATAGCTTTGTTGGATAGAGTAATTAATATTGTAGATCCTTGCTTTTCAACACTTTGAATAATTCTTGCCAGTCCCTTCTAGCCTGCAAAGTTCCTTGTGAGAAAATAACTGACAGTCTTATGGGAACTCCTTTGTAGAAAACTACTTGCTTTTCTTTTGCTGCTCTTAAGATTCTCTCTTTATCTTTAACCTTTAGCATTTTAATTATGATGTGTCTTGGTGTGATCCTCTTTGGGTCTGACTTGTTTAAGACTCTCTGTCCTTCCTGGACTTCTATTTCTATTCCCAACACCATTTAGGTAAGTTTTCTTTCATTATTTTTTCAAATAAGTTTTTGATTTCTTGCTTTTTCTCTTTTCTTTCTGGTACCTACATGATTTGGATGTTGGTATGTTTCGAGATGTCTCAAAGCCTCCTTAGTCTATCCTCATTTTTTGAATTCTTTTTTCTTCTTGCTATTCTTATTGCATGCTTTTTTCTTCCTTATGTTCCAAATCACTGATTTGATTCTTGGCTTCATCTCCTCCACTGTTGCTTCCCTGTAGATTTTTCTCTATTTCACTTAATGTAACCTTCATTTCTGCCTAGGTCTTTTTTATACTGTTGCAGTACCCAATGACTTTTTTGAGCATCCTGATAACCAGTGTTTTGAACTCTGCATCTGATAGGTTGCTTATCTCCATTTAGTTTAGTTCTTTTCCTGGAGTTTTGTCCTGTTCTTTTGTTTGGGTCATATTTTTTGTCTCCTCAATTTCACAGCCTCCCTGTGTTTGTTTCTTTGTATTAGGTAGAGCTGCTTTGACTCTCTGTCTTAGTAGTGGAGCCTATTACAGAAAAGCACACCTTTAAGTTGTATGGGATGGAGCCTAAGGTAATTGCCGGGGCAAGGTGACCCATTTGACTGTTTTGTGGCTCTGTGTTTGGGGGGCTTGGTGAGGGGACAATGACACTGCCTGGCCACTGGAGATTTGCCCAGAGGGAAGCTGTCTCCAGGTACTTGCCCTGTTGCCTGTCACTTCACTTTCTCCCCATATGCCTCTGGTACCTTTCCAGCTGTTGACCTGGTGCTGAATCACAGAGAAGGTGGGTCTGAGTAAGTCCTAAGAGCTTTGCAGGCCCTTTAAGAGGAGTCTCCTGAGAATCCTGCAGTTTATTCCACTGCCCCAACCCCCACTGGTTTTAGAGGCAGAAGTTGTAAGGTCTTATCTTCCCAGCACCGAAACCCTGGGTTCAGTGGTCTGGTCTGGGGCTGGGGTCACTTACTCCTGAGGTATCATCCCTCCTGATTTTTATCTACCACATGTGGATGTGGGACTGCCCATTCCACATATCTGCACCTCTCTACCCTCTCTGCACCTTTCTGTGCACCTCTTCGCGTGTCTCTGCATCTCCACCCCTTCTACCTGTTTAGATGAATGGGGTTTCTTTAATTCCTTGGTTGTTGGACTTCCATACAACTCAATTTTCTGATGAATCTGGGTGATATTTGTCTTGCACTCCAGTCCTAAATTTTGCTGTAGTCATGCAAGGTGGCAAAGTGTGTTTATGTACATCTCTAACTTGACTGAAAGCCATTGTTTATTAATTTACTAATGATGGCCTTTATGACTGGTGTGAGGTGATATCTCATTGTGGTTTTAATTTGTATTTCTCTGATGGCTAGTAATGTTGAGCATCTTTTCATATGTCTACAGGCTAACTGTACATAGAGGAAACATAGGCAGTAAAATTTCAGATATCCCATGTAGCAACATTTTTGCTGATATAGAGATGATCTTGTTACTAGGTATATTTTTCTCTCCATAGGACAAGGGTTGGTCTTGCAGTTCAAAGCTCTACAAAGCAAGTTTTCAATGTATACATCCAGCTTTATCCCTCACTAGCCAGGTAATTGGGGCAAGAATTAAGCCTGAACACCAGCTTTCAAATTTTATCTAAGAATGGATTGCTTCCTATCTGGGGATGTTTAAGAACAGAACAGTACCTCAGCCAATGTTGTTCAGTTGGTTGGAGTGTTTTCCCATGAACCAATAGGTCACATGTTCAATTCCCCATCAGGAACATGCCTGTTGCCAGTTCAGTTCCCTGCTGGGGCACAATTGATTGATGTTTCTCTCAATTGATGTCACTCTCTCTCACACTCTCTATCTCCCTTCCTCTCTCTCTGGATTCAATGGATATATTTTGGGGTGGGGATTAAAATAAAAAAAGAATAGAACAGTGTTGGCCTTCTAATCAGAGCCTTTCTATAAATGGAGAAATGTGAGTAAATAAATTATTACTCATAATTAGTGTTTTTATTTTAAATTTCCTACCCCAAATTGTCACATTCAATTCTGAACTAGACAAAAATATTCATCTTTTTTTTGCGTTTTCAGCTGGAACCCTGTCTGCAATGACTACTCTATCCTCTGTTCTCTACTGATGACTTCCAGTCTCAGCCCCTGATCCATCCAGCTCTCTCCTCACCAAGACTCAGAATCATCAGATCCCATGGCCTAAGCTCTTCCTCTGAGCACCATTTCCAATGCCACCCCTTTTGCAAATCTTCTCCTACCCCTTAATGAGCCCCACTTATCTCTCTGTTCTCCCCTTTTACGTTACTTGATATGCAAGATTTCTATTTGCTCTTCAGTCTCTACTTTGCACTATAATCATGTAAGGACATATCTATCTATCTCATTCACTAGACAATAAGCACCTTGAAGGCATATTGTATTTAACTCATCTTTCTATATCACAGAAAACCTACTACCTGTATAATTCAACAATACTGAACAGATACAAAAATGTGTAATGGAAAAAATATGGATGCAACTCACAACTGTGTGCCCACAGCTGAGATTAAGAAATGACACATAACCATGACCTTGGAAGGCCCATGGGTGTCCCTCACCAGTCCTACTGACTTCCCTCTTCTCTTAGAGACAAGTATTATTTTACGTTTTAGCTGGTAAGTTTCATACTTTTCTATATAGTTTTGCTATATATATTCACATTCCTAGGTGTCATTTATATAAATATCTGGAGAAATAAACTTTTTATATATATCCTGTATCTATGTTATATGAAAAGTTTTTAAACTTCATGTGAAAATTGAATTATACTACATGTATTTGGTTGTGGCTCCTTTTTGTGTTCAAAATTACATCCTTGAGAACAATGCACATCATTGCTTTTGTCACAGAGACAAATTTGGGCTCTTGTGTCCAGAAACAAGTTGGCAACAAGAGGAATCACCTGATCACTTGGTGGAGCTAGGGGGGCAAGAAGAAAACTGTGTGGAACTCGGGCGATCCACCCAGGCTCCATAATCACCATAGTCTCCATAATCTGTCCTGCCTTTGAGAGTATGAGTGGAGAGTGCAGGAATCACAAACAGAGAAGGGGTGACTGCCAGGAGTGCATTCTCCTTGGGAGTGAAATTGGGTTGACATCACCAGATAAACCATTAGGTAAAGTGAGGTGACAGCTAAGGATGGGAGGAATGTAGGGTGGACAATAAAGGTGGGAGAAGACAAGTACCAGTTGCGGCCTCAGCCTGAGCTGCCCAGCAGGAAGCTTCCTTGGTCTAAGTTTTCCTTTGGGAAGAGGGCCCTGGAGGAACCATGGGGGAGTTATTGCTGCACTTGTGTGGATGAGTGCATCTGGCTGCATAAGGAGTGGGCTAAAGAGCCCATGAGAAGACACCCCTCTGATGTCCGGGTACAGGGGCTGAACAGGCTGGCAAACCAGCAGCTATGCTCAGAATTCCATCGCTGTGTTTACACATAGCTCAAACTTCCTGAGGGCTGCTTTCTGTCAATGACAGCTTGGCAGGGACACTGAGGCAGGTACACTCCCCAGAGTAAATGAATGTGACAATTATTTTCATGTGTCAACTTGGACCACGGAGCTAGGCCATGGTACTCAGATACTTGGTCAACATGTCTGGATGTTGCTGTGAAGAAATATTTTAGGTAAGATTAACATTCAAATTAGTGAACTTTGAGGAAAGTAGGTTACCTTTCCTTTATCTTCCCACCTTTATCCTCCATAATGTGGGTGATCTAATCACTTAAGCTCTTAGAATGAAAGACTGAAGTTCCCTAAGAAAAAAGAAATTCTGCCTCTAGGTTGCTATTAGACTCAAGAATCAAACAACTCTTCCCTCGGTCTCCAGCCTGATGGTCTGCCCTGCAGATTTCAGACTTGCCAGCCCCATGTTTGCAAGAGCCAGGTCCCTAAAACAAATCAAATCAGTCTCCCTCTCTCTCTCTCTCTCTCTCTCTCTCTCTCTCTGTGTCATCTATCTATCTATCTATCTATCTATCTATCCATCTATTATCTACCATCTGTATTCTATTCTATTCTATTCTATTCTATTCTATTCTATTCTATTCTATTCTATTCTATTCTATTCTATTCATTCTGTTTCTGTGGAGAATTAATCCTGACTAATACAGAGGATGCCTACAATGGGTGGATTTGGCTTAGAAACTCTTCAGTGGTCTTCAACTTTCATTAAAACTGACCTGTAGTTTCCTGCCTCAAATTCCTTCCTTCCCTGGCTTCGTCCGTTGCAGTCAGACCTGAACTCTGTGCTGGCAGCTCTCCCAGAATCCTTCCCATCTTCAAAGAGTGAGAGTGTTCTTGTACATCTCATCCCACCCTGGCATCTGATTCTCAGAGGACCCAGGCAAATGTAAATCTTTTTACATTCTTGATTTTGCAGGGTTTCTTTTGTATGTTTACTCCTTCAATTACATTAAATGCATTAGTCTTTCAAATAATTAATATTTGGCTTTGTTAATCCTTTCAGTTATGGATTGGTTCTATCTCATAATTTTTGCTTTTATGTTTTTTAGTTCCTTTCTTTTACTTTTTGGTGTTGATATTGTTGTTTTCTTTCTATTCTCCTGAAATGGGTGTCTAGTTCATTAAATTTTATCCTTCCTTCCTAATATGTTTTAAGCTATAAATGGCCCTTTATGATTTGCTTTAACTATGTTCCACAAATGTTAATTTGTAATTTTCTTTTTTGTGTAGTTCAAAATATTTTTTAATTTTTACTATGATTTCTTCCATGCCTGTGTTATTTAGGAATGATGAAAGATTTTTCAGTTATCATTTTGCAATAGATTTTAGTATATTCTATTGATTATGCTATTACAATTGTCCCAATATTTTTCTCCCTTTTGATGCCCTTCCACCCTACCCCCCCCCCTGCCTCCAGCATTTCCCCCCTTAGTTCATGCCCATGGGTCATACATATAAGTTCTTTGGCTTCCTATACTGTTCCTCTTCTGTTTCCTATACTATTCTTAACCTCCCCCCGTGTATTTTTGCCTACCAATTATGCTTCTTTTTTAATATGTATTTATTTTAAAATAACAGCATAAATAACTATAGTTTCCAAAAATTTTAAGAAAGGGCTTTAAATCTCTTTAATGTCTGTCTTAATAGAAAACAGCTGAATTCTCATGTCTGCTTATGTTTTCAGTCTGTTACGATATGTTCATTTGGTATATGAAGAAACCCTGGGCTCACACAGATATCTAATAGAAAAAAGGAAAGATTCTTTTTCAGATACTTATGGTTTTTATTTATTTTTTATTCCATTTCGTGTTTGCTAGTTTTTATTTTCTGATACTACACCAAAATCTAAAAAGTGATGGTTTGTTAAAGGTTAGCTGCTGTGGAGTATCTAAAACCACATCTGTGAACTTTGATACCCTATTACATTAAAATGCATTGGCCTGTCTTGCCCTTTATTTTTTAAATATATTTTATTGATTATGCTATTACAATTATCCCATTTTCTCCCCTTTATTCCCCTCTGCCCTGTACTCCCCACTCCCAGCATGATTTCCCCACCGTAGTTCATGTCTGTGGGTCGTACATGTAAGTTCTTTGGCTTCTCCACTTCCCATACTATTCTTACTCTCCCCCTGTCTATTTTGTACCTACCATTTATGCTTCTTATTCCCTGGATCTTTACCCCCATTTTCCCCCTCCCACCACCTGCTGATAACCCTCCATGTGATCTCCATCTTTGTGATTCTGTTCCTGTTCTAGTTGTTTGCTTAGTTTGTCTTTGTTTTTGTTTTTTAGGTTTGGTCATTTATAGTTGTGAGTTTGTTGTCATTTTATGGTTCATATTTTTGGTCTTTTTCTTAGATATGTTTCTTTAATAATCCATATAATAAGGGTTTGCTGATGATGAACTCCATTAACCTGACCTTATCTGGGAAGCACTTTATTTGCCCTTTTATTCCAAATGATAGCTTTGCTGGATAGACTAATCTTGGATGTAGTCTTTTCCTTTCATAACTTTGAATACTTCTTTCTAGCCCATTCTTGCCTACAAGTTTTTTTTTGAAAAATCAGGTGAGAGTCTTATGGGAACTCCTTTGTAGGTTACAGTCTCTTTATCTCTTGCTGCTATTAAGATTCTCTCCTTATCTTTAATTTTGAATAATGTACTTATGATGTGCCTTGGTGTGTGCTTCTTTGGGCTCAACTTCTTTGGGACTCTCTGGGTTTCCTGGACTTCCTGGAAGTCTATTTCTTTTGCCAGATTAGGGAAGTTCTCCTTCATTATTTGTTCAAATAAGTTTTCAGTTTCTGGGTTTGTTGTCACCCTTCAAGACCAGGCAGGTCCATGGTATTTGTGCAGACAGAATAATATTCACAGAGCCATTGGGATGTCTGGCATGCCTTTATTCATGGGTGGGCAAGCCATGTACACTGCAAGCTGTGTATCTATCTGCATGTCTCATATCATGGCTCTTGCTCCCCAGTGTGACACTCGTCATGGCTCCTGTCCCCTTGCGTGTGTTTCTCATCATCATTGCCACTCTGTTTAAGTACTAGAGGGGAACAAGGCTGGCAAGATGCTGGAACATTACACAGCATAACAATTCTGTGCATGAGAGCTCACTTCATGTTATGGGAACAGTTTATCAGACCCAGCCTCAAGGCTATGAGAACACTACTTATCAGGCCCTTCCAAGGTTATGGGACCACTGCTTCCCTTAGTTACCCAGACCCCTGGGTAAGGAAGCCAGATTGCCTCCACTTACTCTGCACTTGATCTTCCTTTTCTCCTTCTGGCACCTGTATGATTTGGATGTTAGAATGTTTAAAGTTGTCCTGGAGTTTCCTAAGCCTCTCCTCATTTTTTTTTTTGAATTCTTGTTTCTTCATTCTGTTCTGGTTGAGTGTTTATTTCTTCCTTCTGCTCCAAACTATTGATTTGAGTTCTGGTTTTCTTCCCATCAGTGTTGGTTCCTTGTACATTTTCCTTTATTTCACTTTTCATAGCCTTCAGCTTTTCATCTATTCTGAAACCATACTCAACCATTTCCTGTGAGCACCCTGATTACCAGTATTTTGAACTGTGCATCTAATAGATTGGGTATCTCTTCATCATTTAGTTGTATTTTTTCTGGAGCTTTGATTTGTTCTTTCATTTGAGCCATATTTTTTTGTCTTGCTGCACCTGTTACATAGTGAGGGGTGGAGCCTTAGGTATTCACCAGGGTGGGGCAACCCACATCACTGCATTGTGGCAGTGTATGTGGGGGAGGTGTCTGAGAGGGAACAATGCTGCTTGCTCAGCTCTTGGCTGGTTTTCCATCCCTTCCTCTGCTACCCACAAGCAAACTGGGCCCTTCTGGCGCTAATTCCTGGGTGGGTGGGTTTGTGTACATTCTAGGACCCTGAGGGTCTCTCCAATGAACTCTTTCATGAGGCTGGGAGTTTTTTCCACCACTGCAACCCCCCATAACTTTTTTCAGTCTGAGGTTTTACGGCTATTTCCCTGTGCTGGAACCCTGGGTTGTGCAATCTGTCTCACTTTCCAGTTGTTCCTCCTGGTTTATCCGCACGCAAATGTGGGACTGTCCACTCTGCCAGATGCCAACTTGCTGCAAGTCCTCTCAGCCCTGGCTGCCCATCACCACCCCTCCTACTAGTCTGGATGAATGTGTCTTCTTTAACTCCTTTGTTGTTGGACTTCCATACAGTTTGATTTTCTGGCAGTTCTGGTTATTTTTTGTTTTTAAATTTGTTGTTGTCCTTCTTTTGGTTGTCCAAGGAGACAAAATATATCTCCCTAAGCCTCCATCTTAGCCAGAAGTGACCAATTATGCTTCTTATTCCCTGTACCTTTTCCCCCTATTCTTCTCCTCCCCCTCCCCACTGAAAACCCTCCATGTGATTGCTATTTCTCTGGTTGTGTTCCTGCTCTAGTTGTTTGCTTAGTTTTTACAATTGATTTTTAACAAAATCATATTATAATCATATAACATGTTTTGTACAGTCTCAATCATTGAAAATATGGAGACTTGTGTTATGGCCCAACATAGGGTCGATTTTTTAAAAATGTCCTTGTATACTTGAAAATCATGTATCTACCATCATTGCTGGGTTCAGTGTCACATATGTATTGCATATTTAGTTAAGTTTATGAATTGTATCCTGTTCAAGTCTTCTGTGTTGTTGTCAATTTTTTTCTACTTATTTTGTCATCTCCCAAGAGAAATATGTATTCTTAGAATAACTTTTTAAATATATTTATAGTTATATTACTAGGTGCATAGAAGTTTTAAATTGTTATATCTTCTTAGTTAACTGAAACTTTAATCAATATAAAATATTCTTCCTTTGCATTAGTTAGACTTTTGCCATAAAAGCCATTTTGCCTGCTATTGATGAGTCACCAGATTTCTTCTGATTAGTATTTTCAAGATTCGTTTTTTTCTCCCATCTTTATACTTTCAGCCTTCCTATATCTTTCCATATCCTACATATCTTAGATGTATTTTTAAAGAAATATCTTATAATTATTTTTATTTTAATATTTTTTCTCTAAATTCACTGCCCTTTTACTGGAACATTTGGCCAATTTATATGAACTGTAATTGATGTCTTACTTGGGTTTATTTCTACCATTTTATTCTGCTTTCTCTTTGTTCACCCTGTTTTTTGTTTGCTTGTTTGTCTCTCATTTATTGCCTTCTTGGTATTGATTGAAACCTTTTATCATTCTATTTATTTTTTAACTATTTTGGAAACTATGCATTATATTTCTTTTTCTCGATTTATCTGTTTATTTAAAATATAACATTGAGAACCAAGTCTATGCCAGGCACTGTTATAGGTGCCTGGGAAAACACATACACAAAATAGAAAAGATTCCTGTTCTTCTGGATCTTATATTTTGGGCGTGTATGTGTGTGTGCCAGATAGAGAGAGAGAGAGAAGGGTGAAGGGAAGAGAGATAGTAAACAATGAATACAATAAACAATTAAAATGAATGTGAATATTACAAGGTGATAATTATAAGAGAAAAAAGAACAATGGAGCAGAGTAATGAGTTTGAGAGCGCCGATGACAGGAGCGGGGAGCATTCTGCAATACTAAATAGGGAGAATCTCAGACAGAAAGTGACAATGAGTGAATATGGAAGGCACTGAGGAATTTAACCATGTAGATATCTGAGAGAAGAGCTTTTATGACAAATAAAACTCCCAGTTCCATGCAGATGGCAGAGGTGTGCCTGGTCTTCCAGACGCAGTAAGGAGCCCAGGGCCGGGTAAAGGAGAAAAAGTCAGAGAAGTGGCAGGGGAATAGGGACAGCCAGCCGAGCAGGGGGTCATGGGGGGGCTCTTGTAAGGACTGCTGCAAAGAACTGGGCTTTTACTCTGGGTAAAATGGAAAGTCAGTTCAGGTTTTGAGCAAAGGAGTAATATGATCCAACTGAATATTTTGAAAGGATCACCCTGGACGCTGTGAGAAAATAGACTCTAGAGGGCCAGTGGGAGGGGTGGGGAGGCAGCTAAAAGCCCACTGCAGCAATCCAGGTGGAAGTGACAGTGCCCAGAGCAGGATGTTGGCCATGGGGAGTGGCGGGGCTGGGCTGGAAATGGTTTTGAGACAGGGCCACCCACACTTCCTGCTGGATTGAGAGACTTTTTTTTTGTATTGAGCAACTGGAAAGATAGAATTTCAATGAAATGAGCCTGGAAAGCTTGTAATTAGGACAGGGGTTTGGTTTTGTTTTGTTAGTGGGAGGAGGGCAGGTAAGGAAATACCTTTGGGACACGGAGATTTCAAGAAAAGGGTGTGATGTATGAGTTTGGAGTTCAGAGCAAAGGTCTGGACTGAAGAAATAAATGTTGGAGCCTTTGGCATTTAGGTGGCACAGACTAGTCACCTCCCAAATTTTTATGTATTGTTTGACTTAACCAAATTTAGAGTTAATATTTCTACAATGTTTTAAAATCATATAAGGAATCTGGCACACTATGTAACTTTGATTACTGCTCCTTTTACAAAAAAAAGTTTTCTTTTTCTTTTTTCATACTTAAGTATACT
The DNA here is from genome assembly GCF_014824575.4 of Sturnira hondurensis. Taxonomy (NCBI): domain Eukaryota; kingdom Metazoa; phylum Chordata; class Mammalia; order Chiroptera; family Phyllostomidae; genus Sturnira; species Sturnira hondurensis. Next base: position 3,404,162 of record NW_028079344.1, on the reverse strand, counting down.
TGGCATATAATATTAGTATATTAATTTAGGCATACAATATAGTGATTCAATAGTTTGATATTTTAAAATACGAGCACCCAACAAATTCTAGTAATCACCGTCACCCTGCAAACTTATCACAATATCACTGACCATATCCACATTCACCTTTTTCACCCATCCCCCTTCCCTCTGCCAAACAAACCTTTGGTCTCTATTTCTATGAGTCTCTTTTTGTTGTGTTTATTCATTTCTTTTTTTAAGATCTCACACGTAGTGAAATCATTAAGTATTTGTCTTTCTCTGTCTTATTTCACTCAGCATAATGTCTATAGGTCCATCCATGTTGTCACAAAAGGCAACATTTCCTTCCTTTTTATTGCTGCACAATAGTTTATTGTATATATGTATCCCATCGTCATTATCCACTTGTCTATTAGGGGATACCTGGTTTGCTTGTGTATCTTGGCAGTTGTTAATAACGCTGCGATGAATACAGGGCTGCATGTGTCTTTTTGAACTAGTGTTATTGTTTTCTTCAGATAAATATCCAGTAGTAGAATTGCTGGGTCATGGGGTAAGTCTATATTTAGGGGTTTTTTTGAAGAATCTTCATACTGTTTTCCATAGTGGATGCACATGAAAGAAGACATTTCTCCAAAGACATACAGATGGCCAACAGGCAAATGAAAAGATTAAAAGATGCTCAACATCACTAATCTTCAGGGAAATGCAAATCAAAACCACAATGAACTCACACCTGTGAGAATTTTTATTATCAGAAAGTTAACAGATAAGTTGAGGAGGACATGGAGAAAAAGGAACCCATGCACTGTTGGTGGGGTACTTCGCATTTTGTAGCACATTTTTGTTTCTTGTTTTTTAATCTTATAGGATTTATTGATATTATTTTACATTGTGCTTACATAGGTTTATCCCTTCTCAGCATTTCTTCTCATACTTCACATCTACATTTAGAATCACTTTCTTATTCATAAAATACATCCTTCAGAATTTCCTTAGCAGAGGTTGATTGCTATAAATGTTTTTATTCAGAACATTTATTGCTATAAATGTTCTGAAAATGGTTTTATTTTACTTTGATTTTTGATAGAAGTTCTTTGCTAACAACACAATTCTAAGTTGACATCTATTTTATCCATGCACACTAAAAATCTCACTTCACTGTCTTGGGTCTCCCAGCTGTTGCCAGGGAGAAATCATATCTCAAACTAAATATCATTCAATTCTCACTAATCTTCTTTCTTTTAAAAAATATTTAACTGTCTTTATTTTATTTTTGTTGTTGTTCAAGTACAGTTGTCTCCATTCCCCCCATCCTCCCCACCCCAGCCGTCTCCACCTCTGACCCTCAGTCCTCAGTTGTATCCCTTTTTGGCTTTGTCCCATGTCCCTTATACATGTTCCCGGATGACCCTTCCCTCTTCTCTCCCCATGGTCCCCTCCCACCTCCCCTCTGATTGCTGTCAGTTTGTTTTTAATGTCAATGTCTCTGCTTTCTTTCTAGCATTAAAAAACCTCTCTTTGTCTCACTATGATGCAACCTAATGTGGATTTCTTATATTCTTTTCATTGTATTTGTAAATTGTTGGGTTTAATCTGTAAATTGAAAATTTTTATAAGTTCTGAAGATTCCCCAGCTGCTTTCCCCTCCAATACTGCCTTCGAGCCGTTCGTGTGTGAGCCTGTTCCTTCTAGCCTCCGTCCCTCTGTTACACTATCAGTTGTTCCCAGGTGCTCACTCTAGATAATTTCTTCAGAATTAGCTTTCATTTGTACATAATTCTATATTTATAAACTGATGCTAAACCTTTCAACTATTTTAATGGCAATTACTACACATCTCGTGTCTAGAAATCATTTTGTTTCTTTAAACCCTGCTTTTAATTTTATTATTTTAAGCTCTTGCTTTTATTTCTTTAAAGCATATTAAACATTCTTCTTTCCTATTCTGTTTCCAATAATCCCAATTCTTTCAGTCTTGGTAAGTATGATTCTACTGGCTTAGTTTTTGCTGGCTCTCAATCATGGCACCTTATTCCTTGTGAGCTTTGTGATTTTTAACATCAAGGTCATATCTCTTGGATTTTATGTGAAGGAATTATTTGAGGGCTCCGTTGAAAGTACATGCCTCCAAAGATAACTTTTGCCTGCTTTTGCCAGTTGCATCAGGGCACCAAACAACCTTGACTATTGTAAATGAAATCTTGTAACCTTAGCCACATTTCAAGGAAGGTCTGAACTACCGAATCTGTGTGAATTCAAGGGGCAAACCTGCTTAAGGCCACCCGGTAGCGATAAGTTTTTCAAGAAGATTTATTCTCTTTCTAGCCCAAGGGCTTAAGCTAGGCAGATGGCCTTGCAGTCCTCTTGGGGTGGGGGAACAGTATCTTTAGTCCACCCCAACACCAAGCGAGAAATCATTTGAGGTTTCAGCTCAATGCAAGGGGGTCTTCCATTAGATTCTCCTTCTTGGACCAGCCATGAAAACCCAAGATCAAGGCCCCAGGTTTGGCGAAAGTACTCAGGACTAAAACCTGCCTCCTATCTATATACTTTCTCTTTCAGGTTTTACACTCACTTAACTTTCAGCCTGTATGCATGCATTAATTTCTTCTTGATTTCTCAATATGTTACAATTATTTTGTGGCCTAGCTTATTTAATTCATGTAAGCAGAAGAATTGGTCAGGGTGTCTATGCCCACACTGTTTGAGTCAGAAGCTCTCCATTGTTTTTTTCATCTTAATCTTAACAGTTGTTACATTATGGCAACATTATCTCATTTATTTACTTATTTATTTTAATTTTTTATCCTCATCCAAGGGCTTTTTTTTCATTCATTTTAGAGAAAAGGGAAGGAAGAAAAGAAGGGATAGAGAGAGAAAAACATCGACGTGAGAACCAAACATTAATTGGTTGCCTCCCGTACATGCCCAGATCGGGGATTGCATGTGCCCTGACTGGAAATCGAACCCACAACCCTTTGTTTATGGTACCACATTCCCACCAGCTGAGCCGTGGTTTCATTTGTAATGATTGAAAAGATGTTGCTTTTGGAATACATGCTTCCTTTTCTCGTCCTCGCAGCTACGTTTTTGAGAGCATGAATGTAGGTAGAGAAGAAAAAAAATCAAACAGCCAAGGTCATCAAGGAGGCACTGAGGGCTTTGAAAGCAGGCAAATGTGTGATGGGCTATATTAACTCCTGAGCCGGAAGCAGTGAGCTCCTCCCCCTCCCCAGCATTTCTGTGCTCAGGACAGGTGCATCTGAACAGGCCTGGACAGGACACGTAGGCCCAGACAACCACGCTGGACATGACCGGGACTCTAAATTTAGATCCCATTCCATAAGTTACACACATTAGGATTTTTTTTCCCCCACAAGGTTCTGTTAATGAGAACTAATTTCTTTGAAACTTGTTTTTCTGGGTGCTTATATCTGAAAGTTTGTAGCTAACCATAGATTAGTTATTACATTTGTATTTCTGCTTGAAACTCTAAAACCATCTTAAATCTTTCACTTCCTAGTTTTAAGCTTGGTCTTCTCTTCATGCATTTTATTGACTGCAAAAAAAATAGTGGGTTAATATTAAGTGTTAACCAACTCTGTATGGCTTACATTTTTAGATTTAATTTGCCTCTAACCTGTTAGGTACATGCAATTAAATTATGAGTAAATATTACTCATACATGCTCATATTCAATGAATAGTAGAATCTAAAAGAAATGATTTCTTCTCTGTTAAGCCTTTTTCATTAGACGATCAAATTTTATTGATTTTACTTCTCTGTGCAATTTGCAGCTTCATATAATTTTAGCCTTTGGGTCTTTTCAGTTTAATTTTCGAAGTCTTCTGGGAGTCTTTTCCCTTTTCTTAAGCATTAACTTGGAATTACACAGAATAATTTTCCATTTGGATGAATGAAGCAATTAACAAAGAATGTCACCAATCTCCACTAAGCTTTGTTCACACTTGAAAAAAATTTTGAAAAGAAAAATTGAATATGCTTTTTTCTTGGTATTTTATAATTTTCCCCCAATTTATTAGTGACACTTACTTAACTATACAACTATTTTTCATGAAAATCTAATCAAAATATTTTGGTCTTACCAGTAGTATAGCAATGTTTGCTGTTCTTTTAACAAGTCTTTAAGATTACATTTTAATAAGTTAATATGAATTATTGTTCTGAGATAATTAAATTCAATTTTATCTGTGTCTTTTTAGATTTTAGATAATTTAAGTAAACGCATGATTTTATAAAGTCTTTCAGTTACAAAAATAATTGATGTTGTGTTTAACTTATTTCTAACTGACAATTAGAATTTTCACTTGCAGTTTTTTATTCTACCTGTGAGGATCTGGAGTGAAGTGTGTTTTAAACCTGAATTTGTGCTGATTTAATGGGGTTTCTAATTTATCTAGTATAAACATTTATACCCCTGTAATTGCACTAGAGGGAGCTGTTCAGCCTTCATTACTCAGAGAACCAGCGATTGTTTCTGTGTGTCTGTTCAGCCACTTTCTGATTAGGAGTCTTTCATTATCACTTCATGCTTGCCACAGTTATGAAAGTACTCCATAGTCATTCTGAGAGGCAGAAAAAAAGCTATGAGAGAAAAGCAGATACCTTGTAAGTCTAAAGCTCAGCTGGTTTCATGCTCATCATCAGATGCTAACAACTACCGTAATTTTCAGACTGTAAGACGCACTCCCCTTGCCCAAATTTGGGAGAAAAATGGGGGTACGTCTTATAGTCTGACTGTAGCTTACCTGGCTCACTGGGGTTGGGGGCGGTGACAGTGGAGCAGGGTCACAGATTATTAAATATTTTACCACATTTTTTGCTTCAATTTTTTTCCCTATTTTCCTTCTCTAAAACCTACGTGTGTCTAATGGTCCAGTGGGTCTCCACCACAGAAAGTGAAATAATAAAAATTGCATATAAGAAACACGTTTCATTAAAGTTGAAAGGGGTAGTAGGTCAAAAGATATACAGTAAATGGTCCTAAACCTGCTTATTAAAGAACAAATGGCAATGAAAATATTGTCAATTAACCAGTGTTATTTTTTTTTACTTTTTTTTCTTTCAATCCAATTTAAAGAAACTGGATATTCCTAGACCTCACAGCCTGAAGGTACAAAAAAAGGTCACAGTATCCCCGAGCATTTTAATTAGCTTGCTAACCCCACTTTGTCACTGCAGAGCCTTGGTGCCCTGCAGAAGGCCTCCCTGTTCTGGATTCTCTAAGGGCCCCAGGGAGCGTCTCCAGTTGGGGAAGTCTCCCTCTCTCAATGCTTTGTCTTTTCCAGGGGTCCGCGTGGTTCCAGAATCAGAGAGCAAATCCTCTGCGATGGCGATGAGCCCTTCCTCCCCAACAGGTAAACCTGTGGCAGAGGCCTAGGCAGCGCAGGCTGAGCCAGCAGTCCTGAGGGCTCCCAGAGGCCCTGGTGAGCTCGTCATGCACGCCTTCCGTGTCTCGAAACATATCTGCTCTCAGGGTCCCTGCCGTTCCTCCTGCAAGCTCATTTTTATCCACCTCCTTTCCTCAACCACTTTGCCAGGCTTATCCACAGGTATCCTAAAACTCTACATAGAGGTAAGGAAAATAATGTTTTGAAGAATATTGAGCCAGTGGATTTCTCATTTCTTTCCCTTATATGCAACTTTGCCATTCTGGAAGGGAAGAAGGGAAATCAGAAAGAGAAAATGAAGAAGATCATTTAGAAAGTACTAGAAAGGAAAAGGAAGTAGAAAGGAAAAGAAAGTAGACAATTGGCGCTATGGCCCCTGGGGACTGAACAGAGAATGGAACAGAGCAAAGGGACGATAGCAGAAAAGGGTACTATGAGGGGTTGAATTGTGTTCTCTCCACACACCCACATTTCCTATGTTGGAGTTCTGACCCCTCTATCTTGGAATGCAACTATTTTTGGAGAGGGGCTCTTAAAGAGTTAATTAAGATACGAGATCATACGGGTGGGCCCTAATCCTGTATGACTAGTGTTTGTATAAGAAGTGTTTCGGACAAAGACTGGCACAGAGGGAAGACCATGTGAGGACACAGGGGGCAGACAGCCCTCTGCAAGACGAGGAGAGAGGCCTCAAAAAAAGCCAACCCTGCTGATGCCTTGATCTTTAACTTCCAGTCTCCAGAGTTGCGAGAAAATATACTGCTGTGGCCCTGCGCCGCCAGGCTGTGGTGTTCTGTCTGGGCAGCCCTGAGTCAGCAATGCGGGCCCTGACCTTCCTCTCTGGCTGACAGTGTGGAGGAGGAGTGACGTGGGAGCAGGATGAAGGGGCACTGAGAGTAGGCCCTTCGTCCTACTTCCCAGGCAGGGTTCTGGGCAGCGAATTCCTGGTATCCCATTTGTGTGCAGTGAGTACTAAAGCTGTGCATGAAAAGACAAGTGACCAGATGGTCACACACTTATGTGGGCCTTGTGGAGGGCATAGATGGCAGCTCACATAACAGAGGACACCCTGGGGTGGGCTCCCGGGGGGTAGAGGCCTGGACTCTGTAGGGCAAAGCCCCAGAGCAGTAGCTGAGAGGCCGTCGAGGACCCCATGCAGCCCTGAGAGCTGAGTCAACCCCCCTTGTCCAGACGCCATCCTGGGAAAAAAGACGAATGTGGGCTGTGGAATCCAAAGAAATGTACCTTCTCCTGAAAGGAGACAGAGAGCAACTGGAATGGCCTGCTACTTCAGCCTAGACGCTGCCTCTGACGGACACACACTTCCAACCCCTGCTCCTGCAGATGTGGAGCTGAGGGCACCCGGCTCCCCTCCCAGCAGGTCTTGGCAACACAACTGAGAATGCGTGACCTTGCGCAAGCGACTCACTTAACAACCAGCCTTACATTTCTCACCTGTGCTATCTATTCTCCGTACCTCACAGGGTGGTTACTGACATGGAAAAACGCAATCGGACAGTCAGCTCTCTGCTATCGAGAGCACCCTTTGGGGGCTCCGCCTGCGTTTTCTAATCTCTTCCCCTCATTGCTGCATCCCTTTACTGCTTCTCCTTTCCTTTGCTGATCCCTTCTTCCCCTCCCACGCCTACTCATTTCTGCTCGTGTCTCTGTTTACCCCATCTGTGTATCTCTGACTTCTTTTTAGGGTAAAATCTTTATTTCAGACATGCATGTGCCTAGTTTCAATTGACCGCACTTACCACATGCTACAGAAACTCCAGGGGGTCACGGAAAGATCTTTGCTCTGCAGCAGAGTCTTAAGGTCAAACCCTGGCCCATCTGCTTTATTAGCTGAGTAAACTGAGTCAAATCATTTAATGTCACTGGGTTTGTTTCCAAATCTTTAAAATGAGCATAGTAAAAAGAATAGTTTTCTTTGAATGAGCACAATGTAAGTCATGTAGATATATATTTTTCAGATTATCCAGTACAGGTAAATAAATGCTTTCTTCACCTCCAAAGGTCTTCTGGGACAATGGGAGCCACCTTGAGGATGCCCCAATGCTCTTTCCCTTTGCTCTTCTAAAGAAAGGTGAGTCCCTGACTGGAGAGCACAGGGTTGGGGTCCAAGTTCAGATCCAGCTCTACCTCTAGGGCAGGGACTAGGGCGTGGGGAGGGAGGCACTCCACTTGGGTGCCACATTTAAGAAGGCACCAAATAGCTCTGTAATCAACAGATAATATTACTGCAGTGTTTTTTAAAAAATGTATCAGCAAACTATGGCAGGCCCACTCTTTGTGTAAATAATGCTTTATTTCAGAGCTGGGATTAGGTGAGGTGAGCGAGGCCAAGTTGTGGAAGGGCATGGTCAGATCCTGTCATTATCTAAAAGATTAATTTGTGTTCGTCATAAAGCTTTATGTCAATTTTGATTTTTAAAATATTGCATGAAGACATTTTTCCTGATTATTAAGCATTCTGGTTTTCCCTTCACTGTGCACCAGGGTCTGCACAGTGTCAGGTGAGGAGGTAACAACGGTGCCTGGCTCACAGGGTCACTGTGAAACTCAGACAAGTTGGCCAGTAGAAAGGGTTTCTGTGAGGGACTAGGTAACAGCAGTCTTCGCTATTATGATTTTCCCCTGAGGCATCACGCAAAGAGTGGTCTTTTCCCACTCCCTTGCATCATCCCTCTCCTACTCTCTCTTTCACTTACCTACTCAACGAACGACCTTAGCGTCTGATCTGTAAAAGGCAAACCATCGGGTGCAGTAAAGGATTAAAAACTGTATACAACATAGTCTTACAAATTCGGAATCCAGTTCGCTGCTCTGTCAGGCGGATTTAAGCTGCTGATGGAACACGTGACTAAAATATTACTTCGGAAGCAGAGCTATATTTTCTTACAGAACAAGAAGTGCCAAGGCAGGCGGATGCAGAACCGTCTAATCCAGCAGGCCAGTGGCAGCGCTGTGCTGTGCGCCTGTCTGCGCGCAGCCCTTGGCCGGATCCTCGGAGCTGCAGCGCGGCAACAAGTCCTCCAAACTCAGCTGCAGAGGACAGCGTTCCAAAGCAGGGGAAGGTGGGAAGGGGTGCGTCTACGCACGTGTGGGTGTTGTGTGATATGAGTATGTGTAACCTGTAGGTATGTGTTGTGGCGTGCTCTTGTGTGTTGTTTGTGGTCTTTGTGGCACATGAATATATGTGTGCTGTGTGTGGTCTGTGCACATGTGTGTGTTATATGTATTGTGATCAAGGCAGCACATATTGCATGGTTGTGTAGAGATCTGCGTGTGCTTGTGTGTTTTGTGTTTGTGTGTGCGTGTATGTGTATTGCATGTGTGCACTGGGGGCGGGGTAGATTACCTTTCCCTCTGAGTCTCCTGATTTGAGAACACCGCTGCGGCCAGGAGCCTTTCCCAGCCAGCCCTACCATTTTCCTGCGATGCTCCGCCGAAACTGTGGGGCAGCCCCTGCTCCCCCACAGGGTGGCACGACTGGCTCAGGGTTGGGTGGCCCCTCTCCTGAGACTCTGTCTTTAAGGAGGAGGCAGCGGCACTGACACGGGGGCAGGTTCAGAGAATCTGTGTCTTTCCTCTCGTCGCCTGGCCTTCTTTTTTACTGGGGTGACACTGGTTAATAAAATTATACAGGATGCGGGTGTACAGTTCCCTAACGCATCATCCGTAGGTTGTATTGTGTGCTCACCGCCCCATCTCCTGGCAGCAGGTGCAAACCGTGGAAGGTGCAGGTGAGCATTCTCTGCGGGAGGAGGATGGAAAGAGGACTCCCAGCTGGAAGCTCTGGGAGGGGAAGTGTTGGCCGGGGCGTGGGGTCTGCGCTGGAGGCTGGCTCAGGAGAGGGCGCACATGGACCTGAGGTGGGCTTGCAGGGCATGTTGGTTGTGTGATTTAAAGATACTCAGTTTAGCTACAGGACATATAGATGAATATGAAATGGAATATGGAAGCACGGTGCACGTTGCACATAGGCATAGATAAAGCAAGCAGCCTGCATGCTGAGCAGAGAGGGGAGGGCAGAAGGACCGAGCGGCCTTCACGTGTGGAGGCTGCATGGACTCAGAAGGAGTACACTCAGTACTCAGGAGGCGGGACGCACAGACGTAGTAAACCCCGCCTCCGCAAGCCCTCTGGCAGGCACTGTGGTCATGCGTACTGCATGCAGTCCGCGTGTCAGTCTGTAACAGGCGCCTGTTGGCTCCCCTACTCAGCTCTGCCCCCTGGAACCACAGAGTCTTTAGAAAAGCCTTGGTGGGTGGTGGGAGTGAAGGAGGGGGCAGGACTCGGTAACTGGCTCTCCACCTCACCTCCTTCTCCCTGCTCTTTGTCCTGAGGTTTGAACTGATGTGTTTAAACGTTTTCGTGCAGCTGGTGAGCCTTTCTGTTCCCTGGTCTCTGTGACAGCTCCCTGGTGATGAACTTGGAAGCATTTGCCACAGGCAAGTGGTTTTCACTTTACTGAGCAGGATGAGCTTGCCTGGAGACCATTCTTGCTTCGGGTGTGCCCAAGCACAGTCCACCAGAAAGGCCAAAGGAGGCCGAGATGCAGCAACAGGTTTTAAAATAGAATATATTTTCTTTCTCCCCTCCCCTTGCAGTCAACATTATGAAACTTCGCTGTGCGCTTTGCTTTCCTTCTCCTCCTGCTGTTCATCTGGTGGTGCATGGTGAGGTGGGGAGGGTGGACCCCCCAAAATTTCAGCTTAACAGTCCTAAGTCTGCTCCTCTATTATTAGAAATCTAACAACAAAAACTGGCATCATAAATATGAATGACATTGTCAGATGAATTAGTTGAATTGGGATTTTTTGCACCACAAACACATGATAATCACAAAGTTATTTCATTTCTTTCCCCCATTTTCTCACATCCCATCCATCACTGAGAGCTTTTATCTGTACAGAAACTTTAACTTTACAAATCACTTCCATACAACTTCTATCCTGTTTGGGTTTCAAAACTTCCCTATCACATAGGAGACCAGTATGCTGTTGTTACTGACCCACTGATAACAATGTCTCTAAAATGTGGAGGGATTTGAGGGACTTGTAACATCACAGGAGGCAGTACCAGATCAGAAATTCAGATCCAGGCTGCAAACTCCCTGTGCGTGGCCTGAATAGATTTATGTACTTCTCATTCCCCCCATCTGTGGTAATAATACCCACATACAAGCATGCATATGTACATTGTATACGAATGCATGAAATTTACAAAGATGGAGCACCCGAGCCTAGGAGCTGGTCCTCATCAACAGGGGCCATGCAGAGGTTTCTTGTCACGGCCTCACGAGTGGGAAGCATTATGTGTTCTTGTGCAACTGGCTCACCAAGGCTTTACCTGCAAGTCTCGGGTACCACAAACACCAGGGGCGAGGGGCAAAGGATCTCCACGGAGCAAACACACCCAGGAGGGACCCCTGGCAGGGCCTCTCACTACTCCAGATTAAAGGAGACCTCGGAAACATGTGAACCAGCAAAAGGAGCATGCTCAAATTGCCCCCCGGTCAGGATGAGCAGGCTAGGGAGGACATTCGGGGACTACCCATGGAATTTGAATACAGAATGGGTGATGGACAGGATGAAAATCTGGTCATTGAAAAAAGCAGACCACAGACTGGCATGGACAGAACCACCTGATTTGGGTAAAATATCTGTCTATGGAAAGGTATGCACTAAAGGGTTGACAGCAGAAATCTACTATTACATCAGTATGGACTTGCTGCTTTATTTTATCTCTGCTTATCTTCTTTCTCATATACATTAGAAATATTGATGTTTCTAATACTTATGAAACTGATGCAGACACCAGCCCCCGGTGTCCACAGCATCATGGATGAGACATGAGACAAATTCACACGGACTACCAAGTCCTGTGGAGGAAAAGGGACGGCATGGCTACTCTTCAAGGTGGGAGGGCCTTGGAACAGCCTAGCCATTCTCTCAAGGGGAGAGCACCCCAACCCTTGCCCTGACAGGCTTTTATTGGGTTTAATTTACTCCGGAATACAGGTACAGCTCATTAATGATTGTCAGGCAGGAAGGATCAAACAGTAGATAGCTTACAAAGAACTATGAGGGCCTATTCTGAGTCAGGGTCTGTTAGCTAAAAGGCTATAAAACTTTGGGAAACTCATTTTCTTCTGGGACCTTTATCATTTAACTAAGAGCATTCTTAGCAAAGCAGGCTTCACAGGATTTCATATATTCTTTCTCAGGCCTGATCTCCTAGGGAGCCCGCCCTTTCCAGCACAGGACTGCACCGCCCTCTGTCATTGTTTCAGGCTTCAGTAAGGTAAGGGAAGTAAGGCAGAGAAGGCAGATAGCCAAGAGATTAGGAGACTTCTCACAGACAAGAATGAAGACTCAGGCTTTGCCAAAGCGGAGGGGCGAGAGTCCATCACCCCCTTTCTTCATAGCTCCCCAAGTCCTTCCCTGGGACCTCCCCATGATCGTGCCTATCTTAGGTCATTCCCCCCTTGGGGAATCTTACCCATCATTGGCTAACTGATTAAGCATTGGGGACCAGTTATGGATGAAGGAAAAGGAACAGAAGCGGCGCTCCTGCCAGGGAGATAAGCTTTATCTCCTTAGTGGCTTATGGTCCAAAGGTCTGTCACTCAGCCTTAGCCATGGGGGTTATAGGTCCTGAAACCAGGCAGGGCAGCTCCCAACAGCAACAGTGGGCAAAAGTAGGTTTACAGCTGTAAGTACATGAAACAGAGTTTATGTAGCTACTGTAATAATCATAACCTGTGTGCCTTTTCCCATACAAACAACTGTTGACCTACCGTTGCCCTCCCCTGTATATGTGCTTTTAAAACAATAAAAAGTCACCTTATAGCCCTGGCTGGTATAGCTCAGTGGACTGGGTGCAGGTTGGGAACCAAAGGGTCACCATAAACTTTTCGATTCCCAGTCAGGGCACATGCCTGGGTTGCGGCTCAGGCCTCCAAGTAAGGGGTGTGCAAGTGGCAACTACACACTGATGTTTCTCTCCCTCTCTTTCTCCCCTTTCCCCACTGTCTAAAAGTAAATAAATAAAATCTTTTTTAAAAAAGTTATCTTACGGAGGGGGGTTTAAGAACAGTATGGGAAATGGGAAGCCAAAGACCTTATGTACAAGACCTGTGGACATGGGCTAAGGTGTGGGATTATTGGAGGGAAAGGGGTACCAGGTGGAGGTAGGCAAAGGGGTAAAAATTGGGACAACTGTAACAATCAATAAAATATATCTTTTAAAAAGTTATCCTATTTTAAAAGAAACATAAAACAACTTCCCTTAAGAAAAAGAGGGAGACTGTAGTGCCTCTGCACCCACCCCTCACACTGATGCCAACCTCGGGGACCCCAGCCGCCCTCCCCACCCATATTGCAGCAACTCATGCAGGTTGCTGTCCAGGTTCCCAAATTGAAAACTACCCCTATGGACTCCTATAGGGCTGCCCTCCTCCAGGGGGCAGGGGGCAAGGGATCTGATGAGTGCCCTGAGGGTCGCCATTGTGTCACCATTTTATTTTACTTTTGACTCCCAGAGTAAATCTCTAGTGATAAAAACTCAGTGCACACACATGCGCACACACACACAATCCTCTGGCAGTGGCCCTGAGAGGGAAACCGCCAGGGAGCCCCCTGGAATCCCCGGAAACGCACACCTAAACTGCTCTCTGGTTTCAGGCAAACGGTGGGATGCAGATCTCACCTGAGATGAAATGGCTTCTAAGAGCTCCTCCCCTCCTAACCAGAGTGTCAGAAAGTCAGCCCCTCATTAGGAGCACTATGGCGCCATCTGCTGAATCAAATGCTTAGCACAGAACTTGCCCGGGTTCCAAAAGATATCACTATTTAAAACAATGCAATATTCCAAAATGCAATTTGAATTGTTCTCTTCCCCAAAGCACTCTGAGCCTGAGAAATACTCAGCTGATGCTTCAGTTTTCTCCTGAAAGCTTACATGCCTCTTCCCTCCCCACCCACAAGAGGCTTCCCGAGGGGATGGCTTGTTCTTGTCAGCATAACTACAGGCTTGAAAGCCAGGCACCGTCTTCCCAGAGGAATTTCCAGATTCCTACAGTCCCATCTCAGCATAGAGTCAGCAAGGGAGCCCTTGCTGCTTAGAGCAAATCGTGGCTTTATGAGGCTGGACAGTGGCAGGCGGGGCTCACCACCATCACTTGGGCTCAGTGCCATGGTATCTTCATTCATAGAAAAGTGATGATATTAAGTCAGCTCATAAGAAATTTGTGAAGGTTAAATGAGTTAATATGTGCCCTTAGAATAGTGCCTTCCCACCCCAAGCACTTGATAAACGTCAGCTTTCATTATGTGGTATAGGGGAGGGCTACACTTCATCCGCGGGGGAGAAAGTAGGAGAGACATGTAGAAAGTAGCCGAAAGGAGTAAGTCTTCTAATTTCCTCTCTCTGGGAATCTTAGAAAACAAAGAAAGGAATGATTTCCACCCACCACCCATGCCCACCTTCTGGCAGATAGTTTCAGAAAAGCACGTACGGGAGAGCGTCAACAGTGGGAATCTGCACACGGGTATGGCCGTGGCAGCAATTGCAGGCAGGAATCCAGGTGGTCAGCCCAGAGGCCCCGGCAGTGAACGCTGAGTGGCTTGCCGAGCATTTGGCGGCAAAACAAGGACTCGTCGTGAGGGTCTGGAGGAGAAAGAGCCTACATGCCCTGCAGGTAGAGAGAGGCCCAGGACTGTGGTGGGAGGAGGCTGGAGACACCAGGACGCAGAGGCATCTCCCCAGCTCAGCGAGAGTGGGCTTCAGAAAGCCCCAGGGCCTGTGCCCTCAGGAGCCCGAGGACCCTCCCCAGGAGTAGCTCCTGAAGGGCGGCACCCATGAAGAACCAGCCTGAGGCCAGGGATTCCCCACCAGCACCCCATGTCTGTGTCTCCTGAACTCAGATTAGCTCAACTTTGCCCCGGCCGAGTCCCCAAAATGCTCACGGCCACCCCAATGCCAGCCAACCCAAAGAAAGTTCTGGAAGGGGCAAGTTGGAGTGGAAAGATAGGATGCTCTTGACATTTTGCAGGCAATTCAGTCACTTGGATATGCCATAATGACCCCGTGAAGGGAGCACTGGGTCCCTCTTGGGCCCTAGAGCAGACCTGAGTGGGGAGCCTGACGTTTCACTGGTCTCCAGGTAAGTCCCCCGCTGCTGGGGGACAAAGGCATAAAGAGAAGTGACGAAGATGGTGCGTTTTCTTCCCAGTCACACCTCTGCTCCATCCCATTAAACTCAAGATATGGCTTCTGTCTAGAGAAAGGAAGGCTTTATCTTCCTTCCTTTGAAAGAGAAAGTAGACAGTAAAAAGTCATATGTTAATGAATTTATGCTTGCTTATAAAACCCTCATTGTCAAAAATTAGATTTGAGGCAGGCAAGAACAATAGCATTTATCCTCAAACGTTCGCTTGGAAGTGATGTGTACAGAACAGGAACGCTGACCTGTGCAACCGTGGAAGCTCAGATTGTCAGTCTAGGAGTCGCCTGTTTCCTTTAGCCTTTATTACCTTTCACTGGTGCTGAGCAGCTTGTTGCTATAGGAATTTTGCTTCGTGTTATAGTTTTTTTAACTACTCTGGGATAGCATGTAGAGAATATCTCATAATGGTTTCAGAGCACAATCTTTGGCAAAATAAAGTTGCAGCAGGTTAATTAGGAAATTTAGAAAATTCTTCCACAGACAACTCTATGCCCTGACAGGGAAGGTTGTAATTAAGACAGATTTGGTGTCATTAGGATTATTTAAAATGCCAACTTTTCAAAAACTGAAGATAGTAAAGTCAGTAGAAAGAAAATGTTCTACATATATTTAACTCATTTTTGGATGAACTCACCTTGTTGGACCCCCCCCCCACCCCCTCAAAAGAACCTTTTTCTCCCCCTGCTGTCCTCACATTTGCACAGCCTAATCTTTATTCCCAAGGTTTGAAAGATGTCCCTAAGATTTCACTGTCACTTTCAAGGATTGGAACAATCTCATTGTTAGAGCCTTTATGACTCAAAATGTAAGTCTCTCCTTCAAATCACAGCTTCCCATAGCTCGGGCCCGAGGTGGATTTGGTAGGAACCCAGGCAGCTGGGAGGGCCAAGGTGGAGATGGACAGGTGAATGGAGAGATTTGTGTGATGCCATTATCCGGTCCCAATGGCAGTCGTCCCATGACGACCCTTGTTATGAAGTCCTCAGATGCACACACACACACAGTTGGGGATGTCAGGTGCACACACACAGATGCACCTTTCCCTCAGCCCCGGAGGGAGCAGTGATAAGCTTTGAGTCAGCCCTTGAGGCAAGGATAGGAGGGCATGGAGAAGGTGCCCCCTCAAGGCCAGGCCCCGTGTCTAGCAGGAGGCCAGCAGGGGCCAGGGAAAAACACTGTGTTACTCTCCTGGGGCTGCTGTAACAAGGCGCCACAGACTGGGGGGGCTTAAAACGACAGCTATGTATTGTCTCCAAGATCTGCGGGCCAGGAGTCAAATCAGGATGTTAGTAATGCCTTGCTCCTCTGAAATGCGTAGGGAGCCTTTCTTTGCCTCATGCAGTTTCTGGTGGTGTCCGCAATCCTTGGCTTGCAGCTGAGTAACTCCAGTCTCTGTCTCTCATCACATGGTGTTCTCCCCATATGTGCCTGTGTTCCCGTGTCTCTTCTCTTATGTGGACACCAGCCATGTGACCATACTGACCACCTGCCCCGGCATGATCTCTGCTAACCCTAACCAATTACATCTCAATGACCTTTCCAAAAAAGGTCACATTCACAGGTACTAAGGTCAAGACTCCTTATCGTTTTGTGTGGAGACACAGTTAGACCTGGACAACCTTTGCTGGCTCCTCATAGCTTGGAACTTCAGGTACATATAAATATCGGAAGGGCATTCACAGTCCCTCGCTGTCTCTCTTCAGGTCCCTTCCAGTCTTGTGTTTGGCCAATCTCCTACTCAGCCTACACACGCGCTCCGTGAACTTCTTAGTCCAGCAGCATCCAGAGGTCTCTGTGGACTTTCCCTGTGCTCCCCACCCCCTCTGCGGCGCGAACCCTGCAGAGTGCAGCTCAGTGTCTCTCCCTCTGCAGCACCTGCCTTCCACCTTCCACCTTCCACCACCAGGAAGAAGGCCCCGCCCCGCCCCACCGCATTTCCTTCAGAACCCAGGTACAGCGCTCAGTGTGGAATACTGAATACGCATTGATGCTAACAAGTTTTGATCCCTTTTTAACTCTGTCAGTCACTCCCTTTGAGTGTTACCCTCTCCAAATGACAGGATTGTTAGGGCTGGCGGCTATGTTCTCCATCAGCTTCCTAAACCCCATTTAGCCCCTCGTCTAGTAGAAGTGAAATGCTGCATTTAACTGGCTAAACAATATCTGTTCCCAGGAAGACTTGAGATGCCAGGAATACCTGCCTCCTGGTAGAGGGGCGGAGCCGAACTCTGCCTCCGGTCTCTGAGGGAGGCTTCCAGCCAACCTACTTGTTCCAGGTGGACCTGGCCGGCAGCCAGGAAAGGTCTCCAGCCCTGGAGAAAGAAGCCCTGGNGGTGGCTATGTTCTCCATCAGCTTCCTAAACCCCATTTAATCTCTCGTCTAGTAGAAGTGAAATGCTGCATTTAACTGGCTAAACAATATCTGTTCCCAGGAAGACTTGAGATGCCAGGAATACCTGCCTCCTGGTAGAGGGGCGGAGCCGAGCTCCGCCTCCGCCTCCGGTCTCTGAGGGAGGCTTCCAACCAACCTGCTTGTTCCAGGTGGACCTGGCCGGCAGCCAGGAAAGGTCTCCAGCCCTGGAGAAAGAAGCCCTGGAGATTAAGGGCTCTTGCTATTTTAGGACAAAAATAAGGTTGTGAGAAAGAGGTAGGTAGAACTGAAACAAGAAGAAGGAAATTCTAGGTGTCTACTCTCAGAGGCCAAGTGGCATTCTTTTGGCTTTTTTTCTGGTGAAAACCTTAGCAGAAGGACCCAAGGTAGGGATGGGGTTTGATAGTTGAGCAGGTTCTAAGAGTGCTAAACATTTTCAGGAAATGGTATTTTGGGTTAACGATAGACTATTGCCAATGAAATAGTACTCTGATTTCATACAGGAATTCACACTAGTCATATTTAAATACAATGTTTTGAAACTAGCGAAGCAAAGTACAAGTTTATCTAGTGGCATGGATAAGCAGCGCCATCTAGTGGCGCAATGAACAAACTGTTAGTGGTCTGAAAGTCTGAACACCCATGTCCTTTTCTATCACTCGTTTTGCATGTGTTCAATATAATTTAAAAAGAATAAAAGGCATCCGAATTGGAAAGCAGGAAGCAAAATTGTCATTGTTTTTAGTGTACATTGAAAACCTTATAGATTCTACCAAAAAACTACTTTACCTAATAATTGAATTTGGCAAAACAGTGGGATACAAAGTCAACATTCAGAAATCAAAGATGTTTTTGTACACCAACAACAAAATATCAGAAACAGACATCAGGAAAAAATCCAATTTGTTACAGCAACAAGAAAAATAAAGTACCTAGGAATAAACCTAACCAAGGAGGTAAAAGACCTGTACTTAGAAAATTACCCAACACTGAAGAAAGAAATTAAGGAAGACACAAATAAATGGAAACATATACCCTGTTCATGGATTGGAAGGCTGAACATCATCAAAATGTCCACACCATCTAAAGCAATTTATAGACTCAACACAATCACTATTAAAATACCAATGAAAAAGGGCCAAAAAATACATACAAAAAGACATACACAAAAATACAAAAAATGAAAAATAATATAAATAATAAAGTGGTAATTATAGGGAACCTACTGCATGGAATGGCAAATGTAGTTCAACCCTATCAGAAATCCCATAGGCGTGAGTCGGCACACAGGAGCCAAACCCACAGATTGGCTTTCCTGTGGGAAACCAGGCCTGCATTGTACCTAGGCTGCTTTGAGGCTTGCTCTGGCTAAAACTCCCTCACCCCGAGTTGAAGCAGCAAATGCTTATTGCATATCTTTAAAGTAACTCCCTGAAGTCTGTGCTAATTCTCCCAAGGTCGGAGTGTAACCAGACCAATCATTCTTATTGTTCCCTTGCATTTGCAACATTTTTTCCTTGTTAATCTGTAAGAAGTAATCATTAACATCCTTTCCTTTGTTGTCTGTAAAGGTGATCACCTAGAGCAAACCTGAGCATAACGAATGAGAACCTTCTCTGATGTGTGCTATTAGAAAGCCAATAAAAGCCCATCCAGGCAAGGGTTGAGGTACTTTCTCTCTCAGAGTGGCTGTGCCGTTCCTTTTTCTCCACAGGACTTCAGTAGTCCATGTGAATTTGTTCGTTTCATCCACAACATATGGCCTCTGCAGGACGGAGTTTGCATCAGGCAATAAATACAAATTTATCAACAATTACGTTACATGCAAACAGACAAAATGCTCCAATCAAAAGACACAGGGTAGCAGAACAAATAAGAAAAAAAGACTCACACATATGCTGTCTACAAGAGATTAATTTCAGGGAAAACACACACAGACTGAAAGTAAAGAGATGGGAAAAGATATTTCATGAAAATTTTTTTAAAAAATTGAGTAGCAATACTTATACCAGACAAGATAGACTTTAAAACAAAGATTATAACAAGAGACAATGAAGAATTCAGAAATTCCATTTCTGAGTATTTATTCAAAGAATCCTGAAAATTTTACACTAATCCAAAAAGACATGTGCATCCGTATGTTCATTGTGGGATTATTTACAATAACCAAATGTGGAAGCAATCTGAGTACTTATCAATAGACAAATGGATAAAGAAAATGAAATCTTGCCACTTGCTACAACGTGAATGGACCTAGAGGGTATTGTGCTGAGTGAAATAAACCAGAGAAAGACAAGTATCATATGATTTCACTTATATGCAGAATCTAAAGAACAAAATAAACAAATAAACATAACAGAAACAGACTCAAGATACAGAATGCTTTTTGATTGTTGCCAGAGGGGAGGGAGGTTGGGGGGGCTGGGTGAAAAAGGTGATGGAATTAAAAGCATGAATTGGCAGTTACAGAATAGTCACAGGGATATAAAATACTGTATAGGGACTATCATCAATAATACCGTAAAAACTATGTGTGGTGTCAGATGGGTACTAGATTTATCAGGGTGACCATTTCATAAGGTATATAAATCTCTAATCATTGGGTTGTACACCTGAAACTGACATAATATTGTATATCGATTGTATTAGGAAGATTTTTTTAAATTTTAAAAACTCTCAAGACTTCACGTTTTATTTATTTTCGGAGAAGGGGAAGGGAGGGAGAAAGAGAAGGAGAGAAATACTGATGTGCAAGGGAAACACTAATCAATTGCTTCCCCAACCTAGGACCTGGCCCACAGCCCAGACATGTGCCTTGACTGGGCGTCAAATCAGTGATGTTTTGGTTTCTAGGCCATCACCCAACCCATTGAGCCACACCAGTGAGGGTTATTTTTAAAAACTTTATATAAAATAATGTAATCCTCTCCTGGCCAGGTGGCTCAGTTGGTTGGAGCGTCATCCCAGACACCAAAAGTCTGCAGGTTTGATTCCTGGTCAGGGCACATACCTAGGTTGCATGTTTGATCTCTGGGAGGTAGCAGATGCACACCGTGAAATTGTAGCTGGTATCTGCAGGGAGGAAAAAGAAGAAATTTAGACTGTAGGCAGTGCCATGCTGTGAGCCAGAAGACAAAATATCTACTGTAAGCAGAGTCTCCAGCCATGAGGACTGGACTCCACACCCTACCCCCAACCTCCCCACCCCCGCCATCAGCACTCTGAAGCCTGGCCTCCTGCTTTGTCACCCTTTGCCGGCAGCTCTTCCTGATCTTGATCCTCATCTCACTCGCATTCCACGCCTAACAAGTCCATTCCAACTGGAGCCTTCAGACGAAGCCTCCCCTACCACTGCTTCTCTAAGATCGCCCAAAGGTACCCCTGTACCACTGTGACAAGGCTGCCACACCAGGGAGCTGCCAGAGCAAGTTCTACAAAATGTTACCCAGTCAAAGGGGTACAGGTGCCACATACCAACCATGATTTCTTTAAACGATAAAGAGTGCTTGGAGGTAGCAGTGTGAAAGCAAGAGCTGGAGGCTTTTAAAGAAGGTGACCAAAGGAGACCAGAGCTCCCAGAGCCCTGCTCTGGCCTAACCTCCGCTCCCACACTGGGCCACTCCTCCAGAAGTCAGAGGCAAGCTAAGCCTCTCGTCTGAGTCTTGAGAAAGCCAGTCACGTTTTCTAGGAGGTAGACTGATTTGGTTTGCTAAGCCTGTTATCTAAACACAGGGCAAGCCAACTTCTTTAGAGGTTGAAGTAACCATGCGGATGATCATTAAATTATCATTGCCGACCTTTCCAGGATCAGGACAGAAATACTTCTCTCCACGTTGTTCCTCCTTCAACTGGAGAGCAGAAGCACATGTGGATTTACAGATTTATTGATATACTCACTAAAAAAGGTTCTTCTTTCTCTCCGTCTCTCCATCCCATGCTTTCAGAACTGAGAAAGCTCTACAATAACACTCTTAGAAGACAAGGAAGCTTCCCAGGCTTGGGCTCAGAAGGAGCTCTGTCTGACAACCGAAGACAACCCAGCGTGTTTCTGTTCTGCTGGAGAGGCCCTGAGCATTCTAACTCTCTTCCTAACTAAAGGTCACTCTTGGGCACTAATTAACAAAACTGTTCAAGTTTCCCAAGTATGTTTACATTTCATATCAGATAGCCTAGTAATCACACTAATAATCCATGTGACACCTTCTTTCTAACCAAGAGCCTTACACTTCAATCAAAAGTAAGCCATGGGAATAAGAAGTGTCAACAATATATTCATCAATATGTTGTTATTTCTGTTTGACACACAACACTGAAAAGTCAATAATAAAAAGTGAGCTGCAACTCTCTACCCATCTATCCTGGACACCATAAAATCGACACTCCAGTGGACCACTCAAATTACATTCTTTCTGAATTTAATGTTACAGGAAAAATTAACAAATAATCATCAAATATTCAAATTTATACATCATTATTATATGTTGGATTGGTTATTTTCCCCTTGCTCCTGGCTCCATTCCCTGCCTTTCTCTGCCCCGCTCCGTACCCCAGGAGGCTGGTCCCAGGGACCACACCCACCTCCCTGTCTGGCTTGCCTCTGGCGGATTCAGCCATTCAGAGACACCAGCCAGAGATTGAAGGGTGAGGGGAGAGAAGTCATGGTATTCCTGCTCCCCACCTTCTTGGCGCCATGTCTCTGGCATTGGCTGTGTCTTCCTGTGACTGTACCTCCTTTAAAAAAATGAGTAGGGTTTCAGCAGATGGATTTACCAGTAGGGGCTTTCCACCCAAGGGAAAATAGGCTGCAAAGACAAATTGTATTTGGAGAAAAGCAGAAGTTGAATTTTAAAGTACTGTATGCACAGAGGGCACTGGGAAAGGGCATTGAAAGTAGACCAAGCTTGTAGAGGGGCAGAGCCTTACTGGAAAGCTTGAACTTGCTTGGTAGGCAATGGGGAACATTCAGTCAGGACTTTGGTGAGATGAACTTGGTAGTACTTTACAGGCGAGATCCAAAGTGACACCAGAGACAAGCTGTCAAAGACGTAATTGCTGATATCTATCTTGGACAAAAACACTGAAGGGTGAGGTGTTGAGAAAGGGAAGAGAGAAAAGTTGGAGAAAGATCCTTGGACAAGCCTATATTTAGGGATGGGATGATGTAATAGAATGTGGCAGACACCATTCTCTGCTACCTTGCAATTATTCATCCTAAAGTCATTAGTTAATTAAGAAACTTAGATTTTACTTGGGGTGAAAACATCCCCCACCTAAAAGACTATATTTCCCAGCCTCCTTTGCTTGTAGGTGGGGCCATGTCTGGGGAATGGAATATAACTGAAAATGTGGGTGACTTCCAGGAAAGCTAACTTGCCAGGCGCTGAACCCGGGGGCTGGGTCTTTTCTGCTCGTTGCTGCAGCCAGGAATGCAGGCATGCGGCATGACGTTCCAGCAGTTATAACTGGACCGTGATATGACCTTCAAGAAAGAAGCCTCAAGGTGAGAGTGAAGGAGCAGAAACATCCTGGGTCCCTGAAGATTTTTTTGAATCTCCAAACCAGTACTGAACTGGCTCCTCTGGAATTTTCTGTGGAAAAATAAATGCTGTGTGTTTAAGCCATGATTCTTTTGCTTTTCCTGTTAGATGCAGTTGTGATATGAACTGGTATAAGGTTGAACAGAGTAAATGACAGACAAAAAAGGGAAACCAAAGGATAAGTTTGTTTGCAAAAGAGCAAAGCAGTGAAAGCATGATCCAGGTTAAAGGATAAATAATAAAGAGCGAAATATTTTGGGCATACACTCCACCCTACGTCTGCCATACTGATGTCCTCAAATCCTCTTTTTGTCCCTTTAAAGTCAAATCAGAATGAATCAGTCTCACCTCCTGTGTGTACATGAGGAAGCTGGGGCCCTGACACCACTTCTGGAGCTTCTCCTGAAGGCTCCCCTCGTGGTCAGCTGGTCACTTCCTGTCCAGAATCCCTGTTCTTGCGGAATTCTCAGGCGTCCTGTGTGTCAGAGGGCTTCCCTCTGTCTTCATCCCCCTCACCTGGCCACCACCTCTTTTTCCTCATTCTGTAAAGTTACTCCAACACAAGGCTGGCATGAGCAGTCTTTTTCTAATGAAAAGGCCATTTCAGCAGAGCACTATTTTCAAATTTAGTAGGACACATCACTGTTGAATTTCTCCACATTTAATTATGGGAGACTCTCATTCAATTACTCATCTTCCCTTGGCCCTCCCTACTGCCATTTTGCTTGGACCCCCTCTCCTCACTGAGTCTCTCAACTCTTCTGTCCAGTCTGGGCTTCTCAAAGCTCATCTACCCAACCTTTCAATTAGGGAAAGACTTAAATTTTGCATTATTAGTCTAAATATTGTTCAGCTAATCAGGGAAATTTCATTTCCATTGTTGTGACTCTCATCCATCTAGACTACCTCTGCAGCCCACAGGTGTTTTACAAAACAACAGGGGCTTCTCCATCTTAACAGCCTTAAGAACTGACAAAGGCTTTGGAATTCAAATTTTCTTTTTACTCGGGCCAGATCAAATGCCTGCATAAACACTTCTTACCTCTGAATGGAAAGGGTCAGTAGAACATTGTGTGGTTTTGATGGTGGGGGAAGAGTCCAGGACTCGTGATTCCTATTTCTCTTCCTACTACACCAATGACAAAGCATTAATATCTCTAATACAACAAGCCCTGCACATTAATAAATAATGAGTACTCTAAGAAATAAGTAGCCAAAAGAATAATTCAAAAGGAAGTGCATATAGACAATACATTTAATATTTAATATTTTTATCATTATGTCAACAGAAATGCAAAAGTGACTGACAACGGTACATACTTTGTATTATTATGTTGGCAAAGATAGAAGAGATTAGCAACATTTATCATTGGTAAAGATGAAGGAAAGCGGGTCTTCATATGTGTGTTTGCTGGGTGGTGCACTTGCTTGTTTCTGCTTATTTCTACTTACCTCCCAGACCCTCAGTTACTTGCTCAGTTGAAAGCTCCAGATGCCACAAGGATAGTCTCCTCTCTTAACACTGAAAGAGGCCTTGACCTCCCCAGAGGTGAGGGTCAAACTCTGATAGGGCCATCCTTGCTTAGTAGCAGTCCAAGAATCCAGGCTGAACCCGACTAGACTGAAGGAGGCTTCTGGCTCTCCCACCCTTTCCTGACTCAGTGATGCTATTGGACATTGGACAGGGGATCGAGCTTCCCCAGCAACTGCTCCCCACCTATAAACAGGGAAGTCAGCACCCCACAGGGTACACTTTGAACAACGAGAGACAGTTACTGGTAACTTCTCTCCCCTGTAACTACCAACTATTCCACGGCACTGGGGTTCCATGGGATTTGTCCAGAATTTTCCTCCTGACAAAGCTATGACTGGAACAAAGCTGTGACCAGCCAGGGAGCACGGCTCTTTTATCTGCTGTCCTCCCTTTTTCATTTCTTTTTTGCTTTCTTGTTCTTCTCTGAGATAGCAGCCCCACCCCCAATAAATAGCATTTAAGTTTCGTCTTAATCTCAGTTTCCTAGGAAACCTAGAAAGATGGTAACATAATATAACCTTTTTGGAGGACAGTTTGGCAGTGTGCATCAAATTGTTAAAAATGTATGTACATTTTTATTGTGGTAAAATATACAACACAAAATCTACCATTTTGACCATTTTAAGTGTCCAGTTCATGGCCATTGAGTACACTCACAGAGCCATGTGATCATCACCACCATCCATCTGCAGAGCTTTTTCATGAAGCGGAACTCTGCTCATTAAGCAGTAACTCCCTATGTACCCGCTCCCCTCAGCCCCGGCTACCAGGATTCTACTTTCTATCTCCGTGAGTGTGAATATGCTAGCAACCTCACGAAAGCGGAATCATGCAATAGTTGTCTTTCTGTGTCTGGCTTATTTCATTTAACATAGTGTCTTCTAGGCCCATCCCTGTAGCATGTGTCAGAATTTCCTTCCCTTTTTTAAAGTGTAAGTGTTCCTTTATTGCTAATAGAGTCAGTATTTTTAAAAAATTTTATTGAATTTACTGGGGTAACAATCGTTACTAAAATTATGCAGGTTTCCATTGTATCCCTCCATAACACATCGTCTATATATTGCATTTTGTGTTTTAAAAACCCCCGAAAGTCA
The DNA here is from genome assembly GCF_014824575.4 of Sturnira hondurensis. Taxonomy (NCBI): domain Eukaryota; kingdom Metazoa; phylum Chordata; class Mammalia; order Chiroptera; family Phyllostomidae; genus Sturnira; species Sturnira hondurensis. The sequence goes on along the minus strand of NW_028079344.1, from coordinate 3,378,968 downwards.
CCCTTTACCTCCTCCACCCCACCTTTCCCTCTGGCAGTCACCATGTTGTGTGTTGTCTGGTTTCTTCCCCCCTTAATTCCTTCACCTTTTTAAGGCTGAATAAGGTTCCATGGTGTGTATAGACCATATTTTGTCTAGCCACTCACCCATCCCTAGACAACGGAGTTGTCTCCACCTTTTGGCTATTGTAAATAATGCTGTCATAAACATGGGTGTGCAGATATGTTTGCATTTCTGCTTTTAATTCTTTTGCAAGGTCTTTCTGGAAAAAATCCAGCCATTGTTAATATAACAAGAATGGTTTGCAAGACATCTGTGTAACCTGAGGACCAAGGAGAATGGACTGGATTGCACATGCATGAACAATGATGACTTCACTGTCCTAGTCAGGGGGACAGTAGGTGCCATTGAGTGAGCATGTGTACTGTTTAATTTTTTGAGGGACTAACATTCCACTGAGACTCACCATAAAAGATACATATATTTTTTGACACAAGAATCTCATTCTAGAAAATTTTCTTAAGGAAATAAAAGGTGTATCTGTGATGCTCCTGCTTAGTTAATACTTTAATATTCAATTTTCATTGACATTTATATTTCTTGGTTGATATATATTATATATTTCTGTATATATGCATACAAAAAGCTCAATGGTTTTTATTATACTCACAACCACATTTATTACAGTCATAGGATACAAATTCAAACCAGCCAAAGAAAGAGACACATAGGACAGAGTCTAGGAAGGGTCCAAACTCCAGGCCTCTTTTATAGTTGTCAGGTTCCTATGGAGTCACGGACAGTGCCATCTACTGGCCACAATGTGTTACAGTGCGCACAGAGCACTGTCAGCAAGAAAAGCTCGCCAATGCCGTGGAGTCTAGATTTTCAATGAAGCTTTATTACTTGTCATGATTGATTGGTTATTTGCCCACGTGGTTGAACTCACTGGCTAACCCCACCGGTTCCAGGAGACCTGGCTGACATCAGGCAGGCTCCACAGGCTCATCTTGAGCCATCTATTAGCATGAAGCACCCAGTGTGGCCTGGGGAGCCCACCGGGGGTAACAAAAACACTGCTGTCTGTGGGTCTCCCCCAAAATGTTAGACCAGAAGTTTCTTGGGGTTAAAGTCTTTATTCCACAGTTCTTTTGAAATAATAAGGATGACAGAAGAAATGATAGTTTTTAATAGAGACATTTAATTTACATACTGTCATTTTTATTTTTTTAATTTTATGTTTAGTCCTCACCCAGGGACGTTTATTGATTTGAGAGAGAGAGAGAGAGAGACACTGATCAATTGTTTCCCGTACGAGCACAGGCTAGGGATTGAACCCACAGCCTAGGTATGTGCTCTGATCAGGAATCGAACCCACGGCCTTTTGGTGTACAGGGTGACACTCCAGCAAGTGGAGCCACCCAGCCAGGGTATACACTGTCGTTTTTAGTATCATAAATTTTGTTAAATGATTATGAACATATGACTCGACAGTAGAAAAACATATTTATAATCAGATACCATATTCATTTAGGTTTCAGTTCTAATGTTTGATGACAACTCTATTAAATGGTGGAATATTTTAAAGAGCACTAAAATTTCAAATGAGTTTGTAAATTAATCTGTGTCATACATTAATATACAATTTACATCTTATCTGTGCCAAATATTAATATACAATTTTGAACTTATTTCAACTTACCATTAACCATCAGTATTAAGAGAAAGAGTTAATAGAAAATTGACTGGTGTCGATCGTTCCCCTGGCTCCTGGCAGGGCTTCACCGTTAATTGCTTGGTTCACAGTTGCTGTCATTTTCTAGGGTCAAATATTTGCTTTCCATTAGATCTAATCAGGTGTTTAAAGTTTATACATTTATTTACATTTATTTATTTGTAATTTCTAATGTATTAAATAATTTATTTAAAACAAATATCATGGTATTCTTTTGGAAATGAAGAGTTTACCTGAGATATGCAGTTTTGTCCTTTTTTAATGTGGAACTTACTGCAGATTTAAAAGAATAACTAAGGTTTTTATAGTGTTCTGGGGTAATCATCTGAAAATCTACTTTTAGAGATGTACTTAAAGGGCCCTTGGCTGGTGCAGCTCAGTGGGTTGAGTGCCGGCCTGTGAACTAAAAGGCCACTGGTTTGATTCCCAGTCAGGGCACACGCCTGGGTTGTGGGCCAGGTCCCAGTGTGGGGCCCACGAGAGGCAGCCACACCCTGATGTTTCCCTCTCTCCCTCCCTTCCCATCTCTTCAAAAATAAATAAGTACATTTTTAAAAAATGTACATAAAGGTAGAGTATTTAAAAGGTTTAGTTAAATATGCTAAATGTGTGTTTCTATTTTGCTCTTTATTTGTAAAAGCTCTGTCTATATGAAGATACAATTTCTAATAATTGAGGGTTTAATATTCCCCTGTAGGCTAACATGTTATTACGTTCCATTTAATTTATTCTGCTTGGATGATAAATAGTGCAATTAAAAAATGATGATGCTAAGTGCTTTGTCTAGAGAAATATGCAAGCTTCTTCAACAGGTTTTCTAAATAGCAAAGGTGTAGCAATAGTTCTTGAGTGTTGATACAATTAAAAAATCATGACCAAGATGAGTCTATATTTCATTTTATGATTGTTTCAAAATTTTGCTGTAAATTTGAGAATTTTAAAACCTGAAGCTTACTTTGAATGCTATATACATGATACCTCAAATTTCCATTCCTTCATATTATTTGTGCCCATTTATACCTTACAGGTTTGTTTGGGTTTTGAATATTTTATTTTTAATATTGTTGCCATTTATTTGCTTAAATCATCCTATGACAGATTGTGCCAGCTCACCTTTGAAAGATTCATGGATTTTCTCCAGGAACTCACAAAGTAAGTATGGTTAAGGACCTTATTTAAATTTTCTCCAGCTTTTCATTTTGAAATGTTTTAAACATACCAAGAAGTTGAAAGAATGGTATACCCATTCACCCTCCACCTAAATTCAACAATTATTAACAATTTGGCATACTAGCTTTCCCTGGACAATTTATTCCTAAAATACTACAAGAAGCATGTCCTAAAAATAAGGACATTTTTCTAATTAACCTCAATATCATTATCACACTTAAGAAAACATAAGTTCATTTGATTACAACATCTAAAGTCATTTTAGATATTTTCAATTGCCTCAAAAGTTAGTTTGTAGAATTTTTAGTTGTTTGTTTTTGAACCAGGGTTCAGGTGAGGTTCATACTTTGTATTTGTCTCTTCTAGTACAGAAGATCCTTCTCTGCAACCCCATGGCTTTTTTCCCCCTATCATGTGAACTTTCTTTTTCTTTCGTTTTTTTTTTTTTTTNCCCTCTGGCGTTTTTCCCCCTATCGTTTCACCTTTCTTTTTCTTTCGTTTTTTTTTTTTTTGCCATTTGGTACGGGCTTTAACTGTAAGCTACTTGATGTAGGGTATATTCCTTCTTTTTAGCCTTCATAAGGAAGTGATATAATACCATGTAACTGCTCAAGTATTCAAAAATATATTTTAAGTAATCATAGTTACAAACTTCAGATTCTCTAAGAATCATTGTGTTCTGGTTCAAGCGCATTAGCAAAATGGCTCAACTCTAGAATCTCTGTTCATCAGTCTGGAACGAAACCAAGGACTCTGCACTTTTAATCGACACTTTTAACCAAGGACTCTGCAAAAGATGTGAACGCCACACTTTGAAAAATGTTGGAAAAGAAGGATGAGTAACTAACTAGGCCTTCAGTTCAGGCGTCAGTGATTTGATGTAGGGAGGTATCACTCCGAATTTATTGAGCAACTTTTCTGTGACTGCAGATGAAAGGGGCCCCTACTAAACCTGACAAGCTCTGGGGAGGCCTGTGCATTGGCCTTATTAACCCAGAGACCTAAAGTCACCAAAAAGGATGGTGTGAAATTAAAACTTACCAATTAAAAGTTGTCAGTTTATGGCAGGTGGTCATGTCCTAGGCTAGAATTTTCCTCATAAAAGTCAATCTTTACCTTAATTAAGCCTGTCTATTGTCTTTTTGCATCTAAGATAACATACCTCTGGAATGTCAAAGTAATTTCCTTTTTTCCAAATCNTTTTTTTTTTTTTGCCATTTGGTACTGACTTTAACTGTAAACTACTTGATGTAGGGTATATTCCTTCTTTTTAGCCTTCATAAGAAAGTGATATAATACCATGTAATTGCTCGAGTATTCAAAAATATATTTTAAGTAATCATAGTTACAAACTTCAGATTCTCTAAGAATCATTGTGTTCTGGTTCAAGTGCATTAGCAAAATGGCTCAACTCTAGAATCTCCGTTCATCAGTCTGGAACAAAACCAAGGACTCTGCACTTTTAATCGGCACTTTTAACCAAGGATTCTGCAAATGATGTGAACGCCACACTTTGAAAAATGTTGGAAAAGAAGGATGAGTAACTAACTAGGCCTTCAGTTCAGGCGAGTCAGCGATTTGATGTAGGGAGGTATCAACCCGAATTTATTGAGCAACTTTTCTGTGACTGCAGATGAAAGGGGCCCCTACTAAACCTGACAAGCTCTGGGGAGGCCTGTGCATTGGCCTTATTAACCCAGAGACCTAAAGTCACCAAAAAGGATGGTGTGAAATTAAAACTTACCAATTAAAAGTTGTCAGTTTATGGCAGGTGGTCATGTCCTAGGCTAGAATTTTCCTCATAAAAGTCAATCTTTACCTTAATTAAGCCTGTCTATTGTCTTTTTGCATCTAAGATAACATACCTCTGGAATGTCAAAGTAATTTCCTTTTTTCCAAATCCCTCAAGCACAGATACTGCACCAGAGCACCAAGTGGAGACCACAAATCCCCGTACTGTTATTGAGTTAACTGCTGACTGTTACTGTCCCGTACCCACCTATGTAAAAGATGTGTCTATCATTTTACTTTTTATCCAGTCCCAGAGGTTTCCCTGCTTTGGTCTCTCCCACCTCCCTAATCGGTCACCAGTGGATTTCATGTAACCATCCTATGTCCTTTCTCTCTCTCTCTCTCTCTTTTATCCTCACCTGAGGACATTCCTTTATTGCTTCTAGAGAGAGGGAATGGAAGAGAGAGAAACGTGAATTGGTTGCCTCCAGTATGCTGCCAGACTGGGGATCAGACACACCCAGACCAGGGATCAAACTTGAAACTGAGGTATGTGCCCCGACCTACAATCAAACCTGCAACCCTTTGGCCACAGTATGATGCTCCAACCAATGGAGCTGCACTAGCCAGGGCCATCTTCTCTTTTCATTGTAATGTACAAAGCAGGGTACACAACTGCCGTTCTCTGGAGCATTTTTCTCAATCCACTGAGGTTTTGCTTCCTGGCAATTGTCATCAGTTTGGCTCAAATAAACTCATTAAGAAATTCTTACAGGTTTGGACATTTCTTACATTGACATGATAGACTTCTAGGTTCTGAGGTAGATGAATAAATGATATAGACAAAATCCATACCTTCTAGCAGCTTACATTTGACAGATGACTGGAGTGGGGAATGAACTACATCGTCACTCATAATGTTGTGAAAAAATAGAAGCATAACACGACGAGAGGAGCTGAGGGGCGGGACTGGCTGCTGCAGACAGAATTCCCAATGCAGCACGACGTTGTAGTTGGGACCTGAAAGTTAAGGATACAAATATAAAAAATGCTTGGGTGCCAAAGAGATAGAAAAAGGCCAGAGCGGCTAAAGCACAGCATGAGGGGCCAGAATTATGTGAGAAAACTCTTGTCAGGGAAGGCGTGGCCTAGCTCATTAAAGCCCTGTGGGCCGTAGTCACGTGGATGGATTATATTCACAGTAAAATATGAAGCTGTAATCCACACCTTCAGATTTGCCCACCCAGATGCCATGCCCTCTTTCTTCAGAGATGGAAGGTTGATGCCCTTTTTTGGAAAGCCTCCCTGAATGTAGTCTAGGGAAACCAAAATACCTTAATCTCTCCTAGCAGTCATATAATTTCCCAAGTTTGAAAATTGAGCCCATTAAATATGTACATAATGCACAACTTATAAGTATATACACAATTATATATATAACATATTTCTGTATGTATGATGAGGTCTGTCCAGAAGGTATCCAGCCAAATACTATGAATAATAGAGTCATTCATTAAAGATACAAGATACAAGAAACATCAAACATAGGACAATGATGCCTTAGTCCCCTTCAAAGTAGGCATCTTGGGACCTCACACAGTTCTCCCAGTCACCTTCAGCTGCCCTGTTGTATGTTCCTGAATCTCATCAATGTTCTGAAATCTCTTCCTTTTCAAAAGTGATTTTAGTTTTAGGAAAATCTGGAAGTCACAGGGTATCAAATCTGGGCTGTATGGGGGCTGAGTTGCCTGAGTGATTTGATGTTTTGCCAAAAATCTCTGCATGAGACATGATGCATGAGTGGGCGTGTTGTCATGATGAAGCCATCAATCACCAGTTGCCCATAGCTGTGGTCTTCTGAATCATCTAGTTTCTGCAGAGGAATATTCGAGCTTAATGCAAATTTGATGCAGATTCATTGCTCTACTCGCTCAGTCATTTTGAATGCAACAGCCACACAGTACACAAGCTCACTCAACAGCACCTACCCCTCCCTTCCCCCTGATAGTGCAGTGAAGTCGTAATTGTTCATGAAAGCACATTGCATTCAAGTCCACTCTCCTTGGCTGCCAGGATACATTGATGTCATTGTGCACACTGTTCTCATTACATCAACAATAGTTGGACTTTTTCCAGATGGACCTCATATGTATAAAAACTGTATACATTTTAAACAAAATAATATGTAGTAAAAGCCTTGAATAATATTCCAAATACAGTTGGTAAAGCATTACTATCTTTTTTAAAAATATTTTTAAATTTATTTTAGAGAGAGGGGCAAAGGGAGGGAGAAAGAGAAGGAGAGAAGTATTAATATGTAGGTTGCCTCTCATTCGCCCCCTGCTCAGGACCTGGTCCACAACCCAGGCGTGTGTCTGTTGTTGACAGGGAATCAAACCAGCAACTCTTTGGTTCTCTGGCTGGCACTCAATCCACTGAGCTACATTAGCCAGAGCAGCATCTTTTATTTTTTTTATCCTCACCCAAGGACATTTTTTCATTGCTTTTAGAGAAAGAGAAAGGAAAGGGGAGAGAGAAACATTGATATGAGAGAAAAACACTGATCAGTTGCCATTGTAGGCTTCCTGACTGAGGATCTAACCTGAAACCTAGTGTGTGCTCTGACCAGGCTTGAACCTGCAACCTGTCAGTGCACGGGCAACCCTCCAACCAACTGAGCCATACTGGCTAGCACACATCAGCATCTTGTAAAGATATTTCAAAAGGCAAGCTTGATATCAGCAAAGGAGATTTATACCTCAGATGTCAGGGCTAAGTGAGGCACCAGAGAAAAACACAAGACAATCATATTCTTGATTCATCATCAGAACCTGATGTTTTAAGCATTTCGTATCTAGCCGAATATGTAATAAAAATTTTGGCTGGTCTTTGTGTTGTGTTCCTGGGAGGTGACCTTCAAAGTTGTGGAATTCCCAGAGTGACTGAATTTCTTTGTCATGTGTGGTAGGTCCATGAAACCACACTTGACATTTGCTGCTAAAGAGGTGACTCAGGAGGACGCCCCTTCTGAGTCGTGTCAAAAGAGCAGCTATGAGATTAGAGGGTTGAGGCCTTGAGTCCATCCTCTGGGGAGAGACTAGGACTGGTGACTGAGTCACATGGGAAATGATACAAACAATTATGCCTACATAATGAAACCCCAGTAAAAACCATAGACATGGAAGTGTGAGTGACTTCCTGGTTAACGGTACCCTCTCCTTATTGTTACACATTGATGTACTGGGAGCACAACACACCCCAAATTCACAAAGTCCCGTTTGGAACCCTCCCAAGTCTCTCCCTATGTGCCTTGCTCTCTGGCTGGTTCTGGTTTGTATCCTTTCATCATAGTACAACTGCAATTGTAAATGTAGACCTTTTCTGGGAGACATTTAGTAAAGTATCGAACCTGAGAGTGTATGGAACCCCCTGAACTTGTAGCCAGCTGGTCAGAGTGAGGATGACTCGGGGGAACTCTGAGCTTGCAGCTGGCATGTGAAGTGAGGGCAGTCTTAGGGAGAATGGCTCCCCTAGCCGCCAAAGTTCAGCCACATTCTTGGAGCCCTTGTACTTTTTATGTAACAGTCATTTTTGCCAACTTTTAGTTATGTTTTCAGTAAGCAGTTAGGCATTTGGCATAGATATATAAAAGAGAAATGATAGAATAATGAAAAACTTCTTCCTGGTTAACCTTTTCATACAAACATTTAAATTTCAGGTATAGGTTGGCGTGAAGTGTATAAATATATGTATTTAATACTATTCATCACAGACTCCTCTAAAGTCTACCTTTTAGAATTAGTTGATATGTTCACTAATGAGGGTGCAGGGAAGCAAATGGCTTTTGACTAAATGCATAGAGGGGGTATACACCCATACAGAGCTTATCTCTAGAGGGGCCTGAACATAAAGGTGTATTTCTAGGAGAATAAATGTGAACAAATAGAACAAAAGTGGTTTTGAAAATCTTGGTCTTCTGTTGTTTAAAAAAAGTGGGGGAGGGGAATACTTTTCCCTCTCCATCCACCTTCTTATTTACCCCTTTTCTTCCAGAACAGGAAATGCTAATCCTGTAGGTCAGGCCATTGATTAGGTCACGTGTTTGGGGTTGGCAGGGTCACTGAGCAGTCCTGTATCTATGAGTGATTGGGCTACTAGAACTGTTGTAGACAAGGTCTGACTAACTCTGAATGCTCCCTCTCTCATCCCCCCTTTTTTTAAATGCCGATTCTCTTCCGTAAGCTCTCTGCTTAGTCCATCAGAGAGCCAAACAAAGCCTAGAAGTTCTGGAGGATCAGTCATTTCTGTTCCCTCGTTCTCTTTCTCTCCCCAGTCCAAGCATGCTTATCCTAGTGTTGGGCAGAGTTCTAATAATAACCCTCATTAATCCTTGTTCAATTGGTGGAAATAGAGACTATGATGAAATAATACTCCTGTGATTATGATGTGTAATATGCCCAAAGACCAATTATCTAGGTGGGCCTGATCTAATCACATGCGCCCTTTAAAATAAAGTGTTTTCGAGGCTGGTCATAGAAAGGGGATTCAGAGAAATTTGAAGCATGAAAACAACGTGCTCGTGTTGCCTTGAAGAGAGAAGAAACCATGTGTGATGACCAGGGCGTGGCTTCCAGATCTGAGAGCTACCCGAGGGCAGTATCTAGCAGGGAAATGGAGACCTTAGCCCTACAGCCACGAAGATCCGAACTCTTCGGATGAGCTGAATAACCTGTGAGCAGATATTCCTGAGATCTTCGGAATAAGAGCCCAGCATAGGCTCTTGGTTTCAGCATTTAAGATCTTAAGCAGAGATCCCAATTAAGACCATCCAGGCTTCTGCCTTACAGAACTGTGACCTAAGAAATGAGTGTTGCTTTAAGCTTTGAATATTTGTGATATGTAGTTACAAAACAATAGAAAACGAATATAATAATCTTAGCACCTAAAAAGCGTTAGCTGGTGGGAGTCCACTGAGCCTGTTTTCTCATCTGTATAATGAGGATAATAATGCCTGATGTGTTTGTTGTGTGGCTTAACTTAGATAATGGATGTGGGAACTACTTCATGGATTGCAAAGTGCTAAAGAAAAACGTGAAATATTGTTGTGGCATTACTGAGCATGTACTTAGATTGGACCCAGGAACCTTGTGTCAACACTTTCTCCAATTAAGTGTGGGGAGTGTGGAGGCTGTAGCTGAGGCAGCAGACAAAAAGGAAGACAGTGACCAGGTGAGAAGCCTTCATAATCTGTACCTGAGATTGCATCAGAGTGTACTCTCAACAGACAAGACTAACACTCCTGTTTTTATCTCGTTCTTGTGTCTGAACACAAACAGTTCCAAGTATTTGGAATGCAAACCACATCAGAGGGTTAGAGCATCTTTAAAAAGTCCACAACTTTCAAATATTTAATTGTCTTCTCTCCCCCAAAAAATGCAGGAGGGAGATTGTTCTGTCCACTATGATTTAACTGTGTGTCAGAAATGATCTTTCACTGCCATTTACTCTCTCATGTCATGTTGGCATTATTGCCAAAATAGCCTCTTTCTGCCGTCATCAAAGATTCTTATATCTCCACCCAGTCTCCCTGAATTTCATGGCTGTTGGTTACTCTTTCTCCTTTCTCTTGGATGTTGAAAGATAGGCACACTTAATTCATGATACTGGTGATTTTTCTGTCACATTTTCTACATAATCTAAAGCACATTTGCAGGCATGTTTCAACACATAATGGGAAAAGAGGCAGCATTGTTAAGATTAGACTCTTAGGATAAGCCAAGTCCAACTTCATGTTTGGTCAAGCAGAGTTTTTTCCAAGAAGAATTTAATTATATTCTTGACCATACCTAATTTGGAAGACAACGGAGCAACTGTAATCACTTCTGAAATGAATTTTTTGTACTTGTTTTCAAAGATTGAAGGATCTCTGTAGGGTTTTTCCATCAATTAAAAAAATAGCAACCACAGAAGAAAGTAAATTTAAACCACCTATATATCTTCTTTCATTTATATAAATGTTTCAGTCTATTTTAAGCCAATTTTAAAATGAAAATATATTATTATTACCACTAAATTTATTATTTTAGAAGGTTCTGTCTTTTCCTTTCATTTTGCTCTTTTATTTGACTTAAATATACGTAATACTTAATATTATGCAACCTTAATATACATAACTCAGTAGGGGCTTGTTAAGAGTAAGGTCACTTGCCTGAGCAGGGTGGCTCAGTTGAGTGGAACACCATCCCGTATACCAGAAAGGTTGCTGGTTCAAATCCAGTCAGGACACATACCTATGTTTTGGGTTCAATTCCAAGTTAGGGCGTGTACAGAGGCAAGTGGTCAATGTTTCTATCTATCTATCTACCTACCTATCTTTCTCCCTTCCTCTCTCTAAAATCAATTTTAAAAAAACATACCTCAGGTGAGGAATACAAAGAAAAAAGAGTAAAGTCACCTTATGTTACCTAATGCTTTTTTAAAAAAGGTTTATTGTATTCTCATTTGAGAGAGAGGGGAAGGGAGGGAAAGAGAGGGAAACACCCATGTGAGAGAGAAACACTGATTGGCTGCCTCTCGCACAAGCCCCAACCAGAGATTGAGCCTACAGTGTAGGCACGAGTCCTGACCGGAGATTGAACTGGTGACCTTTTGTTTATGAGACAATGCTCCAACCTACTGAGCCACATCAGCTGGGGCAAAAAAAAAAAAAGGCAAAATATTGAACAGACACTTCACCAAAAAAGATACACAAATGGCAAATAAACATGTAAAAGATGTTCAATATCTTGTTGTTTTATTGTTTTCAATGGCAAATGCAAATTAAACTACACTGAGACACCACTACTGGAATCACTGATATGAAAGAGAGTGGCAACACCAAATGCAGGTGAGAACGTGGAACAACTGGAAATCTTGGAAATCATGTATATTCTTGATGGGAACCCTGCTTTAGAAAGCACTCACTTCTGTAGCTTCTTAAGAAGTTTGAATATACTTACCCTATGACTCAGCCCATCCCATTCTTGTGTATTTAGTTAAGAGAAATGATAACATTTATCCACACAAGGATTTGTACCTGAATGATCTCAACAGTTTTTTCAATATGAGCTAAAATCTAAGTCATCCAAATTGATGGGTAAATTTTGGTATAGCTATGCAATGGAAAGCTATTAAGCTATGAAAGGAACAAACTCTTGAATCACACAACATGCATGAATCGCAAACACATTATTAAGTGGAAGAAGATAAATACAAAGACTACATACTGTATAATTCTATTTGTGTGACAATTTAGATAAGGCTAACCTATAGTGACATAAAGCGGGACAGTTGTTTCTAGAAGGTAGGGGAAGGAACTGACTATGAAATGACAGTAGGAAGCTTTTGGAGGGTGAGGAAAATGTTTTATATCATGAATGTGGCAGTGGTTACAAGACTGCTTACATTTGTTGATGTTACCAAATTGTACAATTAAAATAGATGGATTTATTACACACACACACACACACACATATATATATATGTATACACACATATATATATAAAATGCTAATTTTTTGAGAAGAGTAGCTGAGTCACCAGCCTGTATCTGAGGCAACCCTGGCAAACAGAACAGATTGCTCTGCTTAATCTGAATTTGCTGGGGTGAGAAAGAGCCAACTTTCCCTCCAGGACAGACAACTTTAAACTTGGCTAAACTGAGGGTTCATTAGCAAGGAGGAAGGTGGGCTTATAATCAGTAGTGTCTGCAGCCCAGGGTTATATATATAGGCTTTGGTGAACACTAATACCCTTATTAAAATTAATCATATATAATCTTCGTCTTGTAATTAAAGTCCAGTCTTTCATGTACAGCAACTGTGGGACCATTTCTGATAACCAAAACTGTGCAGAATGTTAATGAAAAATAGCAATTCAATCAAGACACATATCGAGCAAATCTCCCTGCTCCATCAGCGGGCGACATAAAGAAGAGTAGATTAAGCTTCCCCTTTAACAGTTGTGACATTGTGATCAGCACATGTGGTATGTGACCTTTTCTAAACTCTCTGTTTTCCTTTCCTACATATGGGTTATTTTGTTTTCCATCCTTGGCTGCTTAGCTTGTCCTTCTGTCTTTGAAGGGAGGACATTTTTGGCTTAACTCTCAGAGAGGAAAGACATATGCTGCTTTGCTCTTGAAATCTGTTTATTTTTCCCCACTACATATGTTTTGCCTCCTCCTCTGGTGTCTGTGCTGAAATGTAAGAAGCCTGCTTTGCACTGATGGTTCTCATTAAAATAGGTCCAGGCTGGTCCCTGCTTCTACCTAGATTTCAGGACCATAGATTTCAATGTTCGATTTGTAGAGCTATGAATAACTTATGTTCTCTGCTCCTGATGCATAACTGCAGTTGTCAGAGAATTTAGGCATCAAATGACTAAGACCTGGTACAGGCTGACTTGAAACATCTGATATTTAAGTAAGACAATCCACTTGGTGCATGCTCCTAGATTATCTAGGTCCTAAATACCTTAGGAATGTAGGTAATCAAAAAACAAACAAACCTGGCCCCATTATCTCAATAGTCCCCTTTCTCCCTGAAAGCCCTCCCTGAGTTGTACCTATGAAACTGTGCCCTGGGCCCTGGAAAAGGTTAACAGAAGGATCTGTTTGAATAATACTGTCTCTTGGAAACCTGTAACTGAAATTTTTGTCCATTATGTTGATAATTCACAATAATGAATTCATTCTTGGATTTATGTTCATCCTGCTGATTTCTTTTATTAAAAAATGAAAACTATGTAGCCATTGGCACTTTCACTTTTGTCTTAGTTGTTAGGAAACCTAAATGCTAAACCTGCTGAAGATCTGTAATGAGGAGCCTAACTTGGATACTGATTAACAGCTGAAATATTTGTTTCTCAAACGGTCTTAGTCAGAGCCCCTGGCACATGTCCAGCTATAGAGACCTGGGCACAGGCCCTAGAGATACTGTGACTGGTCACTTCTGCTAATTAAGGCCTCTCTTGTCCCTAATGGAGTTCTCATTCCACACCTTGAGTTGATAATGAGTTCTCCCACGACAGGCTTAAAGCATATCTGAACCAGGAGGAAAAGAACCTCCCAATCCTAACACAGAATAGTTTCCTCAGTTGGGGGTGGGGGACTCGGAAGAACCCTCAAGCTGCTCTAATGATAAACTTCCCTGTTTGCCACATCCTCCATCTACACAATCACCTTTGGAGAGCGATCTTTACTGTGTTCGCCTGCTAGCTTGGTTTGATCTTGCTCACCCCTATCGTGGCCTCACCACTCATCTTTCTCTCTTGCTCTCCATTTCCTCTTCTACATACTTAGCTGGGGTGCCTGTATCTGCGTCCTCCTTCTAATCTGTCTGCCCACCATGTCTCAGCATAGTTCACAAGGATTCTCGATGGTTGTCGTTAGCACGATTTCTCCAATTGTTTCTGTTTTTTCTTTACTTACAAGCGCAGGAAGATTCCACTGAGATTAGGTATGGCTAGGTGCCCTGCCTTGACCAAATAAAATGTAAGCAGAAACTTTAAGATCCAGCATGTAATTTGTGTTTTTTGCTGCCTCGGTGATAACAGAAGCATGTGTTGAAACGAAGCCTCCATCAGCTTGGACCCCTGAGTTACAGAGTTAACAGAATACACTGCTAATTTGCAATGATCAAGAAAGATGCCTTTGCTATTTTAAGCTTCTGCTTTTGGGGAGTTGTTTGTTACTGCAGTATAATCTGTCATATCCTGACAAAGTGTCCTTTCCTGTGTTTATCTTTTATGTTTCTGCTTCACAGTATTATATGTGGCCTTACCAATCCTAAATTTCACTGGGGCTCTCAGGGCTTTGTTTGCATTGCTTTTTATTTTGTGCCTCATTATCCATCGTTATTCTTATTGACTTCACATCCATGTTTATGACCTTCAGTATCTGAGACTCATAGTTTCTGCCCTCTTTACCTTTACAACTTTTTCCTTTATATTTATCAGCACCCATTCGGATCATATCCTAAAACTCATTGTAAGGCATCTACACCAAGACTGAAATTATTAGGTTAAACTTTTCTTCCAAATTCCGAATTCCTGGCCATGCTTCCTTGGATCCATCTTGGTCAAGAGCATTTTGTGCCTATTCCTCATGGGAAAATTAAACAGCAAAACTCACACCCATCCCATCCAGCTATTGTGGGGTGTGACCGAGACAATCCAGAGAAGCCCTTAGAGCAAGCAGCCCCTGGCCCGTGGCAAATGCTCAGTAGTTGTCAGTTCTGGTAACAGTCACTACGATGCTCGGCAGCAGCTGCTGTTGTCAGATTTGCTCTCCAAATCTGGGATATTTTATCTGGGATATTTTGCTCTAATTCTAACTCTGTCCTGATTTCTATTTATTTGCACTAAATCTATTAGCATCTTTGACAATGAGTTTTCACTCCATGCCTCCCAGCCATGGCTCCCCCTAAACCACCCAGTTCCTTTACTTGGAGTTGAGTGACTACAGGCACATAAAGGAGCCCAGGGAAGACTGGCAGGGAGAGCATCTGGCTGAGCCAGCCCAAACCATCACCCCACAGAATTATCTTGAGAAAAATGAGTAACTTCTGCTCTAGTCCATTAGGTTTGGGGGTGATTTGTGACATAGCAAAAACTAACTGATGCACTTTTTAGCTGTGTGACTTTGAGCAACCTGGTTACCCTCTCTGAACCTCTGTTGTTTCACCCACAGAATGAAAAGAGTGTTTACCTTGTATGTGAAGATTAAGCAGCTGGCACAGTGAATACTCAATAAAGTGAATGCTTCTTATCTTCTTTATGACATTCTGGAGTACTCACAATAGCCATGACTTTCTCCTTTCTCCTTCTCCAAATTTCCTACTATAACTTTTACCTTGGCCAGATCAATCCGTGCCCCCTTTTCATAAAAGTTTTCTACCATCTTCCAGGAGTTCTCTTTCCTTGCCTTGCTTTTTGCTTGAGTTCCTCACGGCCCCTCTCTGAAGAGCCCCACTGTTTGTGAGCTCGCACGTGTCTGCGGCTTTCTGATCACGCAGTGAACACTGAACTCTCCATCTGTCTTGAATCCCCAGTGCTTTTTCTAACATCTTCATTTGATTATCTGGTAACATCTGAACCACAACAATCAACTGTACTCATTATTTCCTCTCCCACTGGCTCACCTTCCCCTCTAACTTATTTTTTTTATTATCACAAAGGAAATTTTAAATTTCCAATTTCCTTTATCATCTGTAGCCAATTAGTTTCTAAGTCATGTTTCTTTTTTTGAAATCCCACTCTACTCCCTCTATTCCCCATTCCCACTGCCACTCCCTTCTAGGCCTTCCCCACCTCCATCCCATTGCCATCCTAGCCACTGACCTTCCATTTCTCTTGATTCCACTATTTCTACTCACTCCTAGCAATAGGCTTGTCTTAGAAAGATTTTGGTCTTACTGTTTTTCTGCTCAAGACTCTGCAATAATTCCACTTCACCTCCCCTCCAAGCTCCAATTCCTCACCCCAGTTTCTTCCTACCCTGTTGGCCTCATTGCAGTACCTAGACTTGTTTCCTGCTTCTCAATGAAGTGCTCCCTTCCAGAGGGTGTGTTCTTAGCTAAGCATCTCCATAAGAAGATGCTGAGGCAAGGGGTGGGGGGCGGGGTATGCAGAAAAAGAAGGAGCAATGGGAAGCTGCACAGAGAGGTGTTAGGCGCTGCTCTGCTACAGGATGAGCCAGCAGGAGCTCAGGGCAGGGGCGGTGGGGGTGGGGCCTGGTGAAGGTGTCTGCACACTGCTGTTCTCTGGGCAGGTGCAGGGAGACGCGGGCCTCAAGCAGTGCAGGTAGAGAGCACACAGGAGGACTGGCTCAGTCTGGCTGCCTTTGTCTCCTATTCTCATTGATGAACACTCCCACTACAGGGAATAAACTGGCCCCCACTCCTGGGTTTCATCACATCCTGTTTGGAAGATGCTTCAGGTGGCAGATCGTACACAGTATGGCATGGGGTGTTTCAGCCAAGGCCAAAAGTATAAGGAGGAGAAACTCCAGCAGCTGTCCCAACCAGCTCAGGCTGGTGCCAGGTCGGCCCAGCACTGAGAGGCCCTGAGGAGGCCCTTGAGCTGGGTCTCAGACAGTCTGCCTGTGGCTCTGCCTTCCAAACATATCTTCTCTTTTGTCTTCGTTTCTTTGCATGGGCTATTTCCCACAAACTTTTTTTCCTGCCATTCCAAGTCATACTGATTCTTTTGTGACTGTTCACGTTTCACTCTTTCCATAAAGCTCTTCCCAACTACCAGTAGAACACATTTGCTGTTTTGGTTGCCCCTTCCTGTTAGCCTACTGTGGTGGGCATGTGTGGTGGGCAGCATTCCTACTATGTAAAGTCTTTCCCCCTCTTTCTTGTCCAATACCTACTATGGGAGAGAAAGTTCAATGCTTCTTCTACCCCCACCTTGTATACACGTTTTAAGCTCAGCTGGTCAGTCCTTGGTTCCCTAGGTTTTAAACCTTGCACTAGTAAAACAAAGGCAAAGTGAACACCTGAGTACCGGACGACTCACCGTTCTGAATGTAGTGCATGGTCTTGTCAGCTGTACTGTTTCGGTGGGTGATCTTGGCCTTGATCCTGACGCCTAGGATGATAACTCTCTTGGTTTCTACGTGTCCTCCAAGCCTCATCCTCCAGGCTCCTGTGGATTCTGTGAACCCCACTCTCACTGCCCCCTGATATCACCTCAGTTAATTTGTCTTTGTTTAAGGTGACCAGTTAGTTAGTGTTGCTTGTCACTAGGAACTCTGTTTATACTTAGTAGCCTCTGTTACCTCTGCCCCTTTGGGACGTTTACAACACTTGGAGATAGTCTATGTAAGATGTCCAGCGTAATGTTTGGAGCACGGCACACACACAAGAATCGCGGGAACATTGTTACATATTGTTGAATGTAACAGCATTATTGCCACATTCAGTCAATATTTGTCAAGTTTCAGACACTACGGAAAAGGTCCGGGCCAAATAAAATGAAAACGAGCATGAATTATTTGTTTAATGTAAAAATACGTTAGTAAAATCAACAGATTGGGTACAACAGAGACTATATGACAGAGTACACTGACAGCGCGAAAGGGGGAGTGGGGCGTGAGTGCGGGAGCAATCAGAGAAGGCCACTGCCCTGGGAGAGTGCGCTCGAGTTGGGTCTTGGAAGATCGCCGGGAATTCACCGGGTAGAAGAAGGAGGGGGTGGGCCTCCTAGCCTGGGGGAGACATGGCTGAGCTCTGAAAGAACGGGCTTGCTCAGCGGAAAAGGAAGAGGTTAGAGCACTTGATTGCCAGGCAATTCTGAAGGACAGCTTTCATGACTGTGCATGTGGGTCCATGACCTCATTCAGCTGTCGTGAGGCAGTCCTGGGGCAGGTCGAGCTGGAGATGTAAGCAGAATAAATGAGACAACAGGTATAAAGTGCATGTTCAAGATTCAGTACATAGAGGCTGTTATTATGATTACTGTCTTTAGAGGTAGTAACTACTTAAGAGTTATTTGTTAATCAGATCTTACAGAGGACGAACATTGACACTCAGAGAAGATATTTGGTTGGTCCAAAACCAGATAGCTAATATTGTCTGGAAACATAATTTTAATCTTAGGTATCCTGACTTTCCAATATCAAGTGTTGCCTTCCAGGTTTAGTTACTTCCTGTATGTTGTCAAGGATCTTTTGATGAAAGAATCATATAATGGTGCCCATTCCTAAAACAAATCCTATTTCTTAGTGTGTCTTTTTTGTAAAGTTTGAATGTTGTATCTGCCACTAGAAGATTGCCAGGTTTATAAGTTATTTGGCTGTAAGTAAACTTCTTGATGAAAAGTATGCAGAAGGTGTCATAAAATAACAAAAGACGGGGACCTTGAGGCACATGTGGAGAAAAGAAGTGCTCAGAGAACGGAAAGTACAGAGTATTGCAGAATATTTGCCTCTATCAGGAGTGGATAGAAGGAAAACTTTATTTAAAAAAAAAAACAGAAAGAGGCACCAATAACAGGGATGCTTTGTAGCATCTTCTCCAAAACAGAACAGATAGAAATAACAAGTATCTTTACAAATGTCTGTATCTTTTTTTAAATTGAGATATCGGTAACATAGTATGAATGTATTTCTTACTTTTCAGGTAATTGGTGTCCAGCTATAATTTCTGGTGTGTTGCTACTCTTCCAAACTTTGATTTCAAAGCCTAACTTTCCTGTTGAAGGTTTTTATTGTAACAGATCCCCAGCAGGTGGGGACATCCTGCAGGGTCCAGGGACACACGCTGTTTACACGTCCTTGTGAACAGCTGTCTTCCAGACGCTACCCCCCACCCAATTTGATTTCCTCTTCTCCGATTAAAAAAACAAAGGTCCACTAGTCAGGTTCCCCAATGACCAATTTCGTGTCAAATTATTTTTTTTTTAGATTTTTGACATAGCTGGTCACTATTTCATTTTCATCTTTAATGCTTGGCTTCAGGAAGAGGCTCTTTCCTAGTTTGTCTTTCCCCTTGGGATTTCCGGTGCTTCTTTCACATAAATGAGAANTTGCCTTCCAGGTTTAGTTACTTCCTGTATGTTGTCAAGGATCTTTTGATGAAAGAATCATACAATGGTGCCCATTCCTAAAACAAATCCTATTTCTTAGTGTGTCTTTTTTGTAAAGTTTGAATGTTGTATCTGCCACTAGAAGATTGCCAGGTTTATAAGTTACTTGGCTGTAAGTAAACTTCTTGATGAAAAGTATGCAGAAGGTGTCATAAAATAACAAAAGACGGGGACCTTGAGGCGCATGTGGAGAAAAGAAGTGCTCAGAGAATGGAAAGTACAGAGTATTGCAGAATATTTGCCTCTATCAGGAGTGGATAGAAGGAAAACTTTATTTAAAAAAAAAACAGAAAGAGGCACCAATAACAGGGATGCTTTGTAGCATCTTCTCCAAAACAGAACAGATAGAAATAACAAGTATCTTTACAAATGTCTGTACCTTTTTTTAAATTGAGATATTGGTAACATAGTATTAATGTATTTCTTACTTTTCAGGTAATTGGTGCCCAGCTATAATTTCTGGTGTGTTGCTACTCTTGCAAACTTTGATTTCAAAGCCTAACTTTCCTGTTGAAGGTTTTTATTGTAACAGATCCCCAGCAGGTGGGGACATTCTGCAGGGTCCAGGGACACACGCTGTTTACACGTCCTTGTGAACAGCTGTCTTCCAGACGCTACCCCCCACCCAATTTGATTTCCTCTTCTCCGATTAAAAAAACAAAGGTCCACTAGTCAGGTTCCCCAATGACCAATTTCGTGTCAAATTAATTTTTTTTTTTAGATTTTTGACATAGCTGGTCACTATTTCATTTTCATCTTTAATGCTTGGCTTCAGGAAGAGGCTCTTTCCTAGTTTGTCTTTCCCCTTGGGATTTCCGGTGCTTCTTTCACATAAATGAGAAGATAAATGATAGTTTGTCTCTTCACAGGTGTCCAACTGCCTTTTCTAAGGAGGCACTGACAAAGTTTTCCCATCTTCATGAAGTCTTACATTCTAGTCTTACGGTGGCTGTACAACAGTGCTTCCTGACCCCTGCATGTGGTAACGATAATAAGGGGGAGGTGGGGGGGTAGTAATCAAGGAAAATACTTATCAGATACTTACTTGATGCTAGGTACTATGCTAAGAATCTGGATGCTCACCTTTTTATGTAGGTCTTATATTTATTCCCATTTTCCTGATAAAGAAACTGAAGACAAGAAGATGAATAATTGTAAAAGATAAATAATTTTCCAAAGATCACTCAGTCAAGTAAATGTGGGAGTTGGTGTCTAGTCCCAGATTTCAGCATTATTCACCATTGGTTTTCCTGTGTGAAATCCTTGTTAAATTCTATTTAAGTGTATTTTTTAAGTTATGCTCTGGAAACTCAGACATTTAAGTAAGATACTATAAGCCCTTTAAGAAACCATTAAGCATCAGAAAGTAGGTTCTTCCTGGCATTTTCTATGACCAGTAATGGAAGGTATAGCAATATAAAAGTTACGCATTTGGACTCAGTTTCCAGAGATAAAAACCCAATTCAAAACCGTTCAAGAAAAAGGAAGGTTTGTTGCCATAGGGGTGTAAGGAAGGCTGAAAACCGAGATGTTGCTAAGGCACAGGCAGCCGGCCTTGGCAGGGGCCCCGATAACGCCGGTGACTGACCAACCACTGAAGGTGGCAGCCTGGGTGGGGCGGGGTGGGATGCGGTCATTTTGCACAAGTTGGATTTTCTTGTGGTAATGACAGAACCTTGGGGAGGTCATTCTCAGGAAGCACATGGGGGTGTGGTTAGACCATCCTACAGGTGTCCCCCTGTTCAACAGAGAAGCTAATACATTTTCCAAAGAAATATTAGCTAAGAAATATTATCAGAGATAAAGACCTAAAGTGAATGGTGAAATGTTCTCATTTGATAAGGCAGTTCTGGGCCAGGCAAGGCCTGGGTTCCTGGCCTATGTCTCAACTCAACTCATGTTGTTCCGTATGTTTGCAACCAAGTAGTGGCAATAGGGTTTCGAAAAGCAAGAATTTCTCTGACATTTAAGCAGATAGAAGACAGAATATTCAAGGCAAGAAAAGCCACGGGTAGCCAAAAAAATCTTGTAAGAAATAATGAAACAAGGACAGAATATGTCGATCAAAGTTAAGAAATTCAGGAACAGATGGAAAGAAGAGTTTTATTGAGGCCTGAATGAAGAACACCAGGGGTAAGATTCACATCTGAGGCGGTATTTGTTCTATTTTATTTTGAAACTGACTTGCAGAGTAGCTACTTCACTAATTCAGCTTAGCCTCTTACTGAGTTTCTGTTTTTAATTTTGAAACAATCTGGTGGAAGGATATGACAGTTTACTTTTGTTAACTGTGCAGGAGACCTTGGGTTTTAGGTTCTAGGATATATTAAGGGAAGGCTAGGTTGCTTTTCTAAAGGACTCCAAAATACAATGTTCTAACTCAGGTAACACTTTTAGTTCTTTTTTCCCCAATGCAGGCAGGCAGCATGGTGGCTTTATTTCATGAAGTAATTCACTTTTCTTCTGCCTTTTTGCTTCTACATTTTCTGGGAGTGGTCCCCACCTATGAGGTCCACATGGTGGAACAATGTGAGTCTAAGCTGGTGAAAAGGGGGGACACCCAGCATGTGTGGCAAGAAGGTCCTCTACAGCTGGAGGAGGCCTGCAGTTGCCCGCTTCACCTCTGCTCATATCTTGTTGACCTGAAGCTAATCAGAGTCTGTTATGGACGGAATGTGTCTGTCCCCTCAAAAGTCCTACATTGAAGACCTAAACCTCAAGGGAAGCTGTAGATGGAGATGGGGCCTCTAAGGAAGGAGTAAGGTTAAATGAGGTCATAAGGGTGGGCCCCAATCCAACAGGATTTGTGTCACAAGAACATATGCCAGACCACTGGCTCTCTCACACTCTGTCACTCTGCCAACACACAGAGAAGTGGCCATAAGAGGACACAGTGAGCAGGAGGCTGTCTGCGAGCCAGGAAGAGAGTTCTTACCAGGAACCAAATAGGCCAGAATCTTAATTGTGGACTTCCAGCCTCCCAAACTACTGCTTATGTCATTCATTCTGTGGTGTTTTGTTATAGCAGCTGGCAAAGACTAATACAAATTCATGCCTACTTGCAAAGGAAGCTGGAAATGCAGTTTCTACCTGAGTGATGAAGTGCTCAGAAGAAACAAGTAAGGATTTCTGGAGGCAAGTAGTCATCTGTCATCTGGGCCATAAACTGAGTCCTGCCTGTCACTTTATAGCTGTTTTGCCCAGTTGTTTAGAATTTATAGTACACTGATCTTCGTATAAGACCAAAGACTATAAACCTCACAGTCCCTCAGGGAGTAATCCTGTCCACTCCCAGGCCCCAGGTTCCCCTCTACCACTGAGCTTTGTGACTTTTTATTCTTTTTCCTCTTCTTCTTAACTCATATAGTTCATTTAAATTCTTTCTTTATCAGGCCTTTCTTTATCATAGACTGAAGTAGAATCTTCAGTACCTGGCCAGATTTTAACATAGCTACTCATTATTTTCTCCATAACACTGTCTCCACTTGATTTCTGGGAGAGAGTATTTACCTTACGCATTAGTCCCCCATTGCTACTAGAATAAATTAACATACATTTAGTGGCTTCAAATGACACAAATGTATTACCTTATCATTCTTTGTCAGAAGTCAAAAGTTCAAATGGACTTTTTCTTGTCTGAAATCAAGGTGTCCTCAGAGCAGGTTCTTCCTGAAGACTCTGTCTCTCTGCCTCTCCAGCATTCAGAAGCTGCCACATTCCTTATCTCGTGGTCCCCTTTCCCTAAGCCAGCAATGGCAGGTGGAGTTCTCACCCCGAATTCCTCTGACTCTCCTGCCTCCTTCTTTCACTTAGTAGGGCTATGGGATTACTCTGGGCCCACCCGGATAATTCAGGAAAATCACCTCACGGTCCTTATTCACACAGAAAAATATAACAAATCCTAAATGTATGTAATTTAATAAGTTTGGGTAAATGTTTCTACCCATCCAACCAACACCCCATTTGGGATACAGAGCATTCCGGTGCCCCAGCCCCCTTCTTCCCCCTCCCACTCAATCTCCAGTCTCTCCAGAGGAAGCCGCCGTTTCCTTTTGATCAGTTTCGTGTGTTGCTAAACCTCACGTAAATGGAATTACACAGTACTCTCTGGTGTCTGGCTTCTTCCACGTAGCATGTTTTTAAAATCCATTCATGTTTTCATGTGAGTCAGTGTTGAATTCTGTTCCTTTGCCAAATAATATTCCATTGTGAAATAGACCAAAATTTTAAATCTATTTTCCTGCTGAAGGCCATGGGGCTTGCTTCCAGTTTGGGACTATAAATGAATAATATATAAATTTATGAAAAAATCCTTATTGAATCACATCTGCAAAGTCCATTTTGGCATGTAATACAACACATTCCCAGGTTTTAGCTATTAGGATGTGCGCATCCTTGGGGTACCGTTATACAGCCTACCACCCGTAATTTGCCTACTTTGTCTCCTCCTCCTGCTGCCCCTTACCCCTGCCTTAGCCTTAGCCCCCTAATCATCTTATTTCTTGCCACGGGACCGTAAGGAGCTTAGCCTACCTAACGGCCTCCTTAGCTTCATTCTGCATCAGACTCTGACACCATAAACCAATTTTCGTAACTGAGTTAACTAATGGGTTGGTAACTCTCAGCTCTTTCCTCATAACCAAGCCTGTAGCTTTACGCTCGAGGCCTAGAACCTGGATTCTGGACTTAGTGCTCTTGTGCCCCTGTGCAGGCCTGGAATCTCCATTCCTTCAGAACGGAAGGACAGCTTTCCTTGCGCCAAGCCTCCAGAGAACACTCCTGCTCCACACTCTGGCCATCACATCCAGGTCCCTGCCGTGTAGGCCACACAGGAAAGAAAGACACTGGCTGGGCTGCACTTGCTCTGCTCGGCCCTGACCATCTCCCTCGGAGGTGGGCTCCTCCAGCCAGCTCCGCCACCAGCGACCAGACCTGGACTGCCTTTCAGGCAGGCACTGGTCAGTTTAGCCCAGTGCTCCTCAAATTCTGTTGCACATCAGGATTTCCTGGATGTCCAGGCTTCACCCCACCCCAAATGAATCAGAGTCTCTGGGTCGGACTCCGTAATGGACCAGCATCAGTGTTTTTTAAAACTCCTCCATCCATTTCATCACACTGGCAAGATGGTGGACAAGGGAACTGGTGATTTAAGGCTCAAAGTGTGCTCTGCTTTCCAGCGTTTCTCACCTCACATACCAGTGTTTTCTGCAGATTGAGACTTTCGTATTTAAAAAATGGCTACATAGTGGCATATCATATTGAGTTACTATAAATTACTTAATCATTTAACTATTGGTTGGTATTTAGGCATTTTCATTGTTCGTTATTTATAGGTGACTTTGAAGCAAGTGTCTTTGTGAGCCTAGTTGAACTGAAATTCTACTTTCTCACAAAACATGAACATTCTTATATCATGTGCTCCTTACGTAGGCCACCCCTGAACTTTCACGGAAATTTACACTGCCAGGTTGTATAAGACACATAGAACTGTGACATTTTTACTGTTGCACCTATCCAAGTTCGTTCATCAAAATGCCTTTTGAAATTCTTCTTGCACTGAAATCTCTCTGCTCAATCTTGAACAATGGCAAACTGCACCAACTTGAAACTTTTGACAACCCTTCCTATTCACCCTCCAAATGTGCTGACCCTTCGCGCCCCTTGAAATCACAAGTGTGAGTCCGCAGTCTGCAGCTGAAAGATAAGGTCTAACTGAAGTTTGGACTGAATCTGTAGGAACCCGGGATACACAGATAACCCTTCGAAATTCCTCCTACTGCCTTTGATCTCATCCTCATGACCTCAAGGCAGTAATGTAGAGAACTACCAACCAGCAATCAGGTCAGGGGTCTAGCTCTAGACAGGACCTTAACCCCCTGAATTCATTTCTTCAAGTCTCAAGCAAGAATAGCCAACAGACAGCCCGTCTTAGAGAAGTGGGAAGATCACTATGTGAATGCACTTAAAACACTCTAAAGATATGTATATATGGATGCATACAAAGTTGCTTCATGCAGAAATACTTATAATTCTGTATTTGAATATTTACACCCTTAATATTGATAACTTATTAAACACTGAATTTACTTAATAATTCATTTGATAATTAAATACTTAATGTTTTAATATTTTGGTAGTTAAAAGCATCTGTGTTTAATTTGGCACTGTGACCAGTACCTCTGTGCCCAGCTACGTTGCATCTTTTTTAAAGCACCAAATTCCAAATTCTTCTTATGCACTTCTGTGATTTTTAAAGAAAAATAATTGCTAATATTACAATGATAAATTATTCATTAAGAGTTTTAAAAAGAGCTTTTAGAAAAACTGGAATTGGTAGAGTTGTCACATTGTTAACACAACTGAGATGATATTACCTTCCTGTTTGGACAAAAAAAAAGACAAAATGAGAGTGTGAGAAGGTAAAAGGGATTTTTATTATCCTGTGTTTGTATTGCGAGAAAGTGAAATCTGCAAAGCGCAAAGAATATACTTTTAATAGAAAAAAAACAGAGGAAATTTAAAACATTTTAACGGGGACCAGATGTCTTTTAAAAAGAAAAAAAACAAAGTAGTCGAAATCTCGTGTTAAGACTAAATTTCCAAAGGGAATGAGAGCTCTTTCTGCAGCAGTAAGAGGAAGCTAATAATAATAAAGTCCAAGCGACCTTCCTTGTCTTCCCTAGAAAAGTGGGAACTAAGTTACAATACATTTTAAGCAAAATCTTTCTCAAATCCTCTGCCAGCCGCCGAAGGGGGAGGCTGGTCAGTTAAGCCCAGATTCTCCTCTGCAGTGGGAAAGCTAAAGGCCAGGGCTCAGGCCACCTTCCGGGGGACAAGGACCCTGGAAAGCTAAGACCTGGGCGCTATTCGGAGGGAGGAGGCTGGCGGCCAGGCCCCGGAGCACCCTCGGGATGGAGGGCGTGGTACGTGCGGCCCGGGAGGAACGGCGACGTCCGGCGGTGGCACGTCTTCCAGGCTCCTAGGGCCGGGGCCGGCTGCGGGGCCACCGTAGGGCGGGCAGGGTCAACGGGGCAAATACTTTCTCGGAATGCACCCGTCTGGGCCCACGTCAGCAGTGTCTCCTCCTTCCCAGCCCACCTTCTCCAGCCCCCAACCCCCAACCGCGACCGGGCGGGTGCAACTGGCCAGCCCCCACCCCTCCCCGAGTTGGGGGACGCTCCGCGCGAGGCGCTCGGCGGGCGGACCGGTCGAGCGCGGCCCGGGAGCGGCGCGTCCCCGCGGGTCCGGGCGGGCTGCGCCCCGGGCCTCCCTGGGGGAGGGGTCTGCCGCGTCCGGGCCTGGGAGGGGCGGGTGGCGGCGGAGGTCGGCCGGGTGTGGACGAGGGGCGGACTGGCGAGAGGCGGACTGGCGAGAGGCGAGTGCCCCGCCGAGGAGCAGCAGACTCGCGCTCTGTGGAGCGTCCCCGCGCGTGGCCGCGGCTTTCTTTCCCGAGCCACCGGGCGGCGGCGAGATGCGCAGGGGCGGCTCTGGGGTCGCGCTGCTGGCCTCGGCGCTCTGGGTCGTCGCGCTGTGCCAGCAGAGAGGTGAGCCACGTCCCCAGTCCCTCTGCGAGCGGCGGGAGGCTGCGGGACAAAGCCCTGCGCTTTGTCTCCTTTTAGGTGGGTGCGCGAATCCCCCTTCGCCGCGGACTTGAGGATCGGGCACGTGGGTTTCCCGCGCCGCCCCTGGAAGCGGCTCTCCGGAGGGGCGGGAGAGGGCTGGGAACGACACCCCACACGGACGCAGCCCTCTCTTCCGAACCTTCGGCTTTAAACTCCTGGGACCCTGGGGTTCCACGCTGTGACTTTTGCAGTTTTCGGAGCGCCGTTGAAGAGAGCGGTGCAGGAGCGGCGGGAGTGGGGCGCGGGGGCGGATGCACCGAACCCGCCGCGGTCTCGGGCTCTGGCGAGTGGGTCGGGCAGCGGGCGAGGTACGGAGCTGCAGGCTGCGCGCGGGGAATGAATGGCAAAGGCTTTCTGCCGGGTCTCTTTCGTGCCCTGCGGAGGAAAGCCCGATCTTCCGCGGCTGGGAAGGGACGGGCTCCTCGGGGCCACTCGCGGCCCAGGTGGGGAGAGACCACGGAGAGAAGCACGCGCGCAGCCGGCTGTCCCAGGCGGGGGCCCGCCCGCTCAGCCCCCGCGGACGGCGCCCAGGACGCGGGGCGTCCTCCGCAGCGGAGCCCTTTGTGCCTGCAGGCCCCGAGGTGGCCAGACTCGCTGGGTCAGACCGTGGTCAGTCCGGGGTGAGCCTACGGAGAAGGGAGGGAGGACTTGGCCTGCTCGTCGTCGCGTGGGTTAAATGGTTCTCGAGGCAAAGTTTGGGAAGAGCAGAAGCTAATTTCCACAGCTTCTGTCAATGCCAAGGAAGAGAAACCGGCTTTTCGTCTGCAGACAACCCCATTGCCCACTCTGCCCGCAGGGTTCAGCCTTCATAGCGCTTTTGCTTGTTGGCTAAGCCGTCATGAATATTTGTTGAAACTTCTTAAAGTACGCAACAGCTGACCATGGGCGTACGTCCACAAATACACATTTCATTACATAAATTTTAAGAAAACACACTTCAAAAAAAGGTAGGCGAAATGCGAAATACCGTCGTGGGAAAAATGCGTGTTTTGGCGTTGTGCTGAGTTAGTAACTCTGCAGAAACGAGACCGTCTCATTCATTCAAGCATTCATGATGAAAGCACTGGACCGGAGCTGGCAACACAGCTTTGAATAGCTGGGCGTCTGCTCTGTGCTGAGCTAGGATCTGAAGGGAGGGGAATTTGCATAGTTTTCCGTGAAAGAAAGCAGCGGGCCAGGGGGAGAGAAGGCTTTGAGGCTGGAAGCTGAACTCATTTCACTCAGGTTGCAGAAAGTGAACACGTCCCGGTTTCCCACAGGGTGGAGAGAGGGCAGCTTGACTAAGTTTTATTGTTAGAAGAAATGGAAAGTCCTAGACAGAGGACATGCCCTGAAGGTTTTCTGTGCCCCTCCAGGGGCTCGGCGCTTGGCTTGGGCGGTTATGAATGGTGTTTAGAGAAAGTGGACCACATGGGGCTTTCCTGTTTTAAGATGCTGTGGAAAACCACCCACCGCTGGAGCCTTTGAATCTTTCAGGCTGCCTTCCAGTCCCCACGCCATCAACCATCACCCTTCTGAACAAGCGTCTTTGAGAGAGTTTTGATTAAAAAAAAATTAACCTGTGCCCCATGGAGATAGCATGGAGTAGTGCAATGCTATAACATAGTCATAATAAAATAATAATCCTGCCTGCATCATCTCTGAGGTAGCTATCTGGTGCTTACATTTTTTTAAAAATAATCATTATCTAATAGCATTTAGATTATTGACAGTCCTCTACCATTTCTGCAGTCTCTCCAGATTACCTTACAATTCATAGAATATGATTCAATGGCTAATTTTCTTTGTCATGTAACCAGCTTCAAGTAAACTATGTATAAGTATATTATAAGAGGTGGTGTGTTTCTAAAAATAATGTTTTGTTTAATCCCACAGCTCACAATTA
Organism: Sturnira hondurensis; assembly: GCF_014824575.4. Classification (NCBI taxonomy): domain Eukaryota; kingdom Metazoa; phylum Chordata; class Mammalia; order Chiroptera; family Phyllostomidae; genus Sturnira; species Sturnira hondurensis. Next base: position 3,350,194 of record NW_028079344.1, on the reverse strand, counting down.
CATAGAATTATAGTCACTTCACAGGTCAGCCCATCAACTCTTCTGTATTAAATGTGCTCCCCTCCAAGTAACAAAGGATTCCAAGTATACGGAAAAAATCCATTCTATGAATAAAAGAAAATTTACTTCATTCTCATAAGTAACATAGCATTCATATTTAGCATGCGTGTACTCACTAGTAAAGGGTGTGTGCCTGAATGGATTTCAAAGGTGCATTTCTCTTTTCTATAACTGAATTCCCTGAGCAAGGGGCAATTAAAAAAAAACATTGATTTTAGCAGTTAGAAACAAAGATATGTGGAATAAAAACATTACTGCCCACCTCCTATGTCTCCTGGACTTTGGCCCACTCCTTTTTCCTTCCTCTTTTTCAGACATTAAATACAAAGCCTACATCTGTAGTTAATCCAGTGTGATCAAGAATTCCCGTGTTACAGGGATATGACATAAACCTGTAACTGTTGTGTAGTGTCTTGTGTCCCTCCTAGAATTGCACTGCTTTGTAAACCACTATCACAAAATGTTTACATGACCGCTTATTTCAAGGTAATCATCCTTGACATACACTACTACTTTATAATAATTTATTCATAAAGTCTATTAATATTCATTATCATGGACAGAAAGTTCTTTTGGAAAATAACAAGATAAATCTTGGTGCTTTAGGTATCTTATTCTGTGGGCTTACTGACTGTGGGAAATTGGGCAAATCACCTGGCTTCTCTGTGCTTTAGTTTCACCATCTGTGAAATGGGAGTAATAATGGTGCCTCCCTGGAAGAGGCTATTGACGATGACGTGAAACAATGCAAGAAGAGAGCTTAGAACAGTGTCTTGTTCAGGGTTAGCCCTCAACAAACATTAGCTGTAAGTACTACAGTGTCACCATTTTACACAGAACTGTTGGGGAGGCCCTCTTCTGAGCTATATTCTCTGGGATATATAATTGCTTAGAAATTTAGAGTCTGGGTTTGTAATCAGATAGTCCCGATCTCACATACCAGACCCGTCACTTTGATGAGCCATGACATTGGTTAACTTTCTTTATATATCTGAATTCTTAACATCTCGGTCTCCTGTTTATAAGATGGATGGCATTATTGTGATTAAATAACACATGAAAAATGTTGTCACAGTGTTGGGTATGTCCTGGTGCCATGGACGTGCAGTCCCTGCTGGTGAGTTTCTCGGGGGCCTGTCCTGTGGCCCCCCTGTCCTGGCCACCCCTCCCTCTGCCATTGCTCACATTGATTAGATCATTAAGACTTGTTGATTTTACTAACTGAAAATTTTTGGGATCTGTCTCCCACTTTCTGTCTCCACTGCCGACTAGTTGTTTGATTTTCCCATGGAATGTTTGGATGGTTCTCTCGTGGGTCCTCCTCCCACCCCTCAGTCCTTCCTCAGAACTGCCACCACCGAGATGTTTCCAGAAACACAACCAATGTTGGACCAACACCTCCCAAACTCCTTACTTCATGACACACGCACACTGAATGACACTGGTGCAGGTCACGTTGTGGGTAAATCGAGGACTGGAACCCCAGCTCACCTTTTGCCCCAGAGCCGAGGGGTGTCATCTCGTGCACACCTGCACCCATCAGTGCTCACCAGTGTTTCCCAGCACAGGGGCTGTAAGTGCAGGATAAGTCTCCCCTTTGGGTTCTCACCCCCTGGAAAATGCTCCAGGTCCCTGGATGCTCTCCCAGTGAACTCCACACCATGCTGCTCCTACACTGTTGTCCCCATGGTGGGGTGACAATGGGCTTGCTACTTTGTCTCACTCACTGGCTTGGGCTTCTCAAGGGCAGGGATTGTTTTATTTACATCTGTGTATTCATTGCTTTCAATGTTCCCGAAAGTAACAATGTTCCTGAAAGTTAACTGTCTTTATTGAGCCAGATTGAAATTAATATCTGTGCTTATGAATCAAGTAACTTAAAAAAGTGTTTTTGAGCCCTGGCTGGTGTAGCTCAGTGGACTGAGCGTGGGCCTGCAAACCAAGGAATCGTGGTTCGATTCCCAGTCAAGGCACATGCCTGGGTTACAGGCCAGTTCCCGTCACGGGACGCATTAGAGGCAACCACACATTGCTACTTCTCTCCCTCTCCCTCTCCCTTCCCCTCTAAAGATAAATAAATAAAATCTTAAAAATAAATAAATAACATTTTTTAAAAAGGGTTTTTGAACAGGTATTCTATGGCCATGGTAGAGAATTCAAAGCGTACCAAAGGCTGTAGAGAAAAAGGTTGTCTTGACTTTGTCATCTGTTTCTGAGACAACCACTGCTTTTGTTTCCTTGAGAATCCTTCCGTAGCTGTTTATTTGTGTAAGTCTTAAAGCGAGCTTCTTCATGAAACCTGCTTCTTCCCTAATAGTATAAGGGAGGCATAGGTTGTTTTCTGATAAAATACTGAACAATATTCCTCTCTCCACTGCCCTCCCCCATACTGTGCCCTCAGTGCACTATTGTGGGATGGCAATATGTCACTCATCGAATGAAAGTACTTGTAAAATTCCTTCCAACTTGTCCATTTCAAGATGGTCTTTCACAGAAAGTTATTAAACCCATGTTTCCTAGATCTTTTGAAATTTAAAAACTAGGCCATTGATGGGTTTCATGACATTGCGCTTATTTCTTAATCCTCACTCAAGGACACGTTGATTTCAGATGATGGGGGTGGGACAGAGAAACATCAATGTGAGAGAGAAACATGGATCAATTGCTTCCTGTATGTGCTCTGACTGGGACTCGAACCCACAGCCTTTTGGTGATCAAGACAATGTTCCAATCAACTGAGCCACCTGGCCAAGGCTATACTCCTTCTAGCAGTAACAAACTGTTACTTCAACAGTAAATAAGTTTTAAAACTATTTTAGATTTACGATACAGAGAACTCAGGCTTGAGAATAATTCTATTAGAAGTTTAGGATAGTGTGTTATTTATTTCATCAATAAGTGTGACTTATGATTGGAACACATATGGAAGAGACAGAGAAATTTGATTTTAAAAAAAAATCCCACTGAATAAAGTTAAGCCTGTACTTTGAATCTAAAAATTAACTGGGGACAACCATAGAGAACTCTTGGTGGTAGGCCTCAGGTGAAGTTTTTAGTTACATTCCTCAAATATGTTTGGATGAACAAGAAAACTGTAGTTTCCTGTGAAAGATGCATGTACCTTATTTACATGTTTGCAAATAATTCCTTTATTAGTTTTATTTCTAAAATACTAATATGTACCTACATATAATTGAGTAAATAAATCCATTTCAAAATTAATGAGAAAACGATCTTTTATAGAAGTAATTTAATTAAGGTCATGAACTTGGATTCTGTTGGAACATGCCTGCCAGGAGTTATTTCAGCGTGAAACACTGCACTGCAGCTGGAGTCGCTGCGTTTTCATGTCCTTTATACTGAGGACTATGACAGTCCTTGGCCGGGGAAACCATTTAGCAGGCGGAATCCTTCCACTTGGGTCTTTGTTTTCTCAAGCCTAGATCGGGAGAGCTTTCTTTGGGTTAACTTGTTCCCAGTGATTTTTTGTCTTGCTTGAGGGCAGGAGACAGACAATGGAGGCAGTGAGATTCCAAATCAGCGTAGTGGGTGACATTCTTGCCTAGGTAAGCGTTTATCTCAGAGTGTTAATCCAGAAACCCCAACATAGAAACACATGCGATTCTGATTCCAGTGTCTGTGTGCATTGGTTTTTCTTTTCTGGATCTACCATTTGAGGTTTGAATCTTTTCATTCCTGAAGTTATTTTTAAGTCTGATCTGTTGGACTGGCAGGCGGTATGACTCAAATTCTTTTGCCGGACAACCTCCTGTATTGCTGTTGGGGGTGTCGAATTTAGGTAAATCAGTATTCATGGATAGTGCCGTATTTTCTCATTCCCTAAAGAGTTTCTTGCACTTGGTTCCATGTTCCACCATTTCCTTCCAGAACCCTGGGAAACTCTCCACAACAATAAGGAAGATGCCAAGTTTAGTGACCACTTTTAGTTGAGAGAATATTTCAAAAGGAAAACACCTCCCACCACAATGCGGATGATTATACACATCACATTGAAATGTCTTCCAACCTCGCCGCAACGACAGTCTTACTCAGAAAAAAAAAAAGAACGATAAAATGACAAAAACCTCACCACTATCAACAAATGAACATAAAAGAAAGACAACAAAAACAAAAACTAAGCAAACAGCTAGAACAGGAACAGAATCAGAGAAATAGACATCACACAGAGGGAGTTCAGAGGGGAGGGGCAAAGGAGAAATAGCGGGGGAAAGGTACAGGGAAGAAGAAGCATAATTGGTTGGCATAAAACAGATGGGGAGAGATTAAACATGGTATAGGCAATAGAGGACTCAAAGAACTTACATGTACAACCCATGGACATGAACAAAGTGGGGGGAATGCTGGAGGGTTGGGGGTGCAGGGTGGAGGGGGGACAAAGGGGGGAAAATTGGGAAAACTAATAGCATAATCAATAAAATATACTTTAAAAAAAGAGATGACCTGGTGCTGTCATCCCAGCCCAGGAGGGCCTCCCTGCCCTGTGACCCTCCCTGTTTCTCCCCCTTTGTGACATTCTTGCAGTTCCGGTGGCTTCATCTTACTTTTCTTTCTTTCCTTTTTCTGTACCTCCTTGTTCAAATCCTCCTCTGAATTTTTGTTTCTTCCTTTAAAGAACTCCTTGATTTGTTTTTGGTTTTCCCCATGACCACTGCAGATAATCACCAGCTGTCTAAATTACTATTACCAGCCACTTTGAATAACGCTGGCATTCTTTCCCTTAATCTAATCTCACACTGCAGCTAGGCTAATTCTGCTGAAGCACCTCCTTCATAATGGCCCTCCTGCCCTCTGCTTCATAGGGTCCCTACTCCTGCCCACAGCCCACAGCCCACTGATGTCTGTAATTCCTCCAAATTCAGCCACAGGCAGCCAGCACTCTTCCTAACTTTCTGTCCTGAACATCTTCCTCCCTCACTGCAGGGGATGCGTTGACTTTCGGTGGCATTAGGTGCTCCGATTACTCCCTCTCTTCAATGGTGTCCCCATGACCATCCCTGCACAGCTGGCAACTTAATGCCCTAAGACAGCCTTGGTGTTATGGCATTTGTCAACTGTCCCATTTCTGAATTTGCACTGTATTTTGTAAGTCAGAGTTCCCACCCAGCTGGAGTTGCTATCTGCTCCTCTTTTAGATGGCTTGCCCCGAATGCTGTCAGTCAAAGCTTAAGAAAGGGGGAGCATTTTCCTTTCACATATCAAAACCTTAGCTTCCAGCATATTTCTTTCAATACACAAAGAATTTGAGGGCACAGGGTTCTAGTACTAACACCTGAGTGATTGGCAGTGGGAGGGCGGTGATACCCACTCATGCTCCCCAGGAGGCGGGGCTGCTGGGCCAACCATGAAACCCTCATCTGGTCTCTGGATTGCAAACCCAGCCCGAGTCCTGGCCCCTCTGGACACGGGGCCCTCCAGCCTCCCAGGTTTTATATTGCCCAAGGGATTAGCCCTTGGCAGGTGGGATCTGGACCCTGTTTCAAAAAGCCCTATTCAAATTTGGTATCTGGAGGCATGAAGATCTTTCCAATTCATCTTCAAGCAGACCCTTTTGGGTTTCTAGTTTAAATTGTCATTCTCAGAACTGTCTCTGCATTTGGCTTACTTTCTGCCCAGTTACTTTCTGTCCTGTGGTGGGCTGCACTCGTTCCCCACCCACTGTCTGTCGTTTCAGCCCTTCGTTCTGAATATCAAATTTCAATGTTTATTTAATGATCACCAAAATAAGCCTAATTAACTTTCATCAGCACATAGTTACAATTTTTTTTTGTGATGAGGACTTTCTTAGCAACGTTTCTATATGCAATTCAGTATTATTAACAATAATCTCCATGCTAGACTTATTTATTTTTTAACTGGAAGTTTGTATATTTTGACCCCCTTCACCCAAACACTATGTTTGTTTATGTGCAAAATCTAGTTTTCCCAACTCTTTTTTGACATCTTTCTGGCTTTGCCAGCATACTTTTGTTCATTCTAGCAGTTTGGGGTCCGGAGAGTTTAAGCTATTCACTAACATGTAATGTGTCTTTGGAAGCTCCCATTACTTTTCTTTAAGGGAGTTGGCATCTTAAATAATACCTTCTTGGGGTAGGAAATCTTTTCTTGTGGTTTTGTGCCCTGTGATGTAAGTGTGAGGAGAATCTCCAACAGGTTTTAACACTTTTACCAGGTAAAATTTACATACCATAAAGTTCCATCAATTGAAAATGAACAGTTCAATGATTATTTAGTAAGTTTAGAGTGTTGTACAGTCATCACCCAACCCGGTGTGAGAGATTTCCAGATTTCAAGTGCACCCTCAGCCCTGACTCTCACACTCACCCCCAGCCCCAAGCAATCACCTGCTTTCTGTTCTTTTAGATTTATCTTTTCTGGGAATTTTATACATATGGGCTCATACAGTATGTAGCCTTTTGTGTCTATCTTCTTTCACTTAACATGGTGTCTTTTAGGGTCACCTATACTATAGCATGCATCTGTAGTCCATTCCACTTTGCTGCTGAGTAGTGTTCCACCCTGAGGGTCGGCCGCATTTTGCTCATCCCATCACCAGAGGGTGGACACTATGACTGTTATCATTTAGGGCTATGAGAGTAATGCTACAAGCATTCACATACACGTTTGTGTGTAGACATGTTTTCATTTCTTATGATTGAAATTCCTAGGAGCAGGATGTGAATCATATTATAAATTTATTTTAGTTTAAAAAAGAAACTGTCAAACTCTTCCAGTGACTGCACCACCTCACAATGTAAAATGTAGCAGTGTCTACGGGTTCCAGTTTCTCCAGATCCTTACCAACACTACACATTGTCTCTTTCTGATTATAGGCATTTTAGTGACTGTGAAGTAGTATTTTATGCTTTAATTTTCATTCCCTTAATAATTAATGATATTGAGCATATTTTGTATGCGTATTAGTTATTCCTATAGCCTCTTTAGTGTAAAATGAAAGTATTTTATTCAATTTTTACTTTTTTTTACTTTGAATATTGAGTTTAAGAGGTTTTCATACGGCCCTGTCTGGGTAACTCAGTTGGTCAGAGCATCATCCCGCTATGGCAAAGCTGAGGATTCAACTAATGGCCAGGGCACAGACAGGAAGCAACAAAGAAATACGTAAATAAATGGAACAACAACTACATCTCTCTCTCTCTCAAATCAATCAATACAATTTTTTAAAGTTCTAGATACAACTTCTTTATCACAAATGTGACATGAAAATATTTTCTCAGTCTATGGCTCATCCTTTTATATTCTTTTTTTTTAAACAGAGTAGAGAATCATCTCTCTCTCTTTTTCTATTTTAATATTTTATTTATTTATCTTTTTAGGGGGGAAGGGAAGGAGAGAGGAAAGAAACATCAATGTATGGTTGTTTCTCATGCATCCCCTGCAGGGAACTGGCCCCTGCCGGAAACTGGCCTGTAACCCAAGCATGTGCCCTGACTGGGAATCGAACCGCGATCTTCTGGTTTGCAGGCCTGTGCTCAATCCACTGAGCTACACCAGCCAGGGCTCCTTTTATATTCTTAAAGGTGTGTGTAGAGTGCCAAACATTTTTTTTTGATTGTCCATTTTATGAAATTTTGTTTTATGAAGTTTTTGTTGTCGTATTTAAGAATTCTCTGCCCAATCTAAGATCATAAACATTTTCTTCTACATTTTCTTTCAGTTTTATAGTTTAGCTTTTGCATTTATGTCTGTGATCCATTTGGAGTGTACTGGTACTTCATGCATGGTAAGTGCATTTATGGAAAAGACAAAATTGCCCTGGCATTTTGCCAAACATCAATTGGCCATAAATGTAACCGTGTGTTTCTGGATTCTCTATTTTGTCCCATTAATCCATATGGCTGTTCTTCAGTTTACATCCCACTGTCTGGATTCCTTGGCTTTTAAAATAAGTTTTGAAATAAGTAGGGTAAGCCACTTGATTACTTTTACTTTTTCTAATTTGACTTGACAGTTCTAGATCCTTTGCGTTTTCATGACTGTGAGCTTGTCAGTGTCTACAAAAGAGACATCCGGGATTTTGATGGGAATTAGGTTGAAGCTATAGATTAGTTCTGGGCGAATTGCTGTCCAACAACATTGAATGTTCCTATTCATGAATAAGAAACATCTCTTCATTCATATTGTCTACTTTCTTTCAGAAATATGTTGTAGTTTTAAGCATATTGGTCTTGAATTTCTTCTGTTAAATTTTCTCTTAAGTATTTTATTCTTTCTTGGTAAAAAAGCCAGGCATGTATGAAGAGTGGATCTAGTCCTTCTTTGGCACCCTATTTCCACAGTGTCCCTGGGAAGGGTGCAGGCCAGCTGTCAGTAGCTTGCTCCTGCTGAGATCTCAACCTCAGAAGCTTTCCGCATTCATTTTCTGCTGAGTTTGTGACTTTTATGTCAACATTGCTGGGCGCATGTTTCACTCTCTGCTCCAAATCAAGTCAGATTTGGGGGTCTAGTCATGCAGCTCGGTTGCTTAGAGCGTCATCCGGATACGTCAAGGTTGCAGGTTTGATCCCCAGTCAGGGCACATACAGAATCAACCAATGATGAATGTATAAATAAGTGAAACAAGAAATCCATGTCTCTCTCTCTCCCTCTCCCTACCCCCTCTCTAAAATTAATAAATTTAAAAGTCAACTTTTGGGTCTCCGGTAGAGAAATGGCTGGCTTCGCACTCACCCGGCCCTGGCAATCTCCACCGGCGAGCTGGGTGCGCGGGACAGCCCCAGGAGGAGGGCTGATCTCTTACCGGTCTAGCCTGCAACCTTGGCAGCTTTCCATAAAGAAAAGTTTCCCAATTGTTGTTAGTCTTCACTTAATTTCAGAGTCTTGAAGTGGTGGTTTTGGAAAATTTTGTGTGGTTATATAATTGTTACTTTGGGGGGGGAGGATTTTCAACCTCTTTACTCTGGTATTGCCAAGAAGTGTCTGTGAAATATTTTAATTTATGTAGATATCTTCACTACCATGAATTTCCCTAATGAGAATCCTCTTCTCTTACCATGCCATTAACAATCCACCAGTTTTACTAATAACCCATTTTTGATACTCCCTTTGCTAATTATAAGTGCTGGTGTTGACAGAGACTCTATTTGGGCGCCCTTGTAACACGGGCAGCCTTCCTGATCAGAACACCACCGGATGCCCCCTGGAAGGGCTGTCACCGACTTCAGTGCCAGCTGCTTTGGGGTAGTTTAACGTAAGTAACACAAACACACACATACACGGGTGTGCACATGCATGTGATGCAACAGTCTTTATACTGAAGTATCTTAATTGCATATACTCGACTAGTTATCATTTGTGTTTAAATGGATGTTCACCTTGAATCAACCTTCAGCTTGTATCCGCAGTTTGAGTACTAGTCAGCACAGTGCAGTGAACATCTCTGGGATTTGCCATTCCTGCTGTGAAGAAGTGCTGTGTTGGCAGTTTGAGAGTGAGGACCCAGGAGTTGAAAGAAGGACTGACATCCTCCTGTATGCATATTAGGCTCTTAAAGTTGCTGACTCCTTCAGGGTGAAAGCATGAGTCTGGAGGAAACAGCAGGGAGAAGTCCGTGCTGAGGTGCTCACTGGGCAGGAAGAATGGGGCCATGTAAGTGTGGAAGGTGCGACTCACAACTCAAACTGAAAAATCTCCCTGTGTGACAACATGTCACCTAAAGGTTTGCAGTTGACTTAAAACAGGAAACTTGCGTGTCAACCGTAGTGGCATGTGTAGTAAAGGCTGGCCATTTTGTTTGTAGTGGTTTGTTCTAAAAAAAAATGTGTTACAGAAGACATATATAAGTGTGGTTTATTTGAGAGTAATCTATTATTGTGGTCCGGCCTGGGCTCCAACTTCTTCATTACTAATGTGTGGAAATAAAGTACATTTTCTGTGTCTCTATTATCATAATAAAAATATATCATAGGGAAGAACTTAAAAATAAGAGGAATATAATATTAAAAATTATTTTAATGAGAGACAGAGAGAGAGCCTGAAGGGCACTGCTGTTGTAGTAAGCTGCATATTCTTGACCTTCCTCGCCCCTCTCAGGCTGTTTTGTTTTTTTTTTTCATCAGAATTGGGAGACAGTGCACCTCCTGCTTTTATCCTCAGAGGTTCTCTTGAAAACTCTTTCCTCTCCATCTGTCACCCTTTTCTGGAAACTCATATGCAAGGTCCTGAGGCAGCCAGGGAACAGATGCCCTGCTCTCCTCTCTGGCCCGCCTCTCCCCACCTGTGCAAAGACCTCCCTGCGGGCCCTCTGTGAATAGACACCTGGAGGCCACCTACTTTGCTGCCACATCAGACTGGTCAGAATACTAGTAACCAGCAGGACTTGGGTTTAAAGGGGTAGCCTTCTGTCAGAAATTAGATAGTGCTATGTAAATGTACTCCTTTACATTATATTAATACCACTTCATATTTCAAAAGCATATTTTCTATACGAACAGCAGCATCATTCGAGTGGAACAGAGCTGAAAAATCAATCCACTGGTTTGTTTTAATAGATTTCTCTCTTGGATGTCCAGTCACCCTTGTTCGTATGTGGTATCTTTAGTGTTGCAGCCCCTGAAGGTTTCTTCCTCTTTACAGTGAGCCAAAAATCTCTGTTTTAACTGAAGCACCGCACTCCCTCTAAAAATAGCTGTCAGAGGTCTACAAGAATTGAATGCAGGATGGAAGGTCTGGAGTTCTGGTTAAACAGTGACAGAAAACTGCTGGAGGAAGCATGATCTCACCGATCAGCCTGATGATCTTTGTGCCAAGATTTGGCTGAATTGGCCAGCTCGAGTGTTCGAACTGGAAAAAACCCAAGGGATCATTTCATCTTTTGAGCTCAAAGCAGCCACCCCAGGAAGATGCCTGGCCACGAAGCATCTCAGCCGCCCCCAGATCTGCAGAATCAGAATCTGCGTTTTAATGAGCTCTCCAGGTGATTTGTACATATTGAGTTTGAGGAACACTGCTCTAATTCTCAACTTCCTCTCTGCAAGCTTGAGCACAGAATGACAGCAGAATATTGTGTGCATAGTTAAGTCACAGTTATTAAATGTGTGGTGGCTAAGGGTCATCTTCCTCTCTTTAATAGCATAACATTATTGATTCAACCTGAGATCATGTTAACATTTTCCACTAATGCTGTTCTCATATTGTGTGTCTCTATGACCGGGAACTGTAACATCTTTTGCACCTTTGCCAAGACAATGCTGTGCTAGCGGGGATTTTGCAGGGGAAGTAGAAAGTCCTCCGTTTATCCTTACTAAGCTCATGCTAGTTTTATTTTGGCCACCGTTGAGATTCCACTAACTCCACAACCCCATGTATTTATTTACTTCCCACACAAATGATGCCTTTTATATCATTATCTAAATTAGGATTAATAATATTAAAGAAGGTAGTCCTGGCACATGGGATGAGAAACTCAGTGTCAGCCCTGAACCTAGTACATGTTATGTTGCTTCTCTCATTTTTGGAGCTGTCTTTTTTGGGAAGTGTGCTTCTTTCCACTTTCCCCATGAAAATGCATCTGTTCGGTGAATGAGCCGCCTTCTGCTTTTTAAGGAGATCGGTTCAGGTGGAGACCTCCAGGATAACTAGCAGAGGCCAACAAGTTGTGTGAAACTTGAGAGGGAAAACCTGGGAGTCGACAGTGTGATGGAGCCCAGAGGAAGGTAGTGTTTAAGAAAGAGAGAAAGGTTATTTTTGACAAAAGCTACTGCGAGGTCAAGTAAACTGAAGGTAAATTTCACGTTGGGCTTGACCACATGGAAGTTAATGGAGAACCTGAAAAGGGCATTTTTAGTGATTTAAAGGAACAGAATCCCACCTGAAGTTGAGTAAAGAGCAAATGTGAGTCAAGGAACTGTAGACAGTGAATGCAATACTTATACATGTCCTTGACATAACATCTTTTCAAAAATAGGAAAACAACCACATTAAATGTGTGTATCTATTAAGAGGCAACTGAATTTCAGAAAAAAATCAAGGGTACTGGAACTGACAAAACACTGTTATTTATTTATTTCAATGAGAATGATACCAATACAATTTAAGTATGTACTTTTGATTGGAATGTTTAGTTGTTGGTCTGTAAGATGAAAGATACTGTAAATGATTTCTTTGCTTGTAAAATGTCTCTAGCCATGCAGTGGGATGAAAGGAGCCGTCATGGGTGGATCCAGCCACCTTGGGGTCACCGTACTGGTGTTCGGTTAGAGGGGTGACGCCATCTCATTTGTCAAATGATCTCCTCAGAGCTGTGTGGACCCTTGTGAGGACAGTCCTCAAATGACTCTGCCGCTGGCCACTTCCAGGACCAGTAACATAATTTGAAGAGCTAGTGCAAAATGAAAATGCTGGGCCCCTTGTTTAAATTTAAAACATTGCAAGACAGTTTCACGAGAGCATTAGACCAAGGGCAACTTCACTGGTCACATACCCAGGAAGTAGCCCTGGGCACATTCCCAAGTGGGGAAGCCAGAGTTTTGAAGAATAAGCAAGCAAAATCTATACAACAGAGCACAGAAGTGCAGAGGAAAGAGGAAGAAATAAATACTGCCTGATGGGATCATAGAAAAGTTTATTGTTTTCAGAAGTGTTTGGGCTGATAAGAAAATGTTAAATTAATTGATGTGTTTGGGTATTTTTTAATGATGTAAACAGTACAGCCCTGGTCTGGTTGTTCAGTTGGCTGGAGTGTCATCTCGTACACCAAAAGTGTTGTATTCAATTCAGGTCAGGGTACATACCTAGGATGCAGATTAGATCCACAGTCAGGGTAAGTGTGGGAGACAACAGATAGACATCTCTCTCTATCTCTGTCCCTCTCTCCCTCTCCCCCTTTCTCTCTCTCTCTCTAAAAATCAATAATACAAAATATCCTAAGGTGAAGATTTAAAACATTGTACAAATAGTACAAAAATTATAAATAATAAAATATCATGCAACTTTATTCTAGTTCTGCGGGACTGGTGATGTTCAGTTTAAAGACTGCCCTGGCTTTTCGGCTTTCCTTTAAGTGGGGCAGTGAAGTTCACACATGTGCGGGTCTGGAAGCAGTGAGGAGGGGCGCTGCCTTCCCACGGTGATGGGAAGGATATAAAATTTAAACGCAGATATGAATCTGGGTTGCTTTGTGGTTTGTCTATGTGCAGTTATGGTTTTGATCAGTCTTTGCTGTTTAAGAACAATTTAAAATTTTTGGAAACTAAAGAGAAAAACACTTCTTGATGAATGAATTGTATTTTCCTATGCTGAAATAAAAACTGCAGCAGCATGGAATACAAGTATTAAACAAGTCTTTGTGGGAGGAATGGGTGAACCCTGATAAGGTGCTACTTTCTACAAACAATATTTGTGCCTTGCTTGCTCATTGGTTTGTTTATCTTAACAGTGAAAACCTCTGTTTTCATCAAGGACACCTTGAGCCCATTGCTATGGAAATGAACTCCAGCAAAATCCTGCTAAGGCCTTTCACTCACCACCCTCTTTGGTTTCTCCAAGATTAATCTTCTCTTCATTTTTCATGTGAGAAAAAAAAATCAACTGTGTTAAAGGCCAAATGCTCGGGAATTTGGATTTGACTTTTTCCTCACTGTGTGAGGGTCTTTCGTTCTCTTCCTCTCCCCCACGCCTTTTTCTCACTGTGCTGGAAAGGGCCTTGGAATCTCTAGAAAGCTTTTCTTTTACTAACAGCCATCCATAATTGAGTAGTTTAGTCCAAAAACCTGGTATTTGCTTTGAAGAGGGGACAGGGATGGTGTGAGAGGGCAGCCATTCTGTAGTCAATGCTTCCACCACGCGGAAAGGGCGCCTCATCTACAGGAGAGAAGTCACCCTCCTTTAAAACCCTCGCAAGTGCTGGATTTTTCTTTATTTGAGAAATAGAATAACTAACTGGTACCATTGGGAGAGTTCTCACTGGAGATGCGAGCCCTATTTGTTTGATAGTAAACAAGCAAGACTTTTGTGTATTTCAACGCTAGCTTTGATGTGTTATTTAAACACTCTAAGAATACTGGTATTTGATATACAAAACAAGTTCATTTAATAGGGATTAAAATGATTTTTAATTTAATTTGAGCAACATGAAAGAGTTTCTTTACATGGTGTCGTCCCGTTGTGACAAAGCGTTTGGCCCAGGTTTGTCATAGGAAAGGAGCAGCGGGAGAAGGAACTGCTGCTTGTAAGGGGTCGCTGTTGATGGCTGATCAGTGAGAAGTAAAAGGGAACCACAGGCTTCCCGGGGGTCTGGGGACGGAGAGGCCGGCCCCACGTTGTGGGCTCTGGGCTTTGTTCGAGACACAATTGCAAGACGAGGCAGCATAGAGATTAAAGTGAAAGCGTTTGTTAGTGAAGCAGTGAGACAGAGAGTGGGCTACGCCGCAGACAGAGCAGCCTCTTTTGGGGGACTTACTTTTTTATGGAAGCCGTTTAATGAAAGGCGGGGAGGAATACTCAGGGTCTCTCGGAGAGAGGCCTGAAGATTTCCCGGAAGAGCCCAGTCGGCCCCTTTGTGTCCTTGCACGGGCTTCCGGTTCCGGTGAGTGCGCCAACGCAGTACAGTGCGCCTGAGAGTAGGCAAGGGTGACCCAGGTGGAGTTGGTCTCCACCTGGAACCAGCTGTTCTTCTGCGGGTTCCAAGCCATGAATCTGCTGAGGTCCATCTTACTGTCTCCTCGACAGTCCCTGTAGCCGTTATTGGCTACAGCCATTTTGCCACAGACCTTATCTCAGAAGTAGGAAAACAGTTTCATCTATGCTTATATTTTAAATACACTTACTTCATAATATACAGGTATATTTGTGTTGTTTTCTGGGGGGGAAAAGTTTGAAACGAGTTTTGCCATAGCTTGCTAGTGGACTCCCAAACATATTTTAGGGGTTAGGGATGTGCTACTATAAGTAATTTCAATCTGAACCTTCCTCTGTCTTTACCCCTTTTTCTTTTTATATGAGCTCACCACCCTCAGCATTTATAGGAAATGTTCAGACAACCTGGGTGATATTGAGGACTCATTTTTCATTTGGTTCTGCGGAGTTGGGGGCAGCTGCTGCTCCAGGCCCACCCTGTCAGGTCACTTCAGACCACACCTGAGCAAGATTTTAACCTTCGGCTTGGCCTGAGCTCCTCCTCTCAATCACAATCTACCTGCACCCAAAGGCCAAGGAGCCTTCTGGAACTAGGTTCCTGGAAGAAGATGTGGGGAAAGGAAACTAAAAGTCACCTGTACCATTAGCTCCTCACTCACTACACCTTAACTGAAGCACCTTCCCTACCAGCATTCTTTTTTTTTTTAATTTTCTTCTTTTTTTTAAAAGATTTTATTCATTTATCTTAGAGGGAAAGGTAAGGAGAGAGAGAGAGAGAAATATCAATGTATGGTTGCCTCTCATGCGTTCCCTGCCGAGAACCGGGAAGGGGCCTGCAACCCAGGCATGTGCCCTGACTGGGAATCGAACCGCAATCGTGTGGTTCGCAGGCCCGCGCTCAATCCACTGAGCTACACCAGCCAGGGCCCTACCAGCATTCTTGATCTTTTGGTGCCCTTTGGCTAAGCTCACAAACTTTTTCTCAGCATGATTTTAGATGCATAAAAATATATTACAAAGAAATCCAAATATATTAAAATGGAGTGCTACCTCTGCAGGCTAGCTCCCTGTCATTTTTGAGGTTGTCTCTTTAAAAGTTACCTCCTCAGAGACGCCTGCCCTTGTCAGCTTGCAGAACAATGAAAGAAGACTGTGAGCCCTGGCCGGTGTGGCTCAGTTGGTTGGAGCATCATCCCGTAACTGAAAGGCTGCGGGTTCAAATCCCAGTTGGCACATGCCTCGGTTGCCAGTTAGATCCCTGGCCCAGGTGTGTGTGATCCATGGTCCGGGCGCATATGAGATGCAAGCAGTGGACATTTCTCTCTCTCCTTTCCTCTCTTTAAAATCAATGAAAAAATGTCCTCAGGTGAGGAGAAAAAAGATTGTGATTGACAAGTGTGCATTTAATTTACAGGGATTCAACTACATACACAGTGTTGCAAAGACATCTACAGAAAGAGTAATACAAGAAAAAAAACAAAGAGGGAGGGAGGTTGGGAAGAGTGGCAAGTGTGCATAGAGTGCAGCTGGCAGTCCAGCCTTCTGTGCCTTAGAGTGAGCATGAGATGAGCCTCAGGTCTGCGTTTCCTCCAGGCCTCTCTCATGGTGCACATCAGTCAACTGAGTGTATTTCTTCTGATTAGAGGTAGGCCCTTGTCTTACTTGGTGGCTCTTAAATGCAAACCAACTACTTCATCCAAAATTTAATCAGAGAAACAGAGATTCAAGTATATGAAATAAAACCATAAAAGTTGAATTATATTTGAGGAAATTTGCATTAGTGATCTCCACTGGTAATATGAAAATGATAATAGCAATTATTTATTGAGCCCTTAAGATATTATACTAGGTCTTTTACCCACGTAACTTCATTTAATGATCACAAAAAATTCCTAGGCACTATGCTTCCCACTTCGTAAATAAGGAGACTGACAGGTTAACCCTCCTGGCTGGAGAGTGTAGGAGGAGGATTCAAACCCAGGGTGGTCTGACTTCAAAGCCATTATTATTCTTACCTCAGCCAATAACACCTTTCAAAGGCACTGGTGATTCTAATAGAATTCATATAAAATGCCTGTTTCAAATGGACATTTCTACTTGAAGCCTGGACACGTATAAGTTAGATATTAAACATGCCATATTAAATAGAACTTTTACTGTTTTTGAAAGAATGCAGTGACACACACACACTGTTGGAAAACAAGATTCAAATTTTTAAGATCTTACTGCTTTTATTCAGTGATTCATGAATCAGGCAGCATCCAATCCAATAAAAAGGAGCCTGGAGGAGCTGAACAAAATGAAAGACTTTTATAGGCAAAGGGAGCAGGAACCACAAAGCTATACTGGGCAAAAGGCTGGTTACTGCAAGGTTTCTTTCAGAGGGTGGCAAGGGTCCCCAAAGATGACCTAACTAGTGCTGATCAGGCAATTCCTGAGTGACTGGTTCAAGATTCCACTTCTGGTGGAGCCAGAGACTGTATTGTTTTGGTTTGGTGATGTGGAGCTTTGCATGAGCAACTCCATTTAGAGCCTGTTGTTCTTGTTTTAACATTGAGGAGTAAGCAAGAGTCAAGAAAGGGTCATTGCCATCAGCATAGAGGGGAAGCGAAGCAGCCTCTGAGAATTCTCTGGTTTAGGATTAAGGTTGTATGAAACATCAGTTGTTTCTCTTCTGTTCCTCTTCAGGTGGCTGTTCTCAAGAATGACTTCCAAGTAAGCAAAGAAAATAATGCCACTTTATATTTCTATTTGGTTATTTTATCCAAGAAGATCAAAGAATTACCAAATTCACTGTTTTTGCCATTCGTATATTCATTAAATGGAGAAAAACTATTCTTCTTTTTCAAATAGTGAGAGTGAGAATGAGAATGGTGAGCAAATTTAATTGATAATCTACTAAAGTAAAATTCTAGAATCAGACTCTCTGAGGAAAACTGGTCTCATAAAGGTGCTCATTTAATTATTGAGGCTCTGAGAGGTTGTCTTGTCCAGATACACTGTTGGTCAGTGGTGGGACCAGGGTGACAGTCTAGATTTAGGCCCCTAGTTCTGTGCACTTGTGGGTAACCCAGGACCGTGAGAACATTTCTCCATTCATTTACTCATTTTCTTCATTCAGGCCCCCGGCATGGGGCATTCACATGGGCCAGATGCTGACCTAGAGCAAACAGGACATGACTCTGCCCTGAAGGCACTCACCTGTTAATCAGGGGTTGTTTTTATTTTTTGAAGAAGGCTGGTGAGAGGAGAAGAATTGGTGGGAGGCTGGTCCCCAAATTAATGATCTCTGTATAAACAGTAAGTGCAATGAGAGGGCATGCTGATTTAAAGCAGGACAGAAGGAGAACCTTTATGTTAGCCTGGAGTTCAGGAAAGACCTGGGCTTAGCTTGAAGGATGGTCAGGCAACGAATGGACATATGAAAGGTGCAAAGGGAAGAAAATTGAAATTGATTCAAAGAGCAATGAGGAGCCATTTAAGGATTTTAGACCTGCTCTTGCCTGAGCACATGCCCTCATATTTCTGCTTGAGTTATGCCTGAGTTTCTTATTCTAGATTCTCTCCTCTAACCTATTTTTAAGTATTGCTGCATTTTAAATATTATACTTGCCAGACTCTGAGTAGATGTCTCTCTTCCCCTCCTGATTGTGAGAGCCTTCAGGGTAGTATGGCCCAGCTTCTTCACCTTGGTGTCCTGGGAGGTGCCTGGCATAGTGCTCTGTGAATAAGAGGCTCTCATCACAAATTTATTGAACTTAGTCAAACTTTCTTACCTGCTTTTTATGACTCATATGGCTATGTTAGTAGATATTAATTCATACATCCTCCTAAAATTCATGTTGTTAGAATACCTTGAATATCATTAGAATACTTTAAAGTTATGTTATTAGAATACTTTGATAGTATATCCTGGAATATTATTAAATGCTTCTAGGAGCCCTGGCCAGTGTGGCTTAGTGGGTTGCGCATTGTCCAGCAAACCAAGGGGGTGCTGGTTCTATTCCAGGTCAGGCACGTGCCTGAGTTGCATGTCAGTCCATGGTTGAGGGTATGCAAGAAGCAGCCAGTCGGTGTTTCTCTCCAACATCGATGTTTCTCTACCTCTCTTTCTCTCTCCCCTTCTCTTTAAATATAAATCAATAACTGAACTCTGTAATAAAGAAAGAAAGAAAATAATACTTCTATTTAATAAATAAATAAGTAAACAAACAAAGCCATTTGAAAGCTGTTTGGGGTGCAGTTTTTATTGTTCAGTCAGGTGGCTACCCTGTTTCAGAGGGTGCAGGAGACAGGGTAGTGTGTTCCTGATCCCAGTCTTCTCTAGTCACTTTACAGATGGTGGGTGAGACTGGGAAAGTGAGAGTTGTGTATATGGAGAAAAATAAAAATTTGAATGTTTTTAAACAATCACAAAATTCTCAATTCAGACACTTTAAATTCCTGTTTCTTTTTTTCAAATTCCCCTATGGATTGAAAAAGTAGGTTTGCTTTTTTTTTTTAAAGAATAAACACCCCTGACATCAGAAGCTAATTTTATTATTCAGTCATAGAAAATACTCATAATCCTTAATTTCATGCTGAGAAAATATAACCTGAAATATTGCCACATACATATCCTTTAAGAATTGCAAATCATTTTCCCCCAGAATATCACAATGATTATGGATTAGGCAAGTAACATTTTGTCGAACTTGTTTCTTCCAAAATAGAAGAAACCTCGTTAGAAAAACTCTCGCTTCTCTTGCACACACATGCACCGAGGCCCTGAGCCACTGACCCCAAGTCATTTGAGACCAGCAAAGCTTTCATTTAGAATGGAAGGACAGGTAAAGTGCTTCTCAGATAAGATCAAGTTCAAGGAGTTCATCATCACCAAGCCCTTATTATATGAAATGTTAAGGGGACTTATCTACAAAAAAGGAGTTAAAAAATATGAACAGTGAAAGGACAGCAAACTCATAGTTATTAACAACCACACCTAAAACAAAAGCAAACCAAGAGGGCAGCTAGATCAGGAATGGAACCATAGAAATGAAGAACACATGGAGGGTTAGCAACAGGGGAGTGGGAGGAGGAGAAGGGGGAGAAGGGGGAGAAGGTACAGAAAATAGCATAGACAGTAGGTAGAAAATAGATAGGGGGGAGGGCAGGAATAGTAGGGGAAATATAGAATCTAAAGAACTTGAGACACGTGGTCATAAACTAAAGGGGGGAATGGTGGGGGAGGGGGTGTGCAGGGTGGAGCAAAATGAAGGGGGGGAATACAACAACTGTAATGGTATAATCAATAAAATATATTTAAAAAATAAAGAAATAGTAGAAGCATGTTGTGTAGAAGCAATAGTAGAAGCATGACAGACTAATGGCTGTAATAAATTTTAAAAATGGCTCTACTACAATAGAAATAAGTAAGTAAATAAATAAATAAAAATTTTAAAAAAGAAAATGCAGTGAAAAGTTAAAAAAAAAGAAGAAGAAGAGGCAGATGCCGTGTGCCTCAAGGCTGGTCAGCAGTGCAGATGCTCTCTTTTTAAGATAGTGAAAATATTTTCTGCTGGGGAAAACGCAGAAACCTCTAAAAATGAATTATTCAGCTCTCTGGAAGTCTCTCACCTGAAAACTTTGGTCATTGTGTGGAGTAGCGCTTTTGTCAGCGTTGTGGCAGTTTTTCACCTAATAGTAATATGGGAATTTCCAGCAGATTGATGTGGTCCTGAAATGCATTTAAGAAAACCAAATGTATTCAGGCTGTGAAGAAAGGATGAAAAAAAGCTACTGGTGAATGAGAAGGAATTTATTTCATGCTCAGTGGAGTTTGGCATTATAAAGTCTTTAGCTACCAGTTAAATCAAGGCATAGAAAAATGATTCTATTGTGTGACCTGAATGGGAAAAATGTACAAATTAGTATTACAGTAACACTAACTAAAGCAAATAATGTCTCTCAACAAACATGTATAGTCTAACTTATTAAGTGCACAGCTATGTAAGGGTAAAACTCTGTCACGTGTACCCTGCTACAGCCGCCATTCTGCCTTTGATTTTAGGTGGAAAATCAAACTTTTGTTCTCGGGGGGGATTCTTGATCCCACTGCCCTTTCTCACCCTTTGGTTTCCTATCTTCCCTCCTACTGGAAGCTCTAGTTTCCCTTTAATTGAAATATGTGGTTGTCTTTGAAATAATTCCGAAACCTGAGGGACCTTTTTAAAAAAATTCTTTTAAAAATGTGTCTTCTACAGTAGATATTTCTAACTTTCTTTGTTCCTCAAGCAGATTTTGTCATGTGCAACAAGGAATAAATAATTATTCTATAACCCTGAAGAGTAAATGTAATGGGTAAGGAATAATTTAGTTTGTATTCATATACAGTATATCTGAGAAGAAAGATGCATTTAGTTTTAGTGAAAGAGAACTGGGATATATTTTTGATATTAATTAAAGGTGTTTTTTTCTACACAGGCATGCTAACAAAGTAATTTTTAATATTAAAAGTATATTTAGAATTCTAGCAAGGTTAAGGAAACATGGAAGTTATTTAAAACCTTTCTACAGCAAGAACGATGGGATACTGATTAGTACAATTAAGGTATTATTCACCAAAATTATGTTAAATTTACCTTCCTAGGGTCTGACCTCCTTTCCTCCATAGACTCCTGAGTAAGGAGAGCACGGTCCCCTCAGGATGCCCTGCCCCCCACACCCCTCAGTAACTCAAGGTTTCCAGGGTGGGAGGGAGCCCTGGGACGGAAATGGGGAGTTCTTCTGATGTGGAGCAACTGGTGGAGGAGAGTAAAGAAAAGTGGCAGCATTTGTTAAATTAACTGTTCAAGTATTTGTTGATAGAGAAACGCATTGTTAAACCTGTTCCTGTGACCTCGGCTTCTTTTCATCGCTCCACTAGAGTGTGGGAAGGGCATGGAGAGAGCAGACTGTACTACAAATCTAAATGCACAGCAGTGACATGGAGCCTGAAAAACATCATTTAGCTATTTGGATAAAACACCACAGTTTAAAATCATATCATATTTTCAATTGTTAACTCATAGGGTACATTTAAACTACACAACTAGAATACTGTGGTCAAAAAGAATGGAAAAAAATAATCTTTACCTCAGTATTAAACAGAATAAATATCAGCTCCTGCATTTAAGTATCACTCCCAAGAATTGCATGTCACTTTAACAAATAGATCATTCCATGAAGTGTAAGTGTCTTAATTACTGGTTGACAAAAATAATAATTTGAAGAACTACATAATTAAACATAAAGATTCATGTTTCTTCATAAAGCCTCTTTGGTCAAAAAAGAAATTCTTTTGCCCTGGCTGGTGTAGCTAAGTGGATTGGGCATGGGCCTGCGAATCAAAGGGTTGTTGGTTCAATTCCCAGTCAGGGCACATGCCTGGGTTTCGGGCCAGGTCCGCAGTGGGGGGTGCATGAGAAGAAAAAAAAAAAAACTTTTAAAGGAATATAATAAAAATGAAAAACTGAGTTAGAAGTAAAATTGTATTTGACACATTAAACATAGTATATGATGTGTCTGTTATGCTTCAAAATTAATAATGCTCTAAAATACAAATATTCAATTACTATTTTCTATTGAGAGACTAAGGGCCTATTGACTTGAATAGGGGCATTCTACTATGAGAGAACTACTAATAGGCAGCTCTGTTTTATATGGAAAGCCTTTGAAAGACTACTTAATAAGTTATTGTTTAGATAGATAGATGCCTGCTCATTTTTTGTCTAGCAACTCTTATAAAAGTAACAATTTTTATTTTGTGAATTAAATTATAATGAAGATAATTGAAAAAGATTGAATAATACCTTAAAAAATCAAAATTGAAGACATGAATTCCTTCTATATTACTAAAATTATATTGTGGTTTAAAAAATTTTACTGGCAAAGAAATATTTCAGAAATAATATTGACTCTATATTCTTTATAAAGAAAAATTTATCTTCTGTGCTCTTTGAAGATCAAGGTCATGTAAATTAGAGAAACCCCACTTAGCTGAGACCCTGCCTGTCAACACTCTGCCTCGCTTTACCGTGTCCTTTCATGGAAAACGCCTCTTCAAAATCATGTGCACTGGACTTTCTGGATCTTTGCAGAATCTCTGGTATTATCCTCTTTTACCAAGATAAAGTCAAGTCTCTAAGGAACCTATTAGAATTATTTTCCTTACAGTCACCCCAAAATTGTTTTCTGAATAATTTGGACCAGCTTCTTAAAGATAAAATTCACTGGAGCGCAAAGAACTGTACAAAGGCAAAGATTAACACTGAATTGATGAGAATTTTGAAAATTGGATCTTTGTGTTCTCAAGTTTTATTCACCAAAGAAAACAAGCAGGAAAGAAAGATGAGAGAGAGGGGACTATCCTAGATAATGATAGAAAAGACCTTGTAAATACTATCAGAGGCAGCTGAAACAAAGTGGTCAGAAAGTGGTGTCCTTTTGAATGAAAGGCGTTTGAATTTCACTGGCATATTTGTGTACTGCATCACTTGACACTTTTCTCTGATTTGAGTCCCAGTTTCCTTTCCATCACTATTGGTTTCCTGTGCATTTCCCTTCATTTCAATCAGTTTAGCCTTTGATGTTCCTCTAATTTGTGGCTAAAATCAACCAATTCTGTGAGCATCTTGATCACCAGTATTTTGAACTGTGCATCTGAAAGGTTGGCTATTTCTTGGTCACTTAGAATTATAGGCTCTGGGGCATTGAGCTGTTTTTGAGTCATAATGTTTGGTCAGTTTGCACCTGTTATGTTTGAGGGGCAGAGCCTTAGGTGTTCACCAGGGCCTGGCGACCCAGATCACTGGGTTGTGACACTGTATGTGGAAGCGGGGTCAGAGAGGGGGAAAAATGGCTCTTTGCTCCTCTCCCTCTCAGATTTTTGTCCCCTCTGTGGCTTCCCACAAACAAATTGGGCTCCTCTGGTGCTGGTTCCAGGGCCCATGTACTCTCCAGGACCCTGTGGGTCTCTCCAACGAACTCTCTGTGGTCCTGGGAGCCTCTCCTGGCCCCTCGACCCTGAGAAAGTCTTTCCAGTTGGTGCTTTCAGGCTCTAATTCCCATCGCTGGGGCCCTAGCCTGTGGGGTCTGTCTCACTGTTTGCTCCTTTGCTCAGTTTATCTGCGCAAGAATGTGTGACCGCAGTCAGTCAGCCGCCCTGCGCCCTCCCTGGGTCCACCCGTCACCACCCCACACCTGGGATCTGCCAACTGCCTCGGCCTCTGCTCCTGGGTCCCTCCGACCGAAGGGTCTTTCCAGCCCGACCCTCTTACCAGTCTGGCTGTGTGGTTCGTTGTTGGAGTTCAGTACAGTTCAATTTTCACTGTTTTGGCTGCGTTTTTGTTTCTAAAACTTAGCTGTCTTTAAATTTAGTTGTGGGAGGGGGCACAGTGTTTCCACCTATGCCTTCATCTTGACCAGAAGTCCTCTCACTTGACACTTTTCTTAAAACTTATTCCAACATTTTATTAGGAAGCATTTCAGTCAGGAAAGTGAAAAGTATTGTGTGGTGAACATCTACCTTTTTACTGAGATTCTACAGTGGATGTTTCATGCTCTTTATTACCCATCTGACCCTGTATCTGTCCCTAGTGATGCATCAATCCAGCTTATTTTCTGATGCATTTCAAAGTGGGTTGAAGGATAAAGTACACTTCACTCCTAAACTCTTCAGTGTTTGCATCAATATTTGTTATGACTCTTTTTAATTGAGATAAATGGAACACGCCAATCTACCCAAATCTCACCCATTCTAGGATTTTGCACAACTGTATCTGCCTGTGCAGTCCAAACCTTTATCAAAATATAGAACATAATGTTACCCCAGAAAGTTCCCTGACATCCCTTCACGTTCAGTCCCACCCTTTGCCACTCCTGTGCAGGGTTTTTTCCCCTCGTAGATGAGTTTTCTTTCTCTTAGAATTTCATATAAATGAAATCACTGTATCACTGCTCTGGTGTAAGACTTCCTTCACTTGGCACATAGACTTACAATCTCTTTTTGATTCCTCTGCAGAGTGACATGCAGTAATTTCCTTTGCACTTCAAGTCGCTGAGATGATTTGGTGAATTTTTCCTTCCAGGCCTGTTTCCTGCCATTCTCAATCTTGCCAGCAATGCTCACATCATCACCAATGCCACCTGTGGTGAGCAGGGGCCTGAGATGTTCTGCAAACTTGTGGAGCACGTGCCTGGCCGACCTGTGCGGAACCCCCAGTGCCGGGTCTGTGACAGCCACAGTGCCAACCCCAAAGGCAAGTGTTGCTTCTTCTATCGGAAGTACCTGTGGGAATTTATACTTTTTGAGATGATTACAGAGACTTGTATTAGGAAATCATGCACAACATAATGTATTCACCTTCGCTGCTACTCACTTCCACTAGCATACAGTTTAGAAGTTAAAACAATATAGACCAAAGGCTGAAAAGTACATGTTTTTAATTTATTTCCTTCCTACCTTCCTTTTTTCCTTTGTTTCTTTTTTAATAATTTTTAAATTACAGTAGATATGCCATATTATATTTGTTTCGACCACTATGGAAAGCTATGGGGGTTTCTCAAAAATTTAAAAATACACCTATCATATGACCCAGAAATTCCATTTCTCATTATTGATCTGAAGAAATTCAAAACACTCATTTAAACAGGCATATGCCTATGTTCATTGCAGCATTATATGCAATAGTTATGATATGGAAGCAACCTAAGTGCCCATCAATAGACAAATGGATAAAGAAGATGTGGTGCATATATACAACAGAATATTGCTTAGCCATAAAATAGTGAAGTCTTGTTATTTATGACAACATGGATGGACCTAGAGGGTAGTATATTTCTATTTTCTTTTTACAGAACGCCATCCAATATCAAATGCAATAGATGGTACCAATAACTGGTGGCAAAGTCCCAGTATTCAAAATGGGAGAGAATATCACTGGGTCACAATCACTCTGGACTTAAGACAGGTAGGTAAGGCAAGAAGCACTGAAGAATTTCTGTGGGTAGCCAAGTTACAGTCTGATGACCTCTGGGAAAGTGCCTTGTTTCTAACCATGTTTACATTCTGTTCTCATTGTGTTTCCACCAGGTGAAGTTAGCAGTATATACACAACTAGTGCATGGTAACATTGTTTGACACAATCCTCATTCTCAGAATTCTTCGAGAAAATGAGTGAAATTGTTTCAGTGGGGTTTGATGTTCTTAGAAGCTGTATCAGCAGGTACCCTCATTTGTTCAGAGTCCTGTGTCAGGCTGTGTGCTGATGTCAACAGGCACATTGGGAGTCCTGTGGAAGTACAAAATTTATGCATTTTCTGCCTTTCAAACTTATTATCTTGCTACTGTCACTGTGCAAAGTTATTTCAGCAGATAATGCTTAGAAACAAAGGGGATAGTATTAATCCCCTTGAGCATGCCTCACCCTGGTCCTTCTGTCTGTGAGGGCCACGAGTAAAGTGGAGTTGTCCAGTGCCACTGTGACCAGGTCTTCAGCTTGAGCTGGGAAAGGCAAGGTATAATTGGCTCAGGCCACAATGGCATCCTCTTGATTTGCTTCAAGACTACATAGTAGAATGGAGAAAAATATGGTTTGGGCCTTGTTTGCCCCCAAATGCCTGGGAATGAGAAAAAAAAGTCTGAATGGAAGGGATTAAAAAAAAAGATGGCATCTACTATCACAAGTTCTGATTTGAGTTTTCAAGAAATACTATTGCATAATATTCCTATTTATTTTCATTCAATTTCTTTGTGTTAGAACTCTTAAACATCATGTGAAATATCGGTTGAGACAAATAGTTGAAATGTGCACTACAGCATTAAAATAGGAATTTTTGACATTTAATGACAAATTATTATAATTCTTTGAATAAAGGATAGTTTTGTAATGTACAAGATTTTAAGAAGACAAGACAATACTGTGTATATTCATATTCAAGGAACTTTTGATCTCTTATAATAACAGTAAACAAGGTTGAACAACCAATGTGTGTGGCTCAGGAGACATTTTTCCAAGTTTAGGTCCATAGTATAATGTAAGTAAAATATCACTCCTGATGATTTTCAGCCATATGTCCTGAATTA
Source organism: Sturnira hondurensis (assembly GCF_014824575.4). Taxonomy (NCBI): domain Eukaryota; kingdom Metazoa; phylum Chordata; class Mammalia; order Chiroptera; family Phyllostomidae; genus Sturnira; species Sturnira hondurensis. The sequence continues at coordinate 3,323,418 of NW_028079344.1, read as the reverse complement.
ACATGTCATACATTAATATTTTCAAACCCACCTAAGAAAAATAGAGAAGAACTTCTTTTTCCCCTGAGCTTTGTTTTTATTTCAGTGGGAAGGATGCTTCTATAAGAGATTTTGATTTTCTTATCACCTTTTCAATTTATTTTCTTTTTTTAAGGGAAAAGGTATAACTATTTTCAGCATTAGAAATGTAATGTTATGTGAGTTCGGCCAGACTAACAGCTGGTCGTTACTTTGTTAAACTACCAGAAGAGGAACAGAACCACAGAAATGGAGATCACATAGAGGGTTATCGGTGGGGAAGGGAAGGGGGAGAATGGGGTTCAGGGAATAAGAAGCAGAAATGGTACATTCAAAACAGACAGGGGGAGGGTAGGAATAATATAGGAAATGGAGAAGCCAAAGAACTTGTGTGAATGACCCATGGACGCAAACTGAGGGGGAGAATGAGGGTGGGAGAGGGGTGTACAGGGTGGAGGGGAATAAAAGGGGAAATGGGACCACTGTAATAGCATAACCAATAAAATGTATTTTTAAAAAGTGCATTATTCTTACATATGAGCCAATCTTTCTCAGATGTACTTATTTATTGAGCCTTTTTGTTATGGATATTTTTGATAATGCAGAAAGCACATGACTGTGGCATGCATATACCCACCCCTGCAATTCAGACATTTTTAAACATTGTTTTGTGTTTGTTTTATCTTTCTGAACACTTTTCAAGTTAAATGCAGTCATGGTGACATTGTCCCAATACAGTATTTTGTGTATCTTCCAGAAACAGGACACTTGTTCTGAACAGGCACCGTGACATTAGCCCCTCTAACAAATTGCTGGTTGTTTCTTAACGACCTCTACACCCACATCCCATTTCCCAGTGTATCCACCAATGTTGTTCACAGCTTGTTCTTTTCCAAACCAGAATACAGTAAGAAACATGCATTGCATTTGATTGTAATCCTTCTTAAATCTCTTTTCATCTGAATTGTCTTCCAATTTAAAAAAAATACTTACTTTTTGAACAGACTAGGCCAATTGTGTTGTAGAATATCCCACATTCTGGGTTTGTTGGATTGTTTCATCATGGTTTTGTTAACATGTTCCTCTACCCTTTATTATAGAGCTGATAGAAACTAAAATCAGCTCCAAAGACCTGGTGAAATTCCAGTTAAATGGCTACCTCTAGTACATGCAGGTTGGTTGCCCCTCTTGTGGTGAGGCCAGATTTGCATCCTTATTGGTATTGATAGCCAGATCTCTTCCTTGTCAAGTTATCTCCTTTTCCTCCCACATGTCTCCCTGGTTTCTTAGGTTTCACTGACACTCAGATCTACAGCACAGCTGCACCTTCTGATGACTTTTTCCCACTGTCAAAATCTGTGTGTTCCCTGTCAAGCCAGCTGTTAACCAGCTACTAGTTCATTTCTAGATTCTGTAGTCTGAGAAGGCAGAGACTGCAGACATGTTCTTCCTCTTCCTCCTCCTCTTCCTGCTTTGTCCTTTCCTTTGCCTGTTAACGTTTGCTGAGGGTTGTCTTGTTCACTCTTGCACACACAGGCATTGGCAGAGGCGAGGCACTGCGTAAAGAGCTGCAGCATCCGTAAATGCTTTTTCTTCACATTCCCTCCTCTTGTTTGTTTACCACCTGATTAAAAGCTGGAGATCAACAAACGTTCCAACTTCTTTGTTTCACTCCTATGAAAATGTGAAATTAAGCATAGATTTCTAAAGTAAAATCAGACAGACCTGAGTATAATTGCAGACGTAACAACTTCATGTTGTAAATGTGTTCATGTACCTTAATAAATAAGATCCTGAGGTTTTATGACTAAATTAGTCACTTTCATTCTGTGTTGGCAAATGCTAAAGACATTGATTCTATTCTTGACTCTAGTTCAACTGGTCATGTTGCTCAAATTATGGCATTTTTTAGCCTCTGTGTGTAATGTTTGGCTACCTGACAGATAAACCGAAGAAAATACAAAAAGTGGTGTTATCAGAAAGTCAATAAATATTGTGTGGTTTGTAATAAGATTTAACTGCAAAGTGTTTGCTTTAGTAATGTTTACAAGAGGAATGATTAGATTTATTTCTTTACTTTTTCAAAATAGTGCCTGCTATTCATTTCTTACATTGATGATTCCCAAGATTTTAGAGTTAACACTGTTAGGTATTTAGTGATATCTTATGCTTATAAAAATCTATGAGGATTGAATGCATGTGGTATCTTTGTTTTAAGAAAAATCAAGCTGAAGAGTCTCTTGAACAATCATAAAATTAACATACATGTGGCTGGTCTCCAATAATGAACTATTCCGTCTGCTCACCTTGGCAACTCATAGGCTATAATAAACTGCTCCTCACTGTCAGGTGACTTCAGAGCATTTCCTTTCACATAACACCAACACCACTGAAGTAAGTCAGGGAACTTCTGTGACAACTTAAGATTTTAAAGAAATTTTTCTGATAGAGCAAGCATGCACATCTGATGGATCTTGAATTGTATGATTGTCAGCATTTTTCAGGCCCTGATAATTGTATTAATATGTATACCTATGGTAAAATTTCTTAATATAAGACCCCAAGGTTTTCCAATTTGAAACACACTACCCTAAAAGTTGATACACTGGACAGATGACAAAGTGCTCAATATATTTGACCATTAGGGAAATGAAGGTCAAAACCTCAATGAGATACCACTTTGCACTTATTAACATGCCTACTATAAACATATTAAAAACAGAAAATAAGGGATGGTGAGGATGTGAAGTTGCAGCCCTCATGCATTGCTGGTGAGAATGATGCAGTACTGTGGTGATTCCTCAAAAAGGAAAACATAGAATTTCACGTTTTAGATGTATTCTCAGAGAAATGGAAAGCAGGTATTCAAAGAGATATGTGCACATGCAGGTTTATTACAGCACTATTCACAGTAGCCAAAAGGTGGAAGCAATCCAGGCGTCCAACAGTGAGTGGATAAATGAAGCATGGTATATACACAGGATGGAATATTATTCTGCCTTAAAAAGAAAGCAAATTCTGATACATGCAACACATGGATAAATCTCGAAAGTATGCTAAGTGAAATAAGCCAGACACAATGATGAATTCTGTGTAACCCCACTTGTATGAAGTACTGAACAGTCATATCCGTAGAGACAGACGTTGGAATGGTGGTTGCCAGGGACTGAAGGGAGGAGGAAGAAGGGTTGTTTTTTCATGGGCACAGAGTTTTAGTTTGGGAAGATGGAAAACCTCTGGTGGTCAGTGATGGTGGTGGTTGCATGACAGTGTGAATTACTCAGTGCCACTGAACTGTGCACTTAAAAATGGCTAAAGTGGTGATTTTTGTGTTGTGTATAGTTTACCATAACTTTTAAAAAGTGAACATACTATGAAATGCACGCTGTTACATATCAGCCAGGATCCACTCCAGGGATTTAAAGGGGTGTTTCTAGTACGAGGAACTGCTTAAACAGTGTTGGAGAAGTGGAAAGGGGTTCCAAGGTGACTCAGAGATAGGAAGTTCTGAGGCGGAACTTAGGGAGGTGATTGGGGTTATTTGCACCTAGAGGCTCGGAGGAGAATGTCCCACCTCTGAGCTGTGAAGAGGAGGCTCATTTGGGGAGTGTGGGGAGGCTGGAGACTGCAGTCAAACGCTGTAGCCAGGGTGAAGGGCACCCACAGGAGCAGCAGGTACCCAGAGAGAAGTAATCCCTTCTCTGGCCTTTCAACTCCCTGCTAGTGCCTCCCCTTAGAGCCCCACAAAGCAGAGTCTACAAAGGTAGACTTGAGGTTGTTTGCAACCCACACAAATACTATCTTCCCAGTAGGGGACACCTGTACCAGTGCAGTGACATAAACACAGAGACACAGCTGTAAAATCCTGGAGCAGAATTTTATAATAAAGGAATTTCAGTTCATATGTATATGTGTGTAGGTGTATACACCTACACACTAAATAGGTTTATATTAAGTTTTTAGATAAACTTTGGAATGAAAATGCAAAATTTAGGATTCTTATGGTGAAATCATGGACTGCTTTCTGACGCATCGACTAGGTGTCCTTGGATCTCAGCTGAGAGACTGCCATAGGCTGACCCCTTGGTGCTGTGACTTTAAGAAGGATGGTGATGGAGAATAAGTGAGAGCAGTTCTATTTATGTGTATATGTATGTGTTGTTCCTTTGGGTTGTACGGTGTGGTGGATATGTGTAGAGCGTGGTGGGGTGATACACTTCTCCAACTTACAAGTAGAATGCCACAGCATGAGGAGTGAAGGCTGGCTCCTAGTCCAGCCCCTGACAAACTCCTCAGGCCGAGTAAATGTTTCCTTTCCTTCTGCCGTGTTTGTAATCCACGAATGACTTTGAAGCCCCGAAGGTCTTCTGATACCATCAAGGGAAACTTTAAACAAGGCCTTGATGTAACCTAATTGAAATTAGCTAAGAAGTGCAATTAAGAAGATTTGAGAAAATAAATTCATAAGTTAATTCTATTTTTTCTGGTTAGAAAAGTGAAATGCGTTCATGGTAGAAATATAGATAGAGGGGATATATAAGTGTCAAGAGGCAGAAAAACTTGCAGTTTCTTCATTCTGAAACAACCACTAATAATTTTGACATCTTACTTTTAGACTTTTGCATGCATTTCTCTGTGTGTTCAGTAGTGTTGCAGTATCGTTTACTCTGGGCCAGACCCCATGCTCTCAGCACTCGATCAGAATTACATAATTGAATAGTCATACTCACCCTATGAGTGCGGTCCTATGATTGCCTCCTTTTGACAAATGACAAAACCGAAACAGAGAGTTTAGGTACTTGCTCGGGTGAAATGACTTACTGAGATCTGAGAGCTGGGCTCCGTGCATCATTGGGCGGTGTCACCCCTTCAGTTGATGTAAATGACCTGTGTGTTTGTGTCCTGATCTTTTATTTAACATCATAGCATGTGCATTTCCAAATATAATTAAAGTACATTATCAATGATTTTTAAAGATCAATATTCTTCTATATGGCTTACCCACCATTTGCTTAAGAATTCCCATGCAAGACATTTTGGGGTTATTTTTTGTTTTTGTTTTCTATATGTAATAACAGTGAAAAAAGATTGATCTCATAAGTATGTCAATTAAGTATTGCAATGAATACATATCAATTTTAAGGTTCATATTGCAAGTTTGTGGTCAGTTTTGTGTATTGCTTTAAAAAAGAATGTTTATTGCCTGTATTATGTAGAAATCTACACATACACATTGTATACAAATATGTAAGTATAATGTATATATCTAGAAATCTGTACATAGTATATAGATTATCTAGTATATAGAATTTAGAGTAATATGGAATTTAGTAATATAGTGTTATGGAATTACATATAGTACATGACCTATATATATGGCATATAGAACCTACATATGTATATGTATACACAATCTATATATTTTATTATATTATATATTCATACACAATTCATATATACAAGTGGTCCCATACTTATGATCATTTAACTTACAATATTTCAACTTTACAATGGTGTGAAAGATATTCATAATAAATTCAACACTTTATTATAAAATAGGCTTTGCATGCCCTGGCTGGCGTGGCTCAGTTGGTTGGAGCATTGTCCTGTAAATGGAGAGGCTGTGGGTTTGATCCCTGCTCAGGGCACATGCCTGGGTTAAGGGAGGCAATCAATCAGTGTTTCTCACATCAATATTTTTTATCCTCTCTCACTCGCTCCCTTCCCCATCTCTAAAATCAATAAGCATGTCCTTGGGTGAGGATTTAAAAAATAGGCTTTGTGTTTCATGAATTTGCCTAACTGTGGGCTGATGTAATTATTCTGAGGTTGTTTCAGGTAGGCTGAGCTAAGCTATGATGTTTTGTAGGTTAGGTGCATTAAACACATTTTCCATTTAATGATTTTTGCAACTTACAGTGGTTTATTGTGACAAAATCTCATCATAAATTGGGGAGCATCTACATAGGAATCTGTACATATACATGCACCTATTCTGTATGTAGGTTGTAGATGATCCATAGCATTTTTCCCATGTCCATGTTGTTCATCCGCTTTCCTCGACAGTCCTGGAATACAGACGGTCTTCTCTGTAGAGGTGAGAAGACTGCAGTACTGGTCCCTTCTACACTATGTAACTGCATTGCACCTTGTTTATTCCTGGTCTCCTGTCATTGTTTCCCGTGCATTATGATTCTTTTTTTTATTTTAATTTTTATTTAATTCTTGTTCAAGTACAGTTTTCTGTCTTATATTTCTATAGGAAGACCGGCAGGGGCTGTTACAGTTTCCTCCTAGAAATTGGGACTGTTCAGATTCTTCCTACACCCCTCCCCGTGTTCTCTTTGCCCACGTCATGTGGCTCAAAGGGTCCTTTCCCTGTGACTGAGGCAGACCATTAGCACTCGTCCACGAGTTTACTGTGACACAAGGTGCTGCCCAGCCTGTGTTTTGGGCCAACATACTGAAAAATAAGTCAGTGTTTTGCATTCTCCTCTAAAAAATGATTAAACCTGCATGAAAATTTCACTGGGTGTGGTCAGATATATGAGTAAAGTTTTTCAGTGTTCCTTTAGAAGACTAAATATATTATGTAAAAAAGGAAACGTTTTCTATGGCATTGAAAATAAAGCTGCCTTTTGAAGAACTGCTTTGTTTTCTGTGTAAGTTTAATTAGGAAGTAGCACTTTGTTGTGGGAACATTATCACAGAAGGGCCTTTGTTTTATGCAAACCTTTAAACAAGAGCTGCTTGTTTGCTGGGTTTTATAAAACCTCATTAATTTGAATGTGTTGTCTGCCCCACCCCCAATTTCTGAAAAATCAATCAAAACTAAATTGAAGTTTATTATTGTATTGTCCAAATAGACAGTGTTTGCTAAGCACACTGACAGGGTAAATGAAAAGAACAGGCAAATTTCACATTTTTAAGGCTGAAAATCTTGAAAGCTTTTTAGGACAAGGATTGCATGTGAAATGGAGCTCCTCATTACAAGTGAGTCTTGGCTGTTTCTTGAAAGAGGTCAGGCTGAGACCCTGGCTGGGAACTGGTGGAAGCTGCTCTCCCTGTGTGCTCGTATTTATTCAAAATGATTCTCTTTTAAGTTTCTGTGACAGTATACTGGCCTCAAGCAGTTTAAAATATTAAGTTTTTTTAAAATTTGTTTGACCAAATGAGTAGATCAGAAGAAATCCAAGCTCTTTAATACAATTTGGAAGTGGCACTGATATCTTGTCCTTCAGACAATGTTGTCTATTCTGTCCTGTTCTCTGTGAAGCTGCTATTCTCACAGTAACATCTTTCTTTTGTTCACACGTATTTGTTGTCTCATATTGTTTTCTCATACACAGCTTCTCTTCCAGTTGTTTACCTCTGTGTAAGAAGTCACTGCACACCTCTGTGGCTTAGGACAGCAACATATATTTTGTATTTCTCCAGGTTTCTGTGGGTTGGACTTTGCGGAAAGGCTTGACTGAGTGGGTGTGTCCCCACTGAGGCTGCAGTTCATGGGGGCTGACAGTGGGGCCGCTGGGGATGGGGTGCTGGGCCATGGGGGCTGGTCAGGCTGTGTCTGTGTGGTCCCTCCAGTGGGCCCGTGGTTCCTCATGGAACGTAAATTGCTTTATGGCAGTTCAGGGCTCCAGCATGAATGTTGCAGAGAAAGAGGCAGAAGTTGTGTTCCCCTGCGGAGTGGACCTGCAGAGTCACACAGTGTCCCTTCTCCTGTGTCACTGAGGCCAGCAGAGATTCAGGTGGAGGAAACAGGCAGCAGCTCCAGCCTGTCCATGAGAGGAGGGGCAAAGAATCTGAGACCTTTTCTACAGCTCCCCCGACTCACACTTCTGAAAAGGTCTTTCTCTGAGAGAATTCTTCCGGCAGGCCTCTGAGCTTGTCTTGTAGGTGGTGCACCTTTAGGTGACATAGAGACCTATAGGATCATATGGACAAAGCCAAAGGGGGGTAGGGTCAGGGGTGGGAGTTGAGGATGGCTGGAGTGGGGAGGAATAGTGTGGGGGAAATGGAGACAACCATCCTTAAACAACAATAAAAAAAGAAAAAAACAAGCAAACAAAAAGATCTCTAGGATCAAATGGGGACCATAAATGGGGATGCAAATATTGTACCTTCAATTGTTCAGTGATAATGACAAGTGAGCCAAATAAATAAAAATAATTGAGGCCCAGGATTTGAGAACTATACAGAGTTTCATTTCTTGGCAAGATTTATTTTTAAACTTTATCATTTGTGTGTTATCAATGGTAGTTTGCCAAAGCATTTTTCCATGTAGCACAGTTTAGTATCGTACTCAAGAGATCTTCTTAGACAGGGCCTTGGAAAGGATTCCGGGAAATTAGGAGAGACAGTTTTCAAGACTCTGTCAAAATATACTTTTCAGATCCCCAAGTGTTTTGGCTTCAAAATAAAGCTTCTTGTGTATTTATGGAAGGAAAAGGGGGATCGTTCTAAAATAATTATTTCTTCCCATTATATTGAAGCTAAAAACGCATAAGTTTTAATTTCTGAAGAAATATTTTTTTGATAATTACAGTTGGAATCCATTGCAACATTTGTGGGGGGTTTTCCTTTTTGCTCAGTAATTATTCAAATTGTAACATCTTCATCTTTAAAAAGAACACTATAACAAATTTTTTAAAGCAGCTCATGAATACCTCAGCTATACCTCAAAGGCTCTTTGTTCTTAATGTCTTTAGTTGACCTTTTTTTATACAGAAAACTCCTTTGTTCTGGTATAAAAGTAGAATTTTTTTGAAATACAAAAATATAAGAAAAATGTGTTTAAAAATTACTTGCAATTCTAATGACCAAGAATTACCTTTGGACCCATTCCATCAACCTGAAAACACTGTGTATATCAATAATTCATGATTTCTGATTATGGGGTTCTGGGACCTCAGGATTTGCTAATTAACAAGATAGTGATGACATCCAGGGAAAGCTCTTAGCACAGAGAAAAAACACATATGTTCCTTATATATGTACTTTCTATCTCTGTCACTTCGATTTTTATTTAAGGCTGACCTCAGGGGCTTCTGGTTTTGTGGGGGGAATAGGCAAGTAAGCAGACTGCTCTTTCTCAGTGCTGCAGGGATGTGTAGGGGTCGAGGTTGCATGGATGGCGAACACATAGGAGGGGAGCTTAGGGGATGGGGCATGACCCAGAGGAGGGACTCAGTGAAAGAAGGGAGCAGAGAATGAGGAAAGATGCACAGACGAGAGCAGCATGAAGAAGACCTGTTTGTGGAGCGAAGATAGTACATCCAGTCCTGTAGTAAATGTTTCTTTCATTTTCCCTTTTGACTGAGATGGATGTCACATAGTTTGTGAAATGCACTTATTTTAAGGGTGTAGTTGGATGAGTTTTGACGAATACAGACACATGTAAACCATACCTGTGTCCAGACACAGGACATCTCCGTCACTCCAGTTTGTTCCTCTCTGCCCTTTGATGTCGGTGCTCCACCTGCCCCCCTCCTCCCCTCCTACCACAAGATGAACCCCTGTTCTGAACTTTTTTCAGTTTTGTTTAGGTTTGACTGTTATTTAAATCATATGGATAGAATCAAACGATGTGCCCTTTTTTGTGTCAGGCTTCTGTAGCATTGTGTCTGTGAGATCCATCCATTGTTACTTTTGTTAGTGGTTTGTTCTTTTATTTCTGAGTAGTGTGTCACTTCATGAATTTATCAAAATTTATCCATGCCCTTGTTAGGCTGTTTGGGTTATTCCAATTTTTTCAGTGTCTACACTGACATTTTTTTCAGTGTCTACATTGTTGAGTGTATTCAGTACAATACACTCAACAATACTGTATGAGAAACTTCAAAGATGCTAAGAGACTAGACCTTAATTATTCTCAACACAATAAAGAAATAATTATGTGATGTGACTTAGAGGTGTTACCTAGTGTTACTGTAGTAATCATAGTGTAGTGTATAAATGCATCAAATCAACAGGTTCTATACCTAACACTTACATAAGGTTACACGGTATAGAACCTGTTGGTTTGATGCATTTATATACTACACTGTGATTACTACAGTAATGCTAGGTAACACCTCTAAGTCACATCACATAATTATTTCTTTATTGTGTTGAGAATAATTAAGGTCTAGTCTCTTAGCATCTTTGAAGTTTCTCATACAGTATTGTTGAGTGTATTGTACATTAGATCTCCAGAACTTACTAGTACAGTAGTTACTACAGTTTCTTTCTTTCCTCTCCTCTCCTCTCCTCTCCTCTCCTCTCCTCTCCTCTCCTCTCCTCTCCTCTCCACTCCTCTCCTTTCTCTTTCCCTCTTACTTTCTTTCTTTCAACTAAAGGTGCCATAAAAATTCTTGTAAGATCCTTTCCTGGTCACATATTTTTATTTCTCTAAGAATGGAATTGCCTGGCCAAAGGATATATGTATGTCTAACTCTGTAAGACATTGACAGTCCATTGTCCAGAAAGTGCCTCCGGGCAGAAAGCCCCTCTCCCAGGGACCATTGTCCTGCCCGCCTGCTGTCTAGTAGTTCAGAGCCACTCACTGTACACTTTGTCAAGTTGTCTCCTTGGTTACTGTAGGAGTGTCAGGCGGTACCAATTTCTTCTTCATGGCCAGCATCTAAATCCCTGTAATGAATTTTAATGGCAGAATAATATGTTATCATCTGGACACATGATAATTTATTTCATTTCCTCCCATGGTTGGATATTTAAGATGTTTCTAATTTTGTAAAATCATTCTGCTTTCGTGGCTGCAATGCTAACTATTACTGAGGTATAGATTTCAAGACTTGGGACTATTGGGTCAAAGAACTTAAACATTTTTTAAATATGACCTTTACTGTCTTAGTTTTTTAAAAAATGCAGGTGTGGACAGAAGGAAGTTTACAGTTGTGAGTAAGTGAAACACAGAGTTTATTTTGTTATTAGTATTTATTTACTAATTATTGTATTATTTATTATTAATCTGCTTTTGCCCATCCCTGTATTGTTCAATTTGTATTTTTACTAACAATAAGTGAAAATATGTGTCTAACAACCAAACTTCTCAGTAGCATGGAGATTAAAATGACCTTATGTTTAGTTCTGTTTTTAGAACTAAAAACCTTATGTTTGTATTCAAACCAACTGAATACCAGAGACTTTATTAATTCATTCATTCAGTAAGTCATTTATTCAGTTATAATATATATTATCAATTTACATTATGTCATGTTGTTCATATATTTGGGATCACTGGGTAGGATTCAGATGCTTAAACAATGTGTGGTCTTGTTTCGTATCTTCACATGTGTAAGTTAGGTCATGGTTATTCATCTCTACTGAGGCAGTCATATTGCTTTGTAACTTGGTTTTAGATGTTTGAATAGCAGGACAAAATTTTTAAGTCATATTTTAATAAAGGAGACAAAAATTGAATTAACTCTAAATATCATTTTGAGAGGTGCCAATTATCAAAAAACTAACTATTGTACTTGAAGAAATCTGGTAGTAATACCTTATATCTGTATTGTGACATTTTATAAATGTTTCCTAATAATCATTATTTTATACTAATGATATGAGATATCTGAAGAATATATATATTTATATGTATCTCCACATTACTCATTATGAATAATGTAGTGAATATAATGTAGAGGAAACACCCTCTCAATTTCTTGTGTTAAGCCGGAATCATGGAAAACATTCAGCTTAGTTTTATGATTTTCTAGATTTTAAGAAATTAAAAATGTATTAATTGGCTATCACTTCCTATTTGGGGGGATGGAGCAGGAGAATGATTCTGAAGTCTCATTCTGTGAGCCCTAGGCTCAGTGAGATCACCAAGCTGCCAAGGTCAAGATAAAAGTGGAAACTCTTCAGTGACTGGGGCAGCTGACTGCTCATGCCAGTGCCTTCCCTGAGACCTGTGATCCCTTTGAAATTGTGCACAGATACTTGGAGAGCTCTGACTCGCCCTGTCCCGCCCTTTATGCACCATAAGGTACGGAAACAAAGCCTGGACAAGCTGTGAGATCAAATTAAAACCTGCAGATAATTAGCTGGGAGCCACAGCTGTCCAAACCAAGATATCCTGAGAAGTTTGGTGAAGCCTTAAAACCACTCATTAGCCAACTGGGCTGGTTTAAGCTTTATTAGATTAATGGACAGTGACTAGAGTATGTGAAAATAGATTTTTTTAAAAAAATAATAGATTTTATTTTGTAGAGAAGTTTAGATTTATAGAAAAGCTGGATGGAAAGTACAGAGTATTCCCATATATCCCCTCTATACTAGTTTTTAAAATAAAATCTTGGCTTTTCTTAATCATTTCTTACAAGGTAAATCATAAATTGCCTAATCTGAGGCAGGTTCAATAATTTTACATACTCTTCCCTCTACATTTTGAAGGTGACTGTGAGAATTGTCAGTCTTACAATTGTACTCTCTCAGTTAGTATACTGTACTCTGAGTTTATCCATATTATAGGGTATATTAGAGTTCCATTCCTTTTTAAGGCTAAAAAATATTCTGGTGTTTGGATATGCTGCAGTTTCTCTAGCCATTTATCTGTTGACAGATATTTGGGTTTTTTCCATCTTTGGGCTATTGTTAAGAGTACTGCTATAGATATTGATGTACAAATATCCATTTGAGTCCCTGTTTTTAATTCTTGTGGGTCTTTACCCAGACATGGAATAGCTGGCTCATATGGTAATGCTATATTTAATTTTTTGAGGAACTTCCATACTGTTTTTACACAGTTGCTGCCCCATTTTACATTCCCACCATATCTTTTTAAATAAACAAAGACCTTCCTACATAAGACCACTATTTATATATTCCCTTTTTAATAAGCCTTAAATGTGATGATTTACAGAATAGAGAGCCCAGAAATAAACCCATGACTTTATGGTCATTTAAAACTTTGATAAAGGGAGGAAAATACATGCAGTGGGGTAAAGATAGTCTATTCAATAAATGGTTTGGGAAAATAGGAGAGAATATGCAAAAAAATGAAACTAGACCACTTTTTTATGCCACACATAATAAACAACTCAAAATGTATTAAAGACAAATATGAGGCTCAGAACCATAAAAATCCTAGAAGAAAACATAGGCAGTAAAATCTTAGACATTTCTTATAGCAATATTTTTAATATATTTCCTGGGGCAAGGGGAAGAAAAGCAAAAACAAATAAATGGGACTACCTCAAATAAAAAAGTTTTTGCACAACAAAGGAAACTATCAACACAATGAAAAGACAACTCACTGAATGGGAGAACATATTCATTGATACATCTGAGAAGGGTTAATATCCAAAATCTATTTTTTTGTTAAATAATAATTTTTTAAAGATTTTTAAAATTTAATTCTTATTCAAGTACAGTTTTCTGTTTTATATTCCCTGCCCTGCCCCACCCATGCTCCCCACCTCCCTCCCATTTCTGCCCCCCACCTTAATTATTGTCCATGTGTCCTTTATACTTATTCATGTGAGTCCCTCCCCTTTTCCCCTATGATTCTCTCCCCTCTCCCCTCTGGGTCCTGTCAACCTGTTCCGTATTTGAGTGTCATTGGTCATATTTTGCTTGCTTGTTTGTTTTGTTGTTTAGATTCCTGTTAAAGGTGATATCATATGGTATTTGTCTTTCACCGCCTGGCTTATTTCACTCAGTATAATGCTCTCCAGTTCCATCCATGATGTTGCAAAAGGTAGGAGCTCCTTCTTCCTTTCTGCAGCATACAATTCCATTGTGTAAATGTACCACAGCTTTTTGATGCAGTCATTGACCAATGGGCATCTAGGTTGCTTCCAACTCTTGGCTATCAAAAATTCTGCTGCTATGAACATTGGGGTGCATAGATTCTTTTGGATTGGTGTTTCAGGGTTCTTAGGACGTACTCCTAATAATGGAATTGCTGGGTCAAAAGGCACTTTCATTTTTAGTTTTCTTAGAAAGTTCCATACTGTTTTCCATAGTGGTTGTACCAGTCTACAATCCCACCAACAGTGAACTAGGGTCCCCTTTTCCCCACAACCTCTCCAGCACTTGTTGTTTGTTTCTTTGTTTATGATAGGCATTCTGACTGGTGTAAAGTGGTATCTCATTGTGGTTTGAATTTGCATCTCTCTGATGGCTAGCAATATCAAGCATCTTTTCATGTGTCTCTGTATCCTCTGTATGTCCTCCCTGGAGAAATGTCTGTTCAAGTCCTTTGCCCATTTTTTAATTGGGTTGCTCATCTTCTTTGAGTGGAGTCAAGTGAGTTCTTTGTATATTTTGGAGATTAAACCTTTGTCTGAAGTATCATTGGCAAATATGTTTTCCCAAGCTGTTGCTTCTCTTTTTATCTTGATACTGTTTTCCTTAGCCATGCAGAAGCTTTTAATTTTGATGGGATCCCATTTGTTTATTCTTTCCTTTATGTCCCTTGCTCTAGGGGACATATCAGTAAAAATCTTGCTGTGTGGAGTATCTGAGATTTTCCTGCCAATGCTCTCCTCTAGGGCTTTAATGATTTCATGGCTTATATTTAAGTCTTTTATCCACCTTGAATTAATTTTGGTGTATGGTGTAAGTTGGTGCTTGAGTTTCATTTTTTTGCATGTAGCTGTCCAGTTCTCCTAACACCATTTGTTGAAGAGGCTACTTTTACTCCATTTTCTGTTATTGCCCCCATTGTCAAATATTAATTGACTGTGGAGAGTTGGGTTCAAAATCTATTTAAAACTTGTAAAACTCAACACACACACAAAACAAACAATCTGATTAAAAAATGGGCAAAGGACCTGAACAGACACTTCTCCAAAGGAAACATACACATCACCAATAGACATATGAAAAGATGCTCGACATCACTAATCATCAGAGAAATGCAAATTAAAATCATGATGAGGTATCACCTCACCCCTGTGAGAATAGCTATCATCAATAAATCAACAAACAACAAGTGCTGGTGAGGATGTGGAGAAAGGGGAACCACGGTGCAATGTGGGTAGGAATGCAGATTGGTGCAGCCACTGTGGAAAGCAGTATGGAGTTACCTCAAAAAATTTTCAATGATACTGCCTTATGACCCAATGTTCCTTTTCTGAGACCATATCTGAAGAAATATGAAACACTAATTTGAAAGAATATATGCACTCCTATTTTCATTGCACCATTATTTACAATAGCCAAGATTGGATAGGAGGCCAAGTGCTGATCAGCAGACGAGTTGATAAAAAAACTGTGATACATTTGCATAATGGAATGCTACTCAGCCATAAAAAGAAGCACATCTTATCCTTTGTGACAACATGGATGGCCCTGGAGAGCATTATGCTAAGTAAAATAAGCCAGTCAGAGATAGACAAGTACCATATGATTTCACTCATGTGTAGAATCCAATGAACAAAATGAACTAATAAGTGAAGTAGAGACAAACTCATAGATGAAGAGAGTCCCTTCACACACACAGCTGTGTGTGTGCATGTGTGTGTGTGAGGGTGGGGGCTGCAGGGCTGGGTGAAGGGATTTAAAAAAACTCATAGACGCAACAGTATGGTGATTATCAGGGAAAGTGGGGTAGGAAGAGGGAGAAGAAAGTGAAGGAGGATAAATGGAAGGAGAAAGGAAGGAGACTTGACTTAGGGTGGTGAACACACAATACAATATACAGATAATGTATTATAGAATTGCACACCTGAAACCTATATAATTTTATTAACCAATGTCACCTCAATAAATTCAAGAAAGAGAAAAATACAAAAAATAAATAGCACACTGAGTTTTTAAATGTGAGGATTTGTCAGTTCCATGCCTGACAAGTCATAAATGCTCACTGAAGTTAGACATATCTAAAGAAAAATAAAGAGAATGAGAATGAGAATTCTAAATGAGAATTTCAAATAAGATACATACCAAGGTTCTACATAAAGAATGAAATGTTACAAAAACAAAAGAATGCTTTCTAATCTCTGTGATGCTAGAAGTATAATCGTTCAGCTGGATTTAATGACTGAAGGAAAGAAACACATTGTTTCCAGGTGTTGTAAATGAGTAACTGATAGGTTACTGTTTGATGGGGTTAGTCGAGCACAGATTTGCACAGCTTTTCAAGATTGTATCTCCAGTTGGATTTTCAAGGCTTAATGATTAAGGGCCCCCTCTACTTTCATAGGGTGCAATGACACTCTGTTTTCTTATAATAAAGGCTGAGAAGAAGTGAGATGAGACTATAGGCTCCTCACCATTTCTAGGTCAACTGGGACATGATAGGTCACACTGAAGATGAGGGGATAAAATGAAAAGAAGTTGATTTTTCAGAAGTTTTCAGCCAGAAATCCTCAGGGACTGAGGAAAGAAAGGGGAAGTGTGGGCCCTGGGGCTCCATGGGAGAGACCTGTCCCATCTTCCTGAGGGGGAAAGAAGGTCTGGTCCCCAACCAGCTTCCCTCCCTGTTACTACACTCAAGACAACCAGGCCTCCTGCAGTTTCTATCTGGCAACATGTTGTGGCCCCAAGGGGTCTTGCTCCCAGTCTCTGCAGGTTTATGCTCTCCCTAGACATTTCCTGCTCAGGCTTCCCTTCCTGTGACAGATGCCTCGGAGAAGCCACACCCAGACAGCTTCAACACCTCTGTCCTCTTCCATGAGGACTTGGGCAGCCTCTGTCTCTCCCACTAGGGCACCCAGCCCAGACTGACCATGCCCTTCACCTCTCTGCTGGACTTGTAACACCTGCTACAGTCTCCCTTACAAAGTGGATGCTCAGTGAACGTCTACTGAGTGAGACTTGCGTGAAAAATTGTTCGGAGCATTCCTTGCTCCCAGCCTTCTCTGAGAGTGACCCCTCTGCTTCTCTGCCCATGCCTCCTCCCCTCCCCCAGAGGGGAGTGGTCATTTTTCTAACTGGTAGAAAAGCTGACCCTGTTTTCTATGGCCAGGTCTCTGCTCTTCATTAACTGGGCGGGTTGTTCTCCCGACACACAAGTTCCTGACCCTCAGGGCAAGGCCACCAAGCGGGTTTGTACATGTCCACTCAGCCTGTGACACAGAGGTAGGGTATCAGGAGACCTCTGCAGCCATCCTTGTAGGCCACAACCTCCAGTTTTGCTGGAATCTTGCTGACTTTTTTCTTTAGTTTCAATGACAGATTTCTGAGTCTACTTCACAGCCAAAGACAGGGAAAGAACGCTCATTATTGGCATCTCTGCTCTAATACAAATAAACAGGACCCTGCACTTTGGGGGAAAGTCTAATGTAATTTCAAAGGCTAAAACCTTCACAGGGAAAAACTGGTTAGCTCTGGCTGACATGGGGGTTACGAGTCAGGGGACAGGAAGGGCCCCTTTTGCATTTCTCGGGTGCTGGAATGGCCCATAACTACATTTCTCAAGCTGGTTTATCTCATTTAGGGGCTGGGCTGTCACAGGGCACTCGCAGGGTGGGAGGAAGGTAAGGAGCCCCACAAAGGGCATCTGGTGATGTGCTTGGTTGTGCTTTTAAAGTAGTTCCCACTAATCTTCCACCAAACTTAGCAAAATCATTTCAGAACACCTGGTGAAACCAACCACTGGGTGTTACATAGAGAAATACATTGAGACAAACAACCAACCTCTTACTTGTCAGTTTTGAGTTAAGGTGGTTGACATTTGTCCTTTGAAATCCTACTAGCAGTCATCCTTAAGTGGAAGCAATGGCGCGTGGACCTGAGACAGCTTACCGGCGGGCTCCTTCAGAAATAGCTTTTCTGGGTGATGAGAAACAGAACTGCTCTGACAGGTGTTTCAGACATCTCCTCCATCTTCAGATTGCTGCTTACAGGTTGCTGTTTACTTTTAGATGGCTTCGCATCTCTGCCCTCCATTTGTTGGTGGTCATCTTTCTGACTGTGGCTTTTCCTCAATGTCTCAGAGTGGTTCTGAAGGGAGAATTCCTTGATATTCTGAGGCATGAGTCTTAAGAATTTTAAGGAGAAATTTGTTACTACTGCAGCCAGTCCCTCCTCATCTCCCCTACCCCATCAATGTAAAAAGAAAAAGCAAGAAGAGGGGAGGAAAAAAGAGATGTTCATAATGTACTTTGATGAAAGCGTCAAGTTTAAAGAAAAACAAATCTATATTACTCCAAAATTTTCATGCATAAAGCTATGTTCTTTATGTTATATCTGTTATTTCTGTTATATTTCTAGTACGTTATTTCTGTCATATTTTACAAATCTGTAAAATATGACAGAAATGACATTTAAAGGTAATCTATACAAAATTACTGCAAATGTGTTTTGCACATATACCACATGCCAAATAAACTTCTACGCCCTAGATTTATCTTTGTGCCTAGTTGTTGTTGCTATTTCACATTATCATCAATTGATTAGACACTTTAGTGAGCAATACTCTGTAAAGTCAAAAGTGATTCATAGTGCCTTTAGTAATTAGCCTTCTCATAAATAATTACTTCATTCTTGAGTAAAGATATTAAATCAAATGATTATTTTGAATTTTATTTTTAAATAATGTCACAAAGTGTAAAGCTTACAAAGCACTAATTTACCACCTCCTTAGGGATAATTGAACAATCTTTCTTATTAAATACATTTAATTCTTTTTTGTGTGTATAATCTGACTTTTAACCTAAATCCCTTTTGTTTGTGAAAAGTTCATTTTCATTATGTGAGAGAGAAAACATTCTTGCATTCACTGTTCAGTTAGTGCCCTGAAGGCAGGTCAGCGTTTGTGGAGAATTTCTAAGAGGCTTCTGCATGCAGGCCCTGCAGAGAGCAGCTGGGCTTTCTCTGAAGGGGAGGGGCTGTGTTTCCCCACGTACCCCGTGCATCTGAAGTTGACCTCTGGTATTGGAGAACTGGGCTGTCTGTATTTTTCACACTTCTATGCCTGAGGTGGATTTAATATATTTAAGATTGAGGCCCACGTAAAAATTCCTGTCTGGATTCCTCTGTAGAAACTTGTATTTGATGTGTGTGTACCGTGTTTCTGTTACGTGACACTGTGTATGTACATGCCAGTGACCATTTACAGAGGCCTTTTGGTGGAAAACGATGATGAAAGTGGATTTTAAATGTCTGTATCAGCTGCAAGTTCGGCAAGACTACAGTGACTCTGAATTCGGTGCAAACCGTGTGTCATCAGTTTGTGGCCAGCCAACCTTACACAGAGAGAAAGAGCAGTTTAGTCAACCAGGCGGGAAAGGGGAGCAACAGAAATGTCATGGGTTTCATTTGGGCAAAGGTTGAAAACTCTCTATGTTATCAGAATATCCCTCACTTTTTAAATATTATGTGTGAGACCTGTTTGTCAACACACAATTGATGAATTAGAACTTACATTAATTTGCTAGGGCTGTCTAAAGAACAGAAGTTTGTTTACTCAGTTTTGGGAGCTGGAAGTCCAAGATCAAGGTGTCAGCAGGATTGATTCCTCCTGGGGCCTGTTGTTGGCCTTGAGACGGCCACCTCCTTGCTGTATCCTCACAGGATCGCCTTGGTCTGTGTGTCTGTGCCCTATTCTTCTCTTCTTATAAGGACACCAGTCATGTTGGATTAGGGCCCTCCCATATTACATCATTTTATCTTAATCAACCACTTAAAGATTCTATTTTCAGATATAAGCACAATCTTAAGTACCAGGAATTAGAACTTTAGCATAAAAATTTGGGGGAAACACTTCAGCCAGTAATGTGGCTTAAATAAAGACAAATTGTGTTTAGATGCTTCGTAGCATCCTTTTCCTCTTTTTAAGATTTATAGTTTAACAGTCCCTCTCTTGGTTTGCTTCCTGGCCCCCAATTTGGGACTTAGAGAACCACTGAGAGATTCTTAAACAGGTTCAACAGTCATAACTGATCAGAGTTAAACAATTTCTCCTTGAGAGATTGTCCTGAAGTTCTTCCACCATGTTTATTCTTGCATTTGGTATCATTTCATTCCATATGACTAAGCAGTTCACATAAAGCTGACGAGGTTTGGGTGAAAGTACAAGAACATGGTAATGAAATAATTGCCCCTGATGGAGGTAAGAAGTTTGAGACGCTGCCTTAGTTCTCACCAGTTGCCTCGACATGGGATTTCATTCTTGCAATTCATGGAATTTTCCTTGCAATCTGTGGAAGTGTGACATAGTGGTCAAGAGAACAGCCCACCTGTGTCCAGTATCTGTGGTATACCTTTCCATATTTGTGAGGTCCTGGGAAGATTACTTAATCTTTCTATGCCTCAGTTTCCTCATCTGTAAAGTGGGGGAAATAATAATAGATACTTCATAAGAAGAATGTAGTTGTAATGATGAGAGCTATTAATTCTCATGAAGCACTTAACATTGTCTCTGAGCACAGTAAGGCTACAAAAACATTAGCCACAATTCATTTTTGTTTCTCACATATGCTCCTTCCACTCTCCACTGTGTTCCCAGGGCTGTCGTGATAGAAACTGCAGAGTTAACTACAACATCTGCCACTGCCAAGGGTCTGAGTGAGTGGAGGAGCCTTTCTTCCCCTCGTATCACAGAAAGAAGCTTCAGTAACCTTAGGTGTGGTGTGTGTGGACATTTGGGGGCAGTTCTCCAGAAATTACATGGTGGTTGAGGACCCTGGGGGAGACCACCTGTATCTTACTAGGACCTACAACTCTTTGTCTTTTAACCTCTGAGTTTCCAAATAGATGAAGTGGGAACAATAACTCGAAACTCACAGGGTCGTTTGGTATTAACTTTATGATACACGTAAAGTTCTTAACACACATGAGGTAAATCTCTTAGTTCTTTCTACTTTCAAATGTGAAACTGAAAAACAGAAGACAAAGAAATTTTACTCCATTTGTAAATGAACTTGCCATCTGTCCCACTCAAGTAGGCTGCCCGGTCACACTGTCTCACTTGGCACCTCCATTGTGCAGAGTCTGGTTTAGCATATTCTGTAATGGTGATTGATCGTGGCTCACGTGCTCATCACATTCTACTCTTACGACAAAACTATTGACCGAGCAGTTGGACAATGATGAGTAAAGATGAGGGCAATCCCCCTCTGGTTAGTTTGGGCATTGGTATGAAAACCAAGAGGGAAGCTACTAAGGACGGATTCCACGGCAGTGTTCCAGGAAGGCCCTAGGTCTTTGCCAAAGTGAAACTCACACCACCGAGCTGCAGAGTGAACTCCGCATGTTCTTCAGGACTAGTTCCAGAGGACACAGTATGGTTAACTGCCAGGTGTTTCAGAGAAGTTTGGGAATCTCAGTAATGTTAAAATATAGTAAATCAGGGAAACATGTAAATTATGGAATATGTGAATTATAACATTAGGGGGGAGATTAAAAAATTAACTCCTTAAAAGAAAAACCATAATTATGGTTTTATGTTCATAAATATAATTATGTTCATGGGAGAATTTTCTGGAGTTGTTAATGCTAGAGCAAAGTAGCATTTGCATTATTTTAATTTTTAAAAGTGATTTTAATTGACCTGGCTGGTGTAGCTCAGTGGATTGAGTGCGGGCCTGTGAACCAGAGGATTGCGGTTCAATTCCCAGTCAGGGCACATGCCTGGGTTGCAGGCGGGTTCCCTGCAGGCCAACTCCCAGCAGGGGACGCACAAAAGGCAACCATACATTGATGTTTCTCTCCCTCTCTCCTTCCCCTCTAGAGATAAATAAATAAATAAATAAATAAATAAATAAATAAAATCTTTAAAAAAGTGATTTTAATTGATAAAGATGGTTCTAGAGTTTTAAACATTGGACATTCAATTACAGATTCAAGTATTAATAGCAAATACAGAGTTCCCGATTTTCCTCCTTGTTTAAATCTGAAAACTTTCTTTTGCTTCTAATGGGCTTTAGAAACAGTGCTTGCATTCTAGAAGAAAATAGCACCTGAACATGGATGGTCAAAGCACCACACTTAACATTGCTCGTAGGTGAAACTCAGTTGGGGGACATTTCTGGTACCTCAGCAGAGTAATCATATTAAGATAAAATTGTCCTTCCCGGGGAATGATTCCATAGATAGACATGAAGTTATTTGGTTTGTGGCGAGTACATTTCAAAGAGATGTTGTGTTTCTGAAATTGATGAGGGCTAAGATGGGGGAAAACAAAAAACAAAAAACAAGGAGTCCAGAGACAATAAGATGCAGAGACGTGAGCAGACACATGTGTAGTGGTAGGACTTTTTTCTCGTATTCGGATGTTTTATCTCTAAATAACTATGAAAAATATATTTAACACTACTATTAATGTAGTATAATACAACTATTATCATTCAGACTCCAGGTTGAGAAAGATATTAGGAACAAAAAAGCAAGCACTTATGTATTGATATTATTAATAATAATACACATTTATTTGTATTTATTTAGTTTACTTTGAAGACAGATACCACCAGGAGGACACTCACAAGTCACATTTCTGATTAATGCTTGACCGATAAGCCACTATCCTCAAAAGCATTGGAGACACTGGAGTTCTCTCCAGAGAAACTTGGGTTTTTGAACAGTTGCCACTGATTCTTGATTGAGATTTTTCAGTATCTTTGTTTCAGGTGTTTCAAGTCGCCTATGTCATCATCAAAGCTGCTAATGCCCCTCGACCTGGGAACTGGATTTTGGAGCGTTCCCTGGATGGCACCAAGTTCAGTCCCTGGCAGTATTATGCAGTTAGTGACACGGAGTGTTTGACTCGTTACAACATAACCCCAAGGCGGGGGCCACCCACTTACAGGGCTGATGACGAAGTGATCTGCACCTCATATTATTCTAGACTGGTGCCTCTTGAACATGGAGAGGTACTGTGCCCGTTGAAGTGATTGATGTCTGTTTTACATCAGGGCCCCCTCCCCCCACCTGAAATATTAAGATTGCCATCACAAGAGTTAACATGAAACATTCAAAATATATCTCCTGTAGTACAGGTTACAAAGCACAGATGAATGGATCATCGATTGGTGTTGACTGATGATTAATCTCATAACTGATACCTTCACCTCACTGATTTCTTCCCTTCAAGGAGATTTTTTAGTCTTTGCTGTGATTTAATAACTCCATCAGGTCCTTCTCAGAGCCTCTTTCCCTTGTCACTGGGGCAAGGACATTTGTTGATATTAAAGAGAGAGCTCTAGTACCTCTAAAAGATAAAGTTCCTGATTTTCTCCATGAAGCTCTGCTTCTCTTTGGTGGTGTTGTGGATTGTGATGGCTTGTGAAGTATTCCAGCTCAGTGCTCAACACACCCAGACTGTACACACTTCATTCAAGTCAGAGTATAACCCATACAAACTGGTCTTTCCTAGTACCTTCCTTGATGAGATAAAGCTAGAAAATCTCTTTTAAGTGCTCTGCATGGCAGTAAGCCCTGCATTGTTTCAAGAGCAGAGATTCTTAAGTAAGGGAGTGGGTATGGCAAGGCTTTCTAGCTTTCGTCCCACTCTCCCAGGTCTATGCCTGGCATTGAATTTGTTTCAGAGAAGCCAGGGCCTACTGATACACGTTCAACTACCCTTACCACATGGGGCTAAATGCTCCTGTTAAAAGATTTCCAGCAATCTCTGAGACACTAGAATGGGTAACTTCAAATTAATTGAAAGACATGTTGTGCTCATGATATTCACAAGTAGTTTACAAATGCTATGTTTCTGCAAACACCTTGGTGTTTGGCTTGACTTTATATAGTTTCTGTAAAGACTTTGTCCTGAAATTAAACTAGGGCTGTATTTTTGCATGCTTAAAACTGACATTTACTTATTCTGATACCTTCAGATTCATACATCACTAATCAACGGCAGACCGAGTGCTGATGATCTTTCCCCCAAGTTGTTGGAATTTACTTCTGCACGATACATCCGCCTCCGCTTACAACGCATTAGAACCCTCAACGCAGATCTTATGACCCTAAGCCACCGTGACCCAAAAGACCTCGATCCTATTGTTACAAGACGAGTAAGTCTACAGTAGAGCTCCTACCGCTGTGAAAAGTTTATCTTGTTTACAAGGAATACACTTCTTTTTAGTTAGCTTTTTCCTCCCAGGTGACCTTATTTCATTCAAGGTCACTATATGTGCGTTGTTAAAAGTGCCATCTTTAAGAGAGGTGTTTGTTCTGACACCTTGTCCTCAGGTCCCCTCGACTCCACTACATCCCATAATGACATAATGTAGCAAATGTAGTGGTCATCGTTCTTCACACTCTAGTCTGGCTCCACATCTGATCTCCAGCGAGTGAGGGGTGTTTTCGTTTGCTTTCTTACTTCAAAGAAAAATGTCAAGGTTGCAATATGATTTGCATTCAAGAAAACTTACAGATTTAAGTGTATAGTCAAGTATGCAGAGTTTGTGTGGATATTTTCAAATACTTTGGATTTCAAAAACTAGGAGTAGAATTAATGAGTTATAGGGTATTTGTATGTGTAATTTTTAAGAATTTACTAGGTGTGCCTTGGCTGGTGTAGCTCAGTAGATTGAGCGCAGGCCTGAGAACCAAAAGATTGAGGTTCGACTCCCAGTCAGGGCACATGCCTGTGTTCCAGGCCAGTCCCCATCAAGGGACGCACAGAGGCAACTGTACATTGATTTTAAACATTACAAAAAGATAGAATTTACTAGGTGCTATCAAAAGTAGTTGCACTATTTTGCAGCATATGCAAGAGTTCTAGTTGCACCGCACACTTTCACCTGTTTGGGTCGTCAGTTGCTCATGTCAGCTGTTCTAAAGTACGTGGAGTGGCATCTCCTTGTGATAATTTGCATGTCCTTGATAACTAATGTTGACCACGAATCTACTGGCGTCTGATCAAATTTTTGTTTGTTTTCAAATTGGGTTATCTGTTTCTGAGTCCTGTGTCAGAAATGTCTATGCTGGAACTACCTTCTCCCTGTCTGTAGCTTATTCGCTTTCCTGCCTATTCCCTTTCCTGTGACTTTTGATGAGTAGAGCTTTAATTTTAATGACATTCAATTTATCATTTTCCTTTCATAGTTAATACTTTCTGTTTCCTCTCTGAGAAAATATTTGCCTACCCCAAGTTTACAAAGACATTATTTTATACTTTCTTCCAGAAGCTTTATAGTTTTAGCTCTTACATCTATTATCCTTTCAAATTGATTGTTGTATTTGATGTGAAGTAAGCGTCAAAGTTCTTTTATGCATGTACAATTGTTCTAGCACCATTTATGAAAAGGCTTTCCTTTCCTCTTTTAAATTGTTTTGACACCCTGTTGAAAATTATTTGATCTTATTATTGTGGGTCTATTTCTAGACTCTGTACTATTTCATTGATATCTGTCTATCTTTATGCCAATAACAGACTTCTGCAATTACTATGGCTTTATAGTAAATCTTGAACTCAGTTATTTTCCAAGATTGTTTTGGCTATTCTAAATTCATTGTGTTTTCTTATAAATTTCAGAATCATTTTGTTAATTTCTGCCAGAAAAGAAAAGAGCCTGCTAAGGTTTTCACTTGGGACCCCACTGATTCTATAGATCAATTTAGGAAGACTTTTAGAAGCCATCTCAACATTATTGGATCATCTAGTTCATGAACATGCTAGTATCTCTTTATCATCTGGGTGTTCTTCAGTTCCTCTTGGCACTGTTTTACTATTTGTTTATTTGCACATCTTAAATTTACTCTTAAGTATTTTATGTTTTTAAATGTTAGTGTTAATAGTGTACTAAGTTCATTTTCCATTTGTTCATTTCTAGCATATAGAAATGCAATTCATTTTTGTTTATTGATTTACTACATTGAGGCATCACCCAATTCACATATTACTTCTGGTAGTTTGGGGGTAGATTTTAGAAATGTCATCTACAAATAATGTCTGTTTAGTCTTGTTGTGCAGGCTGTATACCTTTGGTTTCTTTTTTCTTGCGCTATTGAACTGGCCAGCATCTCCCACAGAACGTTGAATAGAAATGGTGAGAAGAGAATTCAATAAGAAAGCGTTTAAACTTTTACTATTAGTTCAAGGTTTTCTATGGATCCCCTGTATTAGACTGAAGAATTTCTCTTCTATTCCTGGTTTGCTGAGTGTTTTTAATGAATGGTGTTGAATTCTTTAAAATATTTTTTAATAGTCTAATAAAGTGATCATAGGATTTCTCTCTGGTATTCTGTTAATGCGATGATTTAAACTTATTGACTTTTGTGTATTAAATTAACTACATTTCTGGGATAAATCCTACTTGGGCATGAGTTATCATACTTTTTATATAGCATCATATTCAATTTAGCAATATTTTTAGGGTTTTCAGTAGCATCCGTTTTGAATATGACCGCCTTGGTTTAAGATACAGCCAACTTCAAAAATTTTTTTTTAAACTTTGGTTTCTACTGATGATCTAATTGAACATTATTTATTTTAATGAACATAAAAATTCTTTGTGCATAATATATTTTAAAATGCATATCTCATCATTTTTAAGATTGCCAGTAACAATTGGGATATTTGTTGGAGTGCCAACATTTTCTTTTCACTGGAATTAAAGAAGTTTTAATTTTGTTTGTAACTTTCTTTTTCCTCAGTACTACTATTCGATAAAAGACATTTCTGTTGGAGGAATGTGTATCTGTTACGGCCATGCCAGCAGCTGCCCCTGGGATGAAACTGCAAAGGTGAGTTCTAGTATTTCACATTTTGCTTAAATATCAAAATAGAAATTGTACCTATAATGTTTGCATTATGCTTTTTTAATTCAAGGCAAATGTTAAAATGTATAAAGTCATGCTGCAAAAAAGATTTTCTAATAATTGGTTTATTTTTTCTTTTTTGGTTAGGTCACTATGAACTTTCCATTTTTTCCACAATTTCATTATGCTTTTTCTTTGTAGAATATATTACTAATGAAATATTTCTTATGATTTTTTGGCAAAATATACAAAATATAAACTTCACCATTTTAATTGTTTTGACGTGTACAATCTAGTGACCTTATGAATTCTGAAGCCCTTCTTCTGTAAGGCAGGCGTATGAAACATACATGCAATTAGTATGCTCACATTTGTTTAGATTTTATTTATTTATTTTTAGAGGGGAAAGGAAGGAGAGAAGGAGAGAAATATCAATGTATGGTTGCCTCTCGCACGTCCCATGCTGGGAACTGGCCTGCACCCCAGGCTTGCGCCCTGACTGGGAATCGAACCGTGATCCTCTGGTTCGTAGGCTGGCACTCAATCCACTGAGCTACACCAGCCAGGGCAATATGCTCACATTTTTTAAAGGGAGGATTCCCCTCCTCCCATTTTTCTCTCTCTTCCATTTTTTGTGCTACTAAAATCAAGATAAAGTTTATTTGTTTTGGCATAATATTCAGTGAATAAGATGATATCCTCTCTTCTTATTTTAAACAACTTACATAAAGTTACTTCTTATTTTTTCTAGTCTTTGTTTTAATTCAATCTTTAAGTAGGATTGTTCTCTTACTGATGCTGAAAATATGTAGATGAATCTCCAGAAGGTTATAAATTGGAGTTTTCAAACCCTGAAAGTCAGTGTCTCTATTTAGAAAAGCTTTTGTTAGTTAACCCATATTTCAGTTTTGCTTTATTCTTCCTCACTTTTTGTTTATCACCAGGTCATATGTGTATGTTTTGTTCTGAAAATTAGATGCCAACTTGCTTTGGTATAGCTGTATATCCTTAGTTGTAAAGCCTTGCTATGTATTTGACTCTGAGAGATTTCCTTTAAAATAAAATGAGGGAAAATATGTTGGTTTCCAGAGGCAATTTTGTATCCCCATTGTCTAGAAACTACAGTGTCAGTGTGAGCATAACACCTGTGGAGAGAGCTGCAGCAGGTGCTGCCCTGGGTACCATCAGCAGCCCTGGAGACCAGGAACCATCTCTTCTGGCAACGTGTGTGAAGGTAAGTCCTCTGGGAGTGGGAAGGATGTGGAGATTCCCCCCCTCTTAGTATGCTTAGATTTATGGTGTCTTAACAATAGTTGTAATTAATAGATATCTTTTTTTGAGGTAATTAAGGAGATACCTTTTTCTTAGGTATTTATTTAAAACTGCAAATTACTTCAATAAAATTCAAACTATTGAGACCTAAATGTATTTTTATGGATTTGATATTTTATCTGAGATTTCCTTTCTCATAGATTAATGTATCCTCTATTAATTTGGATTTAATTTTTAAATAGGCAATACAGTCACAAAATTCTAAAATCTAACAATATATACAAGTACATAATAAAAGCATTACTTCCTCTCTATATCCATCTTTTCCACTTTTTATTATTTCCTAGTATGTTGTTCCTAAAACTTTTATGCAAATAAAACATGTATTGACACACTTCTAAACCTCACAGTTCATACACACAACCTGATGTACTATGAGTACCATTCTACATGCGTCGTTTTTATACTTAACAATACATCTTGAAAGAAAATCCTTTTTATATTGGCAATATGAAATGGTGTTTTTAAAAACAGTAGTATGGAATTCCATTAAATATGAATGTAACATAATTAAAACAGCTACCAATTTCTGGGTATTTTGGTTGTTACCAGGCTTTTAACCTAAGCAATGGTGCAGTGATTAACCCTGTATATGTCTTTGAGAAGTGTGCAAGGACTTCTGCAAGAGATGGATTGATGGGTCAGGTGACAATGCACATTCATGATTCTGATAGCTATTTCTGATTGCCCTCCATAAGGTTGTCCGTGTCCTATTAAAATGCTTTTTTTCTATAACTTTAAGTTAATTTATAATCATAGAAACTTACCTCTGAAAGAAAAGGTTTTCTTTATCTAGGACAACATATATATTAATCTGGATGTTAAAACATTCTTCTAGAATGTAATTGCCATAATAAAGCGAATGACTGTTACTATGATGAACGTGTTGCAAAAGAGAAGAAAAGTTTGAATATGGCTGGACAGCACCATGGAGGAGGGGTTTGCATAAATTGCCTGCAGAACACCATGGGAATCAATTGTGAAACCTGTGTCGATGGATATTACAGACCACACGAAGTAAGGGTGTTTCTTTGCCATAGCTGAGCTTCCTTGCCTTCCTAGAGTGGAAAAGAAACTTCGCCAAATGTCAACCTCAGTGTTAGAGACTCGTTTCCTTTTGTAATATCTTATTTATATTCTCATTACACTAGTAGTGTTTTTCAGATATTGATTTCCTTCTCTATCTGTCCTGTATTTTTGCTCAGATTAGGGTGGCCACTCATTGTTATTTAACATGAATTTGAGGGCCCCTTGGCTGTGTGGTCTCTGAGTTTTGTAGTAAGGTCAGTGCTGAGAGTCAGCCAGTAACTGAAACAGCTATATCTTGACCATAGGAAGTGCTCAGTCAGTCACCATTTGGCTTGATGTGCAGTTGCTACACAAATCCCTGCAGTCGTCTGGTGATAGGCAACTAGACACACGCACTCTTAGAAGGGATGGTCTTATATGGCTCTGAGGGATAGCAGAGTTGGGGGGTGGCAGTGATAATGTGGATGGCACTTTGGTACTGAAACTAGCTGCTGTCACCATCAAAAAAAGGTTTGGGACTTTCTAGCTCAAGTTCACCTTATCTTCCTGAGACCTACATCTCCTGGGTACACAAATCATTATCATAGTCACATCCTGGACAAAAATTCAACACCTCGTCATTGGTTTTATTGTTGATTTTGTTGTTGTTATTATTTCTGGTAAGATTATCCAGAACAACCCCTTCCTTTCAGGTGTCTCCTTATGAGGACAACCCTTGCCACCCCTGTGTCTGTGACCCTTTCGGGTCCCTTAGTTCTGTCTGTATTAAGGATGTTCTCCATTCTGACTTACACAAAGGTAAGTCATGCTTATCATTGATTTCTTTTCATTTTTTCTGTCTTTCTTTTTTGTGGAAGATTGGTATCTAGTGGAACTATTACCATTGTGTAACAATTCAGTGCTATGATTTACTATTGGTTTGTTTGTTCAGCAAACTTTTATCAAGTAAGGGCCATGTCCCAGGCAGTTTTCTACAACCTAGGAACATGTGCTTGGACAAGAGGGTCCAGATCCCTGCTCACAGACACACTTGACCAAACACGGGCATGTTGTGTGACATAATGCCAGGCAGGCAGGAGCACTACAGGCATAAAGCAAAACCGGAGATCATGGTTGACATGAGTGTGGAGATGGCAATGCTGGAGTGACGAAATGACATTTGAGAGGTTAACTGAGGCACTTGATGAAGGATGCAATGAGGCTTATGTATAAAGTCATATGTGGAACACAGTAAGTAGCAATCACTTTACTTAGCTCTCACAAGACATAGGGCTTTTGCATACTTCTTACCTGCAAACCAGGCAAATCTTCCAGGTAACTTTGTAAATGTCAGTGTTCTTTTGTTTCAAAAACTGGCCAATGGATTTGCAAATATCTAAGTATCCTGAGTAGGTTTCATCTGTTCCAAGACTTTTGTGACCCCTCAAACCCTCAGTGCCTAGCAGTTAAAATGGATATTGACCAGCAGGAAAGAAAGCACCAACCATGGGGCCCCCTGGGAATGTGGCGGGTAAATTACACATTTGAATTGATTCTTAACTGCCATTGTTAGCAAGAGATGATGATGATGATAATGACAATGAGCCTTGACTGGGTTCATTTAAAAATATATGTATCATTTTAACTTTCAACCATAGCATATAGAAATCACAGAGCCCATTTTGCAGGCAGGGAAACTATGTCTGAGCAGTGAAGAAACCTGGCTCCGGTTACACAACCATAGAGCTTCAGTGCCGACATTAAAGCCGAGATAGTGCTTGTTACCCTTTGCCATTTGCCTCTGTGCTGTCGACAGAAAGAACATTCAAACCTGTGGAGAATTTTTGTGAGTTTATTTGGGCCAAACTGACAACTATTGCCGGGAAACAAAACCTCAACAAGTTAAGATAATGCTCCAGGGAATGGCAGTGTTGCCCCTTACTTCACATACCACTATCAAAGGAGGGGGTGAGGTGTGAGGGGGTGACCTTCAAATCCATTGGTGAGAGATTAGGGAGGCGGGAGGAAGCAAAGCACAGAAACCTCTGGAACTGGATAAAAAGTAAAATGATAGACATATTTTTATATAGGTGGTTACAGGACAGTAGCAGTCAACAATGAACATGATAACAGTAACAATGAGGGGATTTGTGGTCTCCCCCTGGTGCAGTGTGGGGTGGAGAAATTTGACATTCCAAAGGTATGTTATCTTAGATGCCAAAAGACAACAGATAGGCTCAGTTAAGCTAAAGTTTGACGTTTGTCAGGGAAAAATACCAACCTACTACATGACTACCTGCCATGAACTGCTTTGAGTTAGACAGTTTGAATTTCATACCATCCTATGTGGTTATTTTAGGTGTCTGAGTTTGTTAGATTGTCACACTGGTCACCCTTGAGCTTGGCAGGTTTTGCATGTGGCCCCTTGTCTTCCACAGTGCTTAAAAACAAATGACGCCCCCCATGCCCCAAAACTTTATATTGTGATATTATTCACTGTCATACAGAAGAGTACACCCATTTAATGTATACGTTGTGTTTGGGCATATTCGTGGGTGCAACCATCACCCCAATCTAACATTGGTGCTTTTTCATTACCCCGAAAAGAAAGCTTTACGCATGGGCAGCCCCTCCCTGTTTCCCTCCACCCTAGGCGGTCACTGATCTACTTTCTCTCTATGCATTTGCTTATTCTAAACATTTCATGTAAATAGAATTATACAATAGGTGGTCCTTTGTGACGGGCTTATTCCATGTAGCATGTCCTCCAGGTGCATCTGTGTTGCACTGTGAATCAGTCCTTCAGTCTTTTTTGTTGCTGAGTGATAGACATGCCATTGTACGCATTTACATATCCACCCATCAGCTGATGAACATTTGGGTTGTCCAGACTTTCTGCTGTTATGAACACTGCTGCTTCAAACATGCACACACTGTGGTTTGGTGGACGTGTGTTTCCATCTTTCTTGAATAAATATTTAGGGGTGACCTTGCTGGGTCATGGGGTGATTATATGCTTACCATTTTAAAAAGTGCCCACTGGTTTTCCAAAGCTGCTGCACCATTTTACGTTCCCACCAGCCTCTGTGTTTTCTTCTCTGTTTCCTTTCTTTAACCCAGGGGTTGACAAATTATGGTCCCTGGAGCATGTGACAGCCCCTGTTTTTGTAAATAAACTTCAATTGGAAGAGAGCTATGCCCATCAGTTTATGTACTATCTGTGGCTGTTTTCAGCAATAGCAGCAGAGCTGAACACAACAAGACTGGCCAAAAAGCCTGAAATATTACTCTCTGGCCCTTCACAGATGCAGTTTGCTGGCCTCTGCTTTAAACACCTTTCCCCTTCTTGTTGGGTCATTGCCGTTCTTTTCTTCCCAGGGAAATGGCCAGGTCAGTGTCCATGCAAAGAAGGTTACACAGGAGAAAAATGTGATCGCTGCAAGTTTGGCTACAGAGGTTACCCAGCCTGTGTCCGCTGTGACTGTGGCCCAGCAGGCAGCGTGAATGAGGACCCATGCGCAGAGCCTTGCCTCTGTAAGGTACGTCTAGAGGTTACAGCTGGCATTGCCTGTCCTCTGAGGCTTCCTGGAAAGGGAGAGCACTCCATCAGCTCACGTGATCAGCCCCTTGGCAGAGCAGCCAAGTTTAAACTCAACTCCCACTGCCTACACACCTTCCTGAGAAGCATGACATTTTGTCACCATGAAGTGGCCCTAGTACCTGTTCTTGGACTTAGATGGGCACCTGGTTTTCCTTTTGGTGCTTTCTGGGCAATGGCCATGTTTTCCAGATGTATTTCTGTTATTCCCGGGTGGAACCAAGCACTGCATTTCTTAGGCCTTGAATATCACCTCTTCTGTGACATTATTTTTCAGCTTTATGTTTGCAGGAAAACACTAACTTTCTAAGAATACTAAAAGAAGGTGACCAGGGGGGTGTTTTATTTGTCTATCTGATATTAATAACCATTTTCCTGCAAGTATAAGGACCTCCAGTTATATTTTATGTGCTATTGCCATGTGAGCCAGCTCAGCACATGTGACATAAGTCTGAAGATAATCTTGAGCATTTATAAACAATGCAAACAATCACACAGCCCTATTCAGTTTTAAAATGTTTGAAAGAGCAGCAGAGATGGAAGATTTAAAACAAAATAATAAAAAAGTGCACCTAAATATAATGACCTAGCCCTAAGATCTTTAGCCTCATTCTTGATAACAAAAATCATGTGACAAATATTTCAAACTGTTGGTTCTGGAAATATTGACATGTGGCTTCACATTTATTCTGAGTGTTTTTGTGTTTATGTTTTGTTCCAAATTGCCGGACACCTTTCTTTAAAATATCATGTTAACATGATTTTCATTACGTCTACCTACTGGCTTCAAAAGCTAACCTTTTACTCTAACTTGCAGGAAAATGTTGAGGGGAAACATTGTGATCGCTGCAAGCCAGGATTTTATAACTTGAATGAAGGAAACCCCGAGGGCTGCTCTGAGTGTTTCTGCTTTGGCGTTTCTGACGTCTGCGACAGCCTTTCCTGGCCCGTCAGTCAGGTGCGGGTGCCTTCCAGGAGCCAGGACTTAATGACCGCCCCTTAAATGAGCTTTCTAGAAGTAGTGTGACGAAGCCACAAGGCCAAGTTTCCCCTGTGATGCCGCTCTCAGTCGTCTGGAATGACTGTGGGCATGAATCAAAGGCAGCCCCTGCTGAAGTGTTGCCTGTTTCTTTCTAGGTCGTGTGTTTGTCCCCTCATACATTTCCCTATCAACAGAGATTGCGGTATTGTAGAATGCAACGTGTTCGATGTGTTCTGTGGGGAAGTGCGCCCAGCTGGGGGGTCAGCTCTCCACACTGGTCTCAGGCCAGGAAGCACACCAAGACAGGGAGACCGTGCTGAGTTTTCCAGCTCGAAGAAGCTGGAGAGGGTGGGAGCGGCAGCAGGTGGCACAGGGATTATGAGGGCAGGCAAAATGTCCCAGGTTGTTTTAGGAATGAGGAGTTCTGGGGAACGACTAGGCGGGGGCTGCCGAGTGGTGATGAACAGGGACAAAATGTGGTGGCTCGAGGTGAAGGAGGAGCAGCAGGGTGGAGGACTTGCCCATGGTAACCACCGCTCCGCCCCATGCCCCACCTCAGGGACCTGTATCACCAGCGTTGCCTGGGGATGGGTGTGCTATGCACCGAATCTCCTTCCCCCTCCTCCTTCCCTGCCCTCAGGATGGTGAGGAGTGGGGCAGTCTGGGGAAGGGGGCGAGGGAACTGAGCAGTACTTGAGAATGGAGGTGAGTACCTATCTGTGATCACTTGTCACCTCTAAGTAGATGACAAATTGGGAGGATGGAATCTAGAGTCTATTATTATACACTTTTCAGCATTTGGCTAAAAAGCAGGGGTGACAATGAAGGAGAAGTCATACTTAGCCAAAGACATTTTATTCAATATATTTATTAAGTGGTTTGCTATGTTTTAATCTAAAAAGTACGTTTGTGATCTTCACTCCTCTGCTCCCCTATTTGTTTATACTTGGTTTGGATTTGAGGGATGTGTGGCTTGTTCTCAGGTTTTCTGGCCCTTTGACAAGTACAAGGGTCACAGGTCCTGAGGTTCTATGGGCACCGTGTGTTAACTGCATCCCTAGCTAAGTTCCTGGGTCTCTCTTCATTGTGAACACATTAGCTCCAACCTGGGTGAAACCTAAGGTGACTTCTTCAAATTCTAAAATTCTGGGACCCTTTTTTTAAGGTGAAGGATATGTCTGGGTGGCTGGTCACCGACTTGGTCAGTCCAAACAAGATCCCATCTCAGCGCGATGCATTGGGCGGACGTCACCAAATGCATTGGGTGGACGTCAGCATCAACAGCACGGCGGTCATGCAGCGGCTCGCTTCCAAGTACTACTGGTCGGCTCCGGAGGCCTATCTCGGAAATAAGGTACTTCCGGTGATGGTGTCTTCGACGGAGATCGCAGAGCGCATTAAAAAAGAACTTCCGTTGGCATTTTAAGTAGTCTTACTGGTCACTTGGATGTTTGACAGAAAATCGTGCAGCATCCACCCACACACGACTCACACGATCGTTTTATCTTTGTTTCACCTTTTGTCACATACAGCATGAAAACGGGAACTTCGTTCCTGGGCCCATCGCAGGCAGTCTGTTGTGTGACATCCGTCCGGAAACGGACCTCCTACTTGCCTCTGGGTCACTTGGGTCCTAGTGAAGTTTCAGGCATGGTCCTGTCCATTTAGTTAGCTATGTGCTTATCCTGGCCTGGCCTTCCGCGGACACTTGGAAAGGTTGTGCACAGGGACTGTGGCACTGTCCCTGGGTTCATTATCATGGTGACTGTGACTCACAGAAAGTTCCCATCTAGGAACACAGAATCCTTTCCATTTTTTAAAAGATTTTATTTATGAGAGAAAGGAAGGGAGAGAGGAAGAGAGGGATAGAAACATAGATCAGTTGCCTCCTTCATGCTCCCAACTGGGAACCTGGCCCACAAGCAAGACACACACACCCTGACCAGGAATCAAACTGGGGACCTTCCGGTTCACAGGCTGGTGCTCAGTCCACTGAGCCTCACCAGGCGGGGCACAGTCCTTTCCATTTTAAGAAAATGCCAAAGGGTGATTCTGCAAAGTACATAGTTGGTTAATGTGATTTAACTTTTCCCCTCTGTGACTTAGCCTCTTTTCCCTAGTTACAACACTGCTCTCCAGATTCTGATTAATCTGAAAATATATTCAGTGGAATCTCACTCAATAACAATAGCTCTCTACTCATCTCTCTCGTGACTTTGGTTTGTTTTCATATAGTGATGTTTTCTTAGTAATGTAAATCTTATAGCCTGGGAAATTTCTAGTTAATTTGATGATTACATTTTAATTTTATAGATCATTTTATATATGTTTAAGTAGTGTTTATTTTTGAAAATGGTTATTTCCCCATCAAGTTATAATCATAAAATATATTTTCTATTCATAATATGACCATATCACCAAAAGTCAGTATTTTTTGTGTATTTTTAGAGTGTTTTTGTTTGTTTTTTTAATCTCATGAAATCACCTCTCTAATTTATGGTATAAAGATTGGATTGTGAACATTTCATCATTGTAACGTACCTGGAAAAAATAAAATATCTATATTACATCAAAGAATATCTAATCAGGAAGAAAAACCTTTAGTTCTTTTTTTAGCTGATTGAACATGTCTTTTATCATTCTCCTACAAACTCCTCACCCCCTAGAGTATTTAAATGAAATAAATGTCTATTTTTATATGATTAGCAGGCATTTATAGTAATTTACCTTGGGACCTCCAAGGAGTACTAAATATTCACATAATATGCTTGCTTTTTACTGCCTTTAATATGAGGAGTTCATGTCCCTTTAATATGAGGAGTTTTGTGTCCCCTCTGTGTCCCTGCACATCAGGGCCACTCAGGCCCCTGAGAGCTGGCGGTTTCCAGGTGGCTCTTGCAACCACGCCCTCTTGCCGAGGGGCTCTGATCCTGCCCCGGTGCTCACTCCCTCTTCAACTTTCCAGCTGACAGCGTTCGGGGGCTTCCTGAAGTACACAGTGTCTTATGATGTTCCAGTGGAGACAGTGGACGGGGACCTCACGTCTCATGCTGACGTTATCATTAAGGTAATCGCTTTTACCTTGCTTTGCTAGGGAGCTCGGGAGCTGAGAGGGGTGACAGTTTTCTGGTGCAAAGTGGCTAATAAGTGAGGCCATGGCAGCAAGGAGCTCACAGCCAAGTGGCTATTTAGCAGTGATTCACCTCCTCTGGGTACCAAGAGCCCGAGTGTGAGAATTCTGTCTTTGGGCCCATTTCTGGGCAGCACCTGTCACTCTTCCCTTGATCCTGCAGCTGACCAATGTTGTCACAATTTAAAGGTAGATGAGATTTCGTTCTAACATTGGAACTGCCTTTCTGCCCCTTCAAGTCCCCCTACCCCTCCTGCCACGTTGCCTCCCCGAATGAATGGTTAGGCGGCAGTGCCTCATGTGGGGACAGGAGGTACGTTGCCATCTCTATCCTCAGTCTTCACCCCTCCTGTCCCTGGTCCCTTTATCCTCACCCCTCCTCTCCTCTGTCACAAAAAGCCCCGGTTCCGCCTCACCCGGAAGGATTCCCGGAGAGGTAAGAAACTATTCCAGGTCTTGTCTGCAGTGTCTGCGCTCTGCTCATGTTTCCTCCAATAGCCCCGATCTGTCTCCAACCCACAGCAACTGCAAACTACGAGCTAGATGCATATTTTGTTAGCAGCCATTTTTAATTTTTAACAGAAAATTTCACAGTAATTGTAAGAAAACCTAGAGGTATATTTATTTACTTTCTCTACTTTTGTTCTTCAGCTAAAGCTTGGTTGCTTTGAGGAAAACTGTGGGCCAAAACATGATCTCGGTTCTTTTCTGACGTCCCAGCAAAGGAGGTGGCTTTTAGATTTACTATTCACATCCCTCTGAGAGGAACACAGTAAAACATCTCTGATTGTTCTGGACCAAGGGTTATAGACCCCATTACACAAGAACCTGTGCACAAATGAAAAGCTGTGTTGCTGAATACAAAATTTGCTTTCATTACTTGATCATAAAGTTGAATTACAAACACATGTCCTCTTGTTTTGAAATGTCAGGGAAATGGACTCACTTTAAGCACCCAGGCTGAGGGCCTGACATTGCAACCCCACGAAGAGCACTTTAATGCGGTGAGACTCCTGCCTGAGAACTTCCGAGATTTTAATAACAAAAGGGAGATAGATCGAGATCAGCTGATGACGGTCCTTGCCAATGTGACCCATCTCTTGATCAGAGCCAACTACAATTCTGCGAAAATGGCCCTTTTCAGGTACATATTGAAAGGGAGGGAATACTTACAGTGAGCTTACTTTGCTCTTGTCATTGTTTATTATTATATATTTTAAGCTTAGTATATTTTACTCAATTATTTGAAGGACACAGCTAGTAGAACTGGCTGCCTTAACATTATTGTTATTACTATAATTTTATTGAAGACATAAGAATAGTTGTCTCTGTATTAGATCCAAATGCATCTGGTAAGAGAGAGACCTGATGTCAGGATCAGAAACTGTCAGGGCAGTTTTCTGAGAAATACCTGGTGAGTTCACGGTTGCCTGGACCACAGTGCATCTGGTTTCTACCCTCCTGATGTTAGTGGTCTTATATTTTGCACATTCCTCCTAAGCTAATGTGTCTGTCCTTAGTAATTTTATTACTTTGAGAATGTCAGTTTCTGGCACTGCTAGGCTAAGCATAAACATTGAATGCAGATAAAACAAATGTAGAATTGTACATTTAAGGATAATTTCTCCATATTAGAGCTGAGACAGTTGAACGTGTTAATTTTTCTGAAGTGCTTCAACTTGGAATGAGTGGCATTGATTTTTCCCACAACCGTCTTTAGGTGGCAGCATGTCTTTGCACTAAATGTCGGAGGTGTTTCCAGGGAGTAACGACAGCTCCAGAAAGTGCATATGAAAATCTTCAGTTACTTAATAACAAAAAACATCACATCATTGCTTTGTTTGAGTTTGTCTTGTTTTAAGAATTTGTCCTCATGTGAGATGTTATTTGTGAGTAACTCACACAGTGACCCCTGTCTCGATGTGTAGGTTGGACTCCGTCTCTCTGGATACAGCCAGCCCTAATGCCATAGACCTGGCACTGGCCACGGAAGTGGAGCTCTGCGAGTGTCCCCCAGGCTACGCAGGGGTCTCCTGCGAGGTAACACTCCTCCCGTCCCACGGTCTTCCGTCCTTTTCCTTTTTAAGGGAGGAAAAATGCATTGAAGGTGATACAGTAATATACACTTGAATTTTAAATGTGGAAACCCAGTGCGCCTACACTTTAGACTTCTAGGGACTGTTGGGTAGTGGAAGCCACAGTGTTTGAAGAACTGTGGTTCCTCTACCAGGGGCGCCACTCTGAGCTCTTTCTGTGTGTTACCTCATTTAACCCTGACAAAACCACAGCAGGCAGGCGCTCCTAATGCTTTCTGTTCTTCAGACTGAGGAACTGAGGCACAAAGAGATTAAGTAACTTGACCAAGGTCACATGGCTAGAAGGTGGTCAAATCAGAATTTGAACTTCATTCGTCTGGTAAGCACCACGTGATCCTGACTCTCATTGTTTACGACTGACTGTAATTATGAACATCTGTCATCGGTTGTGATTTCTTGGCAATTTTTA
This sequence comes from Sturnira hondurensis, assembly GCF_014824575.4. NCBI lineage: Eukaryota > Metazoa > Chordata > Mammalia > Chiroptera > Phyllostomidae > Sturnira > Sturnira hondurensis. Next base: position 3,284,238 of record NW_028079344.1, on the reverse strand, counting down.
TAAAGTGAGAACATTGAACCCTTAATTGTTTTTATGAGTATTAATTATAAACTTTGTTGTTAATAAGTTGGCATAATGCCTCTTGGTGTTACTATTTAACTAAATATTTCTATTTTAAATATTTTTATGTTTTTTTAAGCAATGAACTTTTATTTAGATCTCGAACATTTATTTTTAGGCCCAGCAAATGTTAGTAGGTCCTAATCCTTGAGTGTGAAATTCTTAATAGATAAACAACTCTAATGCCACCTCATGGTACGTGGCATACCTGAATAGGCGAGCCTACAGCCTGCAGGCCAGTAGAATCATGGAAGTAGAAACTGAGGCCAGCTCCACCAGGAGGGGGCAGCAGTGAACAAATGCTGCTGGATATCCAGTCCTGGGCTTTGGAGGGAAATTTGCAATGTGCATGGGCTGATGACTGAAGTAAGAACAAGAAGCTTAATACACGTTCTCAAGTGTATTTGTTAGGCAGAAGAAATTATTTACTCAGACTCTTACTCAGAAGCTGATTTAAAAATCAGGAATGGACGTTTTGGTAGCACTGGAGCCACCCCACAGAGCTCCAGGCAGCTCTGCCCAGGGCCCATCTGCAGACAAGGGGAATGTGTCTGTGTAGAAGTGTTAAGGAACTTTCCCAAGGTCACTGTGAATGAATGCATTTATATATTACCTGTAGAATGAAAATACTCCTTAAGAATCCTTATAATAATAACAAATCCACACCCCCTCCTACCATGCCCCTTGCAAGCATGTGCTGGCCTCCAAATCAATTGTTCCCCAGTCCACACTCTCCACATGTTTCCTGTCTGCTGTAGCCCTGGGCAGGCTGTGCACATGGGTCCTGGAGGTGCACGCACCTGGCTTTGAACCACTCCACTGGCGCAATGGGCACATTGTCTAACTGCTCTGTGTGCCAGATGCCATATCTATAAAATAGAGGTAATACTCCTCAAGGGTGATACAAGGACTAAATTAATGTCTGTGTCTGGAGTGGTTCTCTGTGCCTCAGAGACAGGGAGTGGCATCCTTGGGTGCCCACATTGCCTGTCTGGTGCTCAGACCCCCCCGAAGCACACCTATAATGTTTGCTCAGTTAAAGTGGTGTAGTTTGACTCAGGCACGCATTTGAACACTTTGGTAGCAACATTTAGTGAATTTTAAGCAAAAGAAAAAAATAAAGTTGAGAGAAAAAATCCTCTGATAGAAACACTGTGTGTTGTGACATGATTTCTAACATTATTGCAGTGGAATATCATGAAGGTGTCTTCTGACTCATTAAGTTTTTATGTACATGCTTCTACCTTCAGAAAGAAATGAGGAACTGGAATATGGTGATGGTAGCATAACTTGGTAAATTTACTAAATATGTCTTTGAATGGTATTCTTAAATCGGATGCATTTGTAGAGGCACGTGAATGATGCCTTGATAAAGATGTTTGGGGAAAATAAGAAAAAAGAAAAGACATTAGTTTCCCTTTCATGGACAACTGAGCAGTGTGTGTTTTTAACATGCTGGGAAGATGTGTGTGTCGTGGACAAAGGTACCTTCAGCAGCACGGGTCACCTGGCCTTCTTTTGCAGTCCTGCCTCTCTGGCTATTACCGTGTGGATGGAATACTCTTTGGAGGAATTTGTCAGCCCTGTGAATGCCATGGCCATGCAGCTGAGTGTGATATTCACGGCGTTTGCCTTGTGAGTCTTTCCCAAACCTTGAGCGATGTACCCCCATCCCAAAGTCAACTGCTGTACAGAAGTTTTGGGGTTTTTTTTTAAATGATTCCTCCACAGGAGAATGTCTCTGCCCTTGAAGACCCCAAAGGAAATCTGCAAATTTAAGTTCATGTCATAAAATGTTTCCTGATTTTTCCCTTTTGGGGAGGTAAATACATGCATTGGTGACAGTGAAAAAGGAATATATAACTTCAATGTGGGTTTTTATTAAAACAATGAAAAGTAATGCTTTACTTTGCAAGATTATAAAGCCATAAAAAGCCATATAAAGTTAGACAATGTTGCCCATTGATTAAATGAAAAGGATCAGATATTTTAAATGCAAGTACAAGGAGTTTTAAACATTATATTGCATGATATATAAGGAAAGGGACAATAAAACTAATATTTGCTTGTAGAATATTTAATGCTTTATAGCTGTTAGCTCAGATCAGCTCTTTGAACAAGCATTTCTTTTGTGCAGTATGAACTGAAACAGGGCTTAACAAATATGTAGTTAGTCTCGAGAATGAACTTTGGGCAGATACAGCGCTAGACCTGCTTTTTAACTTCAGTCAGGAATTCTTTTAGGCTCTTGTGTCTGGTAACCAGGCCACACTCTTGAATTTTAGTGGATTTGCTCCTCATAAAGGGAGTGAGCGCATGTGTTAATTAGCTGAACTCCACCCATCCTACAGGGATGTGTTCCCGCTCTTTCCAAAGAGATTGATTGATTCCCAGGGCAAGGGAACATTAATTATCTGAACCACGGAGGAGATCTTGGCAAGATGCCAGGGAAGGCTTTCTCTCTCCAGAGCCTAATTTTTCTTTATTCTGAAAGTAAAGCATTCATTTTGTTCTCTTGTTCAATTTTTTGTTCTGTAAATAACGCAGCAATAGAGCAGCGTGAGGTGATGGTTTGCACAGACTCGGTCCTGTAGGGTCAGTTTCCTCAGCTTGATGAGGTTGCTGCCCTGGGAGCATCTCTCCCTTTGCCATCAGGGTTTGCAAGGTGAGCCTCGGGAGGCCTTTGCCCGTGTTGGCGGTGGTCAGCAGGTGGTGGTTGTGCCACCTGTGTCTCTAGCTACAGGCAGGCTAAAAGAGTGTTTGCACATGCCTCTGGTAATATGTATTTACAACGATGTAAACTCACATGCAAGTGGAAATGCTAAATAGCAACTGCTTGAAAGCTTTAATGACAATAAGTGATAATTTTTATAGTGTTAAAATTTTTTGAAATAATTTTGAGTTTACAAAAGAGTTACAAAAACAGAGTCCCTGGGTAACCTTCACCCTGCTTCTCCTAATACAACTTGCATAACCATAGTAGTTATCAAAACGAAGGAATTAACACTGGCACAGCCCCACCAACTAAACTAGTGACTTCATCCGGATGTCATCAGTAGTTCCTCTCATGTCCCCTTTCCTTCAAACACAGGATCCCGCACGGCATTCATTCTTCTCACCTTCTTCAATCTGTGACAGTTTCTGGTCTTTCCTTGTCTCTCGTGACTGGTGCTTTTGAAAAGTGCCGGACCGTCTGTGCAGTGTTCCTCAGCTGGGGCTGGTCTCTTCTCTCATGATTAGGCTGAGGTTATGCAGTTTGGGTGGGTAGACATGGAGGGGATGTGCCATGAGTGCCCCCATTAGGGTTCATGGGTCACCGTCTTCTCCTGTGCATGTTAGCCGGGGTCACTCAAATAGGGTGGTGTCTGCAAGAATTTCCCACTGTAATTTTCCTTTTTTAAATAATAAATATTTGAAGAAGCAAAAATAATAAAAATTTGGATCGACATATCGATATTGAAACTTGGTAGTATTATTTGTCTGTTTAATCTAACTTAGCTTTTTTCTATTTTTTAAAAGAAACCTTAGTTCTGCTTTTTGTACAACTGTGTATAGCCTTGGCCTTGTAGTTAGCTATCTGGCTTCCAGAATTTAACTTTTTATTTATAGTTTATTAGAGAGCAGTTTCCATTTGTTCTTAGTGCTCCTATTTGTTTTTTCATGAGATTTTATTCTTTAAGAGCAGTTTGAGGTTCACAGCAACATAAGGAGGAACAGAGGTTGTCCATATACATCCTGCCCGCACACCCTCCCACACCCAGCCCCCACCACCCAGTGCTGCTGTGCACAGTCCCTGTGCCCACACTGACACCTAACCATCACCTGAGGCCCACAGTTTACTTCACGCTTAGCCGTTTCTCTGAGGTCTCTCTATTCTTAGGCAAAAGAGAAGCCAATTTTTTGTTGCCTTGCGAAGAAAGGAGCATAAAATGCAGTTGTGCATGTCTTGGGCCCTCATGTTTTTCCTTTCCACTCAAGAGACAATGTTTTCACCCTGGCTGGTGTGGCTCAGTGGATTGAGCACTGGCCTGCGAACTAAAGGGTCACGGGTTCGATTCCTAATTAGGGCACATGCCTGGGTTGCGGGCCAGGTTCCTAGTAGGGGGCACTCAAGAGGTAACCACACATTGATGTTTCTCCCCCTCTCTTTCTTCCTCCCTAAAAGTAAACAAAGAAAATATTTGAAAAAGAAACAATGTCTCCCACCACAAAGTTGTTGAGGCTTCCATCCTTCATACAGCAGATTGACCAGCAGAGATGGTCACTTAGAGGGCCACACTGCGAAAACACTGGAACAAACCCTCCTCAGGTTCTTTTACAAAACTATATAATAGTTTTCCCAAAGAGAGAGAAGACCCCATATGGCCCTTTGAGCAAAAAGAATGTATCACAGATATTTTGCAATTGTACATAATTAAGTATACTTTAATGAAACTAGTTATTTTATATAATACTTTCAGGGCAGCCATATAGCTGCCTACCAAGGCCAGTTGCATTTTTAATTATTTGCATTAATTATCAAAACCAGGGTTATAGGGGAATGGGGAGACAAAAAGAATCTAAGACATTGCTACCAAAATATCATCTGAGGACCAGTAGCATGGATGTCATCTGGGAACTTTTTTTGGGAATGCAGATTTTCAGGCCCCTCTCAGACCTCCAAATCAGAATCAGTGTTTAATATAGGTGATTTGTTTGCACATTCCAGTTAGGAAGCTCTGGTCTAGGACAACCCTAAATGAAACTTGTGAAACCCTGGTACAAAAGGATGTAATACAAGTGTGTATAGTCCCCAGTTTTAGTATATGGGAAAACTTTTATCAACCTCAGGAATTGTTGAAAAGAATATAGTTCAGAAACTGGACACATTTAAATCGTTGGATGGAGAACATCCAATAGATGCTTGTAAAATGAGCACTTCTAAGAGAAAGGGTGTAAAAGGAAATGGAGCAGGCTGAACACTGGGCGAGAGGCAATGAGAGGAGAGGATCCACAGTTGGGACTCGGGGGGAGAACAGGCAAACGTGGGTAGAGGTCATAGGAGGAAGCACTGGATGGCACCGGCACAGGGTGGGGCCGATGGGGAGGCCTGGGGAGGCAAGGCTGTGCAGAATAGTGCTGGGTTCCCGAGCCATGAAACTGCCCAGGCGTTCAGCAGCGCCCTCAGCTGGTGTGGCCATCTCCTTTCTCCTGCACACCTCTGTCCCCCTAACTCAGGGTGGTTTCACTATCTGAAGAGATGTTTTAAATGAGGAAAATAAGTTGTTTACTTTTATCTATGTATTTCCCATTTTTGTTGCTCTTCATTCCTTGAAATAAACCCAAATTTCATCTGGATCATGCACCTGCCACCTGAAGAAGAGTTTCATTGTTTCTCCAGTGCAAGTCTGATGGCCAACAATTTCTCTTATCTTTCTTTTATCTGAAAAAGGTTTTCTTTTCTAAAAAAGCATACTTTATTGATTATGCTATTATAGTTGTCCCAATTTTCCCCCTTTGCCTCCCTCCACCCCAAACCCTCATTCCCTTCAGCAATCCCCCGCTTAGTCCCTGTCCATGGGTCATGCATGTAAGTTCTTTGGCTTCTCCATTTCCTATTCTATTTTTAGCCTCCCCCTGTTTTGTACCTACCAACTATACTTCTTAATCTCTGCACCTTCCCCCTCAGGCTCCCCCTGATAACCCTCCAGATGATCCCTATACCCATGATTCTGTTCCTGCGTTGGTGGTTTGCTCAGGTTTTCTTATTTTAGATTCAGTTGTAGATGTGAATTTGTTGCCATGTTAATGTTCATCATTCTGATCTTCTTATTCTTAGATAAGTTCCTTTAACATTTCTTATAATAGTGGCTTGGTGATGATGAACTGCTTTCGTTTTAGCTTGTCTGGGAAGCACTTTATCTGCCCTTCCATTCTAAATGATAGCTTTGCTATAGAGAGTAATCTAGGTTGTAGGTCCTTGCTTTTCATCACTTTGAATACTTCTTGCCAGTCCCTTCTAGCCCGAAAAGTGCCTTTTGAGAAATTAATTGACAGTCTTATGGAAACTCCTTTGTAGGTAACTCTCTGCTTCTCTCTGGATGCTTTTTAGATTCTCTCTTTATCTTTGATCTTTCATATTTTAATTATGACATGTCTTGCTGTGGTCCTCTTTAGGTCTAATTTGTTTAGTATTCTCTGTGTTTCCTGGACTTGTGTGTCTATATCCTTCACCAAACTGGTAAAGTTTTCTTTCATTATTTTTTCAGATAAGTTTTTGGTTTCTTCACCTTCCTCTTCTTCTGGCATCCCTGTGATTCAGATGTTCGTACGTTTGGAGATGTCTCAGAGGCTCCTTAGTGTAGCTTTGTTTTTCTGAATTATTTTTTTCCTTGCTGTTCTGACTGAATGCTTTTTTTCCCTTATGTTCTAAATTGTTGATTTGATTCTCAGCTTCATCCCTTCTGCTGTTGGTTCCCTGTAGAGTTTTCTTTATTTCATTTCATGTAACCTTCGTTTCTGCATCACCGTGGATGCTTCTCACCCAAACAATACTGATGCTGATGCCTGTAGAAGGAGGGTTCTCCATCTCTCTTCCCCCAATTTTACCAGTTGGTACACACCATTCCTCTATAGGCAAGAGCCCTCTCTCCTCATGATATGTCTATTTATTTACCTGCCTGTTTTCTGTCTAGGCTCATGCATTTCAGATTTCCCCAGACTTAGACAGTGTGAGCATATCCAGTAGTTTTTGATTCCATAATGAATATTGTTTGGTGAATATTATTATATTGTTGAGATTGTTGAGTTTTTAGATTTTGTTGCTTTCTTTTTTGGAGTTTTCTAAATCATTTTTTAAAATTAATGTTCAAATACAATTGTCTCCATTTTCCCACCACCACTTTCCCCCATCCCACCCACCCCCACTTCCTTAAAGGACTTGGAAATTTGTTTTGGTCCGCAGTTCTTGTAGTTTAGCGTGATTGTTCAAGGTTTCATTTAGAAATGTTGTCCAGTGTTTGTTTTTATAGCCTTTACTCTATGGATGGTGTAGTTCTGCTAGGAACTACTTTTCCTTCTGGGGTTTCCACCAAATGTGCTGGGTGTTTGCTAGGGTCTCCCCACACTCACTGCTGAGAATTCTTGTGTCTCCAAGCTCTGTGCAAGTTCTGAGTTTTTCAGCTTATAGGCCACCTGTCTTTCTTTGGCCTCAAGAATTTGTATTCCACACACAAGCAGCTTAGTATTCAGGAGCTATTTGGAGGGGTCTCCTATGTAGCTTTCTGGAACTCTTATTCTCAGAAGTTCCAGCCCTCTGCCAAAATTCCAGCAGGTTCTGCCTCCCCAAACTCTGGTCTCTGTCTCCTCAACTCAGTAAGAACCCCCACTCTGCCCCAAAGCATTTCCAGGCAGAAGGCCCTGTAATCAGAGGCCTCGTCCTCCAGCCCGGTTCTCTCAGTCACAGGCCTGCTGTTGTTCAGGGCCTGAAAGCCATTACTTGACAGACTTTGTCCCTGTTCTCTCGTTGTTTCCCGCAAAAGGGCAAGAATGGTGTTGGCTACTCTGAGGTGGTCAGAAATGAAAGCTCTTCCATTTACACAAACTAAAAATTTTGCTAGTTAATCTGGCAACAGGCAACCCCTCCTATAAGACTGTCATGGCTTTGTGTTTTATCTTTTTTTTACTTGTACCTCAAGCTGTTTTTAGATGAACCTGAGAATCCTGTACAGAACCCAGAGCTGAGTCTTCTTTTCATGCATGTGTCCTAGGCTTGTGGACACAACACGACCGGGGACCACTGTGAGCAGTGCCTGCCCGGCTTCTATGGGCTGCCTGTCCGAGGGACACCCGGGGACTGCCAGCCGTGTGCCTGCCCGCTCTCCTCAGCCTCCAACAAGTAAGCCTGGCCTTTGCTTGATGTGATCAGGATTTCCATGCAGATGTGTCCCGGTGCCTTCAGAACAACTCTGTGTGCAAGAAGAGTGTGGATTTTGCCCAGCAGTAATTAATAAGGATTTTAAATGGAGGAATGGATTCTCTTTTATAAAAAAGAAAGTTTGGTGCATTAGGTTATGTAAGGAAAGTTGTGTGATGGCAAGGATACTTACATACTTTTTTTTCCTTTTGGTCTATAGCTGGTCATTGGTTCTGTCACAAGTATGTATTGTGTGCCTGCCACTGGGGTAGGAGGTATAAGGGGATACAGAGATGAATAAAACATGTTCCTGGGCTTTAAAGTGTTTTACATAATGACCAAAATATTCAGCCTTTAAAAGAGCTAAATTCACTTAACTGGTTCCACAAGTACTTATTGCATGTCTGCTGTATCCTGGGTACCATGGTAGGTGCTCGAAGTATCAGACTTCATCCAGGGCTGCCAGCCCTGGAACCCACAGTGTGGTCAGGACCACAGTGGAGGAATGTCCACTGCCTGATGGGAACCTGCCAGGAGTGATTCTGTGGAAGCTCTTGATCTGAGACTTGAAGGATGAGAAGGAATTTGAAGGCAGCAGAGAAGGGCATCCCAAGCAGGAGGACTGAGTAGCTCAGTCCGAGGCGTGGTAGCTCAAGCATGTCCTGTTTGAGGGTGCAGATGGTCCAGGAACACAGCAGGGAGGGGAGGTGCTGGGGACAGTCACATGCAAGGCCTCGTGTGTCATGCTGGGCCTGTGTCTCCTGCAAGCCACTCTCTCACTGGTTTGCCCTTTAGTGCCTCCTCCACCTTCACCCAAAGAATTCCCCCATGGGGATTTCAGCGTATAAACAAACACAATCAGGACTACTGTGCTGAAACTGTGAGGGACTCTCATCCACCCCCACATCTCCCTTCACAGGCCTCCCCAAGGCTCAGGAATAGGATGAAGGGACCCTGGTGAGCAGAGAGGTTCTTTGGGAAAAGGTGATTTTGGGAAGTGTGTAAGTGAGCTCGCTTTTGGCCAAGGTGGCCTGGGCTCTGAGGCGGGCAGACCAGTGCCAAGGAACCCAGAGGAGAGGAACTCTCCCAGAGGAGAGGCCTCCAGAGGCAGGCCTCCTGGAGGAGGTGACAGCTGAGCTGGGCATTGGGGATCCATCCGGTGAACCCTGGCAGAGAGGGGGAGAAGTGCACTCTGGGTTGAAAGGTGAGCAGGAGCTGGGAGTAGAGAGTGTCCAGTGCCTCCGTGGGGTGCGTTGTGAGGCCAGGGGACTTGGGTTCTGGGCTAAGGATTAAGGATCCAGTGAAAGTTTGTAGGGATAAGAGTGGTAGAAATTAAACACTTACACTGTTTAAAAATTCTACACCTCTCACTGGAAAATTATACTCACTTCTAACATTTTGACAGTTTCAGCCCCAGCTGCCACCTGGATGACGCAGAAGAAGTGGTCTGTGACCAGTGTGCCCTGGGGTACTCTGGAATTTGGTGTGAGAGGTACGCTGTGTTGCTCAGCTGTTTCCCGAAAGTTGCATCTAAAAAATTACTTTAATATAATTTCTATGTGTTTATTTTTAAATAGGTAGTTAAGTGTGGTTTTAGAGTTTGGGTATGTAATTATTATTTCATATAATTATAGAGAAAAGCCAGTATGTCGATTTAAAATTTAATGTTGGAACTGCCTGAGAAGCTTTTGAGAATAGTGTTTGAGCTCCTTGAACTAATATGTGTTCTCATCAATAACAACGCGAATCAGCAAGGAGTTGGTGTTTACTGTTCATACACTTACATATCCCATCACACCGAACAGTTCCATCCGGGAGGGATGGCTTGATTAATAGCTGTCTTCTGGATCCCGCAAGCTTGTGTTGTCTGTTCCCGTGTCACATGTAAGTCTCCGTGCCACTTCTGGCTACAGTCCATAGGACAGGGTGACATCCCTGGGTGCTTGGGCACGCATCCAGCTGGCCTGGGGCCGGCTGCACACGCCCCTGGATTTACGGCTCATTTTGAAGCACCCCTCAGTCTTCTCAGTGAGTGAAGGAAGTCTGTGAGTGCCCGAGCTCGGAGTTACATTCCTTCCACAGTAAATCTTACGTAACAAGAGTCAGTCTGATGGATTGACTATTCAGAGAACCCCTGGGTGGTGGAGTAATGTCTAGAGAAATTGCATTTATCTGGATCCCTCTTTCAATCTTTTATGCAGATGTGCTGATGGTTACTATGGAAACCCGACAGTGCCTGGGGAATCCTGTGTTCCCTGTAACTGCAGTGGGAATGTTGACCCCTTGGAGGCTGGCCACTGTGACTCTGTCACTGGAGAATGTCTGAGGTGCATTGGGAACACGGATGGCGCCCATTGTGAGAGGTGTGCTGACGGGTTCTACGGGGACGCTGTGACCGCTAAAAACTGCCAGGGTGAGCGTATGGGTTGTGAAGTCTCTGTCCATTTACCTACAGGTGTCAAAAAATGCCGCAGTACCTTTGCCTGAGTGGTTCTAGTGTTAACGCTGGGTGTAGACCCAAGACCTGAGCCGTCCTGTCTACCTTAGGTTAGCTTGATCAGTTACTCACCTAAAAACGGTGCACGTTTCCATCTGAAGTAAAAGCAGGACTTTACAAAGTACAGGGCAATGCTCCCAGGGACGGCGATGAAGGGAAAGTTATGCTCAAAGCCTGTCAGGTTTCTGAGGGAGATTCTGTGGGGTTCCACGGAGGAGATGGGATTGCAAGATGCAGCGTGGGAAATAAGGGCACTTGAGCCCTGGAAGCTGCCATGTCTGCAGTGGTCTGTGCCTGGCCCTGCCTTGCTCTGCGGGTCCTTGGAATTATGGATCAGGTGGAATCACTCACTGAGGAAAGTAAATTTTCCTCTGCCCCCATTGCAAGAATCAAAGCCTAAGGGCCAATATAGGTACTTTTTGTAAAGTTTTTGAAGGAATGAAATATTTAAAATGTGAATTATAAATTTGGGGGAAAACTTCCTATAAATGCGGAAGGCCTACAACGCCATGGTAACATGGAGACACAAGAGGGTGCTAGCGTCACAGGAAAGACACTTTTACTGGCTCCTGCCAGGAGATCCACAAGGTTTCACAGCCTGGGCCAGGCCCCTGATCTTCTGCAGTGCGGCCACCTTGCCAGGTAATCACATCATATTTGTGATACCTCCTGTTTTTATAAGGCTTCAAAGCTCATGGAATACTTTTACAACTCTTGTGTCATTTCTTTTCATCTTTACTGTAAACCTTGATGAACTATTTCTTAGTGTGTTGCTCATTTGTTAAGTATCTGTTACTTCCTATGCACTGTTGGAAGTACTGTGATCGGACTTGGAAATGTATGGTTCAAGTCTAAGGGACTCTGTGGGGCTGCCTCTACTTGTCTCAAGCATGGCCCTGGGGTGATTAGGGTAAGTGGATAGTGGGATGTCAGATCCCAACAAAGAAGGTTCTGGATTGGTCAGTTTGCATAGGAAAGGCGTGGCAGCTATTCACTTTCTGTAGGAATTGAAGAGTCATAGGAAGGATAGTCTCTCCAGAGTCTGCAAGGTCCCAGAAGTCAAAGCATCAGAAATGCAAGAAACATAAAGGCATGCCTGATACAAAGAGTTAGCAGAGTTCAACATTTGGCCACAGGAATGGACAGAGCAGGAACAGGCAGCAGTGAGTGGGGCCCACAGCACTCCATCGCCCTCTGCAGGCGCCAACAGCATCAGTCTGCGGGCACCAGAGAAAACCTCTGGTGACGAAGGGGCCCGGTGCTCCGCTTCTCAGCCCAGGAGACGGAATTCCTTCTGACTTCCTGTTCCCAGCGCCTTGCAGCTCCGCCCGTCACCGTCACCGCAGTGCGCTGCTGCTGCTGCTGCACAATGCGCCGGAGCTGCAGATGCCTTGCCCTTTTCCTTTCCTTTCACACCATTGCACCACGTGACCGGAATGGAGTATTTTCAGAGTCCAAGCACTCATGATATTGTGTCAGTGAGAATATTAAATACTTTAAATTAAGCGCATATTGACAGCTGTGGGATGAATATCAATTTATCATTTCTCATACCCATTAAACTGCATCACTTTGAAAAGATGGTGGATTATGTGGCGTTAATCATCAACATTATAACTGTAAATAAAACCAAAAAGTCTGGTCTGAAGTTAAGTCTATTGGAGCTACAAATGACTCATGTGTTAGAGCAAGGAAATATTTTTCATTAAATTATGAAATACAGTATTTATCTAGATTGGTATAACTGAGCTTTAAAGTAGTAATAAATATAGGCATAATTGGGGTGAGAGCAAATGACTAGTTTGGTTCTGAAATCTCCACTGCATGTTTTTAAGTGAAGATTGTGTATATACATTGGTGGGTCACTGAAAAAATTTCAAGGAATTTATGAAATTGGTCAAGTTCATTTGCTAATTATTATCTTAATAGCTTCAGTAGTTTTATTTTCTCTGTGATGGTTTCTTCTGCCAACCCTATTTCAGCTTACTCTTCAGGAAAATACTAAATATTTAAAGTTACTGAAAAGCAGTATACGAGTATGTATTTCTTTTTGTTTTGTGACTTGAAACGTGCATGTTTACACATTTTCCTTTGGGGACGAGGGGTCTCACTATGACCACACCCAGAAGTGAACACAGCATGTCTTTGTGTGTGTGTTAGCCTGTGGATGCCACGGGAGGGGCTCTCTCTCTGACGTCTGCCATCGTGAGACCGGACTGTGCAACTGCAAACCACACGTGACTGGACGGAGATGTGACCAGTGCTCGGTAAGATGCCTCCTGGTCCTTGCATTTGTCAGCAATGACCGTAACTGACATCTTAATGCTGGTTCAAACAAAATGAATCTGTGACTGCTAGAAAGAGCTAACGCCCAAAACACAGCTGGTGTGGGCTGTACCTTCCTATCTAGAGGGTGTTTTCCATTCACAAAGGAGTGGAATGATGTCATGAACACTTTGTGATTCTACGAAACATCCCGTTTTTGGTTGGGAAAGCATCCTAATATCATCAGTCACTTGTTAAACGATATTTTGGTTTCCATGATTCTGCCCCTCTGTGCAATAGCATGGCTATTACGGGCTGGGCACAGGGCCTGGCTGCCTGCCCTGTAACTGCAGCCTGTTGGGCTCCGTGTCGGGTGACTGCACAGAGGAAGGCCAGTGTCACTGCGTTCCAGGTGTAGCTGGGAAAAGGTGCGACAGGTGTGCACGTGGCTTCTATGCATTCCAGGATGGTGGCTGTACAGGTAAGTTTTTAAATAAATTATTGAGACTTTATCATAATCCACAGATGTTTCCTTGAGCTCCCCCTTTGTCTCTGAGTCTATTAAGTTCCTTTACTTTTTCTCCTGTTATCATGTAGGATTTTATGCCTTTTGTCTGTTTCCCTGTTCTGAGTACATCCATAAGCTTTGGTCAGGTTCTCCTAAGTGTGTGAGCTTAGATTAATTACTTGGCTTCACTTTCCTCATTTGTAAAATGGAAAAGCTAATTATAATCTCCATCCAGAAGTTATTTTTAAGGCTGTACATAGTCTTTAACATGGCATTTGGCATACAAAAATGCCCAATAAATACCAGCTCTTACCGATCTTCCCACCCCTCCAGGTTTTCCCCAGTCTCTTCTCTGTTTCTCCCACGGTGTCTGGATGACCCCTGTCCCAGCAGCATCTCTTGGCTGGAAGGAGCAACCACTCTCCATGAGACACAGAGGGGTCCTGGGGGTTCTGTGGTCTTTTTTAGGGATGAGAATGGTTTAGATTATTAAGAAAAGGAAATCGTTTGTAGCATCAGCTTTTACCCCTTCCGCTGCACCAGTGGTCCTGACGTGTGACACCACCCTCTATCTTTGCTGTAGCCTGTGACTGTGCTCACACTCAGAACTCGTGTGACCCACACTCGGGGGCCTGTGTCTGTGCTCCTCACACTCAAGGGGTGACATGTGAAGAATGTGAGGCCGGATACTGGGGCTACGACCTGGAGCTCGGATGTCAGGTGTGCACCGTCACCTCTGCATGTTCCTGACTGAGAATTCCTTTGCCACAGCAAGTTTGGTTCCTTTTCTCCTGCCTATCTGCTTGATTTTCACCTGTTCAGTAAGCCGTATTTAAAACCCAGTATGGGTTGTAGGAATCAAAGTGGAAAAAGCAGCACCCTTAAATACATCATTCTAAGTTTTCTTGAAGAATCTAGCTGTGGAATTAATGGTTAGAAGTTGAAAAATGTATTCTAGTGCCTTTTAAATGTATTCTGCAATGTATACTATCTTTCAGAACAAGGGCATAAATCACTTTATTCATGGGGGATGGTTATGTCCAGTCTTCGAGGGTTCTACTTTTCTGTGTAACTTTTTTCAGTTCAACTTAGATATAGTTTGTGTTTTGAAATTAGAAACATTACTTGGCTTCCAAAACGATGAGGCTGGACTGTGTGGACATATGAAGCAGATTGACCTTCAGGTCACAGTCTTGACCCAGTGTGCACATGCCACAAAGCTGCACATACGTCCAGCAGCACAGTCCCTGCCTCCTGTTGGCACAAGGTGAAGCGAATCCATGTAGCAATGACGAGAGAGATCTGCTCGTCTGCATAATTCCCCACAGTTAGTGTTTTCCTGTCATCCCAATGTGGGTACATTATGAAAACATAAAAGCTGCTTTGTATTTAAGGGTTTTTTTTTTCCTTTTCAGGCCTGCAATTGCAGTGGCAAAGGGTCAGCCAGTCACCAATGCGATGTGCTCACTGGTCGTTGCCAGTGTAAGCCTGCATTTGGTGGCCCGAGCTGCAGCCAGTGCTCCCTGGGTTTCCGGGACTTTCCAGACTGTGTGGCCTGTGACTGTGACCGGAGAGGGACGCTGGTGGACACCTGTGAGGAGGAGCAGGGTCTTTGCAGCTGTGCACAGCAAACGGGTACCTGCTCCTGCAAGGTAGGGGTCCTGGGCACTCCACTTCCTTCCTCTCTCTCACTCATCATTCTGACTTTTGGGCATTTAACAGTGTAATTAAGCAGCTAGGTTTCAGATGCATCTCACAAGGTGTTCATACTGCCTTCTAGGTCTGAGTGTAAGTCTGTGTATGCTGTTCGAGAACTATGGGTGGTTCTTCAAGTGGAATTTTTACT
This sequence comes from Sturnira hondurensis, assembly GCF_014824575.4. Classification (NCBI taxonomy): domain Eukaryota; kingdom Metazoa; phylum Chordata; class Mammalia; order Chiroptera; family Phyllostomidae; genus Sturnira; species Sturnira hondurensis. The sequence goes on along the minus strand of NW_028079344.1, from coordinate 3,269,168 downwards.
GATGATTGCAGGTGTCAGACAGTGGCACTGACTGAGCAACTCTGAGTTTTCTATCGAGTGATCCTGTTGGCTGAGCAGTCGGTTTGCCTTGGGCATACAGGTGAAATGGATAACCCAGGGCTAAAGAAGATTTGTTATTTTAGAGCTGTTAAGTGATTATTCTTTTGTTTGTGCTGGCCAGACTAAAGGAAAATCATATTTCTTGTTTTCCCAGAAGGTAAGATTTCAACATCATGTTGCATTCCATGTATTCCATTAGTTTTTTCATTGTGGTTTGTTGTAAGGGGATCATTGTCTACCTTCTCTGGCCCTTTCCTGGGTCTGGTGAGGTGGAAGCCAGAGGGTAGGGGCTGACTAGTGACTGGGAATGAGGAAGGGAACACTTGTATATACACTATACCTGGGAGTAATGGGAATATCAGTGAATATTTTTGGCTCCCCACATTTATGATAGCAGTTCTCACTACAGATTGTTTGGGTAAGAAGGACCTAGTCTGTGGTTCGTTTTCTCTCTCTCTCTTACAATATTTTTCTCTTTTTTTGTCTTTTTTAAAAATTTAATTGTTGTTTAAGTACAGTCTTCTGTCTTTTACTCCCATCCCAGCCCACAACCACCAGTGCTCCCCACCTCCCTCCCATTTCCACCCCCCTTAGTTTTTATCCACGAGTCCTTTATACTAGTTCCTATGAATCCTTCCCCTTTTCCCTTAAAATTCCCTCCCCTCTCCCCTCTGGTCGCTGTCCCCCTGTTCTCTATTTCAGTGTCTTTGGTTATATTTTGCTTGCTTGTTTGTTTTGTTGTTTAGCTTCCTGTTAAAGGTGAGATCATTTGGTATTTACCTTTCACCGCCTGGCTTATTTCACTCAGCATAATGCTTTCCAGTTCCAGTTGTCTTCATTTTCCCCCCACCCCACCCACTCCCATCTCCCACCCCCAGTCCTACCCACCTTTGGATTGGTCCATGTGTCGTCCATACCTCAAGGTGCCTTGAGGACCCTTCTGTTCTTTCCCCATTCTCCAGAACTGATCAGCAGTCACCTGTTGACCTCCAGGAGGAGTCTGACGCCCCCGCAGGAGATTCTCATCAGGGAATTTGTATTTTCCTAAAGCTTTCAAGATGATTCTGATCCTCAGCTGTGTTTGGGAATCACCCATTGAGTTTTTGAGAGAACTGATCCTCACAGAAGTTAAGGAACTTGCCTAAGGAACAGTTAGTTCAGGGATGTTTGTTGATCCAAAATTATTTTCATGGTCTGGTTTATTTCATTTCTGTTTCTTCAGAAATTGTGTCTCTTTCTTTCAAGTAAAAATGAGTCTGCTATTTTTTCCCCTTTAGAAAAATGTCCTTGGCCTTCGATGCAGTGAGTGTCGAGCTGGCACCTACGCCCTCCATGCTGACAACCCTCTGGGGTGCACCCCGTGCTTCTGCTTTGGGCTGTCTCAACTCTGCTCGGAGGCGGAGGGTTATGTGAGGACTCCGGTAAGTTAGGCACGCAGTTACCATGTTCTGTGTTTTAATCCCTATGCCCTTGGGAGTCAGATGGGGCTAAGGAGAAACAGTCAAATACTCACACTGAATTTTACTTTTTGGCATCAGAAATACTGAGAAACTAATTTGGGTTCATTATGAAGCAGACTCTGCGTCTGCCGTCCAAAGAAATACGTGGAGCCAGAACTAAATGCACTCAGCATTGCTCTTTAATCTATCAGACACGTTCATTGGAGAGATGATAAAAACATCTCAGCAGTCTGCTGCATGTAACTGAGCATTGTCACCATGTAGCAGCTGTTCGACCTTACATGCTGTGGCTTAGAACATGCTTAGTTCATTTTAACCCAGATGTTCAAGTTTAATGGAAAAGTTACTCCTGTTTTAATATTGAAACTATCTTGTCTGTGAGTCAGTGGTAGAATCTGGCAAATCAAAGGTATGGAGTTAGTTCATGTTCTGAAGTGCGTTTTTCCTCCCTCGTCTGATTAGATAATACTGGGCTCAGATCAGCCTCTTCTGCGTGTGGTTTCTCAGAGTAACCTCAGGGGCACGACCCGAGGGGTGTACCACCAGGCCCCTGACATCCTCCTGGATGCTGTGACCGTCAGGCAGCATGTCCACGCGGAGCCATTTTACTGGTGGTTACCAGGGCAGTTCCAGGGCGACCAGGTGAGGCCACCCCCATCCTAGAGCCATACACATTCCCAGGGGAGCGGGTGTCATTTGCCTCACAACACACTGTGCTGGCTTGTTCTTTGAGGGAAGAGGTTATTAATTCTCCCTTCTGAGTGGGGACGGAGAAGTTTAACACTTATAAAAATCTCCCTATATGTAAGGATTGATTTTGAAGTATTAGAGTTCAAACTGTATTCTTTTTCTTGTTCTTAAAGAGGTTGTTCAACAATTATTTATTGTTTTTTACTAATTTAAGCTTAATACAAGCCTGGGTGCGATACCTATGGGGTCTTTCTCAGGAAATTGCTGCTCGGTCTGGGGGAAAGAATGTGGTATCCATCACTTGCATTTTTGTTCCTGTAAACATCAGAATCTGGGTGCAGATTCACCCTGATCATTAAAACTTGCAGATATACATCTAGTGAGTCTACAGATATAGATAATTTATAATTCAAAGGAGCTTGAGAATAATTGGAACCATTTCTGCGTTGATTTGTTATTCTGGAGCTTGCCCTGGTTAGTGTCGTGGAGGGAGGCAGTGCAAGGTGGTGGGTGTGTCTGGGGCTTTGATGGGGTGATGATGTCACAGGTGTATACACTAAATGTAAGTGGCTTTTCACAGACAATCACACCTCAATAAAGTGGTTAAAAACTTTGTACAGTAGCCCACATATTAGTGGGAAGGGGGTGAGGGAGGGCGGAGTGGGTGAAGGGGCCGAGTGTTATACATTGAACAGTAAAGGAAGGAAACTGGACTTTGGCCAGCGGGCACGCAATGGAGCACACAGATGTGAGTCATAATGGCGACAGCTGAACACTATACAATGCTATTAACCAATGTTACCTCAATATATTTTGTTTTTTAAAACTTTGTAAAAATTATCTACTTAACCAAAAAAAAAAAAAAAAAACACCCTAGCTTGAGTCAACTTAACTACCCAGAACTCAGTGGAATTAGAAGGAAGCAAATTCTAGACAACATATTCCAACCATATGATGTTTTCTTTAAAATACAAGATTTCTTCCAAATGGCAGCAGGCTTGTAATGAAACATTTTTAAGTGAATGCTGTGTCAGAGAAGTAAACAACAATATGCTATTTGATAGCTCATGGCTTATGGTGGCAAACTGAAGTACACTGTGGCCTTCTATTCCACCAACGGCGTGGGCACCTTCAACCTTGAGCCTCAGGTGCTCATCAGAGGAGGCCGGACCAGAAAGCAAGTCATTTACATGGATGCGCCCGCACCGGAGAATGGAGTGAGACAAGAGCAAGCAGTAGAAATGAAAGAGGTGACCATGCATGTTTTTCATACAAGCCCTGTGAAGGGGTGAACTTTGCTATGGATGTAACGAAGTCTGTAATGAAGTCACTTAGCTGCTAGTAAGAGAGTGATCTCAGAGACCCTGAGATCAAAATTTCAGTGGGTTTGGCAAGGTATCTAAAAATGACTCAAATTCCTATTCTTAAGATATAGATGTAAGGCTTATGTGAATTTAGTGGCCATTGCATTCGAATCCTTTAACTTGGTACACAAACCTCCACCTCTGTGGACACAATGGTAGGAAGTCTTTGGACTTGCTTGAATCTGGCAGTGTGCATGCATTCACCAGGCAGATGCTGACCTACGTCCCCTGGGTTCCTGCCATAGATGACATGTGTCTGTGGATAAAGGAGGCGAGCACTGCTGCTGCCCCTGGGAGGTGACAGGAGGCCTTCCTCGGTTAAACATAGTGTCATGCACAGAACTGGGCTCATTTCTGGAGAAATATATAAAAGAATCACTTTCTTTGGAAGTTCATGTGCTTCTGAGAATTCATACTCTGAATTTCATTGAATGTGTTTTCATCCACAGAATTATTGGAAATATTTTAACTCTGTTTCTGAAAAACCGGTCACACGCTCAGATTTTATGTCTGTTCTTAGCAACATCGAGTACATCCTCATCAAAGCATCTTATGGTCAAGGGTTACAGCAAAGCAGGTACTTGGAAACTTCTAGAATTTTAAAAATATTTTTCTTATGTGAGAGCAAACTGAGGGATTTGATTTACTTCACCCCCATTACCTCCTATCTTTATTAATATATGTGTTTTTTTTCTCCACAAAAACCTTATTAAATTTTAATATTATGAAGTATATGAAAAATGACATAGATTACCCATCTTCCATACCAAAGTGCATATAAAATACAAGTACATAACTGTGATATCTTAGGTGAGGATAAAAATGTAAAAAAAAATTAAGTTCTGCTATTTTCTGCTCTTAAACTGCAGTGCTCATATCTTTGTAAATAATGTGTGGAGAATTGTACCACCTGCTCGTTTAGTGCTTGACCCATAAAGGAAGCCGCCAAAGTAGTAGGTACTTCAAGAGGTTTTTCAGATGTACTTCCTGTAACACTGTTTTTGAGTTCTAAGGCTTCGACTGAGAGCAGCCGCTGTGTAATGACAGTATTAATGTACTTTCTCACATTTCTTTTATAATCCTGAGTGGCAGCAAAGCTTGGGTTTAACATATGTGCAAATATTAGTATGTGACATGCTGTTCTAGAAAGTGTCTTTCTAAAACTTAGTGCTTTTTCTCATACTCCTCAACCCACTGGTTTCCCAGGATCTCCAACATTTCCATGGAGGTCGGCAGAAAGGCTGACAAGCAACCCCCAGGCAGGGAGGGGGCCTCCCTGTTGGAGAAGTGCCTCTGCCCGCCTGGCACGGCTGGACTCTCATGTCAGGTGGGCGACTGTGATTAAAATCCCTGTTCTGGTTTTGAGTTGAAACGTGCTTGTTATCACAGCTCTAAGTGAGGAACAGAACTTACGCTTATGTATTATATTATTTTTCCCTTAATTTTTTAATGTGATAAAATATGCATAAATGTAAACTTCACCGCCTTAACCATTTTAAGTGTTCTGCAGTGTTAATTATATTCACATAGTTATACAACTAATCTTTAGAATTATTCATCTGGTGAAACTAAAACTCTGTATTCATTAAACACTAACTCCTCATTCCCCCTCCCCCTGTTACAGAACAGACCCAAGGCAGGCGGTGTACAATATACTATTACTGAAAGGACCCTCCTTTTTTCTTCAGTGTCCCCCACTACTAGGTTTGCTATGCCCACCGTCAGAGGAAATACATCTCTCAATGCCAGAGATTTGTGAAGAGGAAAGGAATTAGTTATTTAAAAGTTATACAAACTTAAGAGTAATGACTTAATGTCTTCATTAAAATACTAAAGTCCTTTAGAATGCCCACAAATGCACACAGTCCTTCCTTCCCCCTCTGCCCAGTCCAGGGTACTGTGTCTCAGGAAAAGAAGTAGAAGTCCGTGATTCAGGCTCACCACACCGTCAGCCATGTTGCCGCCACGATCTCCAGTTAATCCAAAGCCACGTGGCACCTCCTCATGGCCCACCAGCAAGAGTCCTTTCACCTCTTTTCTTCCAGGCAAAGTCTCTCCTGCTTCTTAAGCCACATGGCAAAAGGGCACACACCCAAAGCCACATGGTCCTGACTCTGCCAAAGCTGCGTGGTTCTCCCTCACATGTCTGCCATGCCTGGATTTAGTCCCCAGGCCAATCTTCCTCTGCAGCCCCATTTCCAACTCCTCCTACCATCAGTTATACCTGCCAGCACTCCCATATCCTTCCAGCTTTACTGGCTGCCATAGTGAGTCTGGGCAGGTGCGGCCCCATGGCGTGGAGCCAATCTTCCCCAAGCTCTCACTTAGGCATTGTGACCAGGGGGAGTTGCCTCTCAGTTACATCTTGGGTGGAAGTCACTTCCATAGCTATTTAATATATGTGTGAAGCCAGTTAAAGCTTATAGATGTGTTAAATGACCATGTTAGAGATTAGCTGCAAAGCTGTTGCTGTACAAAACAGCTCTGAAGGGCCCTGCTCCATGTGTCCCATTCTCCAGCTCAGACTTGTGGGGGTGAGAACATCATATATATATTTTTCTGATACTTCCTGGATATCTTGAATTCTGGACCCCATTACAAATCCCTATTTGAGGCCTCCTCTTGGCTGCACCCCGTTACACCCCCAGTCTCTGGTAACCACCATTCTGTTTTCTATATCTATGAATGTAACTACTCTAGGCCCCTCATGCAAGTGGAATCAAAAGGCAGTATTTGTCTTTTTATGACTGGCTTATTTCACTTATCATAGTGTCTTCAAAGTTAATCCATGTTGGACTACGTGTCTGGATGTGATATGCTTCTTTTTTACAGATGAATAATATTCTACCGTTTGTATGTATTTAATTTTGTTTATCCAGTCATCCATCAGTAGACACTTAGGTTGTTTCACCTTTTGGCTTTTGTGAATAGTGCTGCTATGAGGATGGGTGTACAGATATTTCTCCCAGACCCTGCTTTCCTTAGGGTTTCCGCCCAGAGGTCAAGGTGCTGGATCATGTGGTAATTCTGTTTTTCATTTCCCAGGTGCTGCCATACTGCCCTTCACGGCACTGCACCGTCTTACATTCCCTCCATCAAAGCACAGAGGTTCTGTTTTCTCCACCCTTGCCAACAGCCAATGCTTGAATGTCTTTTCTTTTTTGTTTTTGTTTTTGAGTAGTAGCCATGCTCATGTGTGTGAGGAGGTTTTGATTTGCATTTCCCTAGGGTTAGTTATGTGCAGCATCTTCTCATGTGCTTACTGACCATTTGTGTATCTTCTTTGGAGAAATGTCTACTCCAGTCATTTGCCCATTTTTAAATCAGGTTGTTCATTCATTTCTTTTCCTTTTGCATCCCTTCAGAACTGTGCACTCGGTTACTACAGAGAGAAGCCTCCACAGGGTGCTGACAGGGGACCTCGCCTTCTGCTTGCTCCTTGTGTGCCCTGCCGTTGTAACAACCACAGTGATATCTGTGACCCGGAAACGGGGACATGTCTGGTATGCTTGTTCGGGTGGGAGCTTGCTCGAAGGTTAGAATGAGGGTAGGCAGTGAGCCTTTAATTTCTGATTCAAAGGCACACCAGTTCCTTGGTTTAGGGGGAGCTTACATTTAGCTAGACATAAGATATGCATATATATTCTTTCAGAAAGGTCTAGCTAAGTAGCCTGAGATTGCTTGTGGAAATTCCTCTGTAAATTTTGCTTCCTTGAATTTGTGGGCATCAACTGAGGAACTGGTTAAACGTGCCTGGTTTTCACTTATGGTGCTGGTGGTTATAGTGAAAGTAGATGAGAACTTTACATCATAGAATTTGAAAAGTCACCTGGAAGTTTTCAAATAAGTTAACACCAGTGTTGAAATTTTATTTCTCTGTGTAAAGTAGTGCTCTCTCTTTGCGTTTATAAAAAAATTATTCTTGTAGCTGTCTTAGGATGCATTTGCTTCTCAGCCACCTTGCCCTCCACCAGGATGGTCTCAGGGACATGAGGAGAAGTTGGTCACTGCAAAGGACCACGTGACACACACAGAAGTCTTGTGGCCCTGACTGTTCATGACTTTGCTTAAGCTGTCATGACCTCATTGATAACATAGAACAATCTGACACTCTTTCCCTACTGCTGAAATGTCATCCTTTACAGTCACTTATGTGGAAACATTGGTAACTTGTAGAAATTGTGCCAAGACTAACTTGCCTCAGATAAAATAACTCAGTGAAGAAAAATGAACTGCCATCTGAGAAGGACACGCCTGCAGCATTGGAGGTTCTGGGTGTGGCCCAGCCACAAGGAGTGGGACCGAGGGACTAGTGTGACTTGGCCTCTTTCACACCAGATGCGTCTTTCTCTTCTTTTACTCAGAAGCATCTTTCATTTGTTAAATTTAAAAATAATTTCTACTGAGAAAATTGCTAAATCACAGCAGTGCTCAGGTGAATTTAGAAACTGAAATACTTCATGGTTTTCCTCAATTAAAAGATATGTGTTAACCTTTATGGACCCCATTACATATGTGGAATTTAAGAATTATTCCATCATCCGAGGTAAAATGGACTTAATGAAGATACAAATAGTTGCAACACTATTAAGAAAAATGTATTCATTCAAATGAGCTCATGTTCCAGGCAAAAGTAAAGTGCTAATAGAAAAAAAAGAGAAAATCTCATTTAAGAATTTAAAAAGAATGGATTTCAGGCAACTTAAAGTGAGATGTAATCAACTAGGAAGGTCCTTTGGTTAATCATAGGTCAAAAAGCACATGAACGGTTTAAAAAGTCTATCAATTCTTTCAGATTACACCCACAGCGAACTCTTTTAACAAGATTAGGTACTCTTATGCCATTAAATCATGACCCTGCCTTTCCTTGCCTGAATCCACCAGAATAAAGTTCCAAGATCTTCAGCTGACTTGTTGATTTGTCCCTAGGAAAGAGCATAGTCTGCTTGCCCCAGTCCCTGAAATATTTCGGCAGGGATTTCCCTGCATAAACAATGATGAACAGCTTCCAGACAGTTCCCTGCCTGGGGGACCCCTAAGAGACCTCTCCTGGGTCTGTTCATTACATTACGTAGTAGAACAACAATGGATATGCATACTGTCAGAATGCTGGACGAAGACTAAATCTAGATGTTTTGTAATCTCATGGTGTTGAGCAGAACATGTTTTGCTTCTTGCTCTTCCCCTTTTTTGTGGAAGATCTGTGTTCTATGTTTGTCCCAATAATGCTAATTACTGTGAACAAAACTCCCTCCAAACAGAAAACAAGGTCCAGGTTTACAGCTTGGAACTTCAGGGTTGCAACCGACCTCCTACTTTTGTCAGACTCCCTCATATCTTGAGACCAAATCATAACATCCATGCCAAGCAGATATTTAATGTATGTTTACACACCTCCAGCAATGGGGAGCTCACTCCCACAGCAGCTCAATTCATCTTTGGGCAGCCCTACTTATTCCTGCGACTGGTGTCCCTGGATCGTCCCCATGTTGGTACAGCTTCAATATTTGGAGTCACTGAGACAAGCCATTAGCTCAAATTTGTTCAAACAAAGTGGCAGTAACTTGCAAAAACACTTGATAAAACTCTTCTTTCACATATGCAAAGGCTATGAATATCCAGCTCTCTTGGTCAGATACCCTCAGTTTATATGTCCACAGTGGTCCCTGTGATGTTCTGAGTCTGCCCCCCATTCTGAGGTGTAGTGTCAGCATCTGACTGAAAGTATGCCCACAGCCCAGTGCCCATTTGCTGCTGCCTCTCCTAAGCTGACCAGACACTGGGACACACATTCTTCCTGCCAGCTTAGCACCCGGGTCCTTGCTCTTTGAACTTGGGACCTTACCTTTGAGACCTTACCTTTAAGAGATTTTATCAAATGGAAGAACTACACCACAAAAGATAAAATTGATGATAAAATTTCTTAAGCACTCCCTATGTAGTTGCTATAGTATAGGTTGGGTCAAGACCTTTTTAGATCTTTTGTCATCCAGCATGTAGGATGTTCCTCCCTCTTCATGACACTGGGTCTGTGGTATAGCCATACAAGTGATTCATCAGAAATGTGACCTGGAGGGGGTGGGAAGACCGAGGAGCATAAAGATAACCTGGGAGTCCCTCTCCCCAGCTACTGTCTTCCCAGAGGCAGGACTCCCCGCTTTTCCCGTGAAAGATTGGCAGGCACTCTCTGTACACCTCCCATAGCAGCTGACTCTGCCCACGTGTTAGTCCAGTGAACAGGTTCTTACTGGTCTGCCACTCTTTGGGGCGGCTCGTCTTCAATTCTCTGGGACCCTGAAAACCAGGGTGCTTGTAACCCTTTATATGTTAGGAGGAGTTTTTAAGTTTTTAATGTTGGAGTTGGTGTTAGCAATCAAAACCCAAAATATCTGCTTCAATTCTCCTTTTCCCCAAATATATTTTATTTATTATGTTATTTCAGTTGTCCCATTTCCCCCCTTCATTCTCCTCCACCCTGCACACCCCTTCCCTCCCACATTCCCCCCTTTAGTTCATGTCCATGTGTCTTAAGTTCTTTAGCTTTTAAATTTCCCACACTATTCTTGCCTTCCCCCTGTCTATTTTCTGCCTGCCATCTATGCTGCTTATTCTCTATACCTTTTCCCACCTCTCCTCTTCCCACTCCCCTGTTGCTAACCCTCCACGTGATCTCCATTTCTTTTGTTCTGTTCCTGTTCTAGTTGTTTGCTTAATTTGCTTTTATTTTAGGTGTAGTTGTTAGTAACTGTGAGTTTGCTGTCATTTTAGTATACATGTTTTTTATCTTCTTTTTCTTAGATAAAGTCCCTTTAACATTTCATATAATAAGGGCTTGATGATGATGAACTCCTTGAACTTGACCTTATCTGACCTTCCATTCTAAATGAAAGCTTTGCTGGATAGAGCAGTCTTGGCTGTAGGTCTTTGGATTTCATGACTTGGAATACTTCTTTCCAGCTCCTTCTTGCCTGTAAGGTCTCTTTTGAGAAATCAGCTGACAGTTGGATGGGAACTCCTTTGTAGGTTACTATCTCCTTATCTCTTGCTGCTTCTAGGATTCTCTCCTTCATTTTTGTCTTGGCTAATGTAATTATGATGTGTCTTGGTATGTTTCTATTTGGATCCAACTTCTTTGGGACTCTCTGAGCTTCCTGGATTTCCTGGAAGTCTATTTCCTTTGCCAGACTGGGGAAGTTCTTCTTTATTATTTGTTCAAATAAGTTTTCCACTTGTTGCTCTTCCTCTTCCCCTTCTGGTACCCCTATAATTCAGATGTTGGAACATTTAGAGATGTCCTGGAGGTTCGTAAGCCTCTCCTCATCTTTTTGAATTCTTATTTCTTCATCCTTTTCTGTTTGGTTGTTTCTTTCTTTCTTCCTACTGGTCCACTCCATTGATTTGAGACCCAGTTTTCTTCCCATCACTATTGGTTCCCTGTGCATTTCCCTCCATTTCACTTAGTTTAGCCTCCATTTGTTCCTCTAATTTGTGACTAAAATCAACCAATTCTGTGAGCGTCCTGATCACCAGTATTTTGAACTGTGCATCTAATAAGTTGTCTATCTCTTTGTCACTTAGAAGTATTGGCTCTGCAGCTTTGAGCTGTTTTTCTGCTTGAGCCATAATGTTTTGGTCTGTTGGCACCTGATACATATGAAGGGCGGAGCCTTAGGTGTTCACCAGGGTGGGGCAACCCAAGTCCCTGGGTTGTGACCCTATATGTGGGGGCGGGGTCAGAGAGGGGAAAAAATGGCACTTTGCTCTGTTCTCTGTTGTACCTCAGCCTCTTCCACTGCTTCCCCCAAGCAAAGTGGTTCTTTCTGATGCTGATTCTCGTATGCGTGGGCTTGTGTGCATTCTAGGACCCTGTGGGTCTCTCCAGGGGACTTTCCTGTGAGGGTGGGAGTCTCTCCCTGCTCCTCAACCCCGACAAGTGTTTTCAATCAGTGTTTTGAGGCTTTATTTCCCGGGGCCAGGACCCTGTGTTGCGTCATCTGTCTCACTCCCCAGTTATCTGTGCTTGAATGTAGGACCGCTGTCTGGTCAGCCAGCCACTTTGCACATAGCGCCCCGCTTCTCACTCACCGCCTCGCTGGGTCTGCTCGTTGCCACCCCACGCCTGGGGTCTGCCAGCTGCTTGGGTGCCCAGGGTCTGCCTGGTGCCCACTGCCACCTTGTGCACTCAGTGTCACTACTTCCTGTGCCTCGACCCCTCTTTGCTCCGCCGCCTGACTGCCCAACTGCAGAACTGTGTCCCACCTACCGGTCTGGATGAATGCGTCTATTTTAACTCCTTGGTTGTCAGACTTCCATACAGTTTAATTTTCTTTCAGTTTTTGTTGTTTGTTTCTGAATTATTGTTGACCTTATTTTGATTGTTCAAGGAGGCACAGTGTGTCTAGCTATGCCTCCATCTTGGCCAGAAGTCCCATCTGCTTCAATTCTACCTCATCATCTAATATTTATTCTTTATTGGATATATGTATACATATATATGTATATACACACATACACACACACACACATATATATATATACACACACACAGATATATCATTAAAACAGCTATTTAACACACTTTATTTTTAAGAGCGAGGTTGCAAATTTTACCTCTAAAGATATGTCTGTTTTAGGGGGCAGGTGGATCCCACTAAAATCTATTTTCATCAGGTGAGATAGGAATACAACTTTAAAATGTAAAATACTGGAATCATTTTTAAATTTAAAAAACTTAAATGTGTGAAAAGGTTTCTTTCTACATCCTCTCTTGCTGCCCAGGATGGAGTCCGAGACAGATGGTGGGTTAGCTCAGGGATGTTCAGTCACCGAGTCAGACACAGGGTCCAGCACCCAGGGCCAAGCAAAAGCAGAGTTTATGTTGGACTGGGGTGTGAAGAACTGCTTTGCATGTTTAGCTTAAAATTTTTTAAATAGCATAATTTTAGGTTCAAATGATGACATAAAATTCAACTAGAAATGATTTGGTTGTTGCAGTAATCTGTTGGTGGTGCTCCAAAACCCTGTGTTTTCTTCCCTCACTGTTTCCTAAATCCTTCACCCATTTATTTCTGCTCTTTCAACTCCTACCTGTGATCCTTGACCATGACCACCTGCAGAACCAGCATGCTTTGAATCATTTTTAAGTCACTGTACAGTTTAGATTCATATTTTAAAGATCAAAAACTAGCTGCTACATGGATATTTTTCATAAGAAGAATGCATTAGTACTTTCTAGGCTGTACTATTGCAGTTTTATAAATGATAAATGCAGTTTCATCATGAATTATAGGCCATAGATGGCAGTGTTTACATGATTTTACAAACATGAAGGAAGAATGCCTCCCTTCCTTAGGAAGGAAGGAAGGAAGGAAGGAAGGAAGGAAGGAAGGAAGGAAGGAAGGAAACAGGGAGGGAGGAAGGAAGGAAGGAAGGAAACAGGGAGGGAGGAAGAAAACTGACATGAAACATGGGAGTGCCTAACTGCTAGTAGATAAGGATGATTTCTAACAAATTCCCATTGTTTTCCTCTTCTGAAATGTGGGGACCAGAATTGCAGCCATAACACCTCCGGTGACCACTGTGACGTGTGTGCTCCTGGGTACTATGGGAAGGTGACTGGCTCAGCCGCTGACTGCTCTCTGTGCGCCTGTCCTCACAGCCGCCCTGCGAGGTGAGCCCGTGCAGGTGCGCTGGCACACCTGCACCACCAAAGCTGGCATGGTTCCGTTTTCAGCCCCATTTTACAGGGTCTCCATGTAATCTACTATGATTAATATTTTCCATGTGTTAATAAAGGCTAGTTTTAAGAAAAAGTGTTGAATTCTCACAAACACTTGGAGAGAATCTTCTCAAAAGCAAAGTATCTGTGCTGGTATTTGGGTGTTAGAATGGAGCCAATTAAAGAAGGGACTTTCAGGTGTTTTTTTTTTCCTTAAAGATCAATTTTAGCCTCCAACATGTGTATCCAGTGTGCCTAGAGGTGACTTGTTATTAATTTTATGAATGATGACATAAAGAATTATGTTCCTATTTAGTGTAAGGGAACAGTGTTAGAATTTGCATTTGATGATAACTGATAAAGTGTGGTAATGCCACACGGGGATGTGGTTGGGGCCGGATTCTACCTCGTACTCACGATGCTTATACAGAATCATCTGAACACTGAAAAGAACCGGAGACTTTAAGTGGGAGTTGGAGTGTCTGCGGGCCCTTTGGTTTTTTGTCTCTTTGGTTTTCATGAAAATTGTAATTCATAAACAATTATTTCATTATTGCTTAGAATATTGACAAAGTGCTGAACACATATAGATTAAATACCAACACTCAGTATACTAAAATGAAATTTTATTTTTAACATTTGTTTGAGTCTTCTTTTATTGTTTCCAAGTAAGCAATGCTTGACGCTGACTATGAAATGAGAAGCACTATGTAAACTTCCCTTGTAAACTATCAAGCATCTTAAAATTTATCATTACTATTAATGCTTTGTATTCAATCTGTATATAAAACTTGACTCATCGATTCCACTCCTATAATCTAAACTATATAAATACTTTCAGATGTGTGAATAGATGGATACATTTTATCATTACTTGTAATCATGAGAAATTGAAGAGAAACTGAAATACGTGCCTACCGGGGATTGATTTATAGACATGGTGGTACCTACCTAGTGTGAAATATTGTACAAACACTGAGGAAAGAATAAGGTATATCTATATGTACAAAATTGGGGAAATAAGCCAATTAATTACTTAATTGTGACTATATTATGTGATACCATTCAAGAAAAATTTATATTCATATGTATATTCATATCCATACCTCCATGACTCTATGTGCCCAGAGAAATGTTTGGAAGAATATATTATCCTTCTACTTTGCATGTTTCCGTAGTGTTTGAATATTTTACTTGTTCAATCACAAAAGGTTCTAACTATCCCCAGAGCCCGTGCTAGTAAATTAAAGTTTATGCTCCTAGGAAGAACCTGTGCGGCTATGAACACTCTATATGTGATCTGCACCTGAGGGGCCCTAAAATACATCTATTTTCTTATTTTATGCACATTTTATTTTTCCACTAAAGTCATTCCTTTTAGTGTTTGAGGAAGGAAAAATACAAGAAGTGAGTGGGGATGATAGAGAACCCTGTAATTTATTCTGGGCATCTCTCTTTTTTTATTTTTATTGACTTTATTGGGGTGACACTAATTAATAAAATTATATAGGTTTAAGGTGTACAATTCTGTAATCCATCATCTGTGTACTGTATTGTGTGTGCACCACCACAAGTCAAGTCTCCTTCCACCACCATTTATTCCCCCTTTGTCCTTTTCTACCTCCCCCAGTCTCTTCCCCTCTATTAATCACCATACAGTTGTGTCCATGAGATTTACAATTTTTTTTTTTTTGCTTAATTCCTTCACCTTTTCATCCAGGCACTTAACTAGCCCCCTTACCAAAAAAACAAAACAAAAACAAAAACAAAAACAAAACAGACTACCCCAGTGTTTTTTCCAGTGTTTTGCAGTACCCAGTTGAGCCTCTAGATGGTGCATTGGTAATGTAAAACGTGGAGGCACAGGTTGTTGAAAACAAAGGCAGGAATAAGGCAAAAGCTGAAGTGTTTGAGTGAGGGAAATCAGTATCTGAGTGGATATTAAACTTTGAGTGGCTCTATAATTTTGCTTCAGATAACCTTTCACATGACTCCCTACCTTCAGGTCCATTCATTTTCAAATCCCACCTTCGCGCTTCACTTTTCTTTGCCCCACCTTCTCCTGCTTGCCTTTCATTACAGCCCATTCTATTCATGAGCACTTGTCCAGCTCTCTTCTCCCTGCTGGTTCTCAGCTTGCTCTTAGTCATGTACGGCTCTCCCTAATCACCTTTTCTTCAATAAGTCACATAATTCTTTACCTAGACCTCAGAACAACACCTTTCACCTGGGAAACTCTCTTGTTTGGTGACTAATTGGGTGAAACCTGTGAGGTCCATCTCCTTTTCCTGCACACTCCCATGGCGGTCACTGGGTGGATATCTAATGACTGTCTTCTGGATGAAAGAGGTGCTCACTAGTATACTGATTACATGTTCGCTTTTCCTTCTTTTTGCCGGATAGATTTTAAGCCCTACAAATCTTGTCTAACTGCACTGCAGTGACTTAACTTATAGGATAGTACCAAGCACCTAAGAGTAATGAACAAGTACCACAAGAAAGAGATCAAATCGTATATCTGAAAATTCAAAAAATTGTTTTCTTTCAGTTTTAGTCCCACTTGTGTTTTGGAAGGTGATCGCGATTTCCGCTGTGATGCCTGTGTTCCGGGCCATGAAGGACAATACTGTGAAAGGTATGTGGTGGACTTACCACATGGAGATTGCTAGGTACACCTGCTTCTCTTATATTATAGAATGTGTTTACTAAAGTAATTTGAGAGTCATTTCAAAACAAAATCTCCTAGGGGTCAAGATAAGCAAATGCACTGGGTGTGGCTGTCTCGTCTTCCTCTTAGGAAGTGAGGTGTGGAATGAGAGAGGCGGGCCTGTGTTCTTCACATTTCATTGGGCAGAGATGACGCCTGCCGTTGTGCAGAGCCGGCTTATGTGTGAATGTACTGGTATTGGCACTGCTGTCTCTACCTGCACATTTTCCTTTCTGCAGGTGCTCATCAGGCTATCATGGGAACCCTCAAATGCCAGGTGGCTCCTGCCAGAGGTGTGACTGCAGCCCGCATGGCTCTGTTCACCGTGACTGTGACCGCGGGTCTGGGCAATGTGTCTGCAGGCCAGGGGCCACGGGGCTTCGATGTGAGGAATGCGAACCCAGGCACATTCTGGTGGAAAGCAATTGTATTTGTGGGTATTTTCTTCCCCTCCTGCATGTTTAAAGGTGGTTTTTCCTTTCCAATGTTCTCCTGTTACTGTGCCCTATGACATCAGCAACATTTTAACCGAGTACAGATTGCTGTTTTGTCTGCCAAACTGAACTTTTCATAGTGCATTTGGAGCTGAGGCAGAAGGTTCTAGGATAACAGCGCTTCTCTCTCCAGCACTGTAAGCAACACAGTAATTCCAGCTTCACCATTTATCTGCATTAATAGTCTTTTAATGGAGCCAAGTGTCAGTCAGCGCAGACAGGGAACTGCGCTGTGGGTTGCCGTCTGTGTTGCCCAGATTTCACCGATGGCTTCAGCTGGTGGCCGTTGTACAGATTTTTTCCAGTTCTGATTTACTTCACTAGCAAGTACATGAAGTGGTCACCTGTAAATGTCTTCTCTGTGGTTCAAGGGGCAACATGAGGAAAGCAATGTTAGGATCATGGCATTCAGGAGTTCTTTTGTTTTGTTTCTGTGTTTGTTTTAAGCAACAGCATGCCCATTATTGGCTCCAGTCTCCTTCATTTGTATGTGCTGGAGGTGTGTCTGCAAACTATCTGGGAAAAAGACACACCGGCTCTTCAAGGAAACACTTTTGGAATTCATTGCCATTAGCCCAAGTCAGAGATGAGCAGGTGCATTGTAAGGATCGCGCAGTGGGACAAAAACATGCAGCAGGCCTGGGACCCACTCTGGGATCAGTTGTTTCTTTCTGTGTGACCCCGAAGAAGTCACTGCTCTGATCTGAGTTTCAGCAGCAGCATCCGGGAGTAGGAACTTCGTGTTTTCTACTTACCTCCCATCACCAGCGTGTGTGAGGGTGTGGTCCCCAGAGGTCTTGCAGTATACTTTGCCTTCCTTATGACTTTATGTTGTTATTACACAATGGCTAATGCACACCCATGAGAAATTGTGCAGCCCATTTTGCATAAATTTTCACTTTCTTCTTCCTTCAGCTTGTGATGATGAATGTACAGGTGTGCTGCTGAAGCACCTAGATAGCGAGGATGATGCTCTTCTTTCAGTGACCCTCACTGGCATTTTCCCTGCCCCATATGGAATTTTGTCAAACCTGGAAAATACAACTAAATATCTGCGGGTAGGTACTGGTAATGCAGTGATGATAGAAAACGTGTGTCACTGAGATATGTGGAGCTGTGTGGGGGCGACTTTGCCAGCAAGTCCCCCCCGTCCACCATGAATGAAAGTAAACACTACCAAGACATGATCTGCTTGGGGAGGAGAGGTGGCCAGTCTCTCAGAGGAGAAAGGCCAAGAGCCCCTTCCTCGAGGGGCTTTTATTGGATTTGTTTGCACAAGAATACAGTAAGGATCAAACAATAGATAGCATTCAAAGAACTGTGAAGGCTTATTCTCAGGGTCAGATAGCTAAAGAGCCATAAAACTTTGAGGAAGAAACTTCTTGCTTGGGCCTTAATCATTTAAATGAGAGCATTGTAAACAAAGCAGGTTTCACAGGATTTTACATATTCTTTCTTATGCCCGATCACCCAGGATCCTGCTCTAGCCGGCAAAGGGCTGCACCTCCTTCCCTATCATAGGTTTTCAGGCTTAAGTAGATTAGAGCCAGGAAGCACTGCTCCCAGAGGAAATGGGGACTCGGGCNGCGCAGTGGGACAAAAACATGCAGCAGGCCTGGGACCCACTCTGGGATCAGTTGTTTCTTTCTGTGTGACCCCGAAGAAGTCACTGCTCTGATCTGAGTTTCAGCAGCAGCATCCGGGAGTAGGAACTTCGTGTTTTCTGCTTACCTCCCATCACCAGCGTGTGTGAGGGTGTGGTCCCCAGAGGTCTTGCAGTATACTTTGCCTTCGTTATGACTTTATGTTGTTATTACACAATGGCTAATGCACACCCATGAGAAATTATGCAGCCCATTTTGCATAAATTTTCACTTTCTTCTTCCTTCAGCTTGTGATGATGAATGTACAGGTGTGCTGCTGAAGCACCTAGACAGCGAGGATGATGCTCTTCTTTCAGTGACCCTCACCGGCATTTTCCCTGCCCCATATGGAATTTTGTCAAACCTGGAAAATACAACTAAATATCTGCGGGTAGGTACTGGTAATGCAGTGATGATAGAAAATGTGTGTCACTGAGATATGTGGAGCTGTGTGGGGGCGACTTTGCCCTCAAGCACCCCCCGTCCACCATGAATGAAAGTAAACACTACCAAGACATGATCTGCTTGGGGAGGAGAGGTAGCCAGTCTCTCAGAGGAGAAAGGCCAAGAGCCCCTTCCTCAAGGGGCTTTTATTGGATTTGTTTGCACAAGAATACAGTAAGGATCAAACAATAGATAGCATTCAAAGAACTATGAAGGCTTATTCTCAGGGTCAGATAGCTAAAGAGCCATAAAACTTTGAGGAAGAAACTTATTGCTTGGGCCTTAATCATTTAAATGAGAGCATTGTAAACAAAGCAGGTTTCACAGGATTTTACATATTCTTTCTTATGCCCAATCACCCAGGATCCTGCTCTAGCCGGCAAAGGGCTGCACCTCCTTCCCTATCATAGGTTTTCAGGCTTAAGTAGATTAGAGCCAGGAAGCACTACTCCCAGAGGAAATGGGGACTCGGGCTATGTCAGAATAGCCAGGGCACGAGGGTCCATCACTCCCTCTTTGTTGCAGCCCCCCAAGTCCTTCCATGATGGCCTCCCAAGTGATCATGTCTGGCTTAGCTTGCCCCTCTCTGAGGGGTCGTACCCATCATAGACTAACCGACCAAGCATTGGGGGCAGGGGACAAGCTTTGTCTCCTTAGTGGCTCACATTCCGGAGGTTGCTCACTCAGTCTTAGCCATGGGGGGCAGTTACAACTCCTGAAACCAGGCAGAGGGGTTCCCAACAGAGCTGGTCTGCACAGCAGGAGTCACTTCGCCTGTCTTTCCACCTCCTCTTACTCCCAGCATTACTGCTGTGGGGTGTCCAGTCTTCCCTTGAACGTGACCAGGGACCCCACTAGCAAATTCCAGCTTGTTTTACTGTGGGCAGCTTTAATTGTTTAAGAGTTATTCATTAAATTCCTTTTTAAAAAGTTCTACCCTATCCCATGGTCATTCTTTGCCTTTTAGAATAAGACAAAGTCCACTCACTCAT
This sequence comes from Sturnira hondurensis, assembly GCF_014824575.4. Lineage (NCBI taxonomy): Eukaryota > Metazoa > Chordata > Mammalia > Chiroptera > Phyllostomidae > Sturnira > Sturnira hondurensis. The sequence goes on along the minus strand of NW_028079344.1, from coordinate 3,249,596 downwards.
CTATATAAAAAACTGGATATTTGAAAATAGCTGTCCCGATACAAACACAGGAAATAAATCCAGAATGTTATGTTCTTCAAAGTTGGAATACACTACAGATAACTATTTTCTGTAAATGTATTATTTTTAACTACAGTTCTAGGGCACAAAAATTTCTTCAACCTGGAAAATTGTGTGAAAATCTCTGGGGCTGCATCACAGTTTTGAGTTTAGTCAAACAGGATCTGTGCCCCCCCCCAAAAAAAAGGTGAAGTTAAGGAATTGACTTGGTAGACAACATTGCACTCTAGTATTGCTAATGTTTTTAATGCTAATTAAAATATATATATGATTCTTAATTTTGCTTAAAACCTATACACTAGAATTTGAGGTAATTAATTTATTGTGTCAAGGGTTGGCACTCCTAAGTGCCTTATTCAGTTAAAAGTTTTTCTTAGGCTAACCATTTTCTTAGGCCAGTGTGCTTCTGTGTGAGTGCATGGGTGTGTGTTTTTAATTAAAATAACAGGAAAGAATGAGATGTCTTTTCCACTCACTGTAGACACAATAAAGAAATACCATTTTTTTATCACTATGGGCCCTAGGCATATAACTATATTTTAAATTTATCAAGTGAGATAAATAGTTGATTTAAATTTTAACAATTTTTCCATTGTATTTAATTTATTGTGATGACATGACACTGGTTGATGCAATTATACAGGTTTGGGGTGCACAATTCTACAACACATCATCTGTACACTGCACTGTGTGTTCACCACTCCAAGTCAAGACCTCATCCATCCCTATCTCATCCATCACCATTTATCCCCCCTTTACCTTCCTCTGCCTCCCATCACCCTTCTCCGGCTGTCAGTCACCACACTGTTGTGTCCATAGTTTTTCTTGCTCTCCCTTTTTTGCTCAGTCCCTCCAGCCCGTCCACAGCGGTGAACCAGCTCTCTGTCTGTGAATCTATCACATCTTAACTATTGTTGAATGATTTCCTCCCAATTAGACCACTTGTCCATTCCTTTAAATAACTGTTTATACATATGTAAAGTGTGAGTAGGTTAAGAATGTAAACTCTTAACTGTTTGTAGTTTTTATTAATCTACACAGGAACCTTGGGCAAGTAACTTAACTAGCACACCCCAACCCTGAATAATAATATAGCCCCTTTATATGGTTGCTATAAGGTTTAAATACAATCATACAAGTAAAAAACTAGGAATGTTGGCATAAATTAAGCACTTAGCTGTTAGTAATTATGAAGACTGTTTTTTCTTAATATTTTTGTATTTTAACCTAGTAAGATTTTTAAAGTAAAAATTTTAAGGTGTTAACAATTATTGTTAAAATTAAGGTGACTCTGATATTGAAATTAGGCCAGACTCGCCCTAGAACAGCAGCAGTATCGGACTCTGCACAACATGCCAGACTGAATTCATAGCTGTGTAAGAAATGTAATGCAAAAGATGGCCGACAGGAACATGTTGCTATAGTCAAAACTTAATTAAATATCATTCATTTTATTTTTAATGCAATTTCAAAGAAAGAATTTCTGTGAACAAAATGGTTAATAACAAGTGAATCAGAACAATTGTTTTGAAGCATCGTGATTTGTTTTCTTCATTCTTTGTAGGAATCTTTATTTAAAGGGAATACACAAAAGGAACTGGGTAAAACTCAGCTCGAAGGTGTTGCAGAACAAGCGGATGGCCTGCAAAGGGAGGTAAATTCTCCACCTAAAGGGCTCCCTTCCCACCCCGCCTTTGTGAGCAGTTGCACCGGGGCTGTCCTCGGGGTTCGGAGGAGGTCAGGGCTCCCTCTTCCTCTCAGGGTCAAAGTGGCTTTAACCTTGCCAGTTTCTGTGCATTAGTGAGAAAAGCTCCTGACTTCATTTCTGTTGTCACCTCTGCTGAGGGAGCAGTGGGGCATTCACCTTGCCATTTGACCACCACTTTCTCCTGGGAATCAAGGGGTGGGTGGGATTGAAAGACCCCTAAGACTTCTTCCTTCTCCTAAACTTGCTGCACTAACTGAGTGTCTTGTGAGCAAGGTGCTCAGAGGCACTTCACCCAGCACCAGGGCCACTGACGGCAGCTTCCCGGGCAGAGCCATCACAGCCTGGAGCTCACCTTGTAGTGTTTGTGCAACCTCCAGGCTTCAGGCCGCCTGCTTCTAATTTTCTGACTTTCAATGGCAGGTGAGCTTATTCTGAAGTCAGCAGGGAATTATGTAGACTGTTTATCCCATGTCAGATTCATGGTTTTTAGTGACCCTAAAGAGAATTTCCTCCTCCACAGACAGTGGGGGGAGCCTGTTGTCAAATTTATAATTTTCGCTTGTGAACTTCATGTGCACATACAAATGCATGTATGTACTTAGATAGGTATATTATAGTGTATCTATAAGTATGTATGTACATAGCTATGTATACAATGGTGTGCCTTGACATATATGTATCTACTCTGTCTTTCAACATCTATACATGTACACAGTAATGCACCCTTCAAAAGTATTAGCTTGGCTCCCATTAATTTAGAATTAATGGTGACTTGGGATGAGTTTAAAGGTCTAAGTGTGGGGTGTAAGTACCTCGGTGAGCAAGCATTTGGTAGGAAGTGATAAGCTCATTAAATAAATTCTCTCTCTTCATTTGAGAAGATTCTCTTTGGGTTTTTACTACAAAACACTTTTAGACCTAATCTGAGTTATTTTACATTCATAGAAATTATAAACAACCTTTCCTTTTACAAATTATAACATTCCTAATAAAAACAGTAGCTGAGGGCAGCTAAGCCTGAGCCCTTGGGCTGCCAACTTTACAGACATTATCAAAGTTAATCTTCATAAAGCCCCACGAGGTAAATGCTATTACTATTCCATGTCATCAATGAGGCTAGAAGATGTTACAGACTGGGTCTCCAGGTGGGCAGAATCGGGCCTAAAACCCAGGTTACCTGCCTCCCTATTCTGAACTCCTCAACTAAGTTCTCGTGGTCAATAAAAATTAGTAAGATTTTTCTTTCTGTATTCTTTATGCTTGAGTTCTAAAGTGAATATAAAGTCTTCACAATAGAAGACACTGGAAGAGTCTATGGTTTAATAGCCAATTGGGATGCTTTAAAAAAATATGCCATCTTTTCTTACATAGAATGAGCAGTAAATTATTTTATTAACTGGTTAGTCAATTTGTAATCCTGGATTATTGTTCTTGGTTTATGTGATAGTGTGCATCTTTACTCTGTATTCTGGAACATATTTTGTTATTTTGAAAAGACAGCTCGAACATCAAAGCTTGCATATTATTCAAAGTCAAGCTAACATGAGACCTTGATTTTCCATCAGCTCACTAGAGTGTTAACAAGCAGCCAACATGTGGCCAGAGCAACTGAAAGAATCCTCAGCAGGAGTCAAGATCTGGTGACACTTACTGAGAAACTGAAGAGGAGCATTCAAGGTGGTTTGAGGGGCCCATGCTTATTTGGAAGGAAAAGTCTCGTTCTGCCTATAAAATGTGTGAACGGGCGTGTGTGGCTCCCACTCGGCCACTAGAGCCAGAGACCTGGGCTGTTCCGCAGTTTGGGGATTCTGATGTGTCCAGACTTCGATCTTTCATTGAGAGTTTTATTTTTTAAAACATGCGTGTTTCCTTTTTTATCACAAGCTCCCATCATTACACTTACGTACTAAGTACCAAGTAGATGTGGTGCCTCTCCACATGTTCTGAATTTGTCAAATTAACACTTATTAAGTGGAGCACAGGGTGCCAGATGATGAGCCAAGGTCCAGCTGACATTTGCTTCTGACTCTGCAGGCTCTTATCTGGGGCGCATGCTTGTCTGAGGGAGTGAGTGTCAGTTTAAGGTCACTGCTGGCCTCACAGCCAAACAAAACGCTTCGAGGGCAGCTATGCCGTGGGAGTCGCTGAGGTAACTCAACGCCAGTCCTTTGCCCACAGTATGAGCTGATGCCATTTGGAACTTCACTGTGGTCCCAAAGGGCATCCACGATATTAGAGTAATTTAGTCCCTACTCAATTTGGGACGTCCCTCTGATCTGGCTTTTAGATTGCTATTTTTAGTTTTCTGATCACAAGAGATATATTTTTGACCTTCTTTTTGTATTGCTGTGTAAGGGCATAAGGAGTACAGAATCCAATGAAAATCAGACTTTATAGGGCAAAAATAAGGAAGTTATTGGAACAAATAATATGCCTAATAAAAAGAGTAGAATCAAGTAACAGTAATTCACTTGTGGAGTAAATATTTGTTGGGCAGCTTTTATGTGCACATGTCTGTGCCAGGTGCAGGAAATGCTGACGTAAACCCAAAAGCCACAGCCCCGTCCCTTACAGAGTGTTAGATAAACCAGCAATTTCAAGTCTGTGAGTGTTTTGGTAAGAGACGTCCAGAGTACATTGGGACACACAGGCCGCCAGGCGGGCTTCGAGGCTCAGCCGTTTCCGGTGAACGGGGCAGGCCTCACTGAGGGAGGGCCTAAGTGTTTCCATTTTAGTGCTGTCCGCTTTCAAGAGACTTATTAAATGATTGATGAATTTTCTCCAAAGAAATTATTGAAAGGGCAGCAACTCTAAATCAGACCTTGGATGAAGATTTCCAGCTCTCCAGCTCTACTCTTCAGAATATGCAAAGGAACGTGACGTCTTTGCTGGAAAACATACGGAAAAGGCATTTCCTGCAATTGCACCAAAATGTCACCCTTGAACTGAAGTAAGTCCCTGGATGCCATTCATGACACAGCCAATCAGAGGAAAGAACTTCAGTGCTGAGGGGGGACAGGCATGTGGAGGAGAGGAGAAAAAGCTCTCACTGGGCGCGGGACGCCGTAAGAGAAGAGACGGGTCCTGTTATTAAGTGGATAAAGCGATGGCTCCAACCCCTCCAAATCGAGAAAATTGGGATCAATGGCAGTATTTATTTGTGCTATTGTGCCATGGTTCTGTTTCTCTGTGTCTCTGGGATAACGTTATACTGTATTTATTGAAGATCAAGTATAATATGATAAACTCCCATGGAAGAAAATGGAGTGAGTGGCTACTGCCTGTGCTGTAAACTCTTAAGGCAGATCGACATTATGCCAAAATAGTTTAGCTTAGTTATGCAAACTCTAATCGGAAACCACAGTGTGAAATGACAGATCACAAGGAATATTAGACATGGTCACCAGGAGCTTATAATTTTCTTTAAGTCTCTTTTCTTAGTATTTTCACATAGATATTTCTTGATGTAATATAGCAATCTTTTTTCCAAGTTGTGATAAATATCCTAAATACTGGCTTAAATACACAAAACTCCATCCTCTATAATGTGGTATTTAAACTATATTTAATCTATTTTGCTATTTTAAACAATGTTGCCATGGACATCTTAAACAAAAATCTTTTTCTGTATTTCACATTATTATTAGGGTAGATATGAAGTAGTGAAATCATTTAGCCAGAAATTTTGCATTTTGAGGATTCCTGACTGGCATGTCCAAATTATTGGACATGTCCAAATTATTGGACATGCCAGTCAGGAAAAATTTGTTCAGAACAGTATGCACTTCTTCTGGCAACACGCTGGAGAGTTAGTTATGCTTACATCTTTTTTCATTACTGAATATGATTTTTGACGTTGTTGTTGATTTGTTAGGTGAAAAATGAAAGAGGAACTTACTGTTGGATGGGATTTAGAGAACTGGAAATCTAGTTACTGGAGCATTAGTCAGAGCCTGGAAAGCGTCCTAAGAGAACTGTGAACCAAAAGCCTGGAGGAGATCAGAGGAGGGTGAGGGCCCAGGAGGTGGGGAAGGGAGACCCCTGTGCAGCGCGGATGCGGGCTTCACCTCTGGTATCCTGCCCTGTAATGGTCTCTGCCATCTTGTGAAGTAGGAGAGAATGGGACTGGGGAAACTGAGGCCCAGAGACTATAAGTGACTTGTCCAATGTTAAACCTCCAGGATAATCTAAAACCTGACCACAAACCTAAGTCTGTGTGACTGTAAACACTGTTATTCTCCAGCCCCATATTGAAGGAAGCACCACTTGAGACCCAGTCCCTTAAAGATGGGTGTTGGAACTTGGATCATGAGGTCAGAGACCATGCTGCCACACTTACACTAGATTATAATCATGTTTTCCTACCCTGACCTTTTACCTGCATTGTCCCTCACCTAAAATGCACAGTACACCTGGAGGGAGCAATGGAGAAAAAGAAGCTGACACCTCCATGTCCATCTTCCCAGGCCCCATCCATTTTTGAGGTGGCCACCGCAGGCTCAGCTGTGTTAGTCTCTGCTTCCTACCCTTCTTTACCTCCACGCTGCCTCCCAGACAACAGAAATGGGTTTGATTCTAGCCCAGCCCCTGCCACTCCCCACAACCCTCCCACCCACCCATCTCCCACTCATCCTGGGCTCTCCAGCTCTACCCAGTGCTTTCTGCCCAAGTGTGTATCTCATTTACGTATTAAAGACAGAGGGTCCCTGGATATCCACAGAGTCATTTTGGGAGAGCATCTTCTCCTACCATTACCCTTCCACAGTAAGTGTATTCATTCATTCATTCATTCATTTACCAAAATCAGCCCCCAGTAGTAGATTCTGTGCTAGGAGTTGGGGACACAAAGGAGAATAATAGAGATTGTTTTGCCCACTAGGATCTCATCCAATTAATGAAAGTTCATTTTCTCGAATAGCATTTGATGAGAAGCGGGGAAGGCAGGGCCCCTCCACCACCCTGTTGCCCTTAGTGTCCCTGCCAGGCCCTCTGTCATTGTTCATCCTGCGTTTTTATTTAGAACACAGTGATTAATGAGATTGCGTTCTCTCTTCCATTCTCTAGTTGTATTATTATTAAAGAGATCTTTTATTTTACAGAACTGAAATGTGTTCTCTGGGCTCCCCTTTCTTATTTTCTATAGATAATTCCTGTTCTTATGCTATTTCAGATTTTGTGGATCGTTTTAGTAATTGTTTATCAGCTTTTCAATGATAATCTGTAGAAAATTGGTAATTTATGCTGAAATTTGTTGATCCTGTCAGTGGGAATATTCAGCGCACAAACCAGTTGTTTATCGTGCTTGAGTCAAGGTCCTCAAGACCACCGTCACAGTCAGTTTCACTGGGACTCTCAGGACTCAGCACATAGTTGTACTCAGGGCCAGTATTTACGGCCATGTATTGAGGATGCACTGCTGGGTCACAGAAGAAGACAGGGTGGAATCCTGAAGTACCCATAGAGCTTCTTGGTGTTCCCTTTCCTTGAGGAGCACAGAACACATTCTTCTCCCAGCTACAAAAATGCAGCAGCATGTGGGTGCTGTTTCTGCCCAGGGAGACCCACTAGAGGTTTAGCATCCATGGTTTTTACTGGGGGCTGGTCTTGTAGGTATCATCTGTGCAGCGTGTGCCCAATTCCACACTCGCAGGGGGAAAGCAGGTGTTTAGCAATAACCACATTGCACAAACAGTGGAGGCAGTGAGCTACTCTTATCAGCTAGGGAACAGTGGGAATACTTTGCAGACCTTGCAAGCAGGCTTTTCAAAAGACAGTCTTCTTTTGCCCACTATGTTACCCTTTGCTGCCCACTATAATATTAGGTATGGATAGGCATAAATTCCTTCTGCTCTCATTTCAAGGATAGGAGCTTTGTCACTCATTTACTTACTATGTGGACCATCTATATTTACCAGGTCTGCTAAAGATTTATTGTCACAAATTCAGAAAAATTACCAGAAGCCACAGAATAAGTTGAAGGTGATAAAAGAAGCAGCAAGCAGCCTCCTTTCAAAGCATAACAGTGAACTGCAGGCAGCAGAAGACCTCATGAGGGAAGCCGAGGCAAAGACGCACGAAAGCAACCGCCTGCTGCTCATTGTCAATGCCAGCCTGCAAGAGTTCAGTGTGAGTCTCAATAGCTCTCTCCTCAGTTAAAGGTAGTAACTGAAATCTCTGGTGTAAATAACACTATTTTTAGCTTCTTGAAAAATGAGTCCCGATTACTAACCTCAGGACATAGCATCAGACACCAGTGTTTGGAAGCTGATGTGCTTTATGAAACATCCTTAAAGATGATTTTTGCTATAGGATAAAAAGCTGCTTGTTCGAGAAAAACAAAACTTGACCTCAGTGCTAATCACCAAAGGAAGAAGATTGCTAGATGCTGCCACTGCACGAGCAAAGGTTGCACAAAGCGCTCTAGGAGTAAGTTCCAACTCAACAAGCCATGCTAACAGTTTCCAAATAACCTTCATACATCTCATATATGTATGCACACAGGCGTTGTTAAAAACACATGTGTATTCACAGCATTGATGTCTCTTATAGCAGTTAGAGCATCACCGGGATGAGCTGCTGCTGTGGACTGCCCAAATCAGGCACCATGTGGACACTCTGGTCATGCAGATGTCCAAGAGAAGAGTGCTTGCCCTCGTCTACAGAGCTGAGGATCACGCAGCTGAGCTCCAGAAATTAGCAGGTGCCCTGGACAGGTGAGGCCACATTTTGCAGGAATTCCAGAGGTTGTGATCCATTGATCAGAGAGAATAAAGATGGCTATTTCAATCAAAATGCTGAGTCACTATTTTTTGCATGTAAAAGTTCACCTCCTGTTTTGTTTACAATGGTAAGGAGGATTTCCTCCCATGTCTGATACCATAGTTGACCACTGGCATAAAGGTATGATGGAGAAATGAAAACCGATAGGCATTAAAGCAAATAGAATGCTACAATATCAAGCCATCAAGGCCTTGTTAAATGTCTAAGTGTGCAGGTCCTTGTTAGGTTACATGTGCACAGAATAAGGATATTAGCTTCTTTATGGATCGTACTGTTTTGGAGCTATGCTTTGCCTGTCTTCCTGCACAGACGGGGGCTGTGGCTACCCACACTGGACCTATAGAAGTGCTGGGACACTCTCACCTCCTGAAGATATCACCCCCAGTTATTTTCTACTGCCTGAAGGTCTGCCACAGTATTCCAAAACTTATATTTTTAAATGTGTCCTCACTTGTAAAAAGTGTCTTTAAGTGAGAGGCACACTGTGAGGCCAGTGGTCCCCAAACTTGTCTGCACATTGGAATGACCTGGGGAACTTCAGAAATACTGATGCCCTTGTCCCATAGTCCTCCCAGCCCTGCTCGAAGATTGCAACCTAATTAGTCTGTGTTGTGGTCTGGGCTTTGGTATTTTTTTAGAAAGATCCCCAGGTAATCTAATGTGTAGCAAATGAGGGAACCAATGTTTTAGGCCCTATCTGTGATTTACACAATATTGTGAGTGAATTGGCAAATTTATTTACTTAAAATGTGTTATAAATTATGAATGGAAAGGTCCAGACACACTGGGAATGTGTGTTCTTGCGTGTTGGGCACGTTTTGTGGAAGAGGAGAAATAAATATCATTGCAGTGAGGAACATTGCCATAAAACATCAGCTCACACAATGACAGCAATTAAAAATGATATAGGAGGGAATATTGCATAAATTATGTGTTGTACCGAGCACTACTGCCTGCAGTGCCACAGGAATCGGCAATGGAAAATGGAACTAGAAACTCACTGTCTCTCTTTTTATCACCTTTCGTAATTTCCCCAAAGAGAAAACAATCCTTTGACTATATGCATAGCTAGAACAAAACACTTATACATACTATACATACTGACTAGTATGTATAGTAAAAAACAATGTGGTATGATACACAAAGTTAAATAACATTATTATCTTTTATTTGTAAATCACCAGTCAAGTAGTAAGGTAGTAACTGTGGCCAGGTAATAACTGTTGATGTCTGGTATGGGCATCACCCAACTCAATAATCTTGGGAAGAAAATGAAGTGACTTACACAAAAGCAAAGATGCGTCAGTTGTCAGATTGCATTTTCAGGAGAGAGAGGCGGGATAAAAGTGCACCATTGCCAATTGGCAAGTTTATAAGTGATTTGCCTACGTGTGTGGGTGAAGTTCAGATGATCAAAATACCATCTGATTCTCCTCCAAAACCTCTAGTGAATTTCATCAAATTGCTGTATACCATTTGAGGAAAAAGAGTCGCATCCTTATATGTGCTCAGGAAGGCTTTTACAAAATTAGCAATTGCCTTGCTGGAAAAATTACAAGGAATGCAGATGCACAGCGACGTGGCAGACACATGCAGGGGCTTTGGATAGAGATGAAAGATGTTGAGGGCAGCTGGAAGAGACTGATGAATGGTTAAAAGGATGGGAAACAGCCATCCTCTCTTTGGCTAAAAATTAAACAGCAATTCTTAGTGTTATTGTGAGAATGTGGTTATGGCTTTTTAAGATTGCTTTTGGAGTTGAAGGAGAATCCATATGTTGTTATTCCTTGTTGATGAGACTGTTCTGAGGGGAAAGAAACTAGGTGGCTTTTAAGAACAGTGGAAAAGTCCAATTTTAGTTTATCATGACACCTCTAAGTATGCTGATTTCACAGAGGCCTTGGAAATGTTCGACACGTGTCCCTGAATGCAACCAGTGCAACCCATGTCCATTCCAACATTCAGAGCCTCATTGAAGAATCAGAAACACTGGCGAAAGATGCTCTCAGGACTGTGACTGAGGCAAGCCTGGTAAGGAAGGCCCCTGGGCTCTGGTGTGCACCTTCCTTTTCGAGGCACCGTGGGTGATGGTTCCATAAGTTTCTTGAGCGCTCAGTGGCTTAATTTGTACTTGTCAGTGTTCTCTTCTGGTGGGATCTGTTTATGGCTTTTGTCATCATGTGATTTTCGTGGGAAATTAAAACACAATTTCTTATGTTTTCATTTCTGCGGGTCATAAATACTTCCTTATAAAGACTAGGGACTTGTGATATAAACATGAGGAAAATATCTCATCCTTTCTTTTTCTAAAAATAATAATGCTGCTTGAGACTTTAAAAACTTTTTTAAAATTACAGTTGACATTTACTATTGTATTAGTTTCAGGTGTACAGTGTAGTAGTTAGACATTATATGACTAACACAGCGATCCCTCCAATAAGTCTAGTGCCCACCTGGCACAAAACATTGATCACAATACTATTGACTATATTCGCTATGCTGTACTTCACATTTCTGTGACTGCTTTGTAACTACTAATTTCTGAGGCATCTTTTCTTATCTGTGGTGAAGGTTTTTATTTAGTGGTTGGTTGTTGTCCCTATGTATTTAAAAATGTCCTGTGTTCTTCCTCACTCGTAAATTAGGACATGCATTAGGCATAAATTAGGACAATTTAAACTCTCCCTACCTGTTATCTAGTTGACTTCCTAGTTTGGATGGAACTGGAGAGCATTATGCTGAGTGAAATAAGCCAGGGGGTGAAAGACAAATACCATATGATCTCACCTTTAACAGGAAGCTAAACAACAAAACAAACAAGCAAGCAAAATATGACCAAACACACTGAAATAGAGAACAGGCTGACAGTGACCAGAGGGGAGGGAATTTCAGGGAGAAAAAAGGACGGATTTACAGGAACTAGTATAAAGGACACATGGACGAAAACTAACGGGGGTGGAAATGGGAGGGAGGTGGGGAGCACGGTGGGGGCTGGGCTGGGCTGGGAGTAAAAGACAGAAAATGGCAACAATTAGATAAAAATAAAACAAAGTAAATATAATTGACTTCCTTGTTTGGAACACGGTGGAGGCTGTTCTCATGGAGTTGCCTTCCTGTCCCCAGCAGGATCCCCTCCTGCCCCCCAGCCATCATGTTTAAGTTGTCCTGTTTTCTAGTCCTCAGAATCCCTGGTGTCCAGCGGGAAAGCAGCTCTCCAGCACAGTTCCAAATTTCTCAAAGAAGGCAAGAGCCTGAGCAGAAAGCATCAAGGTCGGTGTCCAGCTTGGACTGTGTTGATAAGAACACATTTCTGAGCATACTGCCTTTCCTAGAGCAATTTGAAGCTTGACATTTCTTTGTCACAAGAATATTCCAACTTGCTATCATGTAAAACTACGTAACTTAAAATTTCACTTTAGTGATACCTCTTTATTTTAATGTGCAACTCCCTCCGATCTTCCATAGACTCACTAAGCCTTCCTTAATAACCAGGTCCTCCATTCTGCTTTATCCCCTGAGCTTTTGCTGTTCTTCACAGTGTTTGCCAGCTTGTCTTTGATGTCTTGTGCTTCTTTATTATCCTCCTACTGTTTTATAATTTCTTGAAGACTTGTAATGTATGATACTTCTTTTGCCTTTCTCACAGGCTGATATAATGTTAGGTTTGTGGTAGGTTCTCATTAAATAATTATTGAATTAAGTTATGATTGATTTATCAATTGTTCAAAAAAACCACTGCAGTTTAATTTTTGCTAAGGGTGTCAGTAAGCAATTATTTGGCACATGGAAGAGCTGGCCACTGACACAATGACGTGTGCGTAATAAAATGGCAGCGGACATCTGTTCTGTGAGAGAAACATACAAGTTTCATAAGATGCAGTGTGTTTTCACTTTAGTATATCCCAATCCAAGTCTTTTCCTGCAGAGTAAGTAGCGGCCCATAAACAGCTCATGCCCCTTCTAGCCTACTTCCGTGGCTAGTGCTGGGTCCCTCCCCCACTGTCTGAACCAGGAGTGTGGATGTGTGCATATTGTTTTACTTCTCTGTGAGTCATACAAATTAGAATATATAGAAAGTACACAGTTCTCAATCATAAAGCAATAAACACAAACTCTAGCATCCATGTCAGTGGGCTATGGTGTCAGTGTATGCAACCAAGGGTGTTACATAATCCAGGAAATAGTGAGTTTCTTGGCAATTTCTCTCATGTTCATGAAGAATTGTATTAATCATTTACTTGTTAACATGTGTTCAGAATCTAATGTGATTGTGTATTATGAACAGAAACTTCTAAAATGAAAGCTTTGATCCAATGGCTTTGATCAGACCTGAAGGAGGTTGAATTGAGCCCCTGCTGGGTGGTCGGAAGGGAGTGGGAAGCAGGGGGGCTCCTGCCTGAGAGAGATGCAGGCGGGCAGAAGAGTCCTCGGCAGGAGCCCACACTTAGGGTTTTACAAACCTGAGGAGAAAGGTAGCCACAGTTTAAGTGCAGTTAGGAAATTAGTGAGTCTAATGAAGACTGAGTGATTTAAACACAGTTCTCCACTTTGAGCTACGCTGTAATTAAATTGGATGTGCAGCTTAAGAAGAAATATTAGTGAGAAGGGCAACAAGCAAAGTAGAAAAAATGACCAAGCAAGCTAAANCTGCTGGGTGGTCGGAAGGGAGTGGGAAGCAGGGGGGCTCCTGCCTGAGAGAGATGCAGGCGGGCAGAAGAGTCCTCGGCAGGAGCCCACACGTAGGGTTTTACAAACCTGAGGAGAAAGGTAGCCACAGTTTAAGTGCAGTTAGGAAATTAGTGAGTCTAATTAAGACTGAGTGATTTAAACACAGTTCTCCACTTTGAGCTACGCTGTAATTAAATTGGATGTGCAGTTTAAGAAGAAATATTAGTGAGAAGGGCAACAAGCAAAGTAGAAAAAATGACCAAGCAAGCTAAAAACAGAATTTTAATAATCAGGGTGCTAGGTGTCACTGGAAAAACTTTCAATATTGGGGAGGGTCTCTATAGAAAGCTCTCGATCTATAGGTGGGTCAAAGTGATGAAGAAAACTTGCATAGGCTAAAAGGGAACACTTTTCCCCCTTTAAATAGGTCTCACATTGGAACTGAGAGAACTGAAAAATACAGCAAACACATTTCAAGAAAATGCTGCCAAAATTGCTAGGCAGACCAATGAATCACTCCTAATACTTAGAGCAATTCCTGAAGGTAAGTGGGAAAGGGCTGATTTAATTAATGTCTTTTCATTGCAAAGACATGAACATGAGGAAGTCCTGCCTCAGGTCTGATTAAGAAGCCTCCCTGGGAATGAGACCAGGATTGATAGATTTTACTTGCAAAGAAAATGTGATTTGGAAGTAAAGATTACCATTTTTTAATAAATTCAGAACACTTAAACTGCAATACTAGAATTATACTTTGTTTTCAGAGCTTTTATACTGCCATATTGATTGCTTACTTTAAAACAGGCTTGTGGAATCTAATGAACAAACTGAATTAACAAGCAAAATAGAGACACTCAAAGATGGAGAACAGGCTGATAGCTCTGGAGGGGGTGGGGTTGGGGGTGGTGGGCGGAGCCAAAAGGCAAAAGGACTCAGACATGGGTAACAGTGTGGTGATCGCAACAGAGGGGAGGGGAGTATAAGAGGAGTAAATGTTGATGGGGAAAATACAATAAAAAATAAAAAAGATTTTAAAAATGGGCTTGTCACATTTCGTAAATGAAAGACGTGTCATTCAAAGAAGTCAGCAAATAGAAAAGCTGGAATGTTCTTGCTCTGAGGGAAAGTGTTAGATTCATTAGAATTAGGAAATTTAAAAATTCTTTCTTGGTAACCTTCCTTCATGAGGCAATAAAGCATTTTAAAATAGGTCACTTTAATATGGATGGTTTGGAAATACAGGATTCAGTAAAGTTTTAAATAGGATAACTTTTTAAAAATGTAATACAAATGAATTGTGCTCTGATGTGTTATTTACATTCCCTTAACCTTCTTTTCTTTTCTCAATAAGATTTTTAAAAAGCTTTATAAGATGCCCAAATATCTCTAAATCCCTGGCTCCTGGTTCCCTTTGTGAGCACACAAATTACTGTGGGGAGCTGGGTGTGGGCACCTTGGACTTCTTACCTTAAATCAGTGGGGCGTTTTCTGGCCTGGATGTTTCTTTCTGTCTCTATTTTTTTTAAGACACTTGGTGTATGTTTATTAAATACTTAAAATGACTTTTTATTTGGAAGTAATTTCAAACTTGCACAAAAGTTGTAAAAACAATAAGAAGAGTACCTGTGTACTCTTTACCCAGCTTCTCCTAGGGTTAATGTTTGCCCCATTTGTGATGAAAAACTTTCAAAATGAATACCAGTGCCTTAAAAAAAAGTCACCACCCAGATTTTTTTTAGAAAAACTAAATTGTAATTTATCTTAAGTGGTCATTTATTTAGTCTTGTTTCTGGTGTTACATCTAAAAGCATCCAGTTGTTGGAGAGAAAAAAAATACTACTTCCTCCAGCCTGGGAAGGGTCCATCCCTATACATTTAAATTCCCAAACCTTCTTCTAACATGGGGTGATTTAAAGAATGAATATGAGGAGGGAGTGATAGAAAAAAGACCAAATAAAGAAGTTTAGCTTTTTAATATATAAGACCCTGGGCATAACAATTAGCAGCTCCCTCTGTTGCCTTGTGTGGTTTGAAATCACGTTTCAAGACAGCGAACTTTGACCGAAATGATTTCATTGATCCCAAAAAGGGAGCAGTAGAGCATGTGATGAGCAGCCTTAATGTTGCCATGAGAAAAGCCTCATTTTATGGTGTGCATGCTTGCGTGTCAATTTATTTCAGGTGTCAGAAACAAAGGAGCCAAAATCACAGAGGTGGCCATGTCTGCCAATCAGGGTGCTGTGAACACCCTAAAGAACGTTGTGGGCCTCGGTCAGAAGCTGTTGAACACATCGACAGACCTGTCCAGGGTCAATGCCACGTTCCAGGAAACAAACAAACTCCTGTGGGATTCCTCAATGACCAGTATGTCACAATCACCCTTCCAATTAAGAACGTCTGCATTGTGGGATTTTGAGCTTGCCAAGCACACAGTGGTGCCCTGTTCTCTAACAGCATTCCAAAAAAACAAAAACAAAAATGAAAGTGCACTAACATCTGGATTTGCATGTTAAAGAAAGGGAGAGGCCTTTGGTAATGCACGATGCTGGTGCATTTTTTACATATGTACCAAAGTTTCAAGGATTTCATAATTAGGATATTCTATTTTATCTAGCACATTAGTAACGACAAGTTCATTTCTCTGTGTCCTTCACCCAAACCCCACCAACCTTCTTGCCACCTTGTTTTTGTTAGGTCTGTTAGCCGGCAGGAAAGTTAAAGATGTGGAAACACAAGCCAACCTTTTATTTGATCGGTTGAAGCCTTTGAAGATGTTAGAAGAGAACCTGAGCAGAAACCTGTCAGAAATTAAACTGCTGATCAGCCAGGCCCGGAAACAAGCAGCTTCTGTGAGTGGGGGCCCTGTTGCCGTCACCCCCTGGTAACCCCATGAGGGGTGAGGCTCGGTAACCCCACGTCCCAGAGGATTCCTGTAGAAATGGCCTTCTGTCCTACCGGGTCCCCAAGAACGTCTGCTGACCAGTTCTCAATAATCCCAGATTCCTCACCTCCTGTCCTAAATGTATTTACTTAAGTATATTTACTTAGTATCATTTTCTTTGATTTCTGCATTTACATATGTTTCAAAATGTTGTTAGCAAAGGGATCTCCATGTGTTTATGGAGATTTGTAGTTGTAGCCTAGCTTTATACATTCTTAACTACTAATTGTTGTCTGAGGCTAACATCATTCTGTGTTTCGTTGGTGGCAGATGGGTCATTTCCATCATTTTACCAAGTTGGTTTTAATAATCCAAGTGTTCTTCAGAATGTTTGTGCAGTTTGGGCCTCATCCTCTAGGAGTCTGGCATAACAATCTGTGTGTGTGGAAATGCTGCACACATTCAGGTCACTAAATGCATAAAACTTTCGATGCCCAGAGAAGCACATACCTGAGAAAACGTTTTGTAGCCATCCCATCCACAGTACATGGCATTGGCTCTTAAGGAGTGGTGTGTCAGGAAAATAAGACATTCCAGAAAATATGCAATTGTCCTGCTACTGGGGACTTACAGAAGATGAATGTGACGTCCAGCCTCATGTTTATCCACCTAAAGTTTTCCGGCCAAGATAAAGGCGTTCCGAGCTCTCTGATGCCCCATCTCCACACCAGTGACCTCACGGTTGCAAAGAGCTGAAAGTCTCTGTGAGCTCTGGCTCCCATCTGTTTTAGTTATAGTCCCCCTATAAACGTAAGCCCAACAGATGGCCCCAGTACTCTGGTTGACACAAATTTAAACTCTTTAATATTAGTATAAGCTGTATATGCAAATAATTACTTAGAGAAATATTTAGCAGTGTAATGTTTGCCCTATAAATATTTGCTGAAAGAATAAATGGATCACCCCTCCATTTGTTTGACAGATGATCATCAAATATCCCTGCCGTGTCAGGTCTAGAAATTCCAAGATGATCTGGATAAGTTCCTTGTCTTTAAGGAATTAAATCTCACACGACAGAGGCAGTTTTCTACATAAAATACTTTTAAAAACCCCAAGACTGACTTTCTCATATTTAAGTACTTTACCAACTAAAACGATTTTAATCACCATCTGAGTTCTCACTTTATGAAGCATTATGTGTCATCAGAGAGGGACGCAGCCTAACAGTGGGCACCCGTCTTACAAGAGCACTTGTCGGGCGCACTGCCAACATGTCACCAAGTGAGTGGGACGCTTTTCTTCCCTGAACAGATTAAAGTTGCCGTGTCTGCAGACAGAGATTGTGTCCGGGCATACCGGCCTCCAGTCTCTCCGACCAACTACAACACCCTAACGCTGAGTGTGAAGACCGGGGAGCCCGACAACCTCCTCTTCTACCTGGGCAGCAGCACCAGCGTGAGTGCGGACCCCAGAGTGGCAGTGACTCTCTCGTCAATGCATGTGTTTTCTGAGTTGAACTTGGTGGATGAAAAAACAATAGGGTCTTGGTGAAATCATTCATTCTCCTAAGAGAGCTAACCTTTTACTAAACCAGCAGCATCAGTTTAAAAAGAAACAAATTACAAAATCCAATACCTGTGACAGGAAAGTGGCATTGAGGCAGGAAATATGTCTCCCTCTGCTATCTTAACCACATGCTGCGGCTTTGGCCACATTGTAATGCCTTCAGTGACCTCTGAAGCCACTGAGTTTAGCTTTGGGTCTGTAAAGTCGACTTTGGTGGCTGTCACCAGGAGTGGAGGCGAGCACCCTAAGGCCTGTCACAGCGGTGCAGCTTCACCCAGCATCTTCCACCCAACTAGATTCCAGTGGTACCTGGAGGGCGAGTCCCCTGTGGAAGGCCATGGGAAGCACTGGCTGTGCTGGTGGAAAGGGGTCAGAAGCCTTGTCTGTGTTAGGGCAGAAAATACCAGCAAGCACAGATATTATCGCAAATGTCTCTAGGAGCAAGGGGACAAAACACATGCAACCTCTGATGAGGGATTTCATGGCTCTGTCTTACTGCGTATTTCACATTCACTTATGGCCCTCTCAGACTGGGCCACCCCAAGTGCAGCACTATCCCTCATGCTCCCTGAAGACTGTGGTGATCCTCCCGAAATGAGTTTCCCCAGGGATTTTTACGGAGACACTGCAGAGGGCAAGGGCAGTGGGGTACTAATGGCCACGGGTGGCTGCTGCCCTTAGTCCCCTGGGGCAGGTGGGGGCATGGGGTTAAAGACAAAAGAAGATAGATTTTCGGTTATTGATTTTTCTAACAAGTAGAAAAAACGCTGTAGGAACTCATTATTTGAAGTGTTATAGTGTCATGCAAGCAGACTGGCCTGCACACTCATGCCAACTCATGCCCCTGCACCCCAGCCTGACTTCCTGGCCGTGGAGATGCGGCGAGGGAAGGTGGCCTTCCTCTGGGATGTGGGCTCCGGGCCAGCACGGTTGGAATTTCCAGACTTCCCGATCGATGACAACAGATGGCACAGTATCCACATCACCAGGTAGTAGGAAAAGTTCTCTTCCGTCATCTCTCTTTTTAAAACTTTATCTTATAAGTAATTACATGTTTCTAACATCATATAATAGTCTGAAACTCCTAGGAACGTAGATTATAATGAAAGAATACTTAGAAATAGGGTTTTTTTCTTATCACAGAAGAAATTAACATTGTTACCCAAACCAACAATGAAAGAAGAGAAAAGTTAAAAGCTTAAGTTACCCTTAGAATGGCAGGTGTGAATCTGAGTGGCCACCCAGAGAAGGGCAGGAAGCGCAGCGTGGGAGGAATTCCCTGTGGCTGCGCTGGGCAGGCGCAGAGGACAGGAGACCAGGCACAGGTGGGAGTGTGTTTTCTTAAAATTTACCCTTGTAAAGCCTCTCTCCAAAAACAAGTACTCTTAAGCAGTTTTAGATGTTGTGGGGTTTTTTTCACTTTTCTTAACATGGTTTGTTGTTGGTATGTTGTTTCTTAGAAATTTTTATCTTTTGCTTTGCTGGCAATAAAAATAGGTCTTACTATAAAAACAGTAATCAGTTTCAAATATGGTTTAACTCATTATCCATGATGAAATTTACATTTTAGAGAAACTGCTTTACAAGATTTTGGAGACTGAAGTAGGGTGGGGGTGGGAAAGTCGAGAAGCAGGGACCCAGGCCTGGGCGGTGGCAGTGGATGCGGGAAGAGGCAGGCGGAGGCTGGGCACGGGATGCGTGTGTCCGTGTGTGGGCTGACTTGCAACTCCAGAAGGGTTCTTTTTGCCATTCTTTGTGACCCTTAGATTTGGAAACATTGGTTCAGTGACTGTGAAGGAAATGAGTGCAACTCAGAAGCCAGCACCGAAAACAAGTAAATCCTTAGGGCCTGCTAAAGTCCTGGATATAAACAACTCAACGCTAATGTTTGTTGGGGGTCTTGGAGGACAAGTCAAGGTAACATTAGGAATGTTCATCTGAACATGACTGATTGGCTGATTTTACCTGTGTAAAAACATAATGTTTACATTTAAACAATGTTATATGTCAAATATATTTCAAAAATAGTATAATTAAATTATTGAATATATCTCAGGCAGATGAAGAATTTTTACTTCTTTTATTTTGCTTAATGATAGTTCATCTGCAGAGTTGGACTGACTTTGCAGGGTAAAGGGTCATGTGTAATAAATAGTGTAAATGGAAAAGAAGTCCACGGTTCACTTTGTCATTTGGGTTTCTCTTCTAGTGATGAAACAAGAAATTCAGTATATCACATTAATTTCTGTGAAGTTCCTTTATCTCGACTGTAATGCTAGTAGTAGGCTTGCACTAATTAGTGTGCAGTGGAAGGGCCCATTGTACTTATTTTAACAAGCTGGCTACCCTCTCGCCCAACACTGGGAGTCACATGGACTTGGTGTGTGCTCTCACGTGAGAGCCTGTGCCAGCCAGCCTGTCACCGCTGACCACATTCTCTGGGGCTCTGTTTCTCAGCTCTCTGAGGGGGACCCCAAAAAACAGAATTTATTTATAAAAAATTGTGCATGTATTCTTACATGTTTAAAGTTCAGTTACCTTCAAAGTACTCTCCATTTGATGCAATACACCTATCAAGATGTTTTTGCCACTTCTCAGAATGGTTTTTGAACTCAGCAATTTTGATGACTTTTAGTGTTTCTGTCATTTTTTATTTCACCTTTTCCGTATCAGCAAAACATTTCCCTTTGGGGACTTTTTTCATCAAGAGAAACCAAAAAAAAAGTTGCCTGGGGTGAGATTAGGTGAATAGGGAGGGTGGGGTATGGGGGTTATGCCATTTTGGGCCAAAAACTGCTGAATATCCAGCACAATGTGGGCAAGTGTGCTCATAAATCACCCATCATGAAATGGGCAAACACAATGAAAGAAACTAAAAAAAAAAAAATTCAAAAAATTTTGAATTTTTTTCAAAATTTCTCTTAAAAAAATTCACTGCAGTCAAATGCAGCCTCTCACCACAATGCCAGCTGGTACACTGATACAGGTGGGTTCCTGGAACACTCGCCTAGCAGGGGAAGCCTGTACTACAAGGGGCCTACACTCCAGAAGATAATTCCAGTTTATTTTGGGTCCTTCCTCATAAAGGAGGTTTCTTTCAAGCAACCCTAGTGCATGAGATGATCTTGAAGATCCCATCCACTTGTCACTCATTCTAGTATTCCAGTTCATAATTGGAAGGAAATCCAGTAGTTACAAACTGGCTATTTTTTGATGTTTTCTCAAAATTTGAATCTGTTAGATATAAGCTTTCACGTATTTAGAGAATTTATTCCTTTTCACCAAATATATGTGGGTTATGTTTGTTTGTTCCTGTATATTAGAAGTCTCCTGCTGTGAAGGTTACTCATTTCAAAGGCTGCATGGGAGAGGCCTTCCTGAATGGACAGTCGATCGGCCTATGGAACTATATTGAAAGGGAGGGCAAGTGCCATGGCTGCTTCGGAAGGTAACAGGCCCCCACGATTTAACACATTGTATCATTGTATGTTAGTTAGTATATTCACATCTGAAAACTGCTTAAAGAACTTGCATGTACATCAAAGATGGATAGTTTGTGATGTCAGTTTTCTTATTGCAAAGGATAGCATGTAGATTTACTAGTAGAAGCATGGGTATCATTTTTGACCCTTAAAAGTACTCCTATTGCTGTGTCTTGTACTACATGCTTTGATTATGGATCATAAAATTGAGAAGCATCAGACATCTGTTCAAACAATCTTCTGTCTCAAAGAGCCACAATAAGCCTTGTGTAAACCACTATATATTTTTATTTTGAAAATACTTCCAAGGATGAGAATTTTTGTGTGTGCTGTCAATTTTTATAAATAAGTATTTTTCTATTCCTAAATTCTATAATTCTAGAAGTAAAATGCACTTAGAAATGGAGAACTACCTAACATTTTTTAACATACTGATGTAATAGAAGACATTTAATAACCTAATGTTGCCCAGCTCAATACCTCCTCTATTATTTTCTGACAAAATAACTATAACCCCCTAAGTATACACAACCTGTTATCTAACACTTTAGCAATTATGACCGTAGATTTCCTTTGCTATTAGAGAAATAAAACATCTGATATTATTCTCCATCTAGTGGGCTACTCTGTCCAGATAGATACCTGTAACTGAGCTGTGACAAGATCAGTTAGAAGCAACTCACATTTCCTTTTAGAAACTCATGGGTGAGTTTTCACTTTGTCATTGTCAGGTCTGCTTTCTCATATGGCTTCCAGCCTGGAATTTTGTAGTTTAAGCCTTTTATTTGCTGCTTTCCCCTCCCTTACCTTGCATAAAAAGTTATGACCACAGCATGTTTGTTGAAGCCTTAGAACTAAAAAAAAAAAATGCATTGCATTTGGTATCTTAGTTGCTCAGGCTCCTGGCCCAGCTCTCCTAGCAAATCTCACAGTGAGTTGGGGTCACTATACCTCATGGCAGGAGGTTTGGTTTCTTCTTCCAGAATATGAGAGCAATAACCATACTTATCTTACCTACCTCCCAAAACTATGGTGATGAACACATAATATGATGTATGTGAAAATGTTTTACAAATGTGAATGTTCACCAGTGTTCACCTCCAATCTTCCTGCAGTGATACCTCATGGCTTTCCAGGTAAATGTCAATAAATGTGTGAAAAACTAAGATTTTGTAATTGGCAAACATCATCAAAGTGGTACTACCTCGTGAGGTAACAACACCTGCTCTTGAACTTGAGGAGCACAAGCACATGAATTGAGGCTCTTCCATCGTCACTTCTTCCTCATGCTGTTTCTCTAGCATGGAAGGAAGTCTTCCTGGCAATTTAGTGATTCTGACTTGAAAATGCCCCAACCCCTGGATTCTGTCCCCTACGTTGACCCCAGAGCATTCATTGTAATTGTAGAAATATATTGTAGAAACTGAATGTTTCTAATATGAAAAATGCTCCCCTACATTAGCTGTTACAATATTCCCAGTTGTCATCAATCATTTTTAGGATAATTTAAAAACCACTGACCTCACATTGCAGCAATGAGTGAATTTAATGATGGCTGGTTCTTCTCGGTTTTGGAATGAGGAAGTCCATTTTTCTGTGTGGCCATGAGTTTTGTTCTCCTTGAGAACTAACCTCTGACCAGATTTCCACCCACTCTGGACCACTGACTGAATCATAAAGGTTCTACTGAGAGGAAGGATTCACAGGTACTACCATCCTCCTGATGTTAATCTTGGAACTGGCTTTTTTTTGGTAGAGGGATGACTACCCAGCTGAGCTTGAAGGCCAAACTGACTCATTAGTACAATCAAACTAAGGTTAGATTAAATGTATTTTTATGGGCACTGAGCAAATCAACTGGCTATTCTTGAATCATATTAACCAACATTTCAAAAAATATATTTTTAAAAGAATATTAATTTGGTATGCTATTAGTGTGTGTTCCTTTTTAAAATAAAGTAGCCATAGAGGGTGTGCCCTGATCATAAATGTTTGGAAAACACTGACTTCAACACTGAAGTGTGTTGTTTTACCATGAGGCTATGCGCAGTAACCGTGTCCTGGGAGAGGCTAGAGTTGCTGCATTTCCCAAACTCTTGTGACCCCAAATTCTTTTTTAAAGGGAGCATTCTGTAGTTGCTTATGTTTCATAGACCATACTTTGGCAAGTGCTGATATAGACACAAACTGGTACTTTATGTCTAGGTTTATAAATGGATTTATCTATCCTCATTTTTGGTAACCACCTCTACTATTAAAAACTTTAGCTCAGAGAGCTAAATAAACTAATTCTAGTTTATTGAGCCTATTTTTATAGATCAGTGATTCAAATTCATTGAGCCTTTTGCATTTGTGTGTAATTTACCATTATTAAATCACTGGTGTGGTCCATTGATGTCCTCTATTTTACTTTTTAAATTATATTTTATTATTTATGCTGTTACAATTGTCCCAGATTTTTCCTTTTGTCAGCCTTACCCAGCACCCCCCAACTCCCTCAGCCAATTCCTTCACCATTGTCCATGTCTATGGGTCACGTATATGGGTTGTGCATATGTGTTTTTTGGCTACTCTCATCCCTATGCTGTACTTCACATCCCATAACCATTCTGTAACTACCAATTTGTACTTCTCAATCCCTTCACCCTTTTCCACCCGTACTCCTCACATCCCTCCCATTTGGCAACCATCAAAATGTTCTCTGTATCTATGATTCTGTTTCTGTTTTGCTTGTTTGCTCAGTTTGTTTTCTTTAGATTCAGTTGTTGATAGATATATATTTACTGCCATTTTATTGTTCATATTTTTCACCTTCTTATTCAAGAATATGCTTTAACATTTCATATAATACTGATTTGGTGATGAAATCCTTTAGTTTTTCTTGTCTGGGAAGCTCTTTATCTGTCCTTCAATTCTAAATGATAACTTTGCTGGGTAGAGCAATCTTGGCTGTAGGTACTTGGTTTCCATGACTTTGAATATTTCTTATGAATCCCTTCTAGCCTGCAAAGTTTCTTTTGAGAAATCAGGAGATAATCTTATGGAGGATCCCTTGTAGGTAACCAACTGCTTTTCACTTGTAGCTTTTAAGATTTTCTCTTTGTGTTTAAACTTTAGCATTTTAATGATAATGTATCTTGGAGTGGGCCTCTTTGGGTCCATCTTGTTTGGGATTCTCTGTGCTTGCTTGACTTGCATTTCTATTTCTTTCATTAAATTAGGGAAGTTTTCTCTCATTACTTTCTCAAATAGGTTTCCAATTTCTTGCTCT
The DNA here is from genome assembly GCF_014824575.4 of Sturnira hondurensis. NCBI lineage: Eukaryota > Metazoa > Chordata > Mammalia > Chiroptera > Phyllostomidae > Sturnira > Sturnira hondurensis. Next base: position 3,225,180 of record NW_028079344.1, on the reverse strand, counting down.
TTCTCTTCTTCTTTTGGCAACACTATGAAACAAATGTTTGTGTACATGAAGTTGTCCCAGAGACTCCTTACAATATCCTCATTGGTTTGGATTCCTTTTCCTTGTTGTTGTTCTGATTGGTTGTGTTTTGCTTCCTTATGTTCCAAATCGCTGATGTGATTCTTAGTTTCATCCACTTTACTGTTGATTTCCTGTAAATTGTTCTTAACTTCAATTGATGTATTCTGTGTTTCTGACTGTATCTTTTTTATCCTGCTGAGGTCCTCACTCAGTTCCTTGAGCACCCTTATAATCAGTATTTTGAACTATGCATCTAATAAATTGCTTTTCTCCATTTTGTTTAGTTCTTTTTCAAGAGTTTTGTTATCTTCTTCCATTTTGGCCATGTTTCTTTTTCTCCTCATTTTGGCAGCCTCCCTGTGTTTGTTTTCATGTGTTAGAAAGAGCTACTACATCTCCCAGTCTTAATAGAGTAGGCTAATGTGCTAGGTGTCCTATAAGATTCAGTGACACAGCTTCCCCTATTACCCAATTTGGGTACTCAAGGTGCGCTTACTGTGTGGGCAGTATATACCCTCCTGTTTTAGTCGAGCCTTGCTTGCTGTTGGCATGTCCAAGGTCATCCACTGCCTGTGTTGCATCTGGAATCACACAGCATTAGCTACAGAGTGATTTTCAGATGGCTGCTGCTTGTGCTGGGTTTGGAGGTGTCCAGAGGATGCCAAGCTGTGAACCAAGGCTGGCTGCTGCTAGTTCTGGGCCTGGGACAACTTAGTGAGAGGTTTGGGGCTCCCTGAAGCCAGATACTGCTTGTTTGAGAAAATACAGGAAAATCTGAAGCATGGGCCAAGACAAGGTGTTCAAGACAAGACCTAGGCTTACAATGGCATGGTTTTGCCTAAATAAAACAAACTCACATCTTGTGTGGACAGCGTTCCATTAATGCTGTGGTCACACCGCTCAGCCAAGATGGCTGCCTTTCGCGTCTGCTCTTCCTGGAGCCGTCGGAGAACAGCCTTGTGCTCACTTTGGTGTAGTCTCCAGCTGGTGATTTCTTAATGCTTTGTGCTGTCTGGTTTGGATTCTGCAGGTGTCCTGAAACTGCCTTTTTATTTGGAGTTTTGGGACTGGAAAGAAAAAAATGAGTGTATATAATGTTTAACAACAACAACAAAAAAGAATTGAGAATTAAGCCATAGTTTAAAAGTTTATGCAGAATGCATTTCCTTTAAGTTATGTTTCCTAAAAGAGCAAAACAGAACTTTTTAGAAAAAGTTAGACTGCAGAAGCAATAAATACAACCTCAAGTTTCACAAAGCACTGTTCCTTTTTGTTTTGTTTCAGTGTGCTTTGTTTGTTTGTTAGTGGAAACAGTTTTGCTGTTTGGTTATTCTGTCCTGCTTGAAGATGTGGTACTGAGTTGAGCTATTATACACCTTCAGCTGGGGAAAAATTCAAATCATGCCCCCCAAATACCCAATCCAAGTTTCACTCTCAGGCCCTATGAGATTCCAGAAAAGTATTTTTAAGCATAATAATGATGTGTTCCAGATGAACTTACTTTGTAATTTAATGGTTTGGGGTTATTTTTACATTGTATCAAGTCAGCCTTTCGAGGCCCCAGAAAGACCAGAAACACACTGATGGGAGAAACATGGGGATGCACTTTGCATAGCTCTGCCATAAGCTCATCCTGCAGAGCTTTGAGGCGTTCTTGGCCTGTTTTTTAATGCTTCTTCTGGCACAGTGATACATATTTATTTTCCATTGTGATTCAAGTTTTCACCAATTTAACAGTTAAAATCAACAGAAGGTGATAAGTGCCAACATAAAAATTCTGACAGCACTGGAATTAACAAAGAATAGTTACAGTAAAGGAAATTAAAACAAACAAACAAATCTAGTCAGTAAGTAGAAGTATTTATAGCACTTATTCATCTTTTGATGAAATTTGTTATTACAGTGAATACTGCCTACATTAACTTTCTTCTTCTTATAAAGCAAATGGACATTTGTGTTGCGTAATCTCACAACAAACGTATTTTAAGATATTTTAATTAACACTTGTTGTTATCACATTACGGAAATAATAGCACTACCATGACTTTTGTGAGGGAGGACGCGGTAACTGTGTCATCTTTTCTCTTGAATGACCTTCCTGAGAAAGGACTGTATGTCACCTGCTCTGTGTTGCAGCCCCCTGAATGAAGACTCTTCCTTCCATTTTGATGGGAGTGGATATTCTGTCATGGAGAAGACGCTTCGGGCTACGGTGACACACATAATTATGCTTTTTAGTACCTTTTCAACAAATGGGCTTCTTCTCTACCTTACTTCAAACGGCACCGTAAGACTCCTTATGGGGCATTTGACCCTGCTGTTTATTTGCAGTTAGGTTGTTATGAGGACATTCATGTTGAATGAGTATTTCATTAGCATATACTAATTGTACATACATATATGTATATATATATGCCATACTATGTCCCCATTTTAAATTATTTATTTGTTATGTTAATACAAATTCATTGAAGAACCTTTAGAAGAGTACCCAGTAGAAGATAGCTTTCCCATCACTAGAGATATCAATCAAACATTTACTGTTAAATTTTGAGCTTAAATAGTATTTTATCCTACCTTCACTCTTACCACTGTGGCCTTATTTGAAATTCGTCCACTAGAATTTCATGTTCCCATTTTTCTATCTCATGTATTCTCTCAATCATGTAGTTTTATTTTTAGAACTCGTCCATTTGTCAGTCTCAATGAAATAGATACAGAGAGGTTCCACACCTTCTATTGACTTGTAGCTTTTGATAATAATGAGTTTATTTCATATCTGTGTAGTGTCCATTTAGTTTCATAGCGTCGACCTCTGGCTGTTGGGCCAGGTCCAGCTTTCTTAGTTTGACTTCAGAAACTTTCTGGCACCCCCGATGTGAAGGGAAAGAAAACCTTGTGATGATGTTGTTGCCATGGGTAATGACTTTTTCTTCTTTACAGAAAGACTTTTTATCTATTGAGCTGGTCCATGGAAGAGTTAAAGTTACAATTGACCTGGGCTCGGGGCCTCTAGCCCTTGTTACAGACCAACGTTACAACAATGGAACCTGGTACAAAATCGCCTTCCAGCGAAACCGGAAGCAAGGTAAGCACAGCTGAATGCACTGGGTATTGGTTGCCCTCACAAGAGTAGAAGTCTTTCCAAAATCTGTGGTCTTCACTGACTTTAGCTTTCTGGGTGCTATTCTCATCGAAACCCATTGTGTTCTTTGTAATACTAAGCATCAGGATTCATATTTTTCTAGACAAATATTTAATTCATAGACTGCTAACAAATGTATTACTTAACATTAAGGTTCAATTGGAATCAAGAATTAAATCAATTCTACTTTCTTTCTGGATTTACTGACTTTTCTACAGAGGATTTTTAGTTAATAGTCAAGAACATTCGCTGGTGAAATGGTAGAATGTAAAAGAACACGTCTTTATAAATGAACTTTGTTTGAAGAAGTTCTGTTTGACTCTTTGTAGCAAGTGATTTTTATCTTACTGTCTATTCCTTTCGATCCCCTTTAGGACTCCTAGCAGTCACTGATGCCTATAACACCAGTTATAAGGAAACCAAGCAAGGGGAAACCCCAGGAGCATCTTCGGACCTCAACCGTCTTGATAAGGATCCAATTTATGTGGGTGGATTGCCTAGGTCAAGAGTTGCAAGGTGTGATACCACCGTACCTAATTTCCTTAGTTACCAACTAAGTGTACTGTAGTGGTATACTCTACCAGTTTCCTAGCGCTACCATAAACAGGTACACAAACTGGGTGGCTTAAATAGCAGAAATGCATTCTCTCACTGGTCAGAAGGCTACAAGTCCAAAACCAAGGTGTTGGCACAGTTGCTTCCTTCTGAGGGCTGTGAGAAGAATCTTTCCCATGCCTCTGTCTTAGCTTCTGGTAATGCCAGGCTTTCTCAGCATGCAGATGACATTCTCTCTGTGGCCACGTGTTGTCTTTCCTCCTGTGGATGTCTCCCTGGGTATGTGTCTCTCCGTGTCTGTGTCCCTCTGTGTATGTGTCCAACATTTCCCTGTTCATAAGGACACCATTCACACTGGATTAAGACCTACTCTAATGACTGCATCTTAACTTGATTACATCTGTGAAGAACCTATTGCCAAGTGAGGTCATAGTCACAGATGCTGAGGGTTAGAACATCAGCATCTTTGGGGAAGGACATAATTTATCGTGACATCTGCTTTGATTCAAACCACTCTATGCCGTATTAATTGGGAATTGAGGAAAGCCTTCTGCAGTGAAATTAATGATTTTATATTTATTGCTTTTAGAACATCCAAAAATGGTTACTGTGTAATATTTGGAGACCCTGCTTTCCATCACAAGTCATTCTCCTCCCCGGTAGAGTAGTAGAATCTCTTTCTAGCCACACACATAGAAAATCATGCTTCTGCAGACTTAGCTGGATTCTCTTTTTATGTGATTAGCATGAATAATATACGTAAAAGTAGAAAAAGCAGCATCAGGAAGTTGGATGAAAGATGGCAGAGAAGAGAGGCAATGGAATTCTTTTATAACACTGATTCAGGTTTAACTTTGTGACTTTAATAATTCACACACACTTTCTGTGGTCCATGGTCCTCAACTTTATAGCTTTTGATTGGAAAAATTAAACTCTAACTTTTTAAAGTCATATACAAAAGGTCTACAGTGAAAGCAAGATTGCTTCCAGGGAGAGGAGTTACCGAAAGCCCACACTGAGTCCCCCAGCCCGGTGGCTTTCAAATGCACATTTGCATCAGCATGCTGACGCAGGCTGAGTCCTGCACAGAACCCATATATATGGCACAGAAGATCTGCCACTCCAGCTGCTATGGGCTGAGCAGCCCAGGCCCACTTTCCCCTTCTTTTTGCTAGAAGTTTATGAAAATATCAAGGAACATAGTTTACAACCACAATCACCCCTCCCCTTCCCTGGTCTTAAAAACAAATACATTTAAATTTCTGGGAATTGGTCACATGTGCCCCAGGTCTTACCCCTCCACCGAGACAGAGCCAGTACTGGAAGCCTTTCTCCTAATCCCTGATTCCAGATATCACCCCCTGACATGGGGTGCTGGGGATGCTCCTGTAGCAGCAAGTTCATCTGTGTTTTGCCTAAATAGCACAGAGCGTAGGCATTGGATAAAAGGACAGAGCCCCTTTTCTAGGAAGACATCCCAAATCACAGACTCATGCTAGAAGAGACTCAGATATCAGGAGGTCAGCCTCTTATCTACAAGGGAAGAAACTGCGATCCAGAAACATTGAGATTTGTCCTAAATCATAGAGTTGCTCAGTGATTCACAGCTCATTGTTCCACACAGAGAGAAAGAAACATGAGATGTGACTCTATCAGAAAACCATGTTCCTAGCTAACATTTAAGAGTATAACTTAGTATTATCCCTATTTTGGAAAGGAGAGCCTGACCATGTTACAGCCTCACCCCACTCATCACAGCAGTGGGGCAGCTTCTGTTAAGAAAAATATGATATTGGCTTGGAGTCTACAAATAGGCTTGTGAATAATCCCAGACTTCACCAAATACCACTATTTCACTCAGGACAAAGTTCGTGAGTGTGCAGTGTGGACAAAAACCAGTGTCTTCTCTAGCTGTGTCATCCTAGGAAATCACATTGCCTGCCCTTGGCCCCATGGGAGCAAATGTTCTATCTCTTGCAGGTTGGATTATAATCCCTGCACTGTAATTCCCTCACGCCAATACTGTTTCTTCTAATTGGCCTGTGTTTTAGTATGTTTAAATTGTAACAACTATAATAGTTTTCCTTGAAATATCAAATATATTTTTATAGGTAGCCATCCATATAATGAATCGCACAAAATTCAATCCCTTTTTTTAGTCCTAAGGAGAGCATTTTTTGGAGAGCTGAAGTTTTGACCATCATTAGCATTCTTAGAGGGAGATCTAAACATTTCTGCAGAATGACATGTGGAAACAGATCTTTCTTATTTGTGGGTCCGCTTGTATTCCTCCTTTCAAAAATGGAGTCGTAATCCTTGTTCTCATGCCCTTCCCTACAGGAAAGGTGTCACCAGCAAAAGCTATGTGGGCTGCATCAAAAACCTGGAGATATCCAGATCGACCTTTGACTTACTCAGAAATTCCTATGGAGTCAGAAAAGGCTGTGTACTGGAGGTAGAAAGCATTTTATCAATATTAGGATAAGTTTGTATAAATGCCCACTGATTTACCAACCTAGTAGAGTAATAGAATCTAAAGCAGCGTGGGGAATAGGAAAGAGCTGATGGGGAGGGGGGCGGGTCCCTGCACCGTGGGAGGCTCAGCATGCAGAGGGACCTGACTGCGCGATTCCTTTCCTTTGTGACCAGCCCATCCGGAGTGCTAGCTTCTTGAAAGGCGGCTATGTTGAGTTGCCACCCAAGTCTTTGTCACCAGAATCAGAATTCTTGGCAACATTTGCTACCTTGAATAGCAGTGGCATCATCCTGGCTGCCCTGGGCAGGCATGGGAAGAATCAGCAGGCCCACAGGGTGAGTAGTTCAAACACTAGTGAGCCCTGAGTTCAGGAAGAAAATGACTTCAGGAAAAACTGAACGAAAAATGATTTAGTTGTAAACGTTAATTGCTTATGGGCATGCATTTTTAGTGAGTGCAGGTGACTATGGTTGAATGTCTTTCCCTGATGAGTCAGCAATTTCTTTGTGTTGCACAACCCATGTTCCTTGTCTGGCTACTGAAAAGAAAAATATTTGATGTCTACTTCTAATTCTTGTAAAACTCATTCAGGTAGCACATACTGCATTTTATTCTACCTATTATGGTTGTTACTCTTCATTCTAAGGCTAAAACAGCAAGATCTCAAATTCTGTAAAGTTATATAGTATGCTGCTCGGTGAAGCAGGATTTTGTTTACCTGTTAACTACAGATGGAAAGGAGCATAAAGAGAAAGGTAACCTGTGATAAGCACATAGATCAGCAGTAGGAGAAGAGAGAAAAATTAGTGTGTTTCCATATTAATATTTCATTTCAATAGCATAGGCAATATTTAGCCTTTCCTCCACTCAAACTTGCATATAGCACATAATCTAAAGAAACTGCACAAATGCTGACATGTTTTCTTGATGAGTAGAGGCAATGTGACTACAGTTTACAGGGCACTGTCCTCTGCTATGGAAGACATTTAACGGACACCGCTGTGCAATGATCGCAACCACTCTGCAGAGTGAATGTGGCTTCCTCTGCCAATATTTTTGCTACAGAAAAAATGGGTTCAGAGCGCCTGGCTGATCTGCCCCGGCTCACAGCTACCATTCACATGTCTGAGTGAGGACTGAAACACCTGTCCAAAAACCTCAAATACCTCACAAGCCTCTTGATGAAGGGCTAACAATGACAGATTGCTTTATGGGCTCCAACAATGTTTTTTTTTTTTTTCCAGTTGAGGTGGAATTCACATAGCATCAAAAAAACTGCCTTAAAGTGAACAACTGTGGCATTTAGAGCTCTCACAGTGTTGTGAGGCCACCTCCACTATCTAGTTCCAGGACATTTGTGTCACCAAAAATATTAAACAGCTGCCCTGGCTGATGTAGCTCAGTGGATTGAGCACGGGCCTGCGAACCACACGATCGCGGCTCGATTCCCAGTCAGGGCACATGCCTGGGTTGCAGGCCAGTCCCCAGCAGGGGATGCACAAGAGGCAACCATACATTGATATTTCTCTCCTTCTTTCCCTCCTTTCCCCTCTAAAGATAAATAAATAAAAATAAAAAAATATTAAACAGCCACTTTCCACTCCCCCTCTCTGCCCCGGGGAACCACCAGTGTCTTTTCTGTATCTGTGAATGATCTGTGTGTTCTCTGACAGTTTCATATAAATGGACTCATACAACATGGGACCTTCAGTGTTCATTCACATGATAGCACGCATCAGTACTTTTTTCATAACTAATTAACATTCTACTGTGTGTACATTGTGTAATTTGTTTATATAATTCATTGATGAATATTTGGGGCTGTTACTGCCTTTTGGCTATTATGAATAATGCTGTTCTGGATAGTCATGCACGACCTTGTTTCGAGTACTTCTTTTCACTTCTTTTGGGTGTATACCCAGGAGTGGAACTGCTGGGTCATGTGACAATGGTATGTCTGACTTTCCGAGGAGCCACCAGACTGCTCTCCTCCGCCAGCGCTCACCGGACCACTTGCAAAACAAGGTTTGCTGCTCAGCCAACGGAAAGAGTGCTGCCAGTTCTGCTGGTGGACCTCTTCTCAATGGGACACGGAACGTTTTAGGAGATTTAAATATTTAAAAACCTTCAACTCTTTAATCCCACTTCTACAAATATTAAAAACAATTTCACAAGCAAAATAAGTTCCACGTTCAGTATGTATGGCTATTAAAACTTATGTATAGCCTTGGCTGATGTAGTTCAGTGGGTTGGGCACCATCAGAACCTGAAAGTCCCTGCTTCAATTTCCGGTCCGGGGACATGCGTGGGTTCCTGGCCAAGTCCCCAACTGGGAGCACGTGAGAGGCAACCAATCAGTGTTTCTCTCACACATTAACATTTCTTTCCCTTTCTTTTTGTATCCATTCTCCTCTCTCTAAAAATAAAACCTTTTTTTAGTTACATATAAACTACCTAAATTTTTAACAATAAAGGAATAGGTTCAGATACCACAATGACATAGCACCTCACACCTGTTAAAGTGGACCTCATCTAAAAGACAAGAAATAATGAGCGTTGGCAAGGATGTGGAGAAAACGTGACCCTTCTGTGTTCTTGGTGGGGATGCAAATTGGTGCAGCCACTATAGAAAACAGTATGGAAATTTCTCAAAAAAAATTAAAAGTAGAACTACAGTATGATCCAGCAATTCCACTTCTGGATATATAGCTAAAGGAAATGAAACCACTATCTGAAAAAGATAGCTGCGTGCTCATGTTTACCACAGCATTATTTATAACAGCCAAGACATGTATGTTAACTAACCTTACTGTAATCATTATGCAGTAGGTATGTCTATCAAATCATTATGTTGTACGCCTTAAACTAATACAATGTTATGTGTGAATTACATCTCAACAGCACTGGAAAAAGAAACAGATTAATGACTTACAATGTGTCTATTTGTTGGTACATAATGTGGCAATAAATAATAAGCATGAAGACTATATAAATGCAAATCTTTGATATCGTTAGTGATAATAACATAATCAAGAATATAAAATATATGAATAGAGAAGAGAAAGTAGTATACAAAATTTTAAATGGTTGTTTTAGATGGTGATATTTTTGAGAAATTGCTCACTTGGTGCTAGTATTCCCACATTATTGTCATAAGATGATAATTTTTAAAATCCTATAGTAACTTTTTTTCCTGTGGAAATCTTTATGCAATCTTTCCAGCCCTTCTTCTCCATCATGCTCGTTGAAGGTGACGTTGAAGTGCATGTTAATTCTGGGGATGGCACAAGCCTGAGAAGAGCTCTCCTGCAGGCCCCCAGGGGCACGTACAGCGACGGGCAAGAGCATTCCATCTCCTTGATAAGGAGCGGGAGGTATCTGTGTAACGAGGGCATGGGACCTCATGGAAGTTCCCCAGTAGGGTGCCTGTCATGGTGCTCCTGTCTGAATGACGGGGATGATTACTATGACGTCATTAGCAGCCAGAGTCTTTACTGATCTAAAATAGTTCTATAACCTTTCTAGAGTACCTCCTTAGGTATTATTTTATGTGCTTTTTCATAAGATATTTTTAGAAATTTCATAATTAAACAACTTAACCTCTCTTATTTGATGTCCAGTATAAATTATCTTTACATTAGATTAATTTTGTGGCATATAGTATTAGTAAACATTAGCAGTTTATCATTACTAAATAATAAGTGGTAAAACAGTAAATTGTTAAGATGTGAAAAATAAGATATATCAACATTCATGTATATTTTCCTTCAAAACTATAGACCAAATGTTTTAAAAGCACACTGGACATTTTATTACAGTTAAAGAAGCAAAAGAAAATACCCTCCAAAAACAATTGAATTTAATAATACTCAATAACATTCCATTTATTTTTGGAGAATGCTCAATTGTAGCTTTTAATTTTCAAGATTCACCTTTTATATACACAAAATACCCTGTTAAAATTTATCTTCATGGAATTTTCATTATTCAGTAAGTACTTGTAGAATTATATATTAAAATAGACAGCTATGTTTTATTATATTTAAAAGCATTTTTTAAAATTTTCTCCTTCGACCTTTAGAATTATCACTGTCCAGCTGGATGAGACAACTCCTGTAGGAATGAACTTGGGCCCATCCATGGAAAGCACGACAATAGATGTGTCCAACCTGTATGTAGGGGGGATCCCAGAGGGTGAGGGGACAGTGATGCTCAGGATGAGAAGATCATTCCATGGCTGTATCAGAAACCTCGTCTTTAACATGGAGTAAGTGTAACTGTGCTCTCAGCATGGTTTTGACTTCTGGATCTTTCAGTGCCAAGGACTGACACCAATCTGCCATCTAATTTTGTTGTTTGAAATTGCCTACCATTCTATACAAGTTCCTGAAGTGAACCCCATTGTTCTATCCTGAAAGTCTCCCAAATGTATTTTATTGAATCGAAATGATGGATAGATCTGGTCATCACACATAAAAAGAAAATCATAACCTTAGTTCCTTTAGGACTACCAATAAAGAGCAGAGGTCAAATATATTTTTGGCTTGCATTTAAGTGACTGTAGAGGTTTTGTGATGGAATTTTCTTGTTGTCTGGAGCTCACTGATTTAAAGGAACCTTTACAATTGGGCTATTTGTGGCTCCTGCTTATTAATGGCTCTTCCCGAAACAGTTGCTGCCTGATTAGGAACTGGAAGTCTCTGTTCCCTGCACTGAGTATCAACAGACTCAGGTTCCCCTCTTGACTTGCCCTGCAACCTTGAGCAAGGAGTTAGATCTTTCATGAGCTCAGTGTCCTTCTTTGTGAAAGAACCCCTAGGAGTCCTTGAAATTTACACAAGTGAAACATTGCACCGGATTTCAACACAACTATTATGTCAGACCCTAGATTTAGTTATTTTTACACTTGATATGTTTATTTACCCAATTGACTTCTTATTAATTAATTGACTAAGCATCTGGATGCTCCTGAAAGCTGTGAGGCTGGGAACGCGGCAGGGCAGAAACCAGTCTGTGCCGCTCAGGGACAGGCCCTCAGAGTGTGCCGGTAGGGGAGGTGAGGACTGGGGACGTGTTGCGTGGGCTTCAGGGGAAAGAGACTCCTGACAAGTGTAGTTCATGACTTCCTGGCAAAGGGAAACCTGTGAGGAAGAATCAGTGTGTACCTGGATCCACTGCAGTGCTGTGAGAGCCAGGGATGGAATCTGCCCCTGTGGTGGGGCACAATCTGCCCCAGGGCAGCAGGAGGGTGACCTCATTTGAGCCAGCTCTTGAAGGGTGCTTGAGGATGGCCAGGTGGACGACATGGGGGCGTGCTGGGGATGGGGGACAGGCAGAAACATCTAACAAGAAACTATATAAGGATGTCTGGACTTCTGGTGAGTGTGAAAGATGGTCAATTTGGTTACTCTAAGAGTAATAGATCAATGTTTTTTTAATGGATTTTAAGTGTTCAATAATCAGATGACATTGGTTCATGTGCTGGCTTGTAGTATCTTAATTAATTTTGAAAACCCTGTGTTTGTATCTAGACTTTTGGATTTCTCCCGTGCACTTGACTATGAACAAGTGGACCTGGACACTTGCTTGCTGTCACAAAGGCCTGAGCTGGCTCTCCATGGAGTGGATGGCGAGCTCCCACCAGAGCCGCGGCCTTTACCCAGTCCAGTAAGAGGGGCCTCTTACATCATATGGGTCAGGTCCAGTCAGGGCAAAAGAGCATGGCCCAGAGGAAATTAAATGCAGGCCCCCTCTCACGGTGTTGGGGCAGCTAAATGAGCACACAGGAGCAGTGAGAAGGGAGAAGGTGGTGCCACCTGAGTGTGGGAGCCGAGGCTGCCGAGGGAGCGAGCTGTCTGGTGGACACAGAAGCACGAAGACAGGCCCTGCCAGGGAGGCCGCCCGGAGCTCCAAGGTGGAGAGAAATGCTCGCTTCTTCCATCCGCCCGCCTCCAGTCTCTGGGCACTGCCTTCCTGTGGCAGAACCAGCTGGAAGCCACTTTTCAAAGGAGCCTGGGTGGAGTGCAGGCCTTGTCCTACGATCAAAAGCAGTGCGGGGGCAGGGAGGGCATGGTCCTCAGCAGACTGACAGACGGCGTGGCATGGCCTCCAGGGACCGCAGGGCACAACGTTCAGACACACACACCTGGCCGCCATACAGCAAGCTTTCTGACAGATTTCTGGGAGGCTCGCAGTCATTTTGGATTTAGTCAGAAACATGAAAACAAGTGCTTAATGGAAGCCATTGTACATATTGTTGCTTAAAAAAAAGAGGAGTTGATTCATCTAAAAAAGGCCAGTTTTGACCAAACATTTTTAATGGCAGTCATTGTTAGTTTTCAGTTTCTCTTTCCTTTTCTGATTTCTCTGTTTCCTTCGCTGAACACATGCACTCGAATCATTTAGACGATGGCACAGCCACACGAAGGCAGCTCCTTCTGAGCAGGCTAGTCTTCGAGTTCAGGGCGGGTCTCCGGTAGCATCCGCCCACCCCGAGCTGGGAAACAGAGTCTGAGGCCTCACCTGGGCTGGGGTCAGTGTGTGCAGGGCACCTTCTCTGCCTCCTCACACTCTGCCCTGGGGGGCCGGGAGCCCCCTCCAGCTGGCTGCTCTTGGCTTCACCTTCTCCTGTCCATGAGGAATTAGAGTTGTCAGACTCTGCTGGGCCTGTCCCCTGTGGGCACTCCCAGTGTCCCAGGGCCTGTGCGACAGCTGCTCCTGCAGGACTGGCATCTTCTGACCCAGGGGGACAGTGAGGGGTGGCAGCAAGGCCTTACCACTTGAGAAGCTCCAACTGCCTTCTCTGAGAGATAAAGGCCTGGTGGGTAAATGATTTAAAATGGAGAGAAGTAAATCAGTACAAGCATGCATTTGTGGTTGTTGGCGTTCTGATATGATTGCTTCTGAGATGTTTCCCTCATAGAAGAATGTGCGCGTGTGAGTAGGGGTCCAGGCTGCACCGGGCTAAGCATCTCGTGGATCTCTTACAGCAGCAGTGTGCTGTGGACGGAGCCCCCGAGTATGTCCCCGACGCTCACCAGTTTGGCCTCACACAAGGCAGCCATTTGGTGCTGCCTTTCAATCAGTTGGCTGTCAGAAAGAGGTAGGCATTGTTCTAAAGCCCTTCTGAGGTATCCTGTTGCTTGATGAGTATGGACGTGTTCTTTCGCAATGGGTCTATTCCAAAGTGGCTTTATAATTTTTCCATGGAGTGCTCAACTGGCCACTGAAGGGCAGCAGTGAGGAGGCAGAGGTCGGTCAAAATGGCTTGGACGCTCACTCGGTGGTTAACTAGGTTTCCTGAGTCTTGTCCTCTCCCCTTCTAGAGGGTGGCTGGTCGCTGCCCCTTTGTGTGTTCGTAGGGAGGCACGGGGGCATCTTCCGAGCCAGTCCCCACTCCCGGAATCTGAAGTCCCCTAGATTAATCAACAGGTGTCCAACCTGCTGCCCCCAGGCCACGTGTAACCCAGGATGGCTGTGAATGTGGCCCAACACAGAATCCTAAAGTTTCTTAAAACATCATCAGATTGTGGTTACGTGTCACAGTGTATTTATTGTGCAGCCCCAAGACAACTCTTCTTCTTCCAGTGTGGTGCAGAGCCCACAACGGGTCGGACACCCTGCTTCAGCCCCACTCTTCTGTAAGCGTGCCCCAGTCTGATGAAACTGCCTTCCCACACTCTCTCACTGTGCCCCCCAAATTCCCAAGGCCACACCCATGCTGGTCTACACATTCAGTCTCTCCCTCACACCTGCCTGTCCCCAAAGACACTTCTTAGGCAAAACCAGCATACATCCTGCAAATCTCAACACCGGAGGCTGGCCAAGGTCCCTCCGACCCCACATCCCTCCTCTCTCCTCCTCTGAATCTCTAGCCAATCTGAAGTTCACGTCTGCAGACTCTGCCATGCCCTGTACCTCTTGTCCTTGCCCTTAACTCCCCATCAGCTTCAGACCTTAGCTTAGTGTCTCTTTTCTACCACTCCTGCCATCGTTCTCTGTGAATTCACAGCCACCCAACCAACACCTGAGCTTTCGAGTCATCTGGCTCCAAGCTGTCAGAGGTCTTTTCCTCCTCCTTCCTCAGCCAGCCTCTCCCATCGCCATACCCTTGCCTACTTCATAAGTGTTTATTCCACCTCCAGACCCTTTGCTTTAAGCATCTTATGTAACCAATCTCTTCCTCATCACTACTCTGTTACTCCTAGAAGTTCCTCACCAGCATGCAGACTGCGGAGCCCTCATGTTTTCTCATGACCATCACCTCCGTCTCTAGCTCCACAGCACAATTTACCCTCGACCCAGAGGATGGCTGCCATTATTTCTCCTGTTCCTTTGCAGGCTCCCTTCACATTCTCATCTCTTGTACTGGGACCACAGATAAAACCCACACTTGGCCTAATTCATGCCAGAACCCAAGCTGGTGGCCGGGACTACAGAAATTCATGTCTCTGTCCTACCATGATGTTAAGGCCATGGCTAAAAACCTCCGGTAGAAACTCCAGTCTATATGGGGAACCAGCACATTCCTTCAATACATTTTGAAAATTTTTTTCATAGCTTCTCTTACCTCAAAACTCATACATCCCTCTTCATACCCTAGCTGATGATTTGCCTTATTGGGAAGAGAAAACTCCTTCATCTGTCTACCTCCCAAAGAAGCAATTCACTGTCCTTGTCCCCACCCCTCCACTTCTTTCCCTGACACCATGGAGAGACAATACTTGTTCTCCCTCTTGCTCCCTCAGGCTCTCCCTCCAGAGCCTGTCCCCCTCTCCTTTCAGAGACAACAGCAGCATCCAAGTCCCCCTCCCTCGTACATGATTCCCATGGACCCAGAGGCAGAACCGTCATCCCTCTTGTCATTGGTGATGACAAGAGGAGCCAACACTGCAGCAGAGCCTTTCAGTGTTTCACACACAAACCCTGACTTGGTCCTCATAGTTATCCTGATTACTGTTACCTTCATTTTATAGGCAAGGAAAATGAAGCACAGGGAAGGTAAGTCGTCTGCTCAGGGGCACACAGCAGAGCTAGGATTCGAACCTGGGCACTATGGCCCCAGAGGCAATACCTGTACCATTTCCTCTCTAGTAGTTTCCAACTTTTAAAACAGAGACTCTCCAGAAGTCTTCACACCTCTCCCTACTCCCTCACATGTGATATCTTGGCTCAATTGCACAGTAAGATTTCTCAGAGTTGTCTACGTGGCTGTGTGCCTTTTTCTCAATTCCTCAATTCCTCCCCCACCCACCCAGTAAGCCTCCCCTCACTCCTCTGTTGCTCTGGCCAGAGCTGTCCCCAGACCTGCTGTGGCCACATCCTGTTGTGCCTCCTCTGCTCGGCCCTCAGCAATGTCCTACACACCTGGCCACTCGACGTCCTAGGTCCACATGCTCTTTTTAAAAATATATTTTATTGATTAGGCTATTACAGTTGTCCCATTTTTCCCCTTCACTCCCCTCCACCCCCACTACCACCCACTTCCTCCCCTTTAGTTCATGTCCATGTGTATTAAGTTCTATAGCTTCTACATTTCCCATACTATTTTTGCTCTCCTCTATTTTCTACCTACCATCTATGCTACTTATTCTCTGTACCTTCCCCCGCCCCACACTCCCCTGTTGCTAACCCTCCATGTGATCTCCATTTCTGTGGTTCTGTTCCTGTTCTAGTTGTTTGCTTAGTTTGTTTCTGTTTTTGTTTTAAGTGTGGTTGTTAGTAATTGTGAGTTTCCTATCATTTTACTATTCATGCTTTTTATCTTCTTTGTCTTAGATTAGTCTCTTTAACATTTCATACATCAAGGGCTTGGTGATGATGAACTCCTTGAACTTGACCTTATCTGGGAAGTACTTTATCTGCCCTTCCATTCTAAATGAAAGTTTTGCTGGATAGAGCAGTCTTGGATGTAGGTCCTTGCCTTTCATGACTTGGAATACTTCTTTCCAGCCCCTTCTTGCCTGTAAGGTCTCTTTTGAGAAATCAGCTTGACAATCTGATGGGAACTCATTTGCAGGTGACTGTCCCCTTATCTCTTGCTGCTTCTAGGATTTTCTCCTTCATTTTTATCTTAGCTAATGTAATTACGGTGTGTCTTGGTGTGTTCCTCCTTGGGTCCAACTTCTTTGGGACTCTCTGAGCTTCCTGGACTTCCTGGAAGTCTATTTCCTTTGCCAGACTGGAGAAGTTCTCCTTTATTATTTGTTCAAATAAGTTTTCCACTCGTGGCTGTTTCATTCCCCCTTCTGGTACCCCTATAATCCGGATGTTGGAACATTTAAAGATGTCTCAGAGGTTCCTAAGCCTCTCCTCATTTTTTTGAATTCTTGTTTCTTCCTTCTTTTCTGTTTGGTTGTTTATTTCTTCCTTCTGGTCCATTCCATTGATTTAAGTCCCAGTTTCCTTCCTATATCATTATTGGTTCCCTGTGCATTTTCCTTCATTACACTTAGTGTAGCCTTCATTTGTTCATCTAATTTGCTACCAAATTCAACCAATTCCGTGAGCATCCTGATCACCAGTGCTTTGAACTGTGCATCTGATAGGTTGACTATCTCTTTGTCACTTAGTTGTATTTGTTGTGGAGCTTTGATGTGTTCTTCTGTTTGGGCCATTTTGGGGGGTGTCTTGCCAAGTCTGTTATATATGAGGGGCAGAGCCTTAGGTGTTTACCCGGGCGGGGCAAGCCAGTTGCTGTGTTGCGATGCTGTATGTGGGGGCGGCGTCCGAAAGGGAACAATGGCACTTGCTCCGCTTTCTGTTGGATTTCAGTTCCTTCTGCCACTCCCCCCAAGCAAACTGGGCCCTTCTGGTGCTGATTCCCAGGTAGGTGGGCTTGTGTACATTGTAGGACCCTGTGGGTCTCTCCAACAAACTACTGTGAAGACAGGAGTCTCTCCCTGTGCCTCAACCCCAACAGGTGTTTTCAATCGGTAATTTGAGGCTTCATTTCCACTAGCTGGGACCCTGAGTCCGTCTTGGTCCTCAGTTTTGCCTGGTTTATCTGTGTGCAAATGTGGGACCACCTGGTCAGCCACCTTGCACGCAGTGACTCACTTCACAATCGGCACCTCCCTGGGTCTGCCTGTGGCCACCCGATGCCCGGGGTCCACCTGCTGCCGGCTCACATGCCCAAGGTGCCTTTCACACCCAGTGCCACCACTTTTTGGGCCACGACCCCTCTCCATCCAGCTGCCCAAATCCACCCCTCTTACCGGTCTAGATGAATGTGTCTATTTTATCTCCTTGGTTGTCCGACTTCCATACAGTTCAATTTTCTCTCAGTTCTGGTTGTTATTTTGTTTTTAAATTGTTGTTGTCCTTATTTTGGTTGTGGGAGGAGTCACAGTGTGTCTACCTATGTCTCCATCTTGGCTGAAAGTCCCACATGCTCTTAATTTCCCCCTCTCTCCCTGCCCATCCCTGCTCAGTCTGTTTTGCTGGGTCTTTTTCCATCAATGAAAGCCAGGGTCCCTTCCACAAACTCTCCCTGGGCAGCTTGGGAATACCTTCTATTTGCCGGCACTTAACATCTCTAGCCCTGGCTTTTGCTTAAAACTCGGGAGTTGGCTTCACATCTCCTTCATGCAACTGGCATGAAGTTGCAACTTCATGCAACATGTCCTTCATGCAACTGGCTTCACATCTCCAGGGATTGGGACAGGCTCCTCAACCTCAATACACACACCAAATGGACATTCACAGTCTCCCCCAAACCTGTTCTCCTGGTCTCTGCCATGTCTTGTAGGCATCATCCTCCTTTACACAGTTACCCAAGTCCCAAACCTAGAGGTTATTTTCTTCACTTTCCAAACTCAGTCCCAGATATCTTCCAGGATATCTTCTATGTGTTTGTTCACCTCCACTGCATTCCCAACCACCTCCCTGGTGTAAGCCGCCACCAGGCCTCTGTTGACTAACAGCTACCTGTCCCAGGCCCGCTGTCACCTGGCCCCATTCAATTTGTTTTTCACATCAGAATTTTCTTTTAAGATATCAATCAAGTCATGCTCACTCCCCCTATAAAACCCTCCCATGACTTCCTAGTGCACTTAACATAAAATCTAAATATGGCCTCCCAGAGGCTCTCATCCACGAGGATGGAGGCAGGCCCCCCTTTCCTACCCCAGTGTGCTTTGTGACATCCCCTTCCTTATGTGGGAGGACACCAGACACAACCCTTCCCTCTACCCCTGTGGGGCACCATCTCCCACGTGGCCCTGGTTGAGGATTCGTACAGAGGTTTGTGGGGCTTCCTCCAGTCTGTCATTCAGATCTCAGCTGAAATACCATCTTCCAGAGTTGTCTGCCTGACAGCTTAACGTAACCAGCATTGGCCCCTTCACAGCTTACTCTTAACTCTGGTATATCTCTGGCGTTAGTTTCAGGGAGAAGGGAACTTCTCTTGGTTCACTGCCTTAGCCTCAGTTCCCAGACTTAGTGCCTGGCAGATACAGGCATGCAGTAGCCATTCGTTGAATGAATGGGTGGGTAAATGAGGGACTCTCTTGAAATGCTAAATATAAATGTTAGAGTAATGATTGGGTTATCTCTTTGAAGTTATTTTAAAAAGTAAATGTAAAAGCTTATTCCTTCCCGAGGGCTGAGCTCGTGTTCTCCTCCAGGCTCTCAGTTCAGCTAAGGATCCGCACATTTGCCTCCAGTGGTCTGGTTTACTACATGGCTCACCAGCACCAGGTGGATCACGCTGCGCTGCAGCTGCACGGGGGCCGCCTCCACTTCACATTCGATCTCGGGAAGGGGAGAACCAAGGTCTCTCACCCTGCGCTGCTCAGTGACGGCAGGTGGCACACGGTACGCTCTCGGGGAGCTCCCCATCTCTCCCTCCGAGTTTCACTCCGCTTGTTCCTTGTGCCCTTTCCATTTCACTGCAGTGGAAGCCTTCTCTTGGATGCCTAGCTTGCCTTGTGTTTGCTAGCTCTCCAACAGAATGTAAGCACCTTCCACGCAGGGACCTGTTCTGCTTCCTGAAATATCCCCAGGGCCTAGCCCAGTGCCTGACACCTCACAGGCACTCAGCAAACATTGCTGGAACGAATGAAAGCTACCAAAAATATTGTCGCCAGGATGAGAAGCGCACTAAGCCCACCCATGGTCTGAGTGGGCCAAATGTGAGAGCACACCACCCACTACCTCATCAGTAGGACTCTGGGACACCTGTTCTCTAAAGCAAGCACTAGTCCCCGCTTCCCGTCCAGCAGGCTCAGTCCCTTCGCAGCACCAGCTGTGTGAAACTCGGAGCCATCCTTTAGGCTGTAATGAATGGAGTTGCAAGCACACACCTGTTAAAGTTTCTCAGATTCCTTGAAAATTAAGCATGTTTTCCTTTTGGTCCAGGTCAAGACAGAGTACTTTAAAAGGAAGGGCTTCATGACAGTGGATGGCCAGGAGTCCCCCATGGTGACCACCGTGGGGGATGGCACTGCCTTGGACGTGGAAGGAAAGCTGTACCTGGGAGGCCTTCCCTCCGGTTACAGGTCCAGGAACACGGGAATTGTGAGCAGCATTTTCTCTATGGGGCCCATTTTGCCTTTACCACCATCGTGTCTATGTTTAAAGGAACATTTTCATGTTCAAATTGTCTCATTTTTTCAACCTGGGGTTTGGCTGCAAGATGCAATCCTTTCAAACCACATTCCTGATGTTCTGCGGGGGCTTCCCCTTGAAGCCCAGCCAGCCCTCCTGTTAGTTAATGAGCAGATTTCTTTCCCCAGCTACTTAGCCCCATTGAAATTCAGGAAGGCCCAGGGAATTTGTATTTGCAGATTAGAAAGCTCCCCATTCTTGATTTTTACGATATTTAATCAAGATAAGAGAAAACACATTTACCGCATTATTAGCAAAGATACTTCATAGTAGTTTTAAGTTAGACATTCGTGTGAAGTATGGTGGCAATTGGATTTTAAAAACCAAATGGTAATGTTGAAGTACAGGGGGAAATTGCCCTCGCCCTCCTCCTTGTATTCACCGCCTCTCACCCTCATGTCATTCGGTTTAGATCACCCACAGCATCCCTGCTTGCATTGGGGAGGTGACTGTGAACAGCAGGCAGCTGGACAAGGACAGCCCGGTATCGGCATCTGCAGTAGCCAAGTGCTATGCAGAGGCCCAAGAAGGAACTTTCTTTGAGGGAAGTGGATATGCAGCTCTTGGTATGTATTACCGACAATCTCAAAAGAAATCTTTGGGATTCACCTACCCTCTAAGATGGTACGGACCCAAGAATTGTATGACAGAGCAGGACCCACGGGGTGAGGCTGCAGCAAGACCACATCTAGTTAAATGTTACAATTTATGTTGATTTCTCAACTTCTAAGGTACAAGCCTTCTCACTCTGCACCATCCAGATGGCCAGACAAAGGTGCCAGCCCCTGGGGCAGGGCAACTCCTGGCAACACATGGTCCCAGTGTCATCTGTACCCTCCCCAAATTTATGAAAGGCGTGCTCTCACTGTCCAAGTTAATAAAGGTCTTTGAATTAAAAATAAACAGCATTAAATATTTAGACCAGCCAGCCAAGTGCAAGTCAGATTTGATGAAGAAATTAACTCCATTTAGATTGTTGAAAATATTAATCAATTAGAAGTGAAAGAATTTAAGTCTCTAAGTTGCCTTAGAATGTGAATTCCTCAAAGCTTAGAACTGGCCCTTCAGATGTATCTGACATTGCCTCCACCTTTTATTGTAGATACTTAATTTGCTGGTTCACTCCCTGTTTGCACTCGGAGCCATGCTCCCCTCCATCCCGTTCTCCTTGCTGTCTCGGGGAACTCATTTTTCCAGCTCCTTTGCCCTCTGGCTGCCGGGAAGGTTCTGGTAGAAGACTGGGGTGGGAGGGAGGAGGAGAAAAGCTAGTACACAACTCTCCTCCACTCCTCTTGCAAGCTCTGGTAACAACACCACCTTCTTGCATTTTCCCTTCAGCCCTGTATGTGGGTAACACTATCTTCTATAGCTAATGTCCTCAATTTATCTCAGCTTTTTATTCACCTCAATAAAAATTATTCAACTAAATGTCCACTTTTTAAAAAAACCTAGTGTAGATTCTGACCAATAGACTCAGTAAATGATACACGTGGTAGGTGAAAATAAAGCAGACTACTCTTGTACAGAAGGTGAAGGGATTAGGTTGGATCAAATCCCTTTTGCTTTTTCCCTATCTGGCTCTAGATGACAGGATGTACCTGCCTTGGCTCCAGTCTGGCTTAGCCCTTCTAACTGTGTGTCTTCTTTAGAAGCAGCACTTCATCTTACAGATGTGCAAACTGAGACTCAGACATTAAAGGTGACTCGATGATGGTGGAGCTGGATCCAGAGAAGGGGCTAGAGCCGTATCTCCTGAACCCCAGTGGGGGCTCCCGCTGTAGAGCCGGTCCAGGGGCCGGGCGTCTCTCTCTAAGCCCGAGCTTTCTTGAGCCTGACGAAACTCACCCATAACTCTGAGGTCTCCTTGTGTTTTTCAGTCAAAGAAGGCTACAAAGTCCGATCGGATGTAAACATCACCCTTGAGTTTTGTACCTCCTCAGAGAACGGCGTCCTCCTGGGGATCAGCAGCGCCAAAGTGGATGCCATTGGGTTAGAGATTGTGAATGGCAAGGTCGGTGTTTCATCTCCCCGAGGCTCCCCCTCGCCTCAGTGTCAGAAACAGGGCAGTTGAACACGGCAGAAATGCCTAGACCTATGCTTCCAACTATCAATTTTAATGGAAGGGGGAAAAGATTCAGTTAACATTAAAACATAGATAATCCTAAAATGCTTCTAAATAACTTGTTTTATAATTTTGAAATTGAATTGAAAGCAAAACTGTGATCACAATACAAAGAGCTTCTTTTCCTGAATAATCTGAAACTAAGTTGCCAAATTGATGCACCATATTTCCTAAATGTATTTGGAAATAATTATAGATTCATAGAACGTCGCAGTGGAGCGTACAGAGAGGTCGTCTTGCACACTTCACCTAGGCTCCTCCAGTGGCAGCATCTTGCATAATGCTCGTACAACCTCAAGTCCATGGAACTAAGTTATGCCTTTTGTACATGTACATGTGTGTAAGCTCTACACAATTTTACCCTATGTGTAGCTTCATGTAACCCCCATCACAGTCAAGACACTTAATTCTACCATTAATGCAAGTCTCCCCAGAGCTACTCCCTCTGACTTCCTCCGTCTGCAGCCTAACCCCTGGCAGTCACTAATAGGCTCTCCATCTCTCTGATTGTTAGTCTCGCCAGGAGTGTTATACAAATGAAATCATGCAATGTGTGTCCTCCCGAGATTGTCTTTTCAACGGAGCCTCATTTCCTGTTGGTTCATCCGGGTGGTTATGTGTACGAATAATTCATTTCTTTTCAGCACAGCATATTCCATGAGATGGATGTAGCGCAGTTTAATTTTTTTAAAGCACAACTTTTTCTGTAACTATTCCACTATTGCTTCTCAGGCTCCAGTCCTTGTGCTGGGAACTAAATGAACTCAACGATTAATAGTATTTATATTTAGTCTCTTCTGCTGTAAAACTTCCTCCTTCAGAGTTGCACTTGGTTCTCCTTCCTCTCCTCTATGGGTGCATCTGAGTGCACCCTGTTTGCAAGATTTGGGGGAACGAGTCTTAATTGCCGTTTCTCTTCTCTGTGGGCTGTGTCCTGATGGCAGACGAGGCCTAGCCTGACTTGCCGGATCCTCTGGCTCAGCCTGTGTCTTTTGTGCACGTGGCCAGCTGCCCCTGGCTGGTTGTAAAGAGCAGTCCGAGGTTTCTGCATTGCCAGCGTTGGGACTGCTCCTGGAGATTTGGTCAACGCCCTCTGCAGATCAGGTTTCCCACCCCAACTATCATGGGCACTGCTGCCTCTTCTTCTTCAGCCACCGTCCGTATCCCAGAGGGTCATGTGAGAAGTTGGGAATTTGTAAGACATGGGGCAGCAGGGCAGTGGTCTCTTGGGTTCTCCCTCTCCCTGACCCTCTCTGCCGCCATTTCTGTTGCACTGTGGTCAACTGATGCTGCTATGGGACTAAGGCACTTGATTTTTCTTGAGCTACTGCCCCATGAAAGGCCAGGAACGAGTCTCTAAGTTCTAGATTTCCCCAAACTTATAGCTTGTTTCTACTATTTCCTGCGTGCCCCACTCATGGTTTTTGGTCCCTAGGAGATCCTAGAGTGAGGATGAGGAGACTGTAACAAACTCATTGCTCTCTCTCCCTTCAGCTCTTCCCACTCACTTCATCTCCCTGTCGAAACGAAACTGCCTCTACATCATGTTGCTGCCTCTCTTCCTGTGGCATGTAGCCAACTTTTTTCCTCGTCTGTACTCCAAAAGAATTTTGAAAAATGGTGTACCCACTTGCACATTTTTAGGTGACATCTGAAACGTGTTATCAGAAGTGTAATGGTTGCAAAAACATGCAGTGTCTGACATGCTGTGTATTTTATCACTACTATGGCTTATTATTTATTGTTCTTTTAAATCTTTTTAGTGGTTGCCCAAGGGTTTATAATATGCGTCTTTAATTTGCCACAGTCTGTTTTGAAGTAGTACTGAGTAGTTTCACATATAAGAACCTTAAGACAGTCTACTTACTAATCTTCCCTGCCTTCTCTTGCACGTCTTGGATCTGTTGTGTTATCGTTCACTGTGGTACAGCATCATGTCAGAAGGGAGTCCGTCAGTGCTCCGTAGCAACTGCTATGAAATGACACCCTCAGTAAACCCATCAGCTCCTGGCATCCTGAAAAGGGGGGATTGGTTTGAGGGTGCATTGCTGGGATAGTGGCTCAGTCTTGCTCCCATGGAGGTGGCCACTTGCCCTATCTGGAATTTCAGGGATAAGATAACATTTGAATCATTTAAGAGGCTATTTTCAAAAACAGGTATTTTTTTATGTTTTTTAAAATAGTTTCTTTTCCCTTTTAGCAAAATGCTGGGATTTTATCCATTTCAAGTACATTACATCAATGGACTGAATTGTTTTAATATGGGAACATTCACTAAGATATTTGCTTGTGTCTGTTGTTTGTTTAGCTCCTGTTTCATGTTAACAATGGTGCGGGTAGGATAACGGCCGCGTTCGAGCCCAAAGCTACCAACAGTCTCTGTGACGGGAAGTGGCACTCTCTGCAAGCCAACAAAAGCAAACACCGCGTGGTGCTGATCGTCGACGGGGACGCCGTTCGTGCAGAAAGTCCGCACGTCCAGTCCACCTCGGTGGACACCAACAACCCCATTTATGTTGGCGGCTATCCTGGTACGTATGGGTGTCTGCTCTGCCCATTCACCTTCAAGGGACATTGTCACTCTGGGGACAGTCTCAGGTTATAGAATAAGGATGAAGAAAAATGCATGGTTTGGGTGACAAATCCTTTACCACTTAGAAAGGCTCTATTCCAATACCAGGGAATTCTTGGAAAATGAAAGTAATGTGCATATGTAAACTGAGCATTAGGTAGGACTCCGAGGACTTTGGAGATGATGCCGAGTGAACTGGATGACTCCCCGACAGGAGTCATCTCACATGACTCCCACTGTGTGGAGTCATTTTGGGGCGGGTGAACATTTGGGTTAGATTACGCATTTTCAGATGTCTCAAGGAACTATTACAAATGATAAAGTAAACACACCTTATGACTTTTTAAGTCACAACTATGACTTAAAATTCTTACATATTAACGGTTTTCATTGACTTATCACAGAAGCCACATATGTGGAAGAATATTATTCTAATTTTGATGTAGAAACCAGTTGAGGTTTGTACTTACTGTTCTGTTTATGTCATTCCACAACATCAAGCAAAACTTCTCCTCTTTCCTACACAGCTGATGTAAAGCAGAACTGCCTGAGCAGCCAGACCCCCTTCCGCGGCTGTTTGAGGAAGCTTGTGCTGACCAAGGGCCCGCAGGTGCAGCTCTTCGACTTCAGCAGAGCTTTCCACCTGCAGGGAGTTTTCCCTCATTCCTGTCCTGGGGCTGAGCCCTGATGCTCCGGGAAACCCTCTCAGCTGGGAATCAGTCATTGCTAGTGTTTTGAAGAGAATTATTTTTTTGAATTAAAATTTCTTCAGTTCGGATTCTGTTTCCAACTCAGGTTAAGTGTTTTCAGACAGAAATGTTGTGTTTATGTTAAACTAAAACCACATGTACAACAAATACCTCTATTAAATAGTTTAAAATGTAAACTGAATTCATTGGCTTTCTTTGTTAGTTCTTTCCATGAATCTTTGTAAACATTGAGTGTTCTGTTAATTATTTGACAGTATTTCACAGTTTACTTTTTAAACTTTTAGAAAATAAAATATCATTATAGACTATAATAGATTAGAGCAGAAAATGAATACTTTTCTTTCTTTTCTTTACCAAAACTTCAAGTTCTGATTTCTACAACAGGGAAGCAATGGTATTGGTTACACTCCAGCTGAGGGCACCAGCTGTTGGCCATGTAAGGCTCCAGGGAGTCACAGTGGGGAAGGGAGCAGAGGAAGGAGCCAGAACCCTCTTTGGATGTATCGTTGTTGAGTCAGGACATAACAGCATTTTTCAGGACAAAAAACACGGTATCGCAACTTTGCAACTAGTTAGCTCTTCTTTCATTGTCAATTTTTTTCACCACCCGATCAGCTACCAGTCCTGGGAGAATGTATATAATTTCAAAAGAAGGAAACTTTAAAAGCCACACATACTTGTACATTCTTTTAATGAACCAAGCAGTTTTAAACCCAGATTGCTGAAGTCTCATTTAGTTTCCTCCAAATATATTTAGTTCTGCTCTGTGGCATGGCTAGGGTCAAAATGGCTGTTATTCCATAATCTTCAGAAAAATGATTCCATTTTTCAACTGCTTACTTGCAGAGAGGTCACTACGTATCTTAGCAGTGACCTGCTTTTCCAGTATGGGAGGGAGTAAATTCAATTTCTATTTCTGTGGGAGATTGTAATCTGATAAACAAGGAAGGCAGCTGTGGTCATATTCCCTGCCCCTCTTCTGTGCCTTGTTCATGTCTCTTGTTCATTGCCACGTGGTCACCTGCACCTACTTCCTGGTTCTATATCAGCATGAAGACATCAGAAAGGGGGCAGCCAGCTGTGGAAGTCTGCGTTCTGCAACACCTGGCAATTTAAGAATGCGGACTCCTGCAGTCTAAAGGCAGCCACCTGGGCAGCTGGATTAGAAAAAGAGCATTTGTACCTGAGCAGTGAAAATGCACAAAGGGGACCTCACTGGACTGTGGGTGGCCTTGCTGTTCATTTCTGCACGGAAACCATCTACAGCAGGAGATGATGTGCCAGACCTTGGTCCACCGTGTTGGGAGAGGGAATGATTCAAACCAGGACAGAGAGCAGACTCTAGTGTTGCTGTGGACTCTGTTCCCCGCCGCCCTCTTCCCACCTCCTTCTCTCCTACTCCCCCTGCCCACTTATTAATAGCGGTAAAACAGAGTTCAGACTGTTCATGGTTGTTCCTATTCATGAGGCCTCTCTTAAAAGATCCCCTCAAAGGAACATACACTTCTCCTGTCTTTGACCTTTTTCAAAGAAGAGCAACCTGGGTTTAGATGTCTTCCCATGAGGGTAAAGGGCCTGGACTCCCGGTCAAATACCTGACTTTTGCTCTCACTGCTGGGCCTCATACTAGTTCCTTAACCTCTCTCAGCAAGGCTGGATTCAGACCCTTAGAGTAAGGTTGCCAGGTAAAATACAGGACCCAGTTAAACTTCAGCTAAACAACCAACATGCTTTCAGTATATGTTCCAATATATATGTATATTACATGTACATATATACATACATATGTGTTTATGTATAATATATATATACACACATTTTTTGCTAAATCTGGCAACCCCACTTGAGAGGCTCACAAAGACACAAAAAGGTTATGACACCCTTCCCTCACTACCAAAGGATTCAACATAAAAACAATCCATAACTTAAAAGACATGCAACAAAATCTGTTGAAAAATCACATGTGGTAAGAACACATGACACGAGATGTAAGTGCATTATATGGTGTTGTCTACTAGAGGCACAATGTTGACCACGTGCATGGCAAACCTCAGAAATGTGCCCGTCTTACATGACCGAAACTTCACACCCATAGAAATGCAACCCTGTCCTGCCCACCCCACACTTCCTGGCTGCTGCCATTCTACTTTCTGTTTCTGTGAGTTTGACTATTTTAGATACTTCAAATAAATGGAATCTTGCCCTGTGACTGGGATATTTAATCTAACATAATGTTCTTGCAGTTTCATCCATGTTGTTGCATATGGCAGGATTTTTTCCAAGATTTTATTTATTTTTAGAGAGGGGAAGGGAGAAAGAAAGAGAGGGAGAAAAACATCAATGTGTGGTTGCCTCTTGAGTGCCCTGGCTACTGGGGACCTGGCCCACAACCCAGGCCTGTGCCCTGACTGGGAATCCAACCAGCAATACTTTGGTTCATAGGCTGGCACTCAATCCACTGAGCCACACCAGCCAGGGTAGATTTTTGTCATTTTTAAGGCGAGGTAATATTCTTTTTTTTTAAAGATTTTATTTATTTATTTATCTTTAGAGGGGAAGGAGAGGGAAAGAAACATCAATGTATGGTTGCCTTTCGTACATCCCCTGCTGGGAGTTGCCTGCAGGGAACCAGCCTGCAACCCAGGCATGTGCCCTGACTGGGAATCGAACCGTGATCCTCTGGTTCGCAGGCCTGTGCTCAATCCACTGAGCTACATCAGCCAGGAAGGCGAGGTAATATTCTATTATATGTATTTTATTTATCTATTTATCCATTGATAGATGTTTAGGTTGTTTCGTATCTTAGCTACTGTGAACAATGCTGTGGTGAGCATAGAAGAACAGATAAGTCTTTTAAGATCTTGATTTTAATTATTTTTTAATGTTTGAAAGACCTCCATATTGTTTTCCACAGTGGCAGCACCATTTTACATTCCCATCAACGGTCCACAAGGGTTCTGATTTCTCCACATCCTCACCAACAATTATCTTGTTTTGTTGACAGCCATCCCAACAAGTTGAAGTGACATCTCACTGTGGTTTTGATTTGTATTTCCATAATGATGAGTGATGTTGGATATCTTCTCATATACTTGTTGGCCACTTGTATGTTTTTTTAAGCTTTTATTTATTTTTAGAGAGAGAGGAAGGGAGGGAGAAAGAGACAGAGAGAAACATCAATGTGTAGCTGCCTCTCATGCGCCTCCTACTGCAGACCTGGCCTGCAACCGAGTCATGTGCCCTGACTGGGAATTGACCCAGCAGTTCTTGGGTTTGCAGGCCCATGCTCAATCCACTGAACTAAACCAGCCCCGGCTTGGATGTTTTCTTTAGAAAAATGTCTTTTCAAGTCCTTTTTCCATTTTTAAACCATGCCTTTGAGTGTTTTGCTATTAAGTGGCAGGAGCTCCTTATATAACTTGGATTATTAACTCCTTATGAGATACATACATGGTTTGCAGAATCTTACCCCATTCTTTAGGTTGCCTTTTCATTCGGTTGTCTCCTTTGCTGTGCAGCTTACGACAAATCTTTAACTGACTTTGTCTATCTTTCCAGTTTTAATTCCATTTTCTCTGCAGTTGTAACTTAGGTGGATATTCTCACTTTATCCTGACATGCAACCAGGCTAGCTATTCTCAACTAAGTTACTGAACCTAGAACTTGTACAGGATAAAGAAGGGATTATGGTGGATTGGCAGTCACACAAATTTCAAAGTGAAAAGGAGCAGAACAATGAAGGAAAGCCAGATTCTGCACAATTTGCTTTCCAGTAACATTTGTCAACTCCTTGAATGAAATTTTTGAGTCCAGAAAAAAAATATCTCAGAGGATCCAGAAAAATTTTTTTAATGTAGCAGAGGCCCTGAAAAAAAAAGGCTGCTTTTATTTTTGTCCTGGACACTAAAGCCCGATTTATGTAATCCATCGTTGATTTTCCTGTGTTGTCTGTCTGTACAACCATCTCTGAAGTGATGGATCATAATTAGGGATGATACACAACATGACTGAATTGAAATCACCGTATATCAAACACAGGCTCATGAATTAAGTGCTAATTTAGTATTTGCATCAGATCTTGAGATGAAAATAGGTGAAATGCTCCATTAAAATTTCTGGGGTCAGGAGGCATATGTATTTTTACCATAAAACACTATAAATGGCCTAAATTGTGGTTCCATGAGATAAACGAGTCTGGGGAGGCTTAAAGAAGTAACTTAGGTAACTAGGCTTTGCAGAATGCGCAATAGCAACATTTGTGAGATGTGCTCCAGTTTATAAAGTGTTTTCACATGCACAGTAGCATTTGGGTCTGGAGAAAGGGGTGTGAGTCTAAGCCACCAAGCTAAAAGAAAGGGAACTGTTAGAAGTAATGCTGGCAGGGGGTGGGGAAGGGGACGGTAGAGAGAGCGGGGTGGATGGGGACTGATCATGGAGAGCCCCTAAGTCAAGCAAATGGTAAGGGGATGGGACCCGATACCTTGCAGAGCATCAGGGTCTCCACCAGTGGAGGGTTGTGACAGAACAGTCAGCGAGTGGCTGGAGGGTGCAGTGAGTCGGCCGCCCCTCCTGAGCAAGGCTTAGTAAGAAGTGACAGTGAAAAGTGCAGTGCGCAGGAATGTTAGGGACTCCAGCAATATATCCTCGTATAGGATTACGAGGCTCAGCAGGGACCTTGGAGCAGTGAGAATTCCATGAATAGAGGATACACTGAAAAAAATGTTAGCCTAAATTTTGGATGTATTGAGTAGGTGAGCCTGATGAGAGCCCGTGAAGGAAGATACCTTAGCTGGTCTGCTGGAGAAGAACGGGGCCGATGAGCAGAAGAGCTGGCATTTAATGGGCACGGGGCTGAGGCACTGCTGCCTCCAAGGCCTGTGAAGATCAGGCCTGAATACTGGTTGAGGAAACATCAGGATAGACCTTAGAACTACAATGAAGGTGAACCATTTAGGAAACTCTCACTGGGTATTAGCACGTCTATGTATTTTCTGAGCACTGCTAGGTTTCCGTGAGGGTTCCTCCGTAAAACAAGTGTTCGGGCTCAGTGGTTTCTCAGAGTGCTGTGGATTTGCAAATGCTTTCTCTTACTATAGGTTTTACTTTCTACAGGTCATGATTTAAAAAAAAAGACCAGGAAATTATTGATGCATAGATGAGGACATCTCACTAGGTGTCTAATGACAGTGTACTTGGTAACGATGACACTCCTTTCTTCCCCAGTAGCAGAAGCTGTTTAACAGCTGATTATATGCTTTAAAATCTCATGGTAGCCTGTGTGTTTCCTCCTTAGCCATAGCAAAGTCCCCCCACACAGCGCTATTGCTTTTCCCTCTTGCGTGGAACTGTGACTGAAGACGATTGTCCCCATGTTCCACCCAGGACTCCCCTCGCACCTACAAACTATTATTTCTATACCAGCCTCAGGGTCACTAGTTGCTAATGGCACAGCCACTCCTGTGTGATCCGGAAGGTCTAAAAGAAGGCAACAGCCTGAGTGAAGTATTAGGTCATTTTCTTAGCTTGTACTGTATTGAAAAGCAAAATGAACATTTTGCTAGCAGCTTGTGATAGCTGTTTCCTCGTAGGTGTATTTTGGAACCTTAACATTTCTTTGTCAGACTAATATTTCATATAAATTTCAAAGTTTTGAAATACCACATACATTTCAAGTGTGAGAGGTTCACATCTGTTTCACCTTGTGCATTTGTAGTTACATTTGTAGTTTCTGTTGTGTTCAGTAAGCCCCCCAGGCAGCCCCTGCAGCAGCGCCCAAAGCTCCAGGGGGTCCCGAGTCCCGCAGTTCCCCCCTCAGACCATGAGCGCTCCTCAGTGATCCTCCGGCTGCATCACGGCTCCTTTCGGGGCTGCGTAGTGTTGGATATGTCATGGGCATTTCAGAACTAACATCATTAGGACCTGCGGGGCATTATTAGTAATTGTTTAATTGAATATTAGTTTATCATATTTTTTCTAAAAATACCTCAGCAGCATAGTTCTTCCTATGAATTTCTAAAGCTCTTTTGAAATGGCTCCTCTGAGCCATCTAATAAGGATAACAAATGGCAGAACAAACCTCTTTTGCAAGATATTACTAAAAGAATATCTTTCAAGCGTATCTTTCTATAGGCTTACCAGTTCTCATAATATGGAGTGGAATTTTCAGTTGAATATATCCAGACATGCCCAAACTGCCGGGACTTTTCCACAGGTGGCAAAGACAACAGCTCATGTCCCTTCCAGACTCTCTGAAGGGGGCCCATAGCTGCTGCCTGAAGCAAGGACTCCAATAGAAATAATTTTCTTTCTCTCTGAATAACACAATTTAAAAATGATATTCCCTTCTCAGAGTATATCTGGTATGTAATACTCAATTGTAAAGTATTGAAACACAACTCTAGTGTAAATATTGAAGAGCTGCAGTCTCTGTTTACATAATTAAAGGAATTGCATAACTATGAAAAAGTTTACGGCAGTTAGTTTTTACCATGAACCATGATAAGCACTGAGGATTTCATCAATAATTTAATTTTAGCACATGTTCAAAACCCAAATATGATTCTGTTATAAATTAAAAATGGTAATAGCTTTGATAAAAATGGAAGAATGCTGAGATTCTCCGTTAGTCAGAAGAAAACAATCTGGGAAGAACACCCGTGGAGGGCGCTAGCAGAAGCCTGTGAGCAACAGATGCACCAGAGGTTGCAGCGGGGGTGCTGGGCGGGGGCGGTGCACTCCTAGGGAACTGGAAAGGTAAGCAGGGCTTAGGTGTGGGCAAGAAGTCAGTGAGTCTGATTAATACTGTGTGGTTTAAGTGTAATTCTGTACACTTGAAGTTTAATTAAATTGAACATGGAATTTAAAAAGAAATATGAGTGAGAAAGGCAAAAGAAAAAGTAGAAGACGATCGAGCAGGCTATCTGGTTAAGTCTGCCTGGAAGAGAAATGTTCAAACACGTCTCTGAGGAAAGCTTTTGATTTTCCAGGTGAGATCAGAAGTGAACTGAAGAAAGCACTGCTTAGTAGGCTAACCTAAAAAGGAACACTTTTTCTTCCTTTCATTAAGTGGAATTGAGTAAATCGAGGGGTTGTGGGGAAGAGGGGAGAGGAATCCTAAACTGATAAAGGAATTAGGCAAGTCAGTGAATTATTGCTGACTCTTGTTACAATTCCAAAAGTCACACAGAAATGTATGCATGTGTGTGTTTAATTAATATAATGATAGAAAATGTGATGAGTCTCAAATTCTTCAAAAGCTTACAGAAGGACCCAGAGTCTATAACATGTAACATTTACAATGTCCAGGATATAATTCAAAATCTCTCAACATACACACAACCAGGAAAATAGGAACAATTCTTAAGGGAAAAAAACAATTCACCAAATGATATCTATGCTTCATAAGGTCGGGGAAAACACATTTGAACTGAATGAAACGATACAATTCTCAAGAGAGAGGTGGGAAACAGAAAAAGGAACCAACTGAAAATTATTGAGTAGAAAAATACAGTATCTGAAGGGGAAGAACTCACCAGATGGACTCACTGTCTGAGTAGAAATGATAAAGGTAAAACTGGAGATAGAACAGTAACAATTATCCAACCTATCAAGTAAAAAGATAAAAGATTTTTAAAAAGGTATCTGAGTGGTAGATACCTTTAGATAACATCTAAAGATCTAACATAGTATAATTTTTAGATTCCCATAAGGAAAGAAGAGATTGGAACAGAAAAAATATTTTTGGCAAAAATGACCAAAAACCTCCTCAAATTTAATAGAAGACAAACATTTACAGATTCAATATGATGAGTAAACTAAATAAAGAATAAACTCAAAGGAAAAATCCCTCAACACATAATAATCAAACTTTTAAAGTCTAAAGATAACTAAACATTTTTTAAAGCAGCTGGAGAAAAAAAAGCACATTACATGCTAGAGAATGTTACAAATATCCATGAATTTAGCAAGAGAAATTATGAAGGCCACAAGACAACAGAGTCACATCTTAAAAGGACTAAAAGAATTTACCAGCCCAGCATTCTACATCCAGTGAAAATATCTTTCAGTAATAAAAGTGAAATAAAGACATCCTAAGATAAAAAATATATATATAATTCATCAAGAATGGTCTTGCTGTTATATCCAGAATATATGTATGGAGAACTCGCAGCCCTGGCCAGATAGCTCAGTTGGCGTCCTAGTATGCCAAGTTTGTGGGCTCCGTCTCTGGTCAGGGCACATACAAGAAGCAATCAGTGAATGCATAAATAAATGGAACGACAAATTAACATTATCTCTCTTCCTCTTTTCTCTCTATCTCCCTCCCTTCCTTTCTCTCTCTAAAGTCAATCAATAGAAATTTTTAAAAAACAGCTCATACTTCAACATAATATAAACAACCCAATTAAGAATGAGCAAAAGATTTAAACAAAATTTTCACAAAGGAAAATGGCCAACACACAGGAGAAAAGGTGCTCAGCATCATTAGGGAAATGCAAATTAAAACCATAATGAGACCCAACTACATACCCTTCAGAATGGCTTAAGGTGTTGGCAAGGATACTGAGCAACTGGAACTTTGTGTATTGTTGGTAGGAATGTAAAATGGTACAACCACTTTGGAAAACAGTTTGGTAATTTCTTCAAAAAGTTAAATATACACCCATCATACATCCCAGCTATCTGTTCTTGGTATTTATCAAAGAGAAATACAAACATACATCGATTTACACAAAAACATAAAGCTGTTTTTAGGAGCTTCATTTGTAGTAGCTATAAACTCGAAACATCCTAGATATTCATCAATAAGAGAATGAACTATAGTATATTCATATAATAGAATATTACTTAGGCCCTGGCTGGTGTGGCTCAGTGGATTGAGCGCTGGTCCACTAACCAGAGGGTCACCAGTTGGATTCCCAGACAGGGCACATGCCTGAGTTGTGGGCCGGGTCCTTGGGGTGGGGCTGGTGGGAAGCACCTGAGAGGCAACCACACATTGAGGTTTCTCTCTCTCTTTAAAAAATAAAAATAAAATAATATTACTTAGAAATAACAAGAAATAAACTATTGATACATCTACAGTATGGATGAACCTCAGAAATATTTTGAATGAAAAAAGCCAAAAATATTGATTGTATGATATCATTTATATAAAATTCTGGAAAATGCCAAGGGACAGGATGGAGAGCAATAGGTTACGAAGGGCATTAGGCAACTTCTGATGTGACAGAACTTACTATCTCATTTGTGGCGATGGCTTCAAAGGTGCATACATATTTCAAAAGCAATCACTTTATACAGCTCATAATTAATTACACCTAATATACCTCGATAAAGTTGTTTTAAAAATCAATTAAGAAATGTGACATCTCCAAATCCTCTCTTTGTTCCTATAGCTGTTAATAGCAGAACCAACTTAATTCCACATAAGCATTTGAACTTGATACCTCAAAGCATGCTGATAAAATTATGCAGAGCAGTGTGGGACCATTCTTTCAGGGAAAATGGCATGACTGACCAGGTACCAGCGCTCCATTCAGCAAAATATTCTGTAATCAGTGCTGCTGAGGTAATTAAAATTTCTGTTTATGCTGGTGTTAATGAGAAATTTTTATGTGTTTCAGATTTTTCCAATTTACTATCTATGAAGTGTGAGAAATGAATTTTTAATTGACTAAGGACCTAGCCAGACCTCATTGTAGTCATTTTAAACCTGTACAAATAGCAGGTAAGGACAGATTAGAAGGCTTGTGTGATTTGCCTCAAAACATTCTGGAAGAAAATTTTGAAAAATAAACACAATTTGTCCTGGACCTAATAGGCCCATGCAGAAATCAGGAGAATATGCCAGTGAGTGAATCTTGACATTGTTGGAAGGGGTGAGGGTGAGGAGGCACAAACATAAGGTTCGTGACTGACTAAGACAGTCCTTATTGCTGGGTGGGCACACAGGAAAATAAAATGCAATTCTTGATTGTAGTTATATATTTTTTTACCAATCTTATCTTAAGTCACTGAGAGGTCATTTCAGTTATTTCAGGTCATCAGTCACTCTCACTCTTAATATTATGTTTTTAATCACAAATAGAAGTCTTTGGGGGTGGTTGTCGAGTGATCTTTAATTGAAATATTTTCCTGTGTAGTTTTTAACTAGCCAGGCCCTCCATGGCACCGCTGCTCATGTCATCTGTGATACACTGAGGGTGGCGGCCGTCGACACTGCAGCCCACAGACCGGACAGTCCCCAGGACCTCTTTAATGGTTCCAGAGAGTTCTCTAGCTAAACATCAGTGCTGCACCTGTTGGGCAATGTTGAAAATCTCATCAGAAGTGATATTTTCCACTGTGCTTAATGTGTTTTGCTTCTCTCTTTCTCGGGGTGGCTCTCTGAGAGCTCTGGTGATCGGGGCGGAGGCAGAAGGCACAGCCTCCATCCGGGCATGTCTGTTCTGAATAGTCAGTTTCACTGAAATCCTCAGACCCTTCCAATCACTGGTTGTTTTGGCGATGTCATCACCAACCTTTTTTGAAGACAGACCCAAGGGCCAATGAATGGAACAGTCTTTAAATACTAACAATCCATTTTTTGCTGTGACCTAACTCTGCAGGCATACAGGGTATGTTCTCAGATAAATTCTAATATATTTCACTTCTAATTCCCTAAATGTACATGCTTGATGAATTTCTAGTATTGACTTTGTTTCCCTGTTTTTCATGACTTTAAGTTAAGTCCTATCTATGTCTAAGTTTGAAACTGTAACCTAGGTGCAAAGGATTACAAAAAATACAAAAATCAGTATTCACAGTCCTGACTTCTCCTTCAGAATCCACCCCTGTTGTCTACTGTGCATTTTTACCTGGATGTGTCACCCAGCACCTGAAACTCACCCTGTCTGAACATGCCAATATCCTACCCCACTGTAGCCCACCCAACTAGCTTCACTTCTGGATTTACCCTTTTTTATTGTTCCACCATCATTTTCTCAAACGATTATATAAATTCTCCTATTGTCGGAAGTGTTAGGATAATCTTGATACTCATATTCAATAAGTCACCTGGTGTGACTACTTTTTCTTTCAAAATGCTTTTTGCATTAACACCTTTATTTCTATATGCAAATTGTCTTTTCTCATTCATTCAATAAATACATATATCAGTGATATCCAAGGCGCCATTGTTGGCCCTGGGGATAGGGCAGTGAACAAAACAGACCGAGTCATGCCCTGATGACTTCATCTGTCCTACCCTGGTGTCAGTCTCTTTCAACTTGCAGGCTCTCTGCGCCATCCACCCGCTCACACCGTGCAAGCGCTCCTTGGCTTGCACTACTAGTCCTCCTCTAGTCACACCGAGGGCCCTGGAAGACGAAACCCGCCTCCTGGAGTTCCAGTTTTCTACAGCCCACAGAGGACCGTCTTAAGCTCCTTACCTCCCTGAAACCTCCCTTCCAGCCAAAATGGACTCTTTGCAGGCTCATTTCCATTTCATTACTCTGGCCTTTCAGCTTTTCGAGCTGTAATTTATTCCTCTCCTCTCTCTTCGTGTGAAATTCTGAATTCCTCCTCCTGTGTGAATTTTTTCCAACCTACTTCCACTGACAGACATCTCTCCACTTCTGAATTCATTTAGCACATACACCTGGCAATTAATCACGTTTTACCTTAGGGCATTCTTTCCCAAGTCTTAATCAGTGCTTCTTAATTAACCATGAATTTTCAATATACCTGATAGCAAGGATTTGAAATGACTCCTTCTTTGAGGAATCATTAGTTGTCGCCTTTCGTATTCTGTTGTATTTCTACTGTTCCTATAAAATCAATAAAATGGTTTAAAAAACAGAAGAGGAGGAAACAGTTCCTAATTCATTCTATGAGACCAGCATTAATGCCAAAGATGAATAATATCTAATAGCAAATATCCAATATCAAAGAGAAAGGCACTAGAAGAAAACCACAGACCAATAACCCGTGAAAATAAATAAAGGAAACCTCATTTAAAATGGAGTCAAGAAGCCCTAAAGTGGGTACATCTCATGCATCCACCACTCTTTACAGCCTAAATAATCAGCAGGTAGAAAATCAGAATTATTTTGACAAGGGAGGACATCCATCACATAGGAATTTCATCTCTTGCTTTTGAAAAATGGAGATGTGTCAAGTGTACTAACCCCATGAGGCTGTCCATGCCCAGGCAGAAGTTGCAAAGAAATATGGATTAAAACACTAACATTATAAAATAAAGGGGAAGGAAATGACCCTCGATTTAGAAGAAGCTTACTCCTTCTTCAACTGAATCCCAAAGAAACTGGCATAAACTGTGCTGAATGGTGGAACTTGGTATTTCTGTTTGTGCTATTGTCATCTGTTTCCCGTTGAGATGTGTGGGAGGGGCTTAATCATGCTTTATCTTAGAAAATCGGCCCAGTGGCAGCTTTTATGCCCTACGCAGGAAAAGCTTAGAACCTGTTAAAGGGATATTAAAATACAAGTTGCGGAGTACAAATGATAATTAGTGATACAAATAAAAACTTTGATTTATTAAAAATAAATTTAAATAAGTAGACCTATTAAAGGAAATTGCCCTCCTTAATTAGGTATACTTTGTCAAATCATTGAAGGCCTACGTGTAACAAAAAATTAATTTTTAAAAAACTTTTTAGAGTCTTACATGCTTTGGGGTTTTAAAGACGATGTTATACTAAGTTCTACTTCATTAGATATTATAAGACTGAAGGAAAAGACGAGAAAAATTACCCGAGCCAGTAAGACAAGAGGATGCCCATGCTCTTGGTCTCAGAAAAGAGCCAAAAGTGTTTCTATCTTGTTAGAAAAAAGGGTGGGGGAGGGGGAACTTCAATTAAAGGAGAAAATGTCCATTGAAGGTATATACACTAATAGTGTAATTGACATTTTAAGAAAAATGTAAAACATTCAATCCTCCCACTCATTAAGACAAAAAAACTATTAGTGATACATTATTTCCTCGTTAATTCTTGTTTAGAGACAGGGAAAAACAGATAGATAGCAAATAGATAAATAATAGAGAATAGATAATGCTCCTGTTTTTCCGATCTTTGTGTCTGGAAGCTCTTTGGAGAATGGATTGGAGGCGAACTTCTCTGAAGAGTTTACACTGACAACCAGTGGTAGATGGCACCAATTCGGCACCAACAGGAATCCCCAGGGTAGTGTGTGGTGAAGGAGGAAATTTTATTCAGTGCAAAACAGCTCAGTGGTGATATAGCACAGCTGTAAAAACAGCTGGGCTGCGAGTGCACCCTGGGGCCAACCCCGTCTCACGGCAGACAGCTCAGCTCCTCTTGGTCTGCTCTGTGCAGGCTGGCCGTGTTCTGTGCCCGGCTGCTCTGGCCGCACGGGTCTGCTTCGCCCTGCTCTGCTGCACATGTTCAGATGGCAGAAACACGGTGCAGGTAGGCAGTTCAGTGCCAGGGCACCTGTGTAGACATGGCTGTTAGGCTCTGTTTGTTTTGGTTTTTTGAGTCGTTAGCCACCAGGAGCCCTTTGTAGTAGGTATCTTCTTTCTCAAGGTCCACAGTAGTTAACCACAAGTTCTGATGTTTTTGTTAGGAAAATATTGTCACTTGTTTTTACCCAGGCCTCAGCCTAATTCTTGTTGGGTTTCAGTTTCTCCCATCTGCTACTAAATGGTTAGACAAAGTGACCCTCTGTTGACCTTATTACCATTCTTGTCACTACTGCAAGCAAACTCTGGGCCCTACCTTGTTTAGGCAAGGTGATCCCTCCTTCTGCTTTTCTCTGGGAAGTCAGCACGTTCCACCTGACCTGCCTTCACCCTCCCAGCCTCGGATTCAGACATCTAGCGAAGTTTACCTGGCTTGCATTTGTTTTTACAGGTGGTAGGTAGCAGAGTGAAACTTTAAATAGAGTACTTTATATCTGTTTATCTCTCTCCACTTCCTTGCTCTTAATTACCACACTGTTTGGTACTGATACACATATTCATTTCCAAAGGGAGATTATAAAGTAATGAAATGGGTGTTTCTGTGTGGCCTGTGAAAAGTCTGTAGGTACTGTGCATGTCACTCGAATGGGAATATATGTGCAATACTTATTCTTGATTAGAAAGGTTTCTTACGGGTTTTCTCAGGGGAGCATTGGTCGGTGCTCTGCTGAAACACTTCAAGTCTCACATGCTTTTAGATTTTGACTAGTGAAGAATTGCACATTTTATAACTAAAGATTTTAATCTACAAAATATTTTCTTGCCATTGGGAAGTAACTGGACAAAAGAAATGTGTGTTATTTCTAATAGAGGGTACAAATAAAACATTAGAGAGCTTAGCTCCTACACAGACAGTAAAAGGATTAATTGCACCTGTTTAATTTTACCTCTAAGTACCTTTAAGAAACCTTTGAGAAGAAATCAAGTGTCTTTAAGAAAAAGCCACTTTGGCCCTGGCCGTGTGTCAGCTGGTTAGAGCACAGTCCCGAACACCAAAACGGTTGCTGGCTGATGCCCTGCACCCCCAGGTTGAGAGTTCGAACTTCAGTCGGGGCACCTATGGAAGGCAATCCATCAGTGTTTCTCTCTCACATCTATCCTTCTCTCTCTCTCTCCCTTCCTTCCTCTCTCTCTAAAAAAAAGAATTAGATAAAACATATCCTTAGGTAAGGATAAAAAATTAAAAAAGAGGAAAAAGGAAGCAATTTCCAAAGGAGGAGAAAGCAAGGGAGGGTATTTTTATCATTCCATATTGGTGTGGTGAACTGCAAACAAACCAAAAGGTGCAGAGGTTGGGCCTGCATCAATTCCTGAAAAGAAATAATAACAAAAACAAGGTCCTAAAGTTTTAAAGTTCTGGAAAGAGTCCTAAAATTTTCAGAGTGCTCTGACAGATGTGATCTCATTTGA
The DNA here is from genome assembly GCF_014824575.4 of Sturnira hondurensis. Classification (NCBI taxonomy): domain Eukaryota; kingdom Metazoa; phylum Chordata; class Mammalia; order Chiroptera; family Phyllostomidae; genus Sturnira; species Sturnira hondurensis. Next base: position 3,185,036 of record NW_028079344.1, on the reverse strand, counting down.
CCATAATGATCCATGTAGCAGTTGACAGAGAAGGAAGCTGGTGCCCAGAGCATCGATCTCCTGCAAACAGTGTTTCACACTTAGTAAATAAATGGCAGGGAGCACCAGTAATCTGAATATTACTTGCTATGGAATTCCTGAATGGCAGCACTGACTTCACAAATTTACAAATGAAGTTTGTTGGGGTTATTTTGGGGGGGGACAATATAAACCAAAAATACAGGGGTATTTTTAGACCAAATTATTAATCAAGGTGATTCTGATGGGTTTTTACTTAGTACATAACCAGCTCTCAGGGATCATATGGAGATAATGAAGAATGGACAAAAAGAAAGCTGTCACAAGATCTTATCACACTTCTAAGTTGTTAAAGACAATATTCATTTATTCAACAAATATTTATTGAACAGCTACCACATGCCAACCACTGTGTTAGATGGTGGGGATACCATGGTAATGTTGTATGAAAAAAAGGGGGTCTATGAAAAGTAACCTCACAGGGTGATCTGATCACAAATTCCTCACTGGGAAGGACATACTCCAGGAATATCATTTTTATTGTAGTGAAAGATTTATCTTTGCCTTAAGCAAGCCCTATCCATTATTTCTATGCCTTTAGATTTGAAATAAGAAACCACCACCCTCAAGAGAACACGTGATCTTAACCATCCTGTAATCTAACCCAGCCTTGCCCCTTCCTACCTCCATGTAAGCACAGGTGACCAGTGGAGGCCAGGGGGACAATCTCATGGTCATGTCTCTGTGCCTAGTCTGTCACTCAGCACCAATTAGCTACCACTCTGGAGCAGATGCTGTTGATGCCTCAACAGCACACGGATAAGATCAGGCCTACCAGATCCCACTGCAGGACCTGTGGCTCTTCCTGAGCACCTTGTCTAGACTCACGTGGAATATCACAGCCCTGGGAGCCGCCCTCACTCAGCCCATGAAGTAGCCCCTGCCTTTGCCCTGGTTTGATTCCCTGACTCCCAATCTCACCTGAAAGCCTGTGTTGCCTTGTGCCTAGTCTGTCTCTCACATCCTCAACCCCGTTCATACCCTGGGTTTCCAGTCCTCCCACCCTGACCCAAGCCCAGCCCAGATTTCTGGGCAGGATTCCCCATCATCTTTATGATGGGATGTACGTGTTGGTTTCTCTTGAAAGAAATGGTACAAATAATTGGGGAGGATGCGGGGAAGCACGGTGTACCTCTGGCCCCACTGGCATTGATGATAATGGTGCTGGAGTGGATGCTGGCTTGGGAATCAGCTCTGGCCTAGGGGCTCCTGGGCTCCTCCTGTAGCCAGATCTAGGCCCTTTTGACAGGTCGGTCTACTCAACTAACCACAGGCGCTGGGTCTCAGTAGTTACACAAGTCACCAGTTTGCACAACCACAGGAATAACCTGACCATTCTGTGGCCCATCTCCCCCTCGTACTCAAGGTCAGTTTTCTTGGCCACTTGGATATTTGGTCTCTGCGGGTTCCACAGTTTCATGGTTCTCTCTATCTGTCCTCAATTCTCAAACAGACCAGGGCAGGGACGTGGGGGAAGGCAACAAGTGGCATCGTTCCTCAAAGCCACGTCATTTGAGTACACGTGGAAAAGGCACCAAAGATGCAATGCACGAAGAGGATGTTAGTGGCAGTCAGACTGGCAAAGGTTCCACCTGGCTGCAAAGGCTGCGCCCCGCCTCCTCCCCTGCCTCAACCAATAAATACATAGAGCCTAGGGTGGGGCGCAGGGGGCTGTGTGTCAGGGGGCATGACCTGAGAGTGGTTGAGAGGGCCCAGTGGGGTGGGGCTGGCCTGGTAGTGGGCGTGGTAGTTGGGTGGAGTGGGCGGGGTCAGAAAGCAGTGGAGAGGGCTGTCTGGGGAGCAGCGCCAGCCTTTCGGTTTGGTGGTGGAGCTGTTAAGCAGCCATTGGGAAGGTGGGCTGGGACCTGCGGCGGAGTCGTTCATGTGAAGGCTGGGTGGGTCCAGCTCTACGGAAAGCAGAAATCCGCAGCCCAGAATGAAATGAATGACTGCCCCAGCTTGGTCCTTCAGTAAAGAGAGAGCCTATTCTCTCAGCCCTGCACTACAGAACCTAAATCCAGTATTCCTTTTGTTCTCAGTATTTTATAGCACCAACTCCAAATTTGGGCAAGATACCGAACAATAGTTCTTCACAGTCCAGCAGTGAGATTTGCTGATTCTAATAGCTCTATTTACATGTTTACAGTTTACTTTCTCTGAGCCTTCAATAGTCTTTTTACCTGTAAGAGAATCTTATTAACATGTGAATATCCCTTGTCGTGGTCAAGGTACCTCATAACAAACAGATGAAAATTGGCCTAAATAAAAAGACCGTGGGGGAGAGTTGTGTGGGGAGACAATACTAAACGATTTGCCTCTCAACTAGTTCTTCTGAATTGTCCGTGGTGAAGGGCCAGTTCGTTCTGTTTCTAATTTCCAATCTATTGTGAACTTGTACTTTTGTAAAATACTAGACAAATTATTTACTAGCTAAATACAATGAAAAGTCAGACATAATACAAACCCAGTTTTTAAAATTAAAGACAACACAATGAAACTGCATTTTAACTATCATTAGAATAAATATAATGAAAAAGAAAGTAATTTTAAATCAATACACATTCATTGAATGTATATAGATGGTTAATATAGAGAATTTCTATTATACATCTAACATTTTGTCTTTGCATAACTGCGCTTCTTGTTAGTTTATCTAATATAATTTTAAGGTTTATGATACTCTTTGTAGGGGGTAAGGTTTATCTAAATGACTTTTATATATTAAAAACTCAGTAAATGGCTCTGGCTGGCGTAGCTCAGTGGATTGAGTGTGGGCCTGCGAACCACATGCTCACGGTTTAATTCCCAGTCAGGGCACATACCTGGGTTGCAGGCCAGTTCCCAGCAGGGGACACACCAGAGGCAACCATACATTGATATTTCTCTCCTTCTCTCCCCCTCTAAAAATAAATAAATAAAATATTTTAAAAAACTCAGTAGAGAACCTAGTCTCACGGAGTTAGCTGATTGCAACATAAGAGATTTTTAAAACAGTTTCAGCAAAAAAAATTGTTTCAGCAAGTTCAAGATAACTCATTTTTAACTTTCATCTGAAATAAAACAAGTGATACAATATTTTCAAAATTCATTTTCAATCCATCAATACTTAGTTCCACAGTTTACCTAGAAAGTTATAGTTACATTTCAAGGAGACAGTTACCTACGAAGTAGTTCCCATAAGACTATTAGCCGATTTCTCAAAAAAAACCTTGCAGTGAAGAAGGGGCTGGAAAGAAGTATTCCAAGTCATGAAAAACAAGGACCTACATCCAAGATTATGCAGCAAAACTATCATTTAGAATGGAAGGGCAGATAAAGTACTTCCCAGATAAGGTAAAGTTAAAGGAGTTCATCATCACCGAGTCTTTATTATATGAAACATTAAAGAGATGGATTTGCCTTTTGACCCAGCAGTTTTACTGCTAGGATTATATCCTAAGAACCCTGAAACACCAATCCAAAAGAACCTATGCACCCTAATGTTCATGGCAGCATAATTTGCAATAGCCAAGTGCTGGAAGCAACCTAGGTGCTCATCAGTAAATGAATGGATCCAAAACTATGGTACATTTGCACAATGGAATTCTATGCAGCAGAAAGAAAGAAGGAGCTCCTACCCTTTGCAACAGCATGGATGGAACTGGAGAGCGTTATGCTGAGTGAAATCAGCCAGTCAGTGAAAGACAAATACCATATGATCTCACCTTTAACAGGAACCTAAACAAAAACAACAGCAAAAAAAACCAAGCAAGCAAAATATAAGCAAAGACACTAAAATAGAGAACAGGCTGACAGAGACCAGAGGGGAGAGGGGAGGGAATTTCAGGGGAAAAGAGAAAGAGTTTGCAGGAACAAGTATAAAGGACACATGGACAAAAACAAGGTGGGGTGGAAACAGGAGGGAGGTAAGGAGGTCTGGGGGAGTGGGCTGGGATGGGAGTAAAAGGCAGAAAACTGTACTCGAACAACAATTAAAATAAAAATTAAAACAAAAGAGACTTATCTAAGAAAAAGGAGATGAAAAATATGAACAGTAAAATGACAACAAACTCACCACTATGAACAACTAAACCTAAAAAGAAACAAAAACTAAGCAAGCAACCAGAACAAGAACAGAATCACAAAAATGGAGATCACATGGAGGGTTATCAGTGGGGAGGGGGAGAGGGCAGAATGGAAGAAAAGGTACAGGGGATAAGAAGCATAAATGATAGGTAGAAAATAGACAGGGGAGGTTAAGAATAGTATAGAAAATGGAGAAGCCAAAGGACTTATATGTACAACCCATGGACATGAACTAAGGTAGGAGAATGTTGGTGGGAGGGGGTATGCAGGGCAGAGGGGAATAAAGGGGAGAAAAAAAATGGGACAACTATAATAGCATAATCAATCAAATATATTTATAAAAGAAAGTTACAGTTACATTTCAATTACTTTTTATAAAAAGAGCCATTATTTTCTTATATGTGGATCTTCTATTAATGAAAAATAAACTTGAAATCATGCTGTCAAATTTATCCGTGTGACTTTTCAGATTGGCAATATTCAGATAATAACCTTCATCGACAATCATTGGTAAATTGTGGAAGATGCCAAACAAGTGTAAAATGATTCTTCCAAGCTTCTAAGTTTTGTTTTGACCTTCAGTTATGTATTGGCAAAACGTGTTGCCAGGCCTCCTCACAGGGAAGCATAAACATCAGTGAAGATAATGATGAAAACTGACAAACCGGCAAGACTGACTACCCAGTTTACATGCGAAAAGTTAGAACCAAAGTAGTTTTTTATTTTTTGGAAACATGAAGAATTCGTCTCATAGTTCAGACATTCCCGATGCAATTTTTCCACTCTGTGAAGACCCTAACACACCCTGTAGTACCAGCTATGATTCAACTTCCGTATTATTACATTATAACAGGAATGACCTTAAAATCACCCCATTGGGTTTTGCTGTGTTGCTAAACATAGTTGTTAGTTCTGCTGACATGTTTCACAACAAGGCTTTTCTCAGTGAAGGATGTTGTAAACTGATTACAGTCGGTTGCAAGCTCTCAGTATGGGGAACCCAAAATGTGTTTAACTCACTGCAGGTGTGCGGTCAGAACAAACTCCTACGCACAACTTGAATTCCAAAACACATTTGTCACAATGTAATCAATCCTTCATAGTTTTATTCAGTTCAGAGCTAGTTGTTTATAAATAATAAAGCTGGAAAAATACATATATATTTTTCATTATCACATTCAAATTGCATAATACAAAAAAAATTCTCTTTGGTAGCAATATTGGTACAGTTGTAAGTTGCAGTGAAAAATGGGTTGCTTTATATTTTCTATAGCTGGGTCTTGTATCTTGATAGCCAGTTTCTAAACACATCAGATTGGACAGTGGTACTTGAATCCTGTGTTTCACCCCGTGCTCCCAAGCAAACATCCCCGGTGCAATCTTTTGCTAATCACTCAAGTGATTATAAATGGTTCTTCAGTCTTAGCAACCAGAGAAACAATTATACATGAAACCCCCCAAAGCCTCAATGTTTATGTATGTAATACCAGACACGTGCTTCTGTCAGCCTTTTAATTAAAAACTCTCAAAGAATTCTTTTCTGTTTTGAATTTGTTTGGTAAGTAAATGTCACCTAAGAACCAGTTTCATTCATGACTTCATTAGTCAGTGCTTTTCCACAAATTACACTATGGGTTTATTACTTTCCCATACAAATTTACTTGCCTAATATAGCTACTAAATATGTGTGTGCATTTATACTAAAAGTCTTATTTAAAAATGAAAATGATTACTACACAATAAATGATAAGTGAATCATATATGCGTACAAATTATATAATGTCGGATTGTAGTTGCCAAACCAAGACAGACCCACATGTGAAAGAGGTCCTCCTATGTGTGACGAGTACACAGCTAGTGACATGCGTCTCCCCTTGGGACATTTGTCTGGAAATATTTTTGGTTGTCACAACTGAGAGGAGGGGGATGCATTACCAGCATCTAGTGCGTGGAGGCCAAGGATGCTGCTAAGCACCCTACTGTGCCCCAAACAGTCCCATGACAAAGAATTATCTGGCCCCAGATGTCAACAGGGTCAGGTTGAGAAACAACGATTTAGTTACACATCGGGGTGCCAGTGGCTCTGTCTGGCAACTTTACACAAGTTGAGATGGAGCAGAGCTCCTCTCCAGCCGTCATCAAATGTAGTTAAAACTTTACCTCCTTTAATGCTTGTAATAGTTGCAGTGCAGATCAGACAAAGTCTCTTTCTGTTTATTGCTTCAAGTTCTATTCCCACACTAAATTATTTAAGAATGGCTTTGGTAATTCCTTCCCACAGAATGTCAAAGTTGTGACTTCAGATCTGTTTAGAGTCCGTAAGAGGAACACTAGCCACGGTGACATACTCACCTGGAACCCCAGGGAAGGTTGAAGCAACGCCCTCTTTCTCCCCGCAGTGTGTGCTACAGCTGTGTGGCCGAAGAGTCTATAAGCCTCCCGAAATCGTTTCTGTTGTCGCTCCCGTCCAGTGTTAACTGTAATCTGGCACCTGTAATTCCAAGGACTGTGGCGAAACACACTGAAGCAACACTGCAGAGGTAACACGCTTCCCTTTCAACCAACCTCGAGGTTGTTAGCTGGAGGGATCCCGGACTGTGTCACACACTGTGCAGTAGCACAGGAAGATCCAGTGCAGTCTTCCTGAGAGATAGTTGATTGTCCTCCTGACGTTCTAATGACATTAATGTTTCCCCCATGGTAGCCCCTTCTGGTGCTGTTCTTTCAAGTAAAGGCAGTGGGCAAAGCATGGTTCTCTCCCAGCCCCACTCTGCGTGGAAAGTCAGAGCACCGCACCACGTTTTGGGGCCCAAGCACAGAGCCCAGACCCAAATCTTACTGAGACACAATTGACGTACAATACACTTCACATATTTAAAGTGACCAGTTTGATGAGTCCAGCTTATGTATACATCTCTGCAACTGTGACTGGATAGTAAGAAGCTAGGAAAATGCCTGGGCAAATGGAATAGGGAAACTGAGACAAGAAAATTAAACAATGCCAAACAGTTTCAGCAGCTTATAGGCAGCTAGTGAATTACGAGATCTGACCTCCCCTAACTGGAGACACTTGAGAGTGAGTGGTTTATACCTTTCCTCCGAACCTAAGAATGCATAGCTTAAGTCACCCTGGTCTTGGACATAGAAAACAGAGACCCAATTAATGCCCTTTGTGTCAGCCAAACCCAAGGACAGAAGAAGTCAGGGGAACAAATAACAAAAACCCCATTAAAAGCTAAACAGACCCGAGATACAAGTAAAACACTATAACAGACCAAAGAATATTTCCAAACCCTCCTATGTGCTCATTCTGATGCATCAGCACATTAAAAATCACCTGGAAGGGTAAAGAATATTCTGCTGAAACCTCCCCTAAGATTCTCACGAACAGAAGAAGGATCCAAAGCCCTCAGGATAAAGATTCAGTGCTGGTTCACTCCAGAGCACGCCCTGTCCCTTCCTGGGCATGAGCGTTTTACTTCCTCCTAAACCCTAAGGGTCCCCAGGAGACTTGCAGCCAGAGCGCAGGGGCAATGGCAGCTCCACTCGGGCTTACCCCCAATCCTGGCTCCAAGGCCCCCTTTTTCTCTGACTTCCAGTGAACTAAATGCGGCCCCACGTTGGCTCACTCCCATAACATTTCTAGGGAGCCAGAGCAGGCTCTCTCTTGTTCCTTCTTCTGCAATAAGTCCCTCCTTTGTTCCACTGTGCCCAGCTCGAATAAACATGCTCTCAAAATCGTTGCCCTCATGTTGTGGAAACGTTTCTACATGAAGTCAAGAACCTACACACCACGGGCTGGCCTGAGGCAGACCTGCCTGTCCAGTAACACAGCCATCGCCACATTCAAGGTAATGAACATATCCATCACCCCGAGAAGTACCCTCTGGCCCCTGGGTAGGGGCATGATTACTTTCATGCTATTCCACCCATTTTCAAAGTGGTTCTCCCATTTTATATACTTTCACCAGCAATGTATGAGGATTCTAGTTGCTACATATCTTTGCTAGCACTTGGTATTATAACTTTTTAATTTTAGTTATTTTTCATTTGGTTTTTTTTTGTGGTTATGTAGTACTAGCACACTGTGGTTTAATTAGTATTTTCCCAATTGATGTTGCTGAGTGCCTTTTCCATACACACGACCACCTCTATACTTTGGTGGAGTGTTAGTGTTACCAAACAACTGGTGGGGTCCAACTGCTCGTCGCCAACACACAAAAACTCTGGAGGCAGAATTTGGCAGTGGAGGCAGGTGGGCAGCTGCCTCCGTGGCTTCCCATGCATGGGGTCAGCGTGGGAGTTGCCATCCAGCCTCGCTCCTCGGGCCCCCAGCCTGAGCCTCTTCCCCTCCCCTCTTACCGGACCAGTGCCTGCTGTGCTCCAGGCAGGCTCTCGAGTGCTCGAGGAGGGGCCCCAGGGACGGTCCCAGAACAGAGTCCCAAGGCCCAGGGCCCAGGAACTCCAACCCATAGCAGGCAGGAAAAGGGGGAGAATCCAAGAGGGCAACGGTTCTGCATGCTCTCCCTCTAAAAGGCTTCTGCCCCACCCAGAATGCCCTGCGCAGCCAGTGTGTGTCTCCCTGGTTGCCAGGGCCATGTATGCTGGTTTGGCAGCGACGCTGCGGCGGCTTCGCCTGGGCCATCCTTGGTGCTTCCCAACCTCTCCCTTACTCCCAGGTGGAGAGGGATCCTCTGTTACATTAGGCCAAGTCTTTGGTCCTTAGGAAGAGTTGTCTTTTTTATTATTGAGGTAGATTTTTTATATGTTCTGGATATAACACACACACATAATTCCTCCTCATCCATGACTTGCCTTTTCATTTTTTAATGGTATATTTGCTAAGCAGAAATCTTAAATTTCATGGGCCCAGTTTATCAATTATTTCCTCCTATGGTTAAATTTCTATTGTTGTGTTGTAGTGAAGGCTATGCGGTACAGAAGCCTCTTCCCAATCTGCCATCTCAGGACACGGAGCTAAAGACTACAACGAAGTTCACTGCTGTGCAGTGTTAAAATGTTATACAAATGCAGGGCAACCACTGAGAATAAACTGTTACGAAATTTCATAAATAAGATGGTAATCTGAAGAGTACGTGTGTGATTATTAGTTGATAATACTCAGATGAACCTTTCAAGAGTTCTCCTCCGCACCCTTCCCAGCTCCCATCTGGACTGTCAGAAAGGGCACAACTTACTGCTGTGAAGATAAACATTTCTATGGGAGCTCCCAGCATCCCAAAACTCCTGTATTTTAAAAAAGATGTTCTTTTTTTTTTTGAGAGAGAGAAAGGGGAGGGGAGGGGAGGGAGGGAGAGAGAGGGAGAGAAACACTAATGTGCAAGAGATACATCGATTGGTTGCCTTTAGTACGCCCCCAGCTGGGGACCTGGCCTGCCACCCAGGCATGTGCTCTGACTGGAAATCTAACCAGCAACCGTTGGTTTGCAAGCCTGCACTCAGTCCACTGAGCCACACTAATCAGAGCAGAACTCCTGATTTTTTTTCAATCTGCTTGTATGCTTTGCTGTCAAACCACATTTTGCAGACATCTTTGGGGTTTGGATAATGCCTTCTGTCACTTGGCACAGTCAGCAGGCTGTGGGTAATTGAAATAGTGGGCCCGGGGTGGGAATCTTCCAAGGAGGCCAGAAGAGGAGAGCATGCACTCTCTAGTCAGAAGCCATGGGGGTAGGTAACCTGAATGTGTCCTTGAGGCTATTAACTGGGTGCATTGCAATGACATCTTCATCAGCCATGGAGCAGGAAAAAATGCTTCATTGGGACAGGGTCAAAAACTGTGGCATGGGATGACAGTTTTCCTTACTCTTCCAAATGGATTAACTGGCTGCACCAAGGGAGAGTGTACCTGCTTGTGTCTATCCTCTGTGCCAAAGGCCAGGAGCTTCTACATCTGAGGGAATAAATGAACCACTCGGAATGAAACAGTATTTATGTAGGAGAGTCAGAAAGAACCAGTCTACTGGTCTCACCTTGAGTGATGTCCTGATAAAGACCACAAGTCCCTCTGAGCTGCAAGGGACAGATGCCACTTCTAACTTCTCAGTCCCTATGTTTAGGACTTGAGTCCGGGGGTGAGCCCAGAGATACTGGCTAAGGCTTCTGTCCACAAGAGGGGGCCTGGAACCCTGCCTTGCCCCAGGGGAGACCAACCAAAAGCCCGTGGAGCGGTCGCAGCCCAGGGCCCACTGAGCTGCAGGAAAAGCCCCGCCCACCCACCAACCTCCACATCACCCAAGGCCGACTAAGGTGCTGCAGGTTGGGCCAGGGATACCCAAACTGCACGGGGCCCTGGGGCACAGAGGCAATGCTTTAAGAACTTTCCACCTTTCAGTCCCCATGTAGGGGGGGGTGTTCTGAAGGACTGTTCGCGGGAGACATCTGACACAAGACACGAGGACAACAACAACGCCCACAACAACACAGCCTCGGCCGCCACCACCCCGCCGCAGCTCTGACTGCAGCTCTAACCAATGCTGCAATCGAACCCAAGTCCTGTGTTTGCATCTAGTGACATGTTCAGGGAGAGCCCAGTAAAGTTCTCCAGGATAATTAATGATATCAGACGATTAAGAGGCTGTCTAAAAGGCGAAAGTGACAGAACTTAAACGTTTAAAAGGTCAAGCCAGAGGACCCGAGCCTACCTGTGTTGTTTTGTGACTGGAATTCAACTACGCTTTCCACCCTGACCAGTGGGCTAATGTGAGTTCTGACAAGAACAAAGGAGGCAAGGGACTCTGAGTCTAGACTTTCAGAACGAGAACAATAAAGGTGCTGTTAACTGAGATTTTTTAAAAATACGTGTGGGTAGAATGGATTTTGGCATAAAGATTTGAAAATTCGCTCTGAAACATGCTAAGTTTGGAATGGGTGGGAGGGTACTTTTGCTAGACTGAACTTGCTCTGTGCCATGATTTGATGTGTTGCTGTCGTGTGCTGTTATTAGAAGTAAACATGCTTACAACCTCCAGGATGAAGAAACTGGCATGCTGCTAAGATTAGTTGCATAGATAGTAAATGGATCCCTCAAGAGATCATAGGGAAATTACTGTCCCATGGAAAAAGTCAAGTCCTAATGACCATATGTGTATTGCTTTGTAGATTTGTGTGTTTAGTGGGTTAAACGTGCCTCTTGGGTGAAAGGATATAAATAAGGGGTCACTGCAATGTGTTCTGCATCTGTATAGAAATATAACCTTAGGTAAACTTTCTAGCCCCTTTTCTCTAGGGCCCTGGTGGGAGAACACGTTAGCTGTATTGTTGGGAAGGATTACTTGGAGTAAAAGAAATGCACACCTTGCTATGCATACCTATGCTTTTAAACCAGGATTTTTGTAACCTTTTCTTCTGACACATAAAATCATTCCCTTGACATGATGGGTAGCACAATGTATTGATATGCAGTTGAGGCTCCACTGGACATAAAAAGACCAAAATAAATACAGTTGACCCTTGCACAATGTCGGTTTAAACTGCAGGGGTCCACTTAGGGGCAGGGGTTTTCCAATATACACAGTTGGCCCTGGGCCCCTGGTACCCCTGGGACTCACACCTGTAGATTCAATTATTATCAGATGGAAAACGGTACAGTTGATCCTTGATATATGCAGGGTAAGGGGTACAGACCCCCATGTGATAAAAAATTCATATGTAACTTAACTCTCCTAAAACTTAGTTTTTCCTAGCTATTCACAGAGGATTCGTTCCAGGACCCAGGTCCACAGATTCTCATGTGTCCCACATAAAATAGCTTAGAGCGGGGCACACAGTCAGCCCTCTGCATCCACAGACTGCCAGCCGTGGATGGAAAGCAGCACAGGCATAAGTGGACCTGCACAATTCAAACGTGTGTTACTCTAGGGTCAATGATAATTCCTCAGACTCATCCCTCTGTGTGAATTGCTGCACAGTGAGAGAATACGTGATGGGACTGCACAACAAACACTGAGGATGGATTATTGTTAGCTTGAAGTTCATGAACAAATTGTAAGAGTGCCCAAGTATTTGCTAGTTGATACAGCTCAGGTAAAACTTTTTAAAAGCACACTCTTCCCCACCTTCCTTTCTCCTCAACCCTACCCAACTTCTGTCAGAAGATATTTAGAGAAGGTGTAATTGACTCTGGGGATGACAAAAGAGGCATCTAAGGGGAATGCCAGCCTTGCTGAAACTCCCAATTTCTTTAATCTACCTTTACGTTTTATTGTCAAATATATCATATTTTGAAAAATCTTTGGAACTGAGAAACAGCATTGTCTGAAAACTCTTTGCTTACTCCCAAATCATGAATAGATGGTATTGCTTCTATATTTGATTTCTCAGTTGTCTTTAGCTAATATGTGGAACACAAGTGACTTTTGTGACTGACCCTGATCCTATGCCCTTGCTAGCTGTTCTCAATAATTCTAGTAATTTTAACAATAGATTCCTTACTTAGTATTTTCTTTATATAATCATATAGTCATATTGTCTGCAAATTAAACAGCATTATTTCATTCTTTCAAAAAAATTTTTGTCTTTTCTTTTAACTTACTACACTGGCTAGGATCTGCTCTACAGTGGGGAATAGAAACAGCACAATCAGACACCTTTTCCTTATCTGCGATCTCAGGGCAGGTTTTCTCAAGAGTAGCTCTACCGAAATTTAGGGCAATGTAATTCTTTGTTTAGCAGGATCTCATGTGCACTGCCACATGTTTAGCTGCCCCCTGGCTTCTCACACACTGGAGGCTGATGGCATCCTCTCCCTCCCCAGTGACGACAACCAAACATGCCTCCAGACATCGCCAAATATCTCCTGGGGGACAAAATCACCCCCCCCCACTTGAGAACCACTGTTGGGAAGAACATGTTTGATATATCAGCATTAAGTATGATATTAACTCTAAGAATTCTATTTTTAAAGTTCTACTATGGAAATTTTCAAGCATAGAGAACATTACATTGAACACCGGTATGTCCACCACCATTCTATCATAAATATTTTACTTCTGGTCTGGTGCATATCTACCCATCTATCAATCTTTATCTCCTTTTATCAATCTAGCTTATTTTTAAACACATTTCAAAATAAATTACAGACACCAGTACACTGCTCTCTAAATATTTCAGTATGCATATCATTACCTAAATGTTAATATTTATATATTATTACAGATTTTTTTCTTTTCAGGAAACATTTACATATAATGAAATGTGGAAATCTTAAGCAAACGCTCATGAAATTTTCACAAATGCATACATCTATGTAACCCAAACCCTTATCAAAATGTAAAATGCCCAGGCTGGTGTGGCTCAGTTAGTTGTAGCATTGTCTTATAACCGAAAGGTTGCAGATTCCATTCTGCATGGGGCACGTACCTAGGTTGTGGGTTTGACCCCTAGTCGGGGCACATATGCCCCTGGTCCAAGTAGATATGGGAGGCAACCAACTGATGTTTCTCTCTCACACTGATGTTTATCTGTCCCTTCCTCTCTCTCTAAAAAAGCAATGAAAAACTGTCCTCAGGTAAGAATAAAATATATATATATATATATATATATATATATAATATATATTGTCTCATAGAAATATAATGCAAAGCACATAAGCCACATGTTCAATGTAATTTAGAATTTCTATTAGTCCCATTAAAAATAAAATGAAACTACTGAAATTTACCTTACTAGTATATTAAGTAAATTATCTAAAATGTTGCTAATGAGATATTTTACATTTTTTCTTTCCTACGAAGCTGTAAAAATGTGGTGTGTATTTTGTGCCTAGAACACAGCTTGATGCAGACTAGTCACGCAGTGCTCAATAGGCCCACGTGGCCAGTGGTTCTATCTTGGACGGCACGGGTATAGAACCTTTCCATTCCAGAAAGGGCCTCATGCCACTTCCGGTCAGTCTCCACACCCACCTCCTTGGAGGCAGCCGTCGTTCTGCCCTCCCTCCATCATCATTCAGCATTGCTGAACTTACATGCTGGAAGTTCGTGTAAATGGAATTGACAGCATGCAGTCTTTTGCATCTGGCTCCTCTCACTGAGTATGCTGTTTCTGAGATTCATGTGTTCTGTTACGTATTATCAGTTTATTCCTTTCAACTACTGAGTAATGTGATACACACACACACCACAGTTTACTTATTTTCCTGTTGATGGATACCCGTGATGTTCTCAGGTTTTGATATTATGAATAAAGCTGCTGTGTACACCCTTATACAAGTGTTTCTTGGGGGAATGTATCTCCTTTGGAGTAAAGGTCTGGAACTGCTGTGTCATAGGGAAGTTGTGCGATTGGGTTGGTAAGAAACCACTAACCCTTTTCCAAAGTGGCCTTTCCCATTTTAAGCTCCTAGCAACAGTTATTTATTTGGATTCATACACACTCAGAAAATCAGTCAATTTAACTGCTTTGGTTCACATGTAATGGTATCTCATTGTGGTTTTAATTTGCATTTCCCTAATGGCACACAATGTTAGTAACATTGGTCATTCGTGCATCTTCTTTCCTGAAATGTCTGTTCAAGTCTTATGCCCATTTAAAAAATTGGGTTGCCTTTTTAATTGGTGGTTTCCTTATATATCCTAAATCTCAGTCTTTTGTCAAACGTCAATTACAAATATACATTTTTCCCAATCTGCGGTTTGCTATTTGATTTTTTCTCTTTTTAATCCTCACTCAAGAATATGTTTAGTGATTGTAGAGAGAAAGGAAGGGAGAGGCAGACTGAGAACGAGAAACAATTGGTTGCCCCCAGTGCGCATTCTGACTGGGGATGGAACTGGCGCGGGGCAGCGCTCCAGCCAACTTAGCCACCTGGCTAGGAGGTTTTAAAGTTTGTTGAAGTCTAATTTATTATTTATTTTCTTTTATAAGCATTGCTTTCTGTTTTTAAGAAATCAGTGCACACTCCCAAGTCACAAAGCTATGATCTTTTATTTTTCTTCTGAAGGCCTCATTGTTTTAGGCTTTATAATTAGCTTTATGACCATTTTGAATGAATTTTTGTGTATACTGTGAGGGGGTCAACTTTTACTTTGCCCATATGAATATTTAATTGTTCTTGTACAATCTGTTGAAAGTTCCCCTTTTCCATAGGGTTGCTTTGGCACCTGTGCTGAAAACCAGGTGACCACGAGTGGGCTGGCCGTTCTGCTCTGGGCCCTTTTTCGTCCCACTGATGTAGCTGTCGATCTCTATTCCATAACATTCTGTCTTAAGAGCTGCAAGTTTATAGTAGGTCTTGAAACTACTCATTCTAATGAACTTTATTCTTTTTTTGTAAGATTACTTTAGGCATTATACATTCTTTATATTTCCATATAAATTTTATAATTTGTCCATTTCTATCTTAAAAAGCCCACTATTATTATGACTGGACAGCATTGAATCTATAGAGTTCTGGAGAACTGACATCTTGCAAGTTCTCTTCTGTCCATCTCTTGTTATTAAAAAACACAGTATATATACACAGATACACATTTATTTAGCTATTCTTTAATTTCTACTAAAATATTTGTAATTTTAGCATACATGTTTTGTATACATTTTATTAAATGTATTCAAATATGTTATCTATTGGTGCTATAGGGAATGGAAGTTAAAATTTTATTTTCTAATTCTTTGATGCTAATAAAAATAATTTATTTTTATATAATAACCTTATATGCCTAGCAAATTATATTATTTAATAGCTGACGATACTGTAGGCTTTTCTGTATCAATATCATATGCAAACACAGGCCACTTTATTTCTTTTATAATCTTTTTACTTTTTTTGCCTTTTGCACAAAAAAATATAAGGTTAAATGTTTTCTAAAAAAATCATAAATGGGTTTTAAATTTTGTCAAATATCTTTTCTATATTGAAAAAAATTTTAAAGCACCTATTAAAAACTTGTGCACACAAAGCACCAACTCAAACACATTTAAGAAATAGTGTTTGCTTATTCAATCTACGTCCTACCCACAACCATCCACCATGACCACAGTGCCACATGGCTTCTGTGCAAGCCCACCACGTGGCCAGTAAGTGACAGAGACTTACAGGTCTCACACATGAACCTTCCAGTTCTCAAGCTCCTGTTCTTTCGTTAGCACCATGGTGGACTTAATAGTAGTTAAACATAAAAATTCTCATGACAGAGCTTTCAGTTTGTTTATTTTTATTGTTATGAATAAAATGCAACATCCATATTATACTTCACAATGAAAGATGATGGGATTGGCCAAGGAACATATATGCATGACACACAGACAACAGTGTGGCGATGGTCAGAGGCAGGGAGGGGCGGGAGCTGGGTGGAGGTGGGTAAAGGTTGGGGGGAGATAGGGACATCTGTGGTAGTGTCAACAATACAGTTAAAAACAGAACCATCATTAACTTTTAAGATGGGAGACAACATAAAACATTGACATTCCTCATGACATTATATGATTTTTTCAGTCAAGTCACATAGTTTTAGAAAATAGTTGGAAAATGCCTGAAAGAAAGCATGTTATTTTCAAATTAAGGTATGTATAAAACTGTTGAAAGTGCTTGAAACATTCTAATCCATGTCATATAATTTCTATTAAGTGACATATTTATGGAAAAGTGTTGAAAATGCCAGTCAGAACTAGAAACTGTTCAATCCGATAACATATATTCTTTCCAGGCATGTAATACATTTGTGAACAACAGTTGAAATAGGCTCGATAGAAAGAAGGGTCGTGTTTATCTCATCCTACTTTTCAGTCAAAGGCCACAGAGGAAAAGCAGTTGGAAAATGAAGCAGTTGGAAAATGCCTTCAAGGAGAGACGAGCACGATGAGCTCCACACTGAAGACCTGCACGTCAGCCTGGCCCGACACCCAAGACGACGACGGCAGAACACAGTCTCCATGCACACCACAGGTCACATTCCAGAGTGTTTTTGGCTTTAAAGCTTTTGCTAAAAATACATTATCAAATGTATGTTACTTAATGTACACTGAAAGCTAACCAAAGTGAAAACTAATAAGACTTAGGGACAGTTTGTAACAAAAATTATTAAAGTCCATCAATTCTTTTTCCCAAGAAAGTGAGGTAGTTTATATTGTGTGTACATTATAAAGAGATTAATATTCCAGTTTGTTTGACGATCATCCACTCCAAGAATTATATCCCCAAGTGAATTGCTTAACCAAGGGATTCCTTTTTGCAGAATAGAGGAAAAAATGAGCCACTTCTAGGGTTTCTTCTTTTTTATGAATAGGTGTTCCTAACAGGTTAATTTTCTTCAGTACTCTCCTGGATGTTATTATCCTAACTCTACACCAGGGGCACTTGGGATGAGGTGGGGTGGGAAGCTACTAACAATAGAATTTAGAAGCCCAGTATCTAGCTCTGCTTATACTTGCAAATATACTATGCAATTTTACAGATTACTATAACTATCTTAAAACAACTCTTAATAAGGCAGATAGTTTTTAACACTTAGGTGGCAGGCATTTTTGAATGTTAAATTTAGGCATTTGTTTACTCTTTAAGTAGAAAGGACCTGTTTATACCCACATAAAAATTAGTCTGTGTGTCTGCTGGCGATTTTTCTCGAATCAGTTAGTTAATCCTAAGACTAAGAATAATGGCTATCATGGGATAATGGCATTGGCATTGACAAGGCCTTCCATATTATATATTTATTTGAAAGTTGTCACACTTCCTTGACTACATTAAAGTGAGTAATTTAAAGTCATTGGCTCAGCTAAGTCATTGACATCCGAAAGCACACAGAAGCAGCCAAGAAATTCAGAAACTTACTGCTTTCACCTGTCATCGGCTAGCCATTTACTTAGAACTGATGGCAAGTGAATCTTGAAATCTTTAGAACTCTTACATAGGCTCTAATGTGTTTTCAGTCAAAATAAATGAAAATTCCTAAGTGAAAAATGAATAGATTCGTGAATTTTCTATATAAACACAACAGAATTTATTCAAAATGGTAAGAAATATAATGAGATAAATCAATCATTGTTTTCATATATTCATAGAAGTGTAAGGTGGCTAATTTGAAGAATTTCTTCTGTGTGTGTAGGCATAAATTACTGCCATCTTATGTCCATAAAGTGAAATGTTTTGTTGTTTGAATTACAAAAATGATAAAAGCATTTTTTCAGACTCTTGAAGTTCATTATGTAAACTCACATGCCATCAATTACCCATATATTGAAAAGTAATGAAATGTAAATATAAATGTACAGAACAGTTTATTTTCTAGTGGGTTTTCAGGAAAAGGAAATGAAAATTCTCAAATAAATAAAATGAACAGATATTTGAGTTTTCTATAAAAATATAAAACCCTAATGACCATAAACAGAATTACCAACAAGTTGAATATAAGTACTGTTTTTATAGACATCAAGGCAAAATGCAGTATATAAAATTGTTCTTCTATATATGGGTTTAAATTATTATCATATTATGTTTTAAGACTTCGTAATATTTAATATGTTTTCTGCAACTGTGAGCAACTTTGTCTCTCCTTTGAACTGCAAGAGTCATTTGCATGTTAAATCTCATTAAAACGGATACAAAGTCATCAAAATACCAATCTGTGGATTCTAGTCCAAAGCCTGTGGGACAGATGAGACTGCTGCTGTATTTCTAGCTAACCCTGAAATGACTATCACTGCGTTCTCAAGCTAAGAGGCAGAGCTGTCTGACTCCTCAACACAAAATGATTCGCGCTCTGTTGGAATCACAGGGGATTGTGTGTTCTTGCAGGTTTGGAAAAAGGCTCCACGGGATCTTGAAAGTAAGACAGTTTCTGCTTACAAAATAAGCACCTGACTTTAATGCCTGATGCTAATCCACAGTGACTTGGCCATGACTATTACTGAGGAACAGAAACAAAACCTGCTTTTACAGAATATGAAATCTGAATATAACAGTATTTTTCAGCACTCTTGTATAAAGGCAGTCTGTGTTTTAAAAGTAGAGTTGCAGAAGTGACTACCTAGAGTTGTAAAATATAAAAAATGATATGTTCAATCAGAAAAAGAAGTCAGTGCCTGGCACATGGAAAGCTATTCACTGAGCACCATAATCATGATGAGAACAGAGGCTCTGTGACTTTGAAAACAGAAGAATACCCTTTGTCAAAGTAAGCTTGCCTAGGGTCCCTGGACTCACAAGGGAACGAGCTTTAAAATATCGATTTTCCACAGTCCATGAAAAAGAAATGCTCGTTTGCACCAGAATGCTAATCATCGTGATACAGTACAACATGCATAACAATACAGTGTCTTTAAACAGAAATTCTTCCTTCTCCAATTCAGGAGTAAGGCAGAGCATAAATATTGTTTGTGTAACTTTAGAAACTGATTCCCTTTGGAAAGTAGATTGAAATTATTTTGCAGAGTGGAAGTTACTGATATTTCTGGCGGTCTTGCTCAAAAGGGTCAATATATGTGTAGAACGTAAGTATAAAAAAGTCTTTTCCACCTCTTTGTGTTTCGTAGTAGCATTTGCTACATATAGAAGTGTTTCTTATCTCTAGGCATAGGACCAAGTTCATTTCTGCTGTGAAGTCAAAGTACTAGAAGTGATTCGAGTTCGTATTCCAGATTGATCCTTCTTCAGGAAGGACCACGACCTCTCTTCTTCACTCTTACCAAAGAACCAGCGTGAGAGAGCTTTGTCTCCCACAGTAACCGTATCCCCTTCTGGAGTTCGCGCTGACAATGCCCGGAGGCTCCACTCGGGTCAAGGAACGCCAAGAAGGTTACAGGAACAAACATGTCAAAAGCAGTCTTTTTTTAATCCTACTTAATTTAAAATTTTCTTGCCATATAAGTCATAACAGCTGCCATCTTGGGTGTATTTCAAAAATTTGGTTGGGGTTTGATCACCCATTCTGCTTGAGGATTGACATGATATACATCCAAAATGTAAGCATCTGGGTCCAAGCAATGCTGTCCTGAAAGAGAAAATCGGAGAATGTTTATGAGAGTGAGCAGTGCTGTGTGCTGTGTGCGTGTGTGTCTGTGCATGTATGTTTGTAAGGTTTGAGTAAGGCAGGTATAGCTCTCTTAGCCGGGAGTAAGTACAGTACACGTTTTCCTCATTGTTTATAGAGTTGAGCACTTTAGTTATTAAATACCTCCGTACCTCTACTGATCACTCGACAAGCAATCAAAATATATAACGAGAAAAAACGTGGATGGTGAACCTCATAGTGTACTTACACAAATCTAGATGGTATAGCCTACTACTGTAATGACATGTGCTATATTTTTATAAAACTGGCAGCATAGTAGGTTTGTTTACACCAGCAGCACCGAGAATACACGAGTAATGTGTTGTGCTGCAACACCATGGCAGCTACTATGTCGCTAGGCATCAGGAATTTTTCTGCTCCATTATGATCTCATCGGACCACCATAATATATGTGATATATTGTTTACCAAAAGCATGATTGTAGCTACATTTTAAAGATTCTTAGCAAAGCCTGTCTGCCTTCTTTCCTTCCTTTCTGACTGTTAAGTACTTCAAATAAGTCCCATGTGAAACTGTGGGAAAAAGACATACCAACCACAGGCAAACTGTTCCCTAGACCCACCGCACGTATTAGAAAAAATATGGAACAGACTTGTTTCAGGTGTAAACTGGTCATTTAAATAATAATACATGGCCTTTAATGGTTTTACAGATAGTAACTTGACCAGGAATAGAAAAGATTAGAAGTTCACTTTGGTTTCTTTTCTACGGCTGCAACGCCCACAGGCAGAAAATGTGGAAATAACGACAAGATCATTCCATGTAGAAAAATTTTATACACAATGCATCTAAAATGTATGTTAAATTGTCAGACAAAACCACCAAGATCTGACTGCTTGCTTGAGTCATTCATTTATCGAATATCATTGAGAGTGATTATGTTCCAGGGGCTATTCGAGGGGCTGGGACTATAGCAATGCAGCAGGCAGTCAAAAATACTTGCCCTCTGGGTGCTCACATTCCAAAAGTTGGAAAGGCAGCTATCAAAGAAGCAGGTTAATATAAGGCAAGTCTGATGATAAAAGAGCATTAGAGAACAACAATGTTGGTGAGGGACAGAGAGTACACAGTCCAGGGAGGCTTCACTGAGAAGGTGATGCCCTGCAAGACCTGAATGAGGCAAGGGAGGGAGAAATGAACAACGTGTGAGAGTTCTGCAGAGGCCTAAGGCAGATGTGCTCAGTGACTCAATATGAAAGGTTCGTGTTTGAGGGAAAGTCTGGTTATAAATGTGAGAGGCATCAGCATACACACATATTCAAAGCAATGAGATGAACTGACCTCCCTAAGGAAGTTACGTGTAGTCAGCGAAGAGTTGGAAGGACTGGGCCCCACAGCTCTCCAGTCTTAAGAGGCTGAGAAGATGAGAAGTAACAGGCAAAAGAGACTCATGAGGAGTAGCCCGTGTAGTGGGAGGAAAGCCAGAAGCTCAGGTTGTCCTTGAGACCAGGTGAAGAAAGTGTTTTTTCAAAGAAGGAAAAGATCAGCTCAGGTTGTTATAAAGATGGACTGAATTGTCGGATTTCACAACATAAGAGTTCTCTAGTGACCAAGAGAGCAATTTTAATGAAGTGTTGAAAGATAAAGCCCGACTGGAGAGGTTTTGAGAGACAATAAAAGGAAGACATTGGAATACAGACAACTGATTCAAGGAGTTAATGCTGTACAGCAGAACAAAAATAGAAGTTAACGTGAAGGGGTCAGGAGAGAATTTTGTAAAGATGAGAGACATTTCCAGAATTTTTATGCAGACAGAAATGATACAGTTGGAGAGAAAAGCTGATGCTACAAGAGAGAAGGGGGAAATAACTGGATCAATGTCCTAACTGGGCAGGGAGGCCATGACGTGAGACGTGAGTGGAGGCATGGTCTTAAATAGCACAGATCCTTCCTCTGGACTGTGAAGAAGACAAAGCAGGAGATACGGGCACAGAGAAACTAGAGGGAATTTTCCCTGGATTCCTTTTCCCCTCTCAGGGAAGAATAGACTTGAGCTGCAAGTGAAAACGGGGGAGTTAAACAAAAAGGGTGTCATGATTTTAAAAGTTCCATGATGTTCTTTTCTTTGTTTTTCATGAATCTCCAGAAAGAGATTTTCCAACCTTGAGTCACATTTAGAAGACTCCAAATCAACTTCATATCAACTTCATATTCACGTTTAAATTTTGCAAGTATTTTAGGAAAATCATACTGTTCTAACATGAGATTAAAAAACCAGAAACTTCCTAATTTTGAATTTATATATAAGTAACTTGTAAAACATATTTTTATAATAATAGTATTATATTTCTTTTAGAGTAATCAAAGGATCCAGGAGAAATAAAATTGTTAAAGAAAACTTACCTATATTTCCTCCAATTTCATATAACCTTTGGTTTTGAATTTTAATGCATTCTGAAGAACCATGACTGAAAAAAGGAGAAAGCAATATAATTTTAACCCCTTCGTAACCTAGTAAATTTATAGATTACATAGCCATGCAATAAACAATTCATTCTGCCTTGAGGGAAATACACCCCACAAATCATCATTATAACGGAAGTTATGTAAAAACACCATTTTTTGTTTGTTTTACACAGATGAGCATCTGAGGCACAGAGAGGAGAGGAATTTTCCAAACCAAGATGGATGCTGTGAGGCTTCACAGCCACATGGAGCCTGGGTCACCCACCCCTGTCAGCTCCATTTGAGAGGTAACGGCTGCTGACATGTGAAGGCTGGCCAAGGAGCAGCTGGATGTTTAATACGGCCTTGTCAGTGGTCACAGTACTCTCAGTTCAAAAGAAGTCAGGTTTCATTTCCATATTTGCCAAAAATTGAATGGGATTCTCTCTTTAGCCCATGTCACATTTCTGAGCCTGGCTAATTAATGCTTTGCTAACTGTCTAACACTGATCGCATTGCATTGTCTTTGACCTGTAACAAAAGCGAGTCAGAGAAGACAAATGCCCAAGTTAATTTTTCTTTTTTTTTCCAAATTTTTTATTTAATTATTTTTCAAGTACAGTTTTCTGTCTATTACTCCCATCCCAACCCACCCCCCATCCTCCCCCCTCCCTCCCATTTCCACCCTTCTCAGTTGTCCATGTATCCTTTATATAGGTTCCTCTAAATCCCTCCCTTATTTCCCCTGAAATTCCCTCCCCTCTGCCCTCTGGTCACTGTCAGCCTGTTCTCTATTTCAGTGTCTTTGGTTATATTTTGCTTGCTTGTTTGTTTTGTTGTTTAGCTTCCTGTTAAAGGTGAGATCATATGGTATTTGTCCTTCAACACCTGGCTTATTTCACTCAGCATAATGCTTTCCAGTTCCATCCATGTTGTTGCAAAAGGTGGGAGCTCCTTCTTTCTTTCTGCAGCATAAAATTCCATTGTGTATATGTACCATAGTTTTTTGATCCATTCATTTACTGACGGGCACCTAGGTTGCTTCCAAGTTAATTTTTCTACCGCGGACTAGAATGCGGGGGTGGAAGAGTCTGGAAAGACCATGTCTGATCTCTATCCCACTTCAGGATTGAGTTTCAGCTTGTTTTTTTCCAAAAAGATTGTTCTTACTCTACTGTGAGGAAGAATACGTACATTCTCCTTTGTTGAAAAACTTGAGATAATCATAAATTTGCATATATTTGTAAGAATACAAACAGATCCTGTGTTCCCTTTACCCAGTTTCCTCTAATAGTAAAATCCGGAAACACTAGTGCAATACCACAACCGGAGTGCTGATAATGACTCAATACAGACCATTCCGATCACCACGAGAATCCTTCTCTCCCTTTTATTGCTACACCCACCCCTCCCCCATCCCTGTCCATACCCCCAATCCTTTATCCCTCTCTCTACATTTCTATAAATTTGTCATTTCAAAGTGTTATGTAAATAGAAACATACAGTATAAAACTCTTCTGAATTCCCTTTTTTCCAATTAGCATAAATCCCTGGAGATTCACCCAGGCTGCTGAATTTGTATTGCTGAGTAGCAAAGCATGGTATGGATGTACCACAGTGTCTTTAGCCATCTACCTGTTAAAGAATATCTGGATTTTTTCCAGTTTTTGATTATTATAAACAGAGCTGCTATAAACATTTGTGCACCGAATTTTATGGGAACACAGTCTTAATTTTGGGGGGATAAATGCCCAGGAGTGTGAATGCTGGGTTCATGTTTAGTTTTATAAGAAACTATTAAACTGTTCTACAAAGTGACTATACTGTTTTACATTCCCATCAGCAATGTATGAGTGATCAAGTTTCTCTATGTCTTTGCCATTATTTGGTGTAGACACTATTTTTTATTTTAGCCATTCTCATAGATGTCTAATGATAAAAGATACTGAACATTTTGTCATGTGTATATTTGCCATCTGTACATTCTCTGGTGAAATGTTTGTTCATGTCTTTTGCTCATTTTCAGAATGGAGTGTTTTAAAAAAGATTTTTTAAAATTTATTTTTAAAGAGAGGGGGAGGGGGGAAGAAAGAGAGGGAGAGAAACATTGATCAGTAGCCTCTTGTACATCCCCCAACAGGGGACTGAACCTGCAACCCAGGCACATGCCCTGACTGGGAATCAAACAGGTGACCTTTCTGTTTGCTGGAAAATGCCCAACCAAGAGCTGAGCCACACAGGTCAGGGGCTAGATCATTTTGTTTGTTTGTTTGAGTTTTGGTTTTTACTGTTGCATCTTGAGTGTTCTTTATGTTTTCTAGATACTAGACCTTTGTTTAATATGTGGTTTGTAAATATATTCTTTTAGTCTTTAGCTTATCATTCTTTTTTATGGGACCTTTCAGTGTACATTTTAATTCTGATTACAAGTCCAACTTGTAAATTTTTATCTCTTATAAATCTTGGTTTCAGTGTTACGTCTAAGAATACTCTACTAGCCTTATACCACAAAAGTTTTGCTCTAAGTAATTTTTTAAAAAGTTTTATTTTTTACATTTAACTCTGTAACCCATTTTGGGTTAATTTTTGTATAGGATGTGAGGTTTAGATCAAAGGTCATTTTTTTTTTTGGCTCATGGCTATCCAAAATTTTCTTTCTACAAATGTTCTATATAAGCATATGAAACAACTTTGTAGCACCTGTAGGAGAGAATCTGACGGACGCCCAAGTGCTTCCAACTGACTGTCAAGTCCCTCTATTACTGCGCAGTGATAACTGTGTACAGCGTTCTGGGTGTTGGGGCCAATGGCAGAGAGGAGCAAATGTTTGGGGTTCCTGTGGCCTCTGTCTACTCTTCTTTTTATATGTAAGCATTGTGTGTGTGTAGTATAAAACACACAAAAAGTGTACACACCATGTGACCAGCCCCTCTTTCTAAGAGAGGAATTTTGTAGAAATTTGTCTGAGTCACTAACCTTTCACCCTCACAGAAAACCACCACCCTGGGTCCTAACAGGATGGATTACTTTTATTGGCTACTCCTGTTTTTCTTTTAATTGAACATTTTATTGAGGTAATTGTTGATTTACGGGTATTTGTACAAAATAATGCAGAGTAATTATCCTTTGCCCAGTTCTCCCCAATGGTAAGATTTTACCAAACTATGGTATAATGTCACAATCAGGATATTGACATCAGTACAATCCACCCATCTTATTCAGATTTATCACTTTAATTGTACTCTGTTGTATATTAAGTTTGGGGTAATTATGTAGAAGTTCCTTTATTGACCACCACAGTCCAGACATTGATGCCAATCCCGAAGGTGCTTCGTGTTGCCCTTTCCTAACCACACTGACCTCCACCCTCCCCTCAAAATGACACCTCCCCAACCACTGATAGCTGTTCATCTATCTTCCATTTCTAAAATCTTTTAACTTCAAAAATATTATATAAATGGAGTCTTGTAGGATACAATGTTTTGCAACTGGCTTTTAGTTTTTGCTCAACATGGATGCTCCTTTTTGATACGATTTGAAAGCTCCTTTTTAAGGGCACCAGAGTTTAACTAGAGACCATCAAAGTGTACCTGCTCTCTAATGGACAGATTTAAGCTAGTGCTTCTCATCTTTTAAAAAATTAGGGAAAATGTTTACCCTTAAATAGTCATGCCTAGCCAAAAATGATTATTTATGCTCTTTAAAGGCTATTATTAATGGCTGATATGCAAAAAGATGTTTTTGTAAATATCATTCTGATACCAAAGTTTATTGATAGTATATTTTGTATATTTTAAGGAAAGCAACAGCTGTGATATTCACTTAACTACATAAACTTTATCTGACATTGGCAAGTTAAAGCCCACTAGATCCTGAAATAATGATATTCCTGGAGAGCTCTCAAGAGATCTACAAAACTAACTTGCTATAATTTTATTCTAATACAGTCATCCCTCGCTATATCGCCATTCACTTATTGTGGCTTCACTGTACCCTATTCCCACGATACAGTGAAGCCACAATAAGTGAACTGTGATATAGAGAGAGATGACTGTATGCTTCACTGGTGTGTACCCACACAGAATTTTGTATGTTGTTAAAATTATGTAGGTTTAAGAGTGCAGAAAGTGTTTAAGGTCATACGAAGTGTTTATAAGAGTGTGGGAAAGGTTAATAAGAGAGTGGGAAATATTCATAGGAGTGTGGGAAGGGTTTATTAAGCCTTCAAATATATATAAATAATAAAATAAATATAATGCCTCTACGTCATGAATTTTCACCTATCGCAAGGTTCTCTGGAACATAACTCCCACTATAGGTGAGGGATCACTGTAAAAGTAAAACTCACTGAATAAATGAAAACATCAAGACAGAACAGGATTCCTATTAAGAATTGAGGGTGGGAGGTAGGGATGGCTGGGGTAGGGGAGTGGGGGTGGATATACAGTTGTGAGACAACTGTACTTGAACAACAATAAAAAAAAGAATTCCATTATTGATCTTACACAAAAATCAACTCAAAGGGGATTAAGACTTAAGCGCCAGACCTAAAAACCATAAAACTCCTAGAAGTAAATGTAAGCAGTAAACTCTTTGACACTGGTATTGGCAATGATTTTTTTTTTTGACTCCGACATCAAAATCAAAGGCAATGAATGAAAAAATAAACAAGTGGGACTATGTTTATCAAACTAAAAAGATTCTGCACAGCAAAGGAAACCATCAAAATATAAAAAGGAGAGCCCTGGCTGGTGTAGCTCGGTGGATTGAGCACGGGCCTGCGAACCAGAGGATTGCGGTTCGATTCCCAGTCAGGGCACATGCCTGGGTTGCAGGTGGGTTCCCTGGAGGCCAACTCCCAGCAGGGGATGCACGAAAGGCAACCATACATTGATGTTTCTCTCCCTCTCTCTTTCCCCTCTAAAGATAAGTAAATAAATAAAATTTAAAAAAATAAATAAATAAAAATATAAAAAGGCAACCAATATAATAGAAGATTATATTTGCAAATCATATACCTGATAAGAAGTTAATATTCAAAATACATAAAGAACTCATACAACTTAACAGTAAAAGAGCAATTTAATTTAAAAATGAGCAGAAGATCTGAACAGATATTTTTCCAAAGAAGACATACAAATAGCCAACAGGTACGTGAAAAGATACTCAGTGTCACTAATTATTAGGGAAATGCAAATCAAAACCACAATGAGATATAACCTCAGACCTGTTGGAATGGCTATTACCGAAAAGACAAAAAAAAAAAAAGTGTTGTCAATGTTGTGAAGAAAAAAAGACTTCCATGCACTGCTGATGGGAATATAAACTGGCTTAGTCACAAGAGAAAGCAGTATGGAGGTGCCCCCCAAAATTAAAAATAGAACTACCATATGATCCATCAATTTCACTTGTGGGTATTTATCCAAAGAAAACAAAAACACTAACTTGAAGAGATATATGTATTCTCATGTTCATTTCAGCATTATTTACAATAGCCACGATGTGGAACAAACTAAGTGTTCACTGATGGGCAAATGGATAAAGAAAATACACAATGGAATATTATTTGACCATCAAAAATGGTTTCTTGCCATTTGCAACAACATGGATGGAGCTTGAAGGCATTATGCTAAGTGAAATAAGTTGTATAGAGAAAGACAAACACCACATGATCTCACTTAAAGGAGGAATCTAAAAAAAGAAGAAAACAAAACAAACACAAAAACTAATCTCACAGATACAGAGAAAAGATTAATAGTTGCCAAAGTAAGGAGGTAGGGGAAATGGGTAAAGGGGGTCTAAAGGAGCAAACTTCTGTTAAAAAATAGGTTAGTCATGGTGATATAAAGTACATCACAGTGATTACAGTTACTAATACTATATTGCATATTTAAAAGTTGCTAAGAGAATAGATGTTAAAAGTTCTCATCATAAGAAAAAATATTGTAACTATATATGGTGACAAATGTTAACTAGACTTACTGTGTTGGTCATTTTGCAATATATACAAATATCAAGTTATTAACACCAATTCAAAAGCATTTATGCACCTCCATGTTCATAACAGCACTATTTATAATACCCAAGATTTGGAAATGGCCTAAGTGCCCATCAATAGATGAATGGATAAAAAAAAACTGTGATACATCTACACAATGGAATACTATGCAGCAGAAAAAAGAAGGACTAGCCTACCTTTTATGACAGCATGGGTGGAATTGGAGACTATTATGCTAAGTGAAATAAACAATCAGTGAAAGAAAAAATACTATATGGTCTCACTTATAAGAGGAATCTAATGAACAAAAATAATTAGCAAAACAGAATCAGAGGCCTAGAAACATGGAATAGACTAACAGTGTTAAGAGGGTGGGAAGAAGGTGGGGATTGGCTGAAAGAAGGTGGAGGGATTAGCCAATGAACATACATGAAGGATCCATGGACATGGACAATAGTGTGGGGATTCACTACAGAAGGTGGGGGGTGGGCTGGGTGAAGGGGGACGAAGGGGAAAATTGGGACAACTGTAACAGCAGACACAATAAAACATTTTAAAAAGCAAATATCAAGTTATTCTGTTGTATATCAGAAATGAGTATGTTATATGCCAAGTACACTTTAATTTAAAAAAAGAAAAGAAAGAATCCCACTTGTAGAAATTCCTTTAAAAAATACAAAACTTCTGTTATTGACAATTCTTTAGTTTACTAACTTCTCACTGTATGTTTGATTTTTCATCTATTGGTAAAGCCTCCAAAATAACAGGCTTTAATTTTTCAAAGAGGCCCAATTTGTAAACTCCTGAAAAGTTACTCATCTGATAAAAGTCCATCCTCTTTGTGGAGAGTCCTTTAGCCTTTCACTCACCTGTTCTCATACTGAAACTTTGCCAGTATGTCTTTGGCTGTGGTTCGACTGTTGAGCTGAATGGCCATGGACACCTTGGAGAGCAGCGGCGCGTGGACTCGGATGACCCCCTCCGGCACGTCGGACTGCCAGTGAGGAAAAACGTAGAGCATTCTGTTAAACTGGGGGGCACATCAGTTCAACGACCACAGTTAAGATATACAAAAGTCAGTGGCACTCTGAATTAGGAAAACATGTACACACAGCTAGTATTTATTCACAATGAAACACTTCTTTCTTTTTAACCGGAGACTCGACAGAACTTAACCTAGGATTTTACTGTCACTACATGCTTAGGTCTTACATGCCTTAAACATTAGGAGAGAAGTAGAACTGGGTTATGACAGAAACCTAATGGGACTATTCCTACATTTCCGTGAACAATGTTCTAAATAAGCCTACCGTAAGCACAATTCTGTATTTCAATATATTTTAAGAGTCATCTTCTGAACCATTCAGAGATCATTAGAAACTATGACTTTTTAAATATCCCTTTTCTTTAGTCAGCCCAAAGTTAATCCCAGGTGGGCACTTGGAGCTCCGTCCCTCACAGCACACTGGTGACTTTGTGAAGAGCTGAGCGAGGACGAGCTCCGGGCAGAGGGTCTCTGTGTCCACATGGCACGACTGGCTTGGGGACTTTCAAGCTCTCATCCAGATGAGATATTCAAAAAATGTTGCTCTCTAATTAACAGAAATTTGTGTTTTGTCAGGATTGACTGTAAAATTCCTTTGTTTCAAAATTTTCAGTGTTTTAAACTTTAATTCTCTAACTAGAGAGGAAGAGAAATAAATTTGCATTTGCTTAAGGGTATGGCCACTCCTCAGGCAATCATTTTAAATTTCTGTATTTTCAAAGAATAGTATTGTCGATGTATATTTATGTGAACTGATTCAATGTCTACCCTAGAAGGAGTATGTTGTGTGTGGCATTGTGTCCCCCCACCAAATATACATGGAAGTCCTAACGCCCAACCCCTGAGAATATGACCTTATTTGGAAGCAGGGTCATTGCAGGTACAATTAGCTCATACTGCAGTAGAGTAGGCCCTTCATCCAATATGACTGGTGTCCTCATAAGAGGAGAAAAGGCATACACAGGGTGAATGCCACAGAAAGACAGAGGCAGCGACTGGAATGCGCTGGCAAGCTAAGTCAGAGTATCAAGAATTGTTGGCATTTCCAAAATCAAGAAATGACATCAAGAGCAGGTCCCTCTTTCAAAGCCCTCAGAAGAAACAAACCAACACCCTGATTAGGGACATTTAGCCCCCAGAACAATGGGAGAGTGAATTTCTATTGTTCTAAGTCACCCAGTTTGGGCTACTTTGTTATGGCAGCACTAGAAAACTAATACAGACTATGTTAAAGGAGGGTCAGTTCTTACAGGGCTCTTCTGACCATTCCCAGAAAGAACCAGGAGAGCAGGGCAGGAAATGTATACAAGGCATTTCGACTGGGGTGGGGCAGAGTGCCCCAGTTCTCAGTGTTTCCTGGCTACTATGTAGGAGGTTAATAATTAGGACAGGAAATTGTTTGTTTTCTTACCATTCTTCTTAAAGAGGGCGATTTTTGTAGTACCTTTGAAGTCTTAGGGCTTATAACCTAAATAAAACACATTTAGTTTTTAAGATTAATGTTAGAAACACAAGCATATGCTGTTGTTAGAGGTATAAAAATGAACAATCTTATGGAAAACATTTTAGACTATTTACCAAGTTATAAAATGTATATGTACTTTGATACAACAATTCCAAATCTACAAATTTATGTTACAAATATACATCTATTTTGAGAAATAACATACAACAAGTTTATTCACTTGCAAAAATTTTAATAGCAAAATACTGGATACAGTCTAGGTATTCAATAATATGGGATGGTTTAAATAAATTATGATGTATCTATGGAATATCATGCAAAAGAAGCAGAGAAGACAACTTTGTGGACCTACATGGAATAATCACCATGATTTCTTAAGTCAGTAACACAAGATGAAGACAGTGTTTCATGTGCATTATGACTCATGGAAAAGGGGGAAGGACATTCACCTGTGTTTGCTTCTATGTGCACAGTGCTTCTCTGGAAGTATGTATACCTGCAAGTTTGTGAGCACACACAACCTGCCATGGGTAACATTTGTCTCTGGGAGGGGAAGTCAAGGTGGCCAGTTTTTAACCTATAGTCTTTCCTAACCTTTTGAATTTTGTAACCTATTGATGAACTGTCTGTTCCAATCAAAGTTAAGAATTAAAAGCATGATAGAATAAAACAGAACTGAAGAAATATTGTTTTTCATCTTTAAGTGTTGTTTTTATGGTACTTTTAATTTTTAAATTCTATCTTAGTTCTAATTTACAATCAAAACACTAAAATAATTGACCTTCAGATGGCATTGTACAATTTACAAAGTGCTTTATACACACAGTATGTCAGTTGATGCTAATGAAAACTCTGAGATAGATGACACTAGTCCCCAACTTTGTAATAAATTTGAAATTCAGATAAAATGTTTAATTCACTCAGGCTTATATGGCAAAACCTGGCCTGACTTCAGTTTCAGCTCTGAACACATAATTTTGACACTAAAATTTCTCACAGTGAAAAGGGCAGAGCAAAGAGTCCAAAAGTCTGTCCCACCAGAAAGGCAAAGACTAAACTGGCAGGAGCTGTCGTTATCAACATTTTCAGAACTCTGGTTACTAAACCAAAGTTTACAGTCAGGGGAACAATGAAGTCAGGAAAACAGAGGAATCTTGGTAAGAACACAGGCTTTGTGGCTTTTTAACTTACCCTGTTCCTATCTCTGTTCCCTAGCTCAGCAATAACCTTGGAAATAACAGCTGCATTCCTGACACAGGTACCAGAGGATGCAGAAGACCTGACTGGTGGCTCCCTGGAGACTGGCTCAAAAGGCTCCCTTTAGCTTGCCTAGCTTAGAACTTGATCAGTGTTACATTGGTACAAAGTTTAAAATACCTGCAGGCAAATGTGTTAGTCACTGCTGCCTGATGCAGTGGGCAAGAAGTGGGGAAAGGAAGAGACTGACTAAGAAGGTTTGGAGGTAAACCTGGAGATTAAGATACTTTGTGGAATAAGGGATCTGAAAAGCTCCAATACATTATAAAGAATCCGGAAGGCCATGTGCATGTCCAGGGCTGTGCATGTGCTCAGATGAAACCTGAAAAGAACTTAAACTCTCCGCTCTCACTGACGTTCAGGCTCTGTCCAAGCAGAAAGTGAAAGTTCAGGCAGTTATAAGCTGCCCGAGTGAATGTTAAAGAGGTGCCCCAACAAACACACAGAACTCATTTGCAAAGACCTGGAAGTTTTTTTGGTTCCAGCTATTTCAGAAAATCTCTGTCCAAACATTAGCTAACCACTAAGCTAATGGAAGAAAGACTTCAGTAGCCACACAAAATGAAGAATACAGACTTTACCAAATTAGTTCAGCAGCAAAGTTACCAGACCAAGGAACAATAGCTACTATTGCAATAACAACAAACCCTAGGGTAAAGGAAAATTCTTATTTTCACATTTGCTACATTATAATGTTAAAAGTTTTCATTTTAATAAAAATTATGAGTCAGGCAAGAAAATATGGCCCATAAACAGAAAAAATTAGTTTCAATAGTTTCAGAAGAAACTCCTGAAAGAAACTTAGACATTATACTTAGTAGAAAAAGCCTTCAAATCAGCTATTTTAAATTTGTTTAAAGAACTACTGTAACCCAGGGCTAAAGAACTAAAAAAAATGAAAATGATATCAAATTGGGAATAAACACAGACCAAAATTATAAAAAGGAATTAAATAGAACTTCTGGAGCTAAAAGCCCAACTGAAATAAAAAATACACTAGATAATTCAACAGCAAATTTAAGGAGTCAAAAGAAAAAAATAGCAAATTTGAAGATAGGTCAATGGAGATTATTCAGTTTAAGAAACAGAAAGAAGGGAGGGAGGGGGGAGGATGGGGGGTGGGATGGGATGGGAGTAATAGACTGAAAACTGTACTTGAAAAATAATTAAATAAAAAAATTGAAAAAAAAAAGAAACAGAAAGAAAAAAACAATGACAAAAAATAAACAGACTCTAAGAGAAACTGGGAAAACATCAAGTGCACCAACATACACATGACAAACATTCTGTGTATGAAGATCACAGAACTGAAAGAATATTCAAAGTAATAATGACTCAAAATCCCCAAATTTGCTAAAAGATATTGATCTACCTATCAAACAACCTCATTAAACTCCAAATAAAATAAACTCACAAAGAGATTCACACCAAAATACATCACAATCAAATTGTTGAGAGATAAAAAGTACGTTGAAAGCAGCAAGAAAAAAGTAATTCACCACAAAAAGCCTCAATAAGATTCATAGCTAATTTCCCCACAGAAACCATGGAATCCAGGAGAGAGTAAAATGACATATTCAAAGAGGAGCAAGAAAAAATTGTCAACTAAAATTCTATCCAGCAAAGCAATCTTTTAAAAATGGAGAATGTAAGGCATTGTCAGATAAACAAAAGCTGAGAGTTCATTGCTAACAGACTTTCCCCAGGATAAATGATAGAGAGCCCTTCAGGCTGAAATAAAAGGATAGTAATTCAAATCCACATAAAGAAATAAAGAACACCAGTAAAGGTAACTATATAGTTAAATACAAAAAGCAGTATTAATGTACTTTTTCTTTGTAACTCCACTTTTTCCCAATCTCATTTAAAAGACACATGCACAGAGCTCTTAGGATAAGCCTATATTGATGAGAACATGACTTTATGAAGATGTAATTTGTGGCAACATCATAAAGTAGGGGTGAGAGAGGTATATAGGTAGAATGTTTTTAGGGTACTATTAATATAAAGTTGATTTTTATAAATTAAGATATTACTTATAACCCCCAGCACAACCACTAAAGAAATATTAAGGTGGCCAAAATATTTATGTAAAAAAACACATTTTTTTCATTTTCACCAATAACAACTGACCATCTTATTCACCATTTTGTTCCACTACCTTCTGCTACCTTTCAGGCAACTTCGTAATTCTGTCTTCCCATAACTTTTTATCTTTTTTAAGTGAAGAACTGTTCCAGGTGTCTTTTGCAGTCTTCCAGGGAATTGAAATTTTTTCCATTAAGAGAATTTTGTAAAGACTGAAATAAACAGAACTTTAAAGGTGCAATGTCTGGTGAATATGGCAAATGAATTGTAACTTCCCAGGCAAGCAGTAACAGTTTTTGAGCAGTTATGCAAAAAAAAAGAAAAAGCAGTCTTGCACTACCCTAATGGAAGATTATGAATTTTCTCTTGACTAATTCTGGATGCTTTTTGTGGAATGCTACTCTCAGTTGGTCTAATTAGGAGCAGTACTTATTGGAATTAATCATTTAGTTTTCTTGAAAGGACCTCACAATAAAAGATTTCCTTCCAATCCCACCATATACACAACATCACCTTGTTTGGATAAAGACCAGCCTTTGGTCTGGTGGGTGGTGGTTCATTTTGCTTGCCCCATGATCTCTTCTATTCCACATTATTATAAAGTATTCATTTTTCACCACCTGTCACAATTTCTTTTAAAAAACGGAACATTTTTGTTAGGTTTAAGTAGGGAATCTTATGCAGAAATACAGTCAGGAAGGTTTTTTGCTTAAATGGAACCCAAACATCAAAGTGATTAACAACCAAGCTGGTGCAAATTATTTTCAATGCTTGATTTGTATATTTTGAGTGTGTTGGCTATCTCCTGCATGACGTAATGTTGATTGTTTTCAATTAATGTTTCCATTTGATCACTATCAACTTCAGCTGGTCTGTCCAACTGTGGAGTGTTGTCCAGCAAGAAATCTCCAGCATGAAATTTCACAAACCACTTTTGACACAAACAGTCACAGCACCTTCTCCATACACTGCACAAATGTTCCTTTGTATTTTTACCTTTCTTGAAATAATAAAACATAATATGCCAAATATATTGCTTATTTTCTTCCATCTTCAATATCAAAATAGCTACACAAAAATTCACCAATTTTGGTAAGTTTTTTAAATGCATACTGATACAACAGCTGTCACCATACAATCTAACAAAATTGCTTCAAATGAAGTTAAAGACAACTAAGCACTACTAGAGCCATCTTACAGGAAAACGAACAAACTTTCTAGACAACCTAATAATTCAAATAGATATAGCAAAAGAAACAATAAAAGAATTAAGATGATACACTTGAAAATACAAATGAAGGCAGTACTGGAAGAACTGAGGAATACAACCATGTAAGACATAGAGCAAAAGAAAAGAAAGAATTGAAGGTAGAAATAGTCTGACAATAGTTGGACACTTTAATACTTCACTTATATTAATTGGAGAAACAAACTAAACAGAAGATCAGAAAGAAAATAAGAAACTTGAAGAACACTCTAAATCAAGTAGAGCTAATAGACATCTTTAGAACACTCCACCCAACATCAGTAGAGTCCATACTTCTCAAGTGCACATACAACATTGTCTGGGATAAACAATATGTTAGACCAAAAAACAAGTTTCAACGAAATTTAATATATCAATACAATACAAAGTATATTCTTCAACAATAATGCTATATAGACTTCCGCCAAGATGGAGGCATAGGTGGAAACACTATGCCTTCTCCCACAACCAAGTTTGAATACAACAAAGGTTTGGAAAACAAAGACACAGCCAAAGAACAGAAAATTGAATTATACGGAAGTCCAACAACAACTAACCATTCAACCAGGATGGTAAAAGGGGCAGAGCCAGCAGCGGAGCAGGGTCGGGCAGGACAGATCCCCTGACCTAGGCACACAAGTGGCCCGGACCCAGTCAGGGTGTGGGGCAGACTGACCGAGGTCGCACATTCTCGCACAGTGAGACGGATCATGCAGGCCCCAGGGGGCAAGGGCTGACTGTGGTGGCACACTGCGCGCAGTGGGACAAAATGCGCGGACCTTGATGGCGGTGGCAGCTGCCGCACCTGTGGGGGCCACGGCAGGAGGCAGCAGATGGGACGCCATTGCTCCTCTTTGACCCAGCCCCCACATACAGCATCACAACCCAGCAACTGAGTTGCCCTGCTCTGGTGAACACCTAGGGTTCCGCTCCTCATACATAACAGGCACAAACAGACCAAAGCATTATGGCTCAAGAAGAACTCAAAGCCCCAGAGCCTATAACTCTCAGCGACCGAGAAATTGCCAGCCTCTCAGAAGAACAATTCAAGATGCTGTTTATCAGGATGCTCACAGAACTGGTTGATTATAGTCACAAATTAGAGGAACATATGAAGGCTAAACTAATTGAAATGAAGGGCGATGTCCAGGAAACCAACAGCGATGGAAAGGAAACTGGGACTCAAATTAATGGAATGGACCAGAAGGAAGAACAAAACATCCAACCAGAAAGAAACGAAGAAATGAAAATTCAAAAAAATGAGGAGAAGCTTAGGGACCTCCAGAACATCTTTAAAAGTTCCAACATCCAAATTATAGGGGTACCAGAAGGGGGAAAGAAACAGCCACAAGTGGAAAACGTATTTGAACAAATAATAAAGAGAACTTCCCCAGTCTGGCAAAGGAAATAGACTTCCAGGAAATCCAGGAAGCTCAGAGAGTCCCAAAGAAGTTGAACCCAAGAAGGAACACACCAAGGCACATCATAATTACATTAACCAAGATTAAAATGAAGGAGAGAATCCTAGAAGCATCAAGGGATAAGGGGACAGTCACCAGAAAGGAGTACCCATCAGACTGTCAGCGGATTTCTCAAAAGAGACCTTACAGGCAAGAAGGGGCTGGAAAGAAGTATTCCAAGTCATGAAATCCAAAGACCTACAGCCAAGATTGCTTTATCCAGCAAAACTTTCATTTAGAATGGAAGGACAGATAAAGTGCTTCTCAGATAAGGTCAAGTTCAAGGAGTTCATCATCACCAAGCCCTTATTATATGAAATGCTAAAGGGACTTATCTAAGAAAAAGAAAATGAAAAATATTAACAGTGAAAGGACAGTAAACTCACAGTTATTAGCAACCACACCTAAAACAAAAGCAAACCAAGAGGACAGCTAGATCAGGAGTGGAACCATAGAAATGAAGAACACATGGAGGGTTAGCAACAGGGGAGTGGGAGGAGGAGAAGGGGGGAGAAGGTACAGAAAATAGCATAGACACTAGGTAGAAAATAGGGGGGAGGGCAAGAATAGTGGGGGAAATATAGAATCTAAAGAACTTGAGACACGTGGTTATAAACTAAGGCAGGGAGAATGGTGGGGGAGGGAGTGTGCGGGTGGAGGGGAATGAAGGGGGGGAAATAGAACAACTGTAATGGTATAATCAATAAAATATATTTAAAAATATAATGCTATAAAATTATAAGTCATTAGCAGGAGGAATTTTGGAAAATTCAAAAATTAAACAGTAAATAACCAATTGATAAAAAGGGAAACTTGAAAATTCTTTGAAATAAAAAAAATGAAATACAACATACTAAAACTTATGGGATGGGAAATTTGTAGATATAAATGGCTACAATTTAAAAAATTCTCAAATCAGTAATCTAAACTTTTGCCTTAAGAAAGTAAAAAATGAAAAACTAAACTCAAAACAAGCATAAAAAAGAAAATAATAAAAATTAGAGTTTTATTATGGACTAGAGACTGTGAAAATTAATGCAACAAAGTTTGATTCTTCAAAAAGATTGACAAAATTGATAACCATGTAGCTAACTGACCAAAATAAAAAGGAATTGAAGAGAATAATATGAGCAATTTGTATACCAACAGTTAAATAACCTAGATGAAATAGACAAAATCAGAACCAACTCTGACTCGAGAAGAAATGGAAAATCTGAATAGAGCCATAACACATAAAGAGATGGAGTTAGTAATCAAAAATATTTCTACAAATAAAAGTCCGGGACCAGATGGTTTCACTACTGAATTCTAGCACACATTTAAAGAATTAACACTAATCATTCTTCAACTCTTCCAAAAAATTGAAAACAGGGAACATGTCCTAACTCAGCCTATAAAGCCAGTATTACCCAGTTACCAAAGCCAGACAAAGACATGACATGAAAACTATAGACTAATAATATAATTTGTACATATTAATGTAAAAATACTAAACAAAGTACTAGCAACCTGTCAAGCATCATATTAGAAAGAATTATACAACTTGGCCAACTAGGATTTTTCTCAAGAATGCAGGGTTAGACTTCTGGTCAAGATGGAGGCATAGGTAGACACACTGCCTTCTTGCACAACCAAAATAAGGACAATAACAATTTAGAAACAAAATAACAACCAGAACTGACAGAAAATTGAACTGTATAAACCAAGGAGTTGGAATAGACATTCATCCAGACTGGTAGGAGGGGTGGAGAGGGGTGATGGCAAAAAAAGTGGTGACACCAGGCATGCAAGATGGTAGCTGGCAGATCCTGGGCACGCAGGTGGCAGCTGGCAGACCCCAGGTGCAGGATGGCAACGGACAGACCCAGTGAGGTGGTGACTGGGAAGCAGGGCTCAGCGCATAAGGCTGCTGGCTGACTGGGTGGTCCCACATTCACACACAGGTAAACCAGATGAAACTAGGGAGCAAGACAGACCACGCAACCCAGTGTCCCACCATATGTAAATGAAGCCTTAAAACACCAATCGAAAACACCTGTGGGGGCTGAGGCACAGAAAGACTTTCAGCCTCACAGGAAAGTTCTTTGGAGAGACCCACAGGGTCCTAGAACATACACAAGCCCACCCACCCAGTAATCAGCACCAAAAGGGCCTAATTTGCTTGAGGGAAGTGGCAGAAGGGACTGAAGTCCAACAGAGAGTAGAGCAAGCACCATTGTTCCTCCTCGGACCCTGCCCTCACATACAGCATTACAATCCAGTGATGTGGGTTGCCCTACCCTGGTGAACATCTAAGGCTCTGCCCCTCATATGTAACAGGTGCCACAAGACCAAAAAAAAAAAAAGGCCCAAATGAAAGAACAGATCAAAGCTCCACAGCAAATACAACTAAGTGATGAAGAGATAGCCAACCTATCAGATGCACAGTTTAAAGCACTGGTGATCAGGATGCTCACAAAATTGGTTGCATCTGGTCACAAATTAGATGAACAAATGAAGGCTACACTAACTAAGTGAAATGAAGGAAAATGCACAGGGAACCAATAGTGATATGGGAAGGAAACTGGTACTCAAATCAAGGCAGTGGACCACAAGGAAGAAAGAAACAACCAAATAGAAAAGAAGGAAGAAACAAGAATTCAAAAAAATGAGGAGAGGCTTAGGAACCTGCAGGACATCTTTAAATGTCCCCACATCCAAATTATAGGGGTACTAGAGGGGAAGAGGAAGAGCAACAAGTGGAAAAGTTATTTGAACAAATAAAAAAGGAGAACTTCCCCAGTTTGGCAAAGGAAATAGAATTCCAGGAAGTCCAGGAAGCTCAGAGAGTCCCAAAGAAGTTGGACCCAAGGAGGAACACACCAAGGCACATCATAATTACATTAGCCAAGATTAAAATGAAGGAGAGAATCCTAGAAGCAGCAAGAGATAAGGGGACAGTCACCTACAAATGAGTTCCCATCAGATTGTCAGCTGATTTCTCAAAAGAGACCTTATAGGCAAGAAGGGGCTGGAAAGAAGTATTCCAAGTCATGAAAGGGCAGATAAAGTGCTTCCCAGATAAGGTCAAGTTAAAGGAGTTCATCATCATCAAGTCCTTATTGTATGAAATGTTAAAGGGACTCATTTAAAAAAAAGAAGTTAAAAAACACATATAGTAAAATGACAGCAAATTCACAATTATTAACAACCACACCTAAAACAAAAACAAACTAAGCAAACAACTAGAACAGGAACAGAACCATAGAAATGGAGATCACATGGAGGGTTAGCAATAGGGGAGTGGGAGGCGGAGAGAGGGGGAAAAGCTACAGAGTATAAGTAGCATAGATGGTAGGTAGAAAATAGACAGGAAAAGAGCAAAAATAGTATGGGAAATGTAGAAGTTAAAGAACTTATGACACATGGACATGAAGTAAAGAGGAGGAATGTGGGTGGGAGAGGGTGTGCAAGGTAGAGGGGAATGAAGGGGGAAAATGGGACAACTGTAATAGAATAACCAATAAAATATACTTAAAAAAGAAAGAAAGAATGCAGGGTCAGTTTAACATATAAAAACCAAATAATAAGACATATCATATTAATAGAATGAAGAAACACCAATTATCCTATCAATAGATGGTAAAAAAGCATTTGAAATCACTTAACACGGTTTCGTGATTTAAAAAAATACCCCCAAAAAAGTAAGAATAGAGAGAGTTTCCTCAAAATATAAAGGGAATCTGAAACACTCACATACATTGTAACATCATACTTAATGGTGAAAGACTGAAAGCTTTCCCCTCAAGATCAGAAATGAGATAAAGATCTCTGCTCCTGCCTTCTCATTTTTATTTTACTGAAAGTTCTAGCCAGGGCAATTCAGCAAGAAAAACAAACAAACAAAAAACAAATAAAAGGCATCCAGATTAGAAAGGAAGAAGGAAAATTATGTCTATTCACAGAAAACATGACCTCATATATAGAAAATATTACAGAATCTACAGAAAATTAAACTTGTACAACTAATAAAGGAATTCAGCAAAAATGCAAGATACAATATATAAAACTCAGTTGTATTTCCATATTCTAACAATTTAACATCCAAAAATTAAGAAAACAATTTCATTACAATAGTCTCAAAAAATATTGTGTGATCAAGAAAGTACCAAAATTACACACTGAAAATTATAAAACATTGAAAAATACACAAATCCTAAATAAATGAAAGATGGCTCATTTTCATGGACAGGAAAACTTAATGTTATTGGAATGGCGATACTCCCCAAATAATCTACATAGTCAATCAACCCCTATCAAAATTCCGAGCACCTTTTTATCTTTTTGCAGGAATGGAAATGTTGATCCTAATATTCATATGGAAGTGCATGGAATCCAAAATAACCAAAGTTATTTAAAAAATAAAAACTTGAGTACTTACATCTTTCAATTTCAAAACTTAAAAATACAGTAATCAAAATTATGTGGTACTGGAATGAGAACAGACATATGGATCAATGCAACAGAATTTTTATTGTGGAAATAAACTTTTGTATCTATTATCACTTAATTTTTGACAAGAGTGCCAAGACCACTCACTGGAGAAACAACAGTCTTTTCAACAAACGGTGCTGTGAGAACTGGATATTCACATGCAAAGGAGTGAACTTGTACTCCTGCCTCATATCTTCCACTAAAAATAACTCAAAATAGAATAAAGATATAAATATAAAAATTAAAACTATAAAATTTTTAGAAGAAAACATAGGGTTAAATCTTCATGATCTTGGATTTGACAAAGAATTCTTAGATATGACAACAAAAACATAATCATCAAAATAAATAAATTACACTTTTTCATAACTAATAACCTTTGGACATCAAAGTGCAAAATTGAAAACTGAAATGACAACCCATGGAATGGAAAAATATTTTCAAATTATGCCTTTGACAATGGACTTATATCTACAATATATGAAGAACTTTTACAACATAATAAAAATGAGAATAACCCAAACAAAAATGAGAAAGGATCTGGGTAGACATTTCTCCAAGAAGTTATACAATAAGCACATGAAAAGATGCTCAACGTCATTAGTCATCAGGCAAATAGAAATCAAAGCCACAACAAGATACCCCTTTTTACCCACTAGGTTGTTAGAATAACAAAATTCAGATAATAGTAAGTATTGGTAAGGATTTGCAGAAATCTGACCCCTCGTACACTGATGGTACAAATGTAAAATTGGGCAGCCTTTTTGGAAAACAGTGGCAAGTCCTCAGAGAATTCAACCTAGGGTTGCCATCTGACCCAGCATATACCCAGAGGAGTTGAAAACAAATGTCCACACAGTAACTCATATATGAG
Source organism: Sturnira hondurensis (assembly GCF_014824575.4). Classification (NCBI taxonomy): domain Eukaryota; kingdom Metazoa; phylum Chordata; class Mammalia; order Chiroptera; family Phyllostomidae; genus Sturnira; species Sturnira hondurensis. The sequence goes on along the minus strand of NW_028079344.1, from coordinate 3,142,571 downwards.
TGTTTATAGCATTGTTCATAGTAGCTAAAAGGTGTAACCAACCTAAATGTCCATGAATGGATAAATGGATAAACAATATGTTGTACGTTCATATGATGGAATGGATGAACCATAAAAATATGCTAAATTAAATAGTCAGCCACAAAAAACCCCGCATATTATATGATTTTGATTTGTTAGAAGTCCAGAACAGGGAACTCTACAGAGATAGAAAGTAGATTAGTTACTGCTTTGTGCTGGTGGGTGCCAATGGGGTGGGTGGGGTTAGGGGATGAAAGGCAAAGGGCATAGTCTGTTTTTTTTTTCTGAGATGATGAAATATTCTAGAATTGACTGGCTGCACATATCTGTGAATATACTAAAATCCACTGAATTATACACTTTAAGTGCATGAAGTACATATGCGGATTACATCTCAATAAAGTTTAAAAATAAAATCAAATTTTGAAAAGGAATAAACAAAGTAACAATACATGCTACAATATGATGAACCTGGAAAACATTATGCTAAGTGAAAGATATCAGACACAAAAGGCCACTTATTGTATGATTCCATTTCCATGAAATATCCATAATAGAGACAAAAAGTAGAGTAATGTTTTTCAGGGACTATGGGTAGGGAGTAATGAGGAGTGAGTGCTTAATTGGCATGGGGTTTCTTTTTGGAATGATGAAAATATTAGGGAATTAGTGGTGATAGCTGCATGACATTGTGAGTATACTAGAACCAATGAATTCTACTTTTTAATATACTTAAAATGGCAAATTTTCTACTAGGCGAATTTTTCTCAAAACAAATTCTTTTTTCATATGAATGTGTTGGTTCTACCTGACCTGAAGCCACTTTGCCTGTAACGGATGAGGGAGTGCAGCCATTCATCACGACTGTGAGAACTTAGCCAGCAGCAACCCCCTCACTGTCTTGGCATCCCCTACTCCTCTCCCTGGATGAGCTTTCCCTTCCTTTCTCCCTTCAAACTGCTATCCATCCTTCAACATGCGGCTCGAATGCTATTTCCTCCATAAAGTTGCTCACAACTTCCCATGCTGAAGCACATCTTTCTCCTCTGCTTGGTCCTCGCACATTGTGGGCACTGCTGAGCTTGCACTTAATGCATATTTATAGCTCCTGTACACACTCATCTCCCACATTAGGTGTGAATTCCTTTAAGGGCAGAATAAGTTGCAAATCTTCCTCAAGGTCAAATGCTATGCCTGACACTCATAATCACCTTCAAATTAAATGAAAGCAATAGAGATAATTCTTCTGAAGCCTGTTTCCATTATGCACGTCCACATAAACAATTGTGCTAATGCAACTATTCCTCAGGATGCAATGGATTTACACAACACAACTTGAGAGAAAGATACTCTTTCAGTATCCAATCACTGAAGAAATTTCTTTCTCTACTCGTTAGATACACTGAATATTGGAATCTTACATCTAGTTCACTGGGACTAAAACATCAGCTTCATTCTATCCTTAAGAACCATTCTATCCTTAAGTAATTAACAGAATAAAACAGTAAATGGTCTTCATGAAAGAGATATTTCAGGAACCTCAACCAAAATGAACAATAAAATAAAAAGACCACAGTACTCTGCCATGGACTCAATTTCTACAGTGTTTAGTCACAAGACTGTAAGCATATAAAATATTTGGTTCTCGGATATGAGCTGCTTTGTGCCTTGCTCTGAGAAATAGAAACCTGGGGAGTAACACTATTTGCACCCTTATTTATTGTCCTTACCTCTCGTTCTATGGTTTTCCTCCTTAGCAACTTTTTGACACTTGGGAGCTGCTTCTTTAATAACATCGTGGCTTCATTCATTCTTCTGACTTGAGTGATTAAGAAAGATGGGACCTGGAGAAGAAAAATAGCTTGACTAGTAGGAAAACACCTGAATTAAACCTCTCCTGGCCCCCTAGTATCCTGGAACTGTGGCATTTGTCTTTGTAAAAATTAGAAACAAACTATTAAGATTCATATTTAAAAGAGAGCATATTCAAGAGCAGCCCTTAAAGAGTGTATAAAGATGCCCCAGGCAACCTGGAATTATATTCTCATATTTCCTTCCTGTTACTGCGGGCATTGCCTGCTCACCGAGCCTTGTCTCCCCAGTGCTGGTAGACTTCAAAGGAGCATGTCTGTCACAACACTGGCACTCACCTTCCACAGCATTTTCTGGTAGTTAAGCATTAAGCGGATGATGTGGGCTGCAGTGTTTGCTAACCGCAATTCTTCATAATCAGAATGTTTGCTTCTACTGAAGAAAAGGTTTGGTGCCATTACAGTTGAAATGTTCCAAATACTCATGCGGTTTTTTGATTCATTGGCAATCACTTTATTAAAGAATGTCATGAGAGCCTAAAAAAGAAAGAGCACTGTGTGACAGTACTGTGAATTATCAGAATGCATCACCTATTGATGGCATTTATTTCTATACCCATTTACTGTGCCTTTGGAAATCAGCCAGAATATTGTCAGAAGTACAGAGTGGTTAAATCTCATGGTTGCCTCTACTTGCTTAAAAGTGCTAATGAAAAATGTGGACAGTTGAAACGGAGTTTTTTATATTGGAGTCTCTATAAATAATACTTTGCCTTTCCTTATTTTCTTTTATCCTAAGTAAGTTTGACAAATATTAAAATTAAATAGTAAACTAGGAAAGAAAATGCATCTCAAAAAATGTAATGTATTTTATTGTGAAGAGAGTAATTCTAAAAAACACCCTTAATTTAAAGCATTACTATTAAAAACTATTTACTGTTTCCTTGTGAATGGAAAACCCATTTCTTAAATAAATGAGTATCTCTTTCCTTAGCCCAAATGTAAATAAAATTGAAAAAAAAATAGTTTTACTGTTTGGGCATCATTTTTCTGTTGCTTTTCAATTTTGGAATCTTCAGTATACTGAAGGAAAATGCTTACATGCAGCTGTTAACAATATCAAATAAAAAAGATTTAAGAAAGCTAAATAAAAGTTTGGCTAAGCCACAAAAATATAAATGCTTATTAGACATTCTGAAATTCACCAAGAAGACTAAAACCCTAAAAGGAGATGCTCTTCAATTTCCCAGGTTTGAATTCTGATACAGTATTTGCAATGAGAAAATGGACAGCACTATAGTAATAGTTAGCATTCATCGGAGGGTTTATTGTAAGCCAGATATTATTCTTAGTTTTACATATATATCTCCACTGATTTTATCATTATTCCAAATCCTGTGAAGTAGGTACTATTATATTAAGTTGCATGGATGGGAAACTAAGGTGGAGAAGGACAGATTGCTTTGTCAAACATCAAATCATTAAGTGGCAAAGCCAGGATTTGAACTGAAGAAACTGGATTCTTGAGCCAGAGCTCCTGATCTCTATACCACACCAACTTCTATCTTGGTTCCAGTCGAAAGTTAGGATGGGAAAGATGGAAGGAGGGAGGGATGGGATGGGGGGGAAGGGGGAGAGAGAGAGAGAGAGAAAGATTTTTCACAAGTTTCATAATGTTTTTTGAGGATCTTCTGTTAGAAATATATTGAATTTTTTGATAATTGCTGAATCCTCAGTTATATAAAAAGGTAGTGACATGTTGACCCGGATATGTGATACTAGATACATTTTTTTGGATAAAAGATCATTTAGACAGAGCCAAAATAAACTAATAAATTCTAGGTTTTGAAAACTTACCAAACTGTATTATAGAAAGGTTCTTATGCCACAGCCAACCCCATCCCTAGATTGAGGATACAGTGTAATTGACATATGCTATAATTAGCACAGTTGTTTTCACTACGAAGGAGAAAAGTCCTCACCAAACTGAAATGTCAATTTCAGAGGTAGCATTATGAAGCATATTTGTTTTTAGCTTTATGTTTACTGACCTCAAAATTATTGGCTCCTTGTAACTCATCCTTACCTCATTTCAAAGAGTCTCAACTCCTACTGTACTTAAAACAAATTTCCTGTTGTATACAGAATCACTATGAAAACAGCAAGATACACATTGATTTTTACCAGGATACAGCAAAGAAATGAATATGAAATAAAGGGAAGGATATTAGGGATAAAGAATTATGGAGTTGGATTCAACCAAATGTTCTCTTATACGTTAAAGGAGAAATTATTTTTCTGAGCTTAATTTTCTTAATCTATAAAGTAATAAGATCCTATCAGGTAATCTCTAAAATCCAGAGATCATAGAATTCTTTATATTGAATTGAATTCATAAATTGTAAGGCACGAACATTTTTAAAAATTTATTTAAATCATTGAGTTCAAATTTTCTCCCCACGGGCACTCATCAGATCTTTGAAGTGGGCAGCTGAGCACTGACAGAGTTTTATATTTACGACTTATACAATGTTCTCACATCATTCTGACATTATTCCCTTTACGTCTTCCATCTTTGCTTTTCCTACTCCTAACCCTACCTAGCCAGTGGACACTCAATATCTCTGAATAGATTGAATGAATAAAACTGAAATGTTCAAAGAAGACTCTAGGCTTTACATTCTTTCCGGCCTTCTACAGAGAGCAGTGATGGGAACACTGAAAGGACAGATGCAGCTCAGCTGCCTTAGTGAGCTGCCATCTTGTGTTTTACTTTTCTACCTGCCATTTCCTCTGACTAATAAGAACCAATGACAAACATGAGGTCAACACAACATACCTGGGCTGTGTCCCTGTTGGCATCAGGCAGTGCCATGACCATGAGGTGTAAGGCTTGAAACTGTACTTTGATGTGAGGCCCTCCTAACAAGAAAACAGAAATAACCACACATTTGGAACACCACTGACGTATTCTGGCAGCAGTCCTTGCTAACACCTGGAGGCATGGGAGGGCTCCTGACGGCTCCCCGTGGTAAGGACTCAGTTGTTGTACCCAACAACGTACAGTCGATTGCTTGGACAGTCTGTCAACCCCCCTTCCACATCCCATGGTGTCACTGTAGAGGCAGGTTGCCAAGAAGATCCTCAAAATAATTCTGGAATTGTATAACATTTCCCTTTTCAAAGTACTTTTACAGACCTTACTTCACTTTTATTCTATAAACAGAAGGCTTGAAGCTCAATCTAAGAGAAAATAAATCTTGCTTCCACATAAAGCTGCAGCAACGTACAATTATTAGGAGCATAGGTTCTATAACCAGATTCAAATACTACTTAGTCACTGAGTGACCTCGAGCAGGCTGTTTAACCCCTCGTTGCTTCTATTTTATCTTCGCAAGATGGAATTAGGCATTTTACCTACCTCGCTGGGCTGTTATAAAATTTAAATGACTTAAAACTTACAATGAATTAAAGACTTGAATGTTAGACCTGGAACCATAAAACTCCTAGGAGAAAACATGGCGGTTATATCCTTGACAAAGGTCTTAGTGAGGAATTTTGAACCTGACACCAAAATCAAGGAAACAGAAAGAAAAATTAACAAGCAGGACTACCTCCAACTACAGAGCATCTGCGCAGGAAAGAGCGCCACCAACAGAATGAAAAGGCAGACTGCTGAATGCAAGATGCATTTGCAAATCTTATATGTGATAAGAGACTAATATCTAAAACATACAAAGAACTCATACAACCCAATAGCCAAAACCCCCAAACAGTCTGATTTTAAAATGTGCAGAACAGACATATGAACGTTTTCCCAGAGAAGACATACAGGTGGCCAACTGGTACACAAAAAGACACTCACCATCGTTAATCATCTGGGACATGCATATCAAAACCACAATGAAATATTACCTCCCATTTGTTGAATAGATATTATCAAAAAGGCAAGAAATAACACGTGTTGGCAAGGACATAGAGGAAAGGGAACCCTCATACACTGCTGGTGGGAATGTAAACTGCTACAGCCACTAAGGAAGACAGTAAGGAGGCTCCTCAAAAAATTAAAAATAAATTTATCATGTGATCTGGCAATTCCACTGTTGGGTATTTATCTGAAGAAAATGAAACACTAACTCAAAAAACACATGCACCTGAGTGTTTACTGAAGCATTATTGACAATAGGAAAAATATAGAAACAATTAAGTGTCCATTTATGGGTGAATGAAAGAAGGAAATATGCTACACACACACAGACAATGGAACATCATTCATCATTCAGCCATAAAAATAAAAATCTTGCCATTTGCAATAACATGGACGGACCTTGAGGGCATTATGCTAAGTGATGGTCTCTCTTGTCTGTGGGACCTAAATATTTAAAAAATACCCCTCCAAACCCCTTACCCCAAAGCCCCACAACCAAGTTCACAGGTAAAGAGGACAAATTAAAAGGAAAAAAAAACATTACTGAAACCTACTTAAGGTTTGGTGGTTTGGCCAATTATATAAAATCCATTTGTAAATGCTCAAATTATTCTTGAAGTGAGGTATGAATTATGCCCTACCCTTATAGTTTTCCCTAGGTTGTGACAGGTACAGAAATGGCAACATTTGGCCACCTGTTGAAGTCTTTGGGGACATTTCCCACCACTAATTTTGCAAAGTTTAGATACTTTGCCTTTGCCAATGTGGATGCTTTATGTAGCATGTGCTCTAAAGTTCTGGACTTTCACTTGGGTGCCACTGAGTAAATGCTTTGAGAGCATCCAAATCCATTGCTGGATGCTAAGTTAGCTTCTTCTTTTTTAAATGTAGGGGTGGATTGCTCTATTTGAATTAGCACTTTTTATTCAAATATGGATTCATAAAATCAGAGAGGACACCTTCTTTAAACACCAAGGGAAACAAAATCAATAGAAAGTGCTTGGATGGATAAACCCCTTTAGCTTCAGAAATGTGGGCTTTATTTCATAACTGAGACTTCCTTCTTATGTCAGACTGCCTCTAAAGCTCATTTGCTTCTTCTTCACGTAGAAGTGTCTCGGGAACTAAGAAATCTCTTTGTTTCCATATCATGCCCGTAGTGGTGCATGGGACATGTTGCCCGCATTGCCCCTTCCTGCCTGAAGGACTTGGTCCCTCAGCTGTCGGCTCTTCCCAGAAATGGCTCTCTCCAGCTGCCTCGCCTCAGGTCATGCTGTCCTCTCAGGGGCAGTAGATATCCGATGATGGCCTGAGTCAGAGTAAAGACGCCCAACCTTCTCCCTGTAATGGGGAACAATTCTGAAAGGCCACCAAGCTTCAGAGCTCCCCAAGGGTTGCAGGAGGTCTGGGCTGAGACTGCATCACTCACTGCCCAACCGTATCCTCTGCCCGATTCTGCTCCCTTTGCCCTTCCCTTTCAGAAGTGTGGAACCCAAGTGGATGCCTCATAAATGTTCTAAACAAACTAATCTCGGTCTTTGATGCTGTTTCTGGGCAACCCAACACAGCTTCAATCATGAGCAACTTCTACAGCATATTATCAGCAAAGATGGTAACTTAAGACTTTAAATAAGGTAGCTTCTGTAAACAGAGTGCCTGGCATTAAAGATTAAATGAGTTAATATGTGTAGAATGTCCCCATCTGTACCTGTAAGTAGTTAACCTCTATGTGTGTTTGCTCTTGCTATGATTAATGACATATTCTAGATCTTAAATGGACATTTAGGGGAGGTGATCCTAGTTGGAACTCTGGAGATTGCTGATATCTTATTCCTTGACAATCACAGAAGATGGCGCCAGAGGGTTGGCATTTATACTTGTGTTCTCAATGCTGGCTCTTTTCCCTCTTCAAGGAAAGGATTTTAGCAATTCCATTAACAACTGGATAATCCACAGCCATCTGTGCTGAAAAATGTATTTACTACAGCATCCAGGTTTTGCTTTGTTTCTCTGTAGTTTCCTCAAAATGGTCTCTTAATGGGGAGTTCCTGGAGAGAAGCATTATGTTCTAGAATCCCTGGGGAGTTCTCAAGTTGAAGAAAAATCTCTCTCCAATGGATGAAAGGCAGTCAGCTGCTTACCAAGTTACTGAGCTTTACATTACTTCGAATACTCCCATGACAAGCTGCTTGTTAGAGGAGGTTATGTGCACCTGAGTTAGGCGTGGATGACTAATGTTTGTACGAAGGACGGAACAGTTAGGGGTATTTATAGGGCTGCATTATATTGTCTCAGCACCTCTCCATGGAGATTTGTAGAAATTTATGTCAAATTTGTAAAGCAAAATGACACAGGTCCAGGGTATTTTTGAAAACAGCTAATGCATGTTGACATGAGTTTGACTGAATAAGGGCCTAACAAGAGTGCATCGCAGTACAAGTATTTAGCACAGAGAAAGCATTACTTTTATGAGTAAACTGCAGGCTAAGCGCTGTCTATAATCTTCCAAAGCAACCTCTCCCCATGCCCCCCAAAATGCCCTCTGGTGCAGGGAGATAATAGACACAGATGCAGACCCTGTATTTCCATCAATTTCAGAGAATTTATAAAGTTTCTGTTAAGGTTAAAAATCAAAACTGGCAAAGAGTCCATTTTTATTTTATTTAGGAAACCTGGACCTCCAGTGTTTCATGGTTGATAGTTTTTTTCAGTTATTGTTAAGGCTTTTTTGTCCTGAGGTCATTGTTTCCTCAGAAAGGTATTAAACTTTTCATGAAAACATCTAAGGTTTGATTGATGAAATGTTAGTCTTTTAGTTTTATGGGTAATTTTGGGGCCAAGTTTGAAAAGAGAAATAATTATGCTCGTGGAAATGACTCTATATCCTCCAAGCTCTGTTCCAGAGTATAAAGAAGGTCAGTTTAAACACACTTGCCCACATGTCTACAAGTCTTCCCTTTGGAAAATCTCTTACAACTGGAGCTTATTCTAAGTGGTAAAAAGGCTATTTTTCCTGCTGGTAGCAGCCCTGAACTTTGGGCTTCCTGTGGGGTTGGCTGGTTTCAAATCAATCACCGCAATAGAGTATTTCTCACTTGCAAAGTCATACGAGGAAATGTGGACTCCTCTGTGAACCTTTTCAGGGGTATTTCCCAGCTTCCCTCCCTTAACTGAAGTGTGCTGGCTGCAGTGGGAGAGGGAACAATAAAGCCAAGTGGCAGCCACGTCTTTATTTGGGGTGTGTCCTCCCAATCTGCCCACAGCCTTTTCTGTTCACACAGAATCACCTTGTACCCAATGCGCTTGCACAGTAGGTCCTCGAATAACATCCTCTCACTCGGCATTGTTTCCTTATAATGTTGATGTAATGCTCTAGGAACTTCGCTCTCATTTATATCAGTTAGCCTATGGAAAAATTGGTTTCCTTATCATTGTTTTGCTTAAAGTTGCAGAATCTACCAACGACATATTTAAGTCTGTGATCCCTGAGCTCCTCAGGTTGGTAGTGAACACCTCCACTCTCTAGCTCCATTCTACTTTTCTCGATTTCTCCCTTGTCACACCCTCCAAAACATCCATCCCTGAGGCTGAACTGTGACAAATGATGCCCTCACTGCTAAATACAATATGCACTTTCCATTACTATACTTTTTACCGAAGTCCATCACTTAAGGCCTAATGCATGTGAATTTGTAATTTTCAGATACACTATGTAATATTATAATTTTAAGAGACGAAACGCCTTCTGTGTAATATTTCATATGTGCTCTATCATCAGCACAGGACTTCAGGTTTAAAGAAAAGAGGTCTTATATTTTTGTCAAGGATTATTACCCACAAGGCGCTATTCTAGATGTTTTCACTCAACAGCCACAACGACTCTGACACATAGCTATTAACTGTAATTTACAGGCACAGCTCAGAAAGGTTCATTGCATGGCTAACAAATGGTGGAGCAGGAATTTAAATCTCAAGAGTCTATTCTTTGTGCAAACCCCTCTGCCTTTTAAGGATCGTGAAACTCTTTAAATTTTATCTATCAGACTTAGATATATAAATATGTAAAGAGATGGCTGTTTACCATCAAACACAATATTTCACCAAGCCTTGCCGGGAAAGAGCAATGCACACTTCCAGTCACATTTGATTATGCACTTTCTTCCACTCTGTGCCAGCCTATTGACCTTGTATCTTAGTCCATTCACACTTAACATCTCCCACCTACTTTCCATCAGCGTGATGAAGGCAGGTATGTATTCCACAGGGAAGAGAGAAGTGGGGAGTTCTCTGAAAAAGGCTTTCAACATCACTGCAGCTTCTCTGTGGCACATTTTGTCCCATTTAAATTTGTCAGCATTAAACTTGGCATCCAGTTCTTCACGGTATTGCTGAAAGTCAAGGAAAACAGACAATATTTAATGAGCTCTGACTACCTGACATCACCTTTGAAAACTGTCATTACACAAACTATTAAACAGCCAATCTCTACGAAGCCTAACTTTTTAAAAGGTGATCAAAGAACCGAACGTTATTTCTTTGAGTTAACTTTTAAAAATGGGTTCTCTAAGAATAATGCTCATCTTGAAATCACTTGCTAATTCTACACAAATACAGGCCCTCTTTACTGCAGTCACGGTGTTATCTGTGCAGTTCGGACAGAATGCCACCTGTCCGCACAGGATAGTGCGCAGTCAGATTTTGACGAAGCTCCCGTTTCTGTCATCCCTTTCTATCGTGCTCCCTTCCTTTTGTCATCCCTTTCTAAATGAGATCATGAATGTACGCCTCTCAGCTAGTTCATGTCCAGAATGAGAACTATCCCAATAAAGAAACTCCGATCTCACTGCAACATGCAAACCAACGACATCTCCCTGGAGCAGTTACGGCAGTTTCATGCCAAGACACGCATGTGCCCTCCACGTGTTTGCATGCTTGTCCAATCTTTCATGAGGTTCAGAACACCGTGTAAACATTTTAAAAAACCACGAAGCTTCCATAAGTTATATCTGTATTACACACTTGACATTACCAATTGTCAGTGCCCCCCATTGTCCATGTTTCTATTTCAAAGTCAAACTCATTTTCTCTTGCTCTCTTAAACTACAGATTCTACTATTAATAGCAGGTAGTTATTATAGTCTGTTACTTGATTGACCCTGACTGCTCCAAAAAGGATACTTAGAAAGACAGCTTGAAAAATTCTCAATTTCTTTCTTTAAGTCCCCTGCTTTATTCCCATGAGAAACCTAATTCTTCCAGCCTTAAACATGCATAATTTTCGCATCTGACTTTTTCCTTCCAAGGAGCAGCTCATTAACCATCCCAGAAATAAACACTCTCATGGCCCCCAAAGCCTACAAAACAGGGGTGCCCTGGCAGGACACATCTTTTAGAGAAAGACAGACATGATTTCAAGCCACCCTTCGATGGCATCAAAAAGGTTGTCTTCTTGTCCTTGAGAGGCTCTCAGCACACAGCTTATCAATCAACCCTTTACTTAGCCAAGGCACTGAAGCATACACACGCACAAACTCTTCCTAGAATTAAAGAGCAGAGACTGAGCTCGAAGGAAAGGAGGATGCATGAGATCCGTCTTGCAGTCCAGTGTTTCGTTAGTCATACAAATGTTTCATTAGTCATAATGAAATGTTTGGGTGCTACATACTATAAGAACGTATTTATTGAATACTATGCAGTCATGAGGGAAAATCGAACTCTGCCAGAGCAAAGTCTTGACGACCAGTGAAGAGTTGCCAGAGGAAGAGGAAATATAAGAAACTGCTTCAGCAGTGATACAAATGCAAGGAGGCCCAAGCAGGTCTGGGGAACTCCAATTATTTTAGCATTGCTGGTGCATCACAGGCAAGGAGGAAAGTCAAGGGAAAGATGAGACTGAGGAGCAGACCAGAGGTGACTGGACTTCATTCTGTAGGCAGTGAAACAACATGGAATGTTTCCAAACAAGAGAAGACATGGTGACATTTATCTTTTCTTACAGCCAGATGCAAAAGTGATTTGGAGACGTTGGGTTCTTGGCACTGATTAAGGAGCAGGCTAGAGGCAAGGAAATAAGTTATTGGACCATGGCGCCATTTCTAGTGATGGACAGTCAAATTCTAACCTGGATAAGCAGTTGTAAGAAAGGAAGAATTTAAAAACGCCATTGAGGGAAAATCCTCAAAAATAAGAGATGATTATGGAGCTACTCTCAAGGAACATAGGCGAAGGATTCTACCTTGGCACACCCCCGTCACTTGCTCCAGCTCACTGGCACTCACAGAAAAGAGTTTGTATACTCTTCTAGGGCCCCAATTAACGCAACTGATGAAAAGTGAGTACTGCCAGATCACCTGGCCAGTAGGGCTTAAGATTTCGGTCCCAAAGGATATATTCACGTATTTTAAGAAGCTGCTACTGGCAGCTTTGCAATCTTGTCTGGCTTTCAAACAGCCTGAATCTAGGTGCTTAGATCCTGCCCTTAGGGACATTGGCAGGTCCTCGACCAGTGGGAGCTGTCAAAAATATAATAAGCTATTTGGACAAGTGAAGAGATTTGAGAGACAAAAAAGAGCTGAAGCAAGGTGGAATGGCACGGTTCACCTCCTACACAACGTGGTGTAGTCCCTTCAAGACTAGGAGAGGTCTTGAACAGAGAGAAACGCAAAATGAAGAAACAACAGCATATGTTCTAATAAAAAAAAAACAAGATAAAACAGAAATATGTAATTAACCTGGTAAAGAGTTCAAAGTCATGGTCATAGATATGCTTACCAATTTGAGGGCGGAAATGGATAAACACAGTAACAGCTCAAAAAAGAGATGTAAAATATAAGAAGGTACCAAATATTAATAGAAGTCACAGAGCTGAATACAATGATTAATGGAAGAATACCCTAGAGAGAGTCAACAGCAGACTAACTGAGGCAGACTAGACGATCAGTGAAATTAAACACAAGGTGGTGGAATTCACCTAATAAGGGCATCAAAAGGAAAAAAGAACCTAAAAGAAAAAACGAAGATAGCTTAGGGCTTAGGTGACAACATGAAACAACTGACATTTTCACGGCAGAGGTCCCAGAAGGAGAAGAGAGAGACAGGAGAAAACCTGTTTGAAGAATGACAGCTGCAGTCATCCCTGACTGGTAACGGAAACAGACGTCCCAGTCCAGGAAACCCAAAGGGTTCCAAACGAGATAAATCCAAAGGGACCCAAACTAAGACACATAATTAAAACATCTGAATTCAAAGACAAGGAGAGAATCTTAAAAGCAGCAAAAGAAAACCTGTTACATACAAGGGAACCCCCAAAATTCAGCAGATTTCTCAGTAGAAACTGTAGGCTAGAAAGGAGTGGCATTAACATACTCAACGTGCTGAGGAAAAAACAAACTGCGGCCAAGAATACTTTGCTCAGGACATTCAGAATTAAAAGAGGAATCGAGTTTTCTAGATAAGCAAAAGCTAAAGGGTCACCACCAGTAAATAGGCTTTATAATACATGTTTAAGAGACCTCTTTAAGCTAAAAGGGAAGTGCACTTACAAAGTCACAATAAAATTTATGAAGTAATAAATATCACTAGAAAGGTAAATATATTGTTAAGGTAGCAAACTAATCATGTATAAAGCCAGCATGAAGGTTAAAAGACAAAAATCATAAAAATAATTGTGAATGCAATAATTTGTTAAGAGATACACAAGATAAAAAATGTAAAATGTGACATCAAAAACGTAAAACATGGAAGGGGGAGAGTAAAAAGTTAAGCTTTAGAGTGGAATCAAACTTAAGTTGTTGTCAACTTAGAACAGCCCATTATAGACATAAATTGTTTATCCAAGCATTACGGTAACCACAAAGCAAAAACCTATAGTAAATACACAAAAGACAGAGAAAGGAATATAAGTACACCACTAAAAAACTCATCAAACCACAAAGGAAGAGAAAGAAACAGAGAGAAACTATTAAAACTCATTAAACAAAAAAATGGCAGTAAGTATATACCTATTGATAATTACTTGAAATGTAAATGGACAAAATTCTCCAACCGGAATGTAGAAAACACAAAATCTATCTGTATGTTGCTTACAAGAGACTCACTTTGGGTGTAAGAACACTGACAGTGAATAAATGGAAAAAGACAGTTCACGCAAATGGAAATCAAAAGAAAGCTGGAGTAGCTATACTTGTACCAGACTAAAAAGACTTTATTTTATTTTATTTTTTTAAAGATTTTATTTATTTATCTTTAGAGGGGAAGGAGAGAGGGAGAGAAACATCAATGTATGGTTGCCTTTGGTGTGTCCCCTGCTGGGAGTTGGCCTGCAGGGAACCATCCTGCAACCCAGGCATGTGCCCTGACTGGGAATCGAACCGCGATCGTGTGGTTCACAGGTCCGCACTCAATCCACTGAGCTATACCAGCCAGGGCTTCTAAAAAGACTTTAAAACCAAGACTACAATAAGAGAAAAGGATGGGCTTAAGAATGATAAAGGGGACAATCCAACAACAGGATATAACATTTGTAAATATTTATGCATTAAATACAGGATTCCCTAAATATAGGAAACAAATGTTAACAGACCTAAAGAAAAAAATAGACAATGATACATTAACAGTAGGGGATTTTCATACCCCAATGATATCAGTTGATATATCATCAGCACAGAAAATTAATAAGAAAACATTGGCCTTATACAACAGCATTAGATTGGATGGATTTAATAATAAGCCATACAAGAGTTTTCCAGAAAAAGTCCAGCCATTGTTAATATAACGAGAATGGTTTGCATGAAATTGAAAGAACCTGGCAGCCAATGAGAGTGGACTGGAATGCACATGCGTGAACAATGATGACTTCACAATTGATAATAAACAATATCAGTAGAGTGGCAGGACACAAATTAATATGCAAAAATCTGTTGTGTTTCTATACACTAATACAAAACTATCAAAAGAGGAAATAAAGACCCATTTAAAATTGTATCAGTAAAGAATAAAAACCTAAAGATTTTTTCAATCAAGGGATCTGAAGAACTGTATACTGAAAACTACAAAACATTCATAAAAGAAATTAAAGCAGAAACAAGTAGTGAAAGATATTTTGTGTCGTGAACTGGAAGAATCAATACTGTTAAAATGACCCCACCACCCAGTGCAATCTACAGCTTCAATGCAATTCCTATAAACATTCCAATGGCATGTGTCAAAGAAATACAACAAGTCATCCTAACCTTTGTTTGAAACCACACAAAACTGATGTTAGGAAAGAAAGCAAAGCTGGAGGCATCATGCTCCTGATTTTAAACTATATTACACATAGTACTCAAAACAGCACGGTAATGGCATGAAAACAGACACATATATTATTGAAACGGAGTAGAGAGCCAAGAAATAAAACCACACATATAAAATCCATTGGTTTATGACAAAAAGAGCCAACAATACACAATGAAGAAAGAACAGCTTCTTTAATAAATGGTGTTGGAAACACTGAATAGCCACATGCAAGGGAATGAAACTTGACCCATTTCTTATGTCATACACAAAAATTCACTGAAAATAAATCAAATATTTGAACATAAGACCTGAAATCATAAAACTCTTAGAAGAAAACATAGACAAGTACACTGATGGTTTTTTAAATCTCACACCAAAAACAAAAGCAACAAAAGCAATAAGAAACAAGTGGAATGACATCATACTAAAAAACTTCTGAACAGCAAATAAAATTATCAACAACGGAAAAGCAACCCACTGAATGTGAGAAAATATTTGCAAATCATATATCTGATAAAAGGCCAGTATCCAAAATATATAAAGAACTTATACAGCTCAATAGCAAAAACAATTTAATCCAATTTAAAAATGGGCAGAAGATCTGAATACGCATTTTTGCAAAGGAGACATACAAATGACCAACAGGCACATGAAAGGATGTCGACATCACTAATTACCAGGAAGACAAAAACCAAAGCCACAGTGTGTATTACCTCACACCTGTTAGAAGGGGTATTATCAAAAAATACAAAAAACAGCAAGTGCTGGTGAGGACGAGGATAAAAAGGAACAGTTGTACATTGTTGGTGGAAATCCTAATCATTGCAGCCACTATAAAAAACAGCATAGAGGTGGCTCAAATATTAAAAATAAATTTATCATATGTCTGAAAAAATAAAACACTAACTCATAATCATGTATGCACCCCTTTGTTCACTGCAGCATTATTTACAATTGCTAAGGCATGTAAATAATCTGTGTCTATCAACGAGTGAAGAGAGAAATAATGGCATATAATATATAATATTATATATGATATATACTCTATATTATATATAATATACACGTATATATTATGTATATGTTATATATATAATTCAGTCATCTTTTAAAAGAATGAAATTGTGCTATTTGCAATCACATGGATAGACCTAGAAGGCATTATGCTAAGTGAAATAAGTCAGATAGAGAAAGTCAATTACTAATTACTATATGGTCTCACTTTTATTGTGACATCACAAAAAGCTCATAGATACCGACTGGTGGTTGCCAAAGACAAGGGTGTTGAAGGAGGGGAGAAATGGGTGTAGGAGGTTAAAAGATAAAAAGAAAAAAAAATCAGTGACTAATTGAACGTGAGACTCAGAGGGAGAAGCAACAGTCCAACAGCTCATCTCAGACCACAAGCTGGAGTGGTGGGCCAATGGAAGTGTTGTCACAGGAAACCCAGGAGGAGAAAAACATTTTTCCTCCATCACTTGGCACCACTGCTGTAAAGCAAAGGAGAAATGGTGTCCAAATGAGCAGGAAGCGCCAGCGAGGGCAGAATAATTCAAATCCATTCCCTACGTACCCCTGCCGCAGGAAGCTTCCCACACGAAGGTGGACACCACTCCGGCCGGCAGTGGTGCCCAGTCACCTGAAGGGCAATGTGGCTCCAGTGTGGAGAGCAGGCTCTAGAAACAGATTCTTTAGGTTTTACCCCAATTCCACAACTGACTGGTGGCATGGCTGGTGTCTCCAGTTTCTCACTGTGTAATAGGAATATTAACATGACCTCAAAGAGATTGAGTCGATGATACAACATAAAGCTCAGGGGGCAGGGCCTGCCACACAGTAAGTGCTCGGTAAATGCCAGCGGCTGGGATGTCTCCCTTCTCCATTATAGCCTGTAGTTTTATTACTAGGGGAAACACATGTGTGTGTGGTTATGGATATTTGGGTAATAATATCATGTTGTCTCGTCTGGATGGCCAGTGTAAAACAAAACTGAGAGGAAGAGTCTCTTCTATTGGTTTAAACCAGAACAGACTGTGGCACAGGGGAACAGAGCTGATATTTCTGTGGACCTGAATGTGAAACCATATAAATCTGGTGTTGCATTTACCTTGCCAAAGGCAGGTAGCATTTAAAGGTTAGAGAAGTCATGTTTTCCATCCAGTGTTCATGTGGACTCTACGCAAGGGTCAGAGCCATGTCCTTAAATCTCCTCTGGCAAATAGACAGTCTGTTTCCATTTGTAACAATGGCTTCAGCTTCAAAAATCAGTTCAGGAAGGAAAACCAGCAGAGCATGTCACTAATTATAAAACATTTAGAGAAGCTTCAGAATAATTCTGTGAGTCAAAAAAGAAAATCTTACATGTCAACAGTCGGCATTCTTCCCTAAAATATATTCCCCAGTGTTTGGCTCAAATTTCTGTCATTTGGGGGGAAACATCGTGGAAACCAAAGTATGAAATTGGTTCCAAATAATCTGAGGCCTTAAATCCAGGAACAGGCTCAGCTGCTGTGGACCCTGGGAGGCTCAAACTCGCAGCTTCCCCTAGCAGCACGTTCCTGTTAGTCTTCCCAGGCCCTGAAAGCCTAAGACTTGGCTGTCCTGTTCACAACACATTAGTGTCACCCACCTGGCACAATTAGAGAAGAAGTACAGTGGTTTTTGTTAATGGTCTTCCCCCATGCATATTCCCAGAAAAAAACAGCCTAACAGATGAAAGCACAACAAAATAGTTTCAAGTTTGTACAAGGAGAGAAATAAAGACCCCTTTAATATATCAAGTTACAGTGCCTTACTAACTGCAATATTCTAGTTTTTGTTCACTGGCCCAGATTTTTTTCACATTGGCTTTCCTGGAGCTCAAACCATGAAGACATCTGGATTACATTTTTTTGGACTAATCAGAGATGAAATAAATAGGCTGAAACTACATAGAACTGATGCGAGGAGAAAAGGGACTTCTAACCAAATGTGACCTAGAAATGCACGTGCCAGTAAGGATGCTTTGAAGGAGGTATTAGCCTTTAATCAGCATTTTCCAGTCAAAGATTAGCTAAAGAAAAGCAGTGTATGCTATGATGTTAAAGTTCGTGCAAGAAACATCATGTAATGAATGTGTTCTCATTTTGGTTATTTAAGAAGAGAACTTCAAATCACATGCATTACACTTTTCTTACTGTCTCTCTGTGTGTCTCTCTCACACACGCACGCACAAATAGGAGCTAGCAAGAATGTGTTCAAATAGAGCTCTCCGATTCTGAAGAAATGGTTAGAGGGAGACAGTTCTAATTCTCTTCAAGAAAAAAACAATTTTTTTTACTTCATTATGATTCTCTGACTCTACAGATGTAACCAAAGGTTTAACCGAAAATAGCGTTACCCTCATTCTCAGACTGGTATGTTTGTTCAGCCGTCTACAACAACCATACCTGTGAGAACCTGAGACTAAAGCAGATTCCATTTAGAAAGTATACATCTTAAGGAGCCACTAGGGATTTCCCACCTTCCAAGAGAACCTGTGCCAGTATCTAGTGATCTCTACCCCCTGGGAAGTCACGAGTTGCCCACACACCTTAGTCCTTACTACTACTGGCAAAGTATGGTGCACGGCTCTGACCGCCTTTCACAAAGAACTTACCAATCATCTAAAACAATCCAGGTAACTGACTCCCCACTGTTAGGACCTCCTGACCCGCCTCAGCCCCTCCCCCATAGAAAGCCCCAGCAGTGACTGAGCCTGGTGTCCACTGGCGCTCTGCACAGGGCTGCTTCATGGGACAGGATGAACTGTCAGATCCGTGTTGTGGCCTGAGGCTCAGCCTGCTCAGTCCTCACCTCCATCCCTTACCTCTCAGAAGCACCATCCTCCAAGAACCCTCTTTTCCTAACTTCTCCCCAGAATCTGCTTTCTGGAACTTCCAATAGACACAGCCTATTTATTCTCAGTTTCCACTTAGAAACACATCTTGTCAGATTTCTATATAAAAACTCGGAGACTGCTCACAGACTTTCTCAAAACACGTACAAAAACGAATTAATGAAGAGATGCTTTTTCACCTCTATACATTTCCTTTTACTAGTTCTAAACAGAAGCAGGTTCACTTTTCCCTCTCCCCGAGACTTTCTTCTGAGGGATTCGTCATTTAAAACGCTCATGTTTCCATGCCCGCCAGCCAGAGAGTGATCCCAGGGCAGGCAGGCAGGAGTTCTTCACTGTGTTTGCCCACTGCTGGGTGAAGTAGTATGTTTTCCTGGACATTCATGAGAAAAGCTGTGCTTTTCTAATGACTCTTTTCCCTTACTGAATGATAGAGTTTGCCACCCTATGTAAGTAAGAAAGCAAAGTAAAAGAATTCGCATTGCATGGGTGCTTTTATATGTAGGAACTAACATTACTTTAAATGGAATTTGGGTTTAGAGCTGCTGGGCACTGTCGCAGTTATGGCCATCCTATAAATTCTTATAAAGAATTTCATTAAGGAGAGCCAAAGAATATTTCTGAATATAAAGTAATTGGTAATGGAAATCAGGGCTCACATAATAGTTGGCTTAATGAATTCCATGACTGAGAGAAACACAGCAAACTGAAGTGTTTAAGCCCCTGAAGAGTGATGGGACTTTGCAACTTTTCAAACTAAAGACAAGCGGCAGTTTTGACGGTGAATTGATGTGCCATCTCATCGCCGTTGGTGTGCTATTGCTGTTTGTTTAAAAGGATACACGACTCAGGATGATGGAACAACACCTAATATAGGTACAGAGGAAAAGTAGGCAGGGAGCGATAGTATCAAAACAACAATAGAGGACTCAACATCTGATGCTTGTGTGAACTGGGTCTGGCTAGCTTAGATCTCCAACTAGGAAGAGAGAAAACGTTTGTTACCTTGACTTTGGCAGTACATCCTGAAAGTCGAAAAATTCCTTCAGATTCCAGACCCGATTCCTCAACTTTCTCAAAAAACTAGAAAGCAATGATACATTACAAAAATAAATACCTCCAATACAATGACAAATAGTAAAATAATACTGTCAATGACAACAAATGATAAACTACTAAGCATTATACATGCTTGGCACCGGAACACCGTGTTCGGTGTTTGCAACCACCCCGTGAGGAAATGGAGACAGGGAGGCGTTACACCACTCTCCCAAGGTCGACCATAAACGGAATGGCACGGACTCACTGAAGCCCATGCTCTTCGCCACTCAGGTATGCTGCCTGGTAACTGTTTTAGGAGGTGATTACTACATCACTTTCTGCAGACTGACCAGTAAGAAAAAATTCTAAATTCACTCTCAATTCTTGCAACTGCTCTGGCTAAGAAACTATAGGAACTCTACAAATATGACCAAGGAGGTAGAAATTATAAACGTTTATAGCTCCTGTGAACTCTCGGGGTGATGATGATAGCATTCAAATACTAATCATCGTCGTCATCATCATCTACTAACACTGATCGTGTACATTTTGTGTGTCAGACACTGTTCTCACTACTCTACGTCGATCAACTCATTTAAACACTCACAATACTCCATAGAGGAAGGCTCCAGTAGAATCCTCATTCCCCTGCTGAGGAGACTGAGGCAGGGTAAAGATGCATACTTGCCCGACTCCACACAAGAGCAGATGTACAGTCTCTGCTATTTTCTCTACAAGATGTGATGGTGCCTGAAACTAGGGTAGTTCTTGGAGGTATGGAGAGAAATAGATATTGAGGAGGAAGAAACTCACAAGAAAAGACTGTCCCATAGGAGCAGAAAGGTAATATCTCAGGTTGTCTTAAGTGAAGAACACTTAACATCCGTAGGAATAATAGCAGACATTTATTGAGTTGCTAATGTATTATAAACCTGAATTTAGTTGAACTATCATTTACTGTGCACCTTCCATTTGCTATGTCCTTTGCTAAGGCTTCTGCACTTACAAAACTATAAATTCATCTACTGAATCTTCTCCGTCTTGGATTTTTATTCATTGTCTTCAAACTCTGTCCTGTACACAGAGGACAAAGGGCATAATTCTGGTTCTAATACAGGAATGGAAAAGAAAATCTTAGAGTCACCATGGACTTTGACCTTGATTATATACTGTGTTCCTTTTCATATCTACCTCTTGCTAGCTGTATGTTCTTGGGTAAGCTACCTTACTTTACTATGTCTCAGTTGTCTCATCAGTAGAAGGAGATGGTAACACCAACCTCCTCGGGCTGCTCAGTGCTGACGAAATGTGACAGGATTGGAGGGCACTGGCATAGGCCTGAGCAGGAGAGGCGCCTTACAGACAGGCCCCACACATACACTGGCTGGCACGTCGCCGGCATCCTCTGCCTTCCTCCCTTCTCCCATTGGCAACCAATTAATCACCTGATTTGAGGAGTAGCTCAACTTGAGGTATTAGTAGCAAAATTTAGAAAGATAGTGAAGAGATGGAGAATTATTACTGTGAATAATGTATGTTTCCTCAATCACTATTTTCACAAATCACTTAAAAATGACTTAAAGTTCAACAGGATTTGGGTTTAGGGCTTTCAATTTTAATTGTGCCATTGACTTCACTGTTAAATAAATGCATACTCTGGTAAATTGGTGTAAACTGTTGGGTATAAAAAAAAGCAATTTAAAGCACATGTGCCATTCACCAATGATAGATACTAGCATATGATAGTTCAAATAATATCACTTTCAAAACTTCCCAAACCAAAATTCTTCTTTGTCTAACTCTTCCTATTTTTCTAGTCATACCTAAAAGACTACCATAACAAGCTGATTTTTATACTTTAGTAAGTGTTGTTTGGAAAACTAATTTAAATGATTACAAACACACATTTTGAAACACTAAACCTATGATATATCTTAGCAAATACTTGCACGATCAGTAAATACACTACTCATAATTAATGGTCATCTTTTATCTCAGACATAATAATCTAATATACACACATACATATGTACAAATATTTTTGTCCAAAAATCATTTTCATTTTTAAAAATATATTTTATTGGTTATGCTGTTATAGTTCTCCCAGTTTTTCTCCCCTTTATTTCCTTCCACCCTGCACCCTCCTCCCACCAGCATTACCCTTCCCTTAGTTCATGTCCATGAGTTATACATATAAATTCTTTGGCTTCTACATTTCCTATACTATTCTTAATCTCCCCCTTTCTATTTTCTACCCACCTTTTATGCTTCTTATTCCCTGTACCTTTCACCTGACCCTCCCTGCTGATAAGCCTCCATGTGATCTCCATTCCTGTAGTTCTGTTCCTGTTCTAGTTATTTGCTTAGTTTTTGCATTCAGGTTCAGTTGTTGATAGTTGTGAGTTTGTTGGCATTTTACTGTTCATATTTTTGATCTGCTTTTTCTTAAGTCTCTTTTATATTTCATACAATAAGGGCTTGGTGATGATGAACCGCTTTAACTTGACCTTATCTGGGAAGCACGTTAGCTGCCCTTCCATTCTAAATGAAAGCTTCACTGGATAGAACAATCTTGGATGTAGGTCTTTGTCTTTCATGACCTTGGATACTTCTTTCCAGCCCCTTCTTGCCTGCAAGGTTTCTTTTGAGAAATCAGCTGATAGTCTTATGGGAACTCCTTTGTAGGTTACTGCCTCCTTTTCTCTGGCTACTTCTAAGATTCTTTCCTTATCTTTCATCTTGGTTAATGCAATTATGATGTGCCTTGGTGTGTGCTTCCTTGGGTCCAACTTCTTTGGGACTCTCTGAGCTTCCTGGACTTCCTGGAAGTCTATTTCCTTTGCCAGACTGAGGAAGTTCTCCTTCATTATTTTTTTAAATAAATTTTCAATGTCTTGCTCTTGCTCTTCTTCCTCTTCTCCTTCTGGCACCCCTATGATTTCTATGTTGGAACATTTAAACTCATCCCAGAGGTTACTAAGCCTCTCCTCATTTTTTCTGAATTCTTGTTTCTTCATTCTGTTCTGGTTGAATGCTTATTACTTCATTCTGGTCCAAATAGTTTGAGTCCCAGCTTCTTTCCCTTTACTGTAGGTCCCCTGTATATTTTCCATGATTTCACTTTGCATAGCTGTCACTTTTTCCTCCAGTTTGCGACCATACTCAACCATTTCTGTGAAAATCCTGATTACCACCAATTTTGAATCATGTATCAGATGGATTGGCTATCTCTTCATTACTTACTTCTGTTTTTGGAGCTTTGATCTGTTCTTTCATTTGGGCCATTATTTTTTCTCTGTGCACCTGTTACTAGTAAGGGGTGGAACCTTAGGTGTTTACCAGGGTGGGGCAACCCACTTGGCTGCGTTGTGACACTGTATGGGGGGAGAGATGTCAGGGAAGCAACAATGCAGCTCGCTCAGCTCTTGGCTGGCTTTCAATCACCTTACTCACTACCCACAAGCAAATTGGGCCCTTCTGGTGCTGATTCCTGGACAGATGGGTTTATATACATCCTAGGACCCTGTGGGTCTCTCCAGCGAACTATCCTATGAAGCTGGGAGGTTCTCCCACTGCTGCAACCCTCACAGGTTTTTACAGCCAGAGATTTTGAGGCTTTATTTCCCAGTGCTGGAACCTTAGGTTGCGCAATCTGTCTCACTCCCCAGTTGTTCCTCCCAGTTTATCCGCAAGCAAATGTGGGACCACCCACTCTGCCAGTCACCACCTTGCCTGATCCTCCAGCCTCTGCCTCACCTGCCCCAGTCTTCCTGCCCCGGTCCTCCAGCCAACACCTTGCTGCCTGCCAGTCCTCTCCACCTTAGCTGTCTGTCTCTGCCCCTCCTACCAGTCTGGGCAAATGCTTCTTCTTTAATTCCTTGGTCATTGGACTTACAGACAGTTTGATTTTCTGGCAGTTCTGGTTATTTTTTGTTTTTAAATTTGTTATTGCCCTTCTTTTAATTGTGTGAGGAGGCAAAATGTATCTACCTATACTTCCATCTTGGCCAGAAGTCACCAGAGATAATATTTTTTAAAAATATTGGAAAAAGATATAACCAAAGGAAGCCATGTATTCATCACTTTATGCTTTGTGGTCAAGCAATGTAACAGGCTCCAAGAGTTCACAGCAAGGCCAATAGGTCCAAGTACTTGTGGGATGAATGGGACTCCATGGAATAAAACAGAAAATCACCAAGGGCCTGAGCCCTAACAGGGCTTGCCTTAGCATCTTTAAAGCTAAAGAAAAATTCATTAACAACTTTACAAATAGCAAATTACAAGCACAAAGTTCTATTAATTCCCCATTCACTTATATTCTACTCACTTTTTGTAATACAAGGGGAACTTTTACTCCAGGGTCCTTCTTTCGGTCACTGTCTAGTAGGACTGTAAGTGGAACTCCGAAAATCCCATTGTCTTCATTGTAAAATAGTTGAAAACAAAAAAGAATGAGAAAAGTGGTATCATATTCCAGTGTGTCAAAGTGTTAAAATCAGAAGAAATCAGTCCTCTTAATTACCTCTTCCTTTTACTTTCTCTGTTTTGTTTCTCTTCAGTGGAATTCCAAAGGCATCAAAGAAGGCTGTCAGTTCAATCAGAGACAGGTGGCGAATTTTCTTCATGTCTTCAGCAGAAAGGTCTCCTGCTTCCGTTAGGCCAAATCTGGTTTTCTGAACAATAAATTTCTAAAATACATATTAAGAATATTTATTATTTAAGAAAAGTATTATACCTTCATTCAAATGCTACCTGGACATTCTAAATCTATACAAGACATGCTATTTGCAAACAATAATAATTTTTAAAAAATCCGAGGCACATGCTGAATCATCAAAGATTATACATATGATTTTTAGAATATTTGCAGGTTACTACTATGCTAAATTTGAAGTAAAGTAGTGGCTTGAATATACTATAACATTTGCAACACAACATAAAAACTGCTTTTTCTAAGAACCATCCTGGACTGTCAACAGCAAACACCCCAGGCACCACATGACATGCACACACCATGGTTACAGGTGGGACAGTTACACACAGCACTCCTCCTATGTATGCTCAGGGTGATTTCAGCGTATTTTTTGTTTTGGACTATAGTCCTTAAATCAGGCACCGTGTATTCTCTTCTGAACAGTTTGAAAGACTGTAAGTAATTTCCCAGTTGAAACTGATTGCACATGCTTGTTGAGACAGTAGGTATTCTACCTTAAAAATCAATTTTAGATGATTCTAAATAGTCTTAAAAAGGAAAATGCATAGAAAGCACCAAATAATCTACTGTCATTTTAAAGACAAAGATATTATTACATGCTCTATTTCCATACTAGAAAGAAAAATACATTAAAACAACAAAAAAACCTTCAATGATCTAGAAATATTGTGAAGACTATAAGAAGACCTTTTAAAACCAAGAGATTGTTCTTGTTAACCTGTAAGTACCACTGCAGGTATTACATGTATTGTATTTTTCGGACCATAAGATGCACCTAAGTTTTAGAGGAGAAAAATAGGAAAAAAAATTTGAAGCAAAAAATGTGGTAAATATTTAATAACTGACTATGAGACATACCCCCCTTTTCCTCCCAAATTTGGGGGGGGAAGTTTATCTTATAGTCTGAAAAATACAGTAATGATAATGAAGTGTAAATATTATATAATTAACATATAATTATATAATAAGTACAGAGTAAGTTTTATATGTATATACATAGTCAGTATATACTAGATAACAAATATTTTGCTGTCACAGGAAACAGCAAAATATGGTACTAAAAACATGCTGAAGTAGAAAACCATAATACTGATTTAAATTACAAAGCTTTAAATACACATTTTCCCTAGGAGTTCCTTAAATTAGAGCTTCCATGGAGTTTTAAAACCATCCACCAATTCATTCATTCATTCATCCTTCCATCCAACAATTGTTCCTTAGAACTTGCAGTATTTAAAAGTTAAATAACAAAAGGTAGGATGTGGTTTGGGGTATAACTTGTGCTACTAAGTACTTAGTTATTCCATCTTCTGAAATATAACAATAACACCAAGCCTTCATACGACAATAACACATAACAATATAAACAACCACCACAATCCCTTATTAAGCAACTACCCCATGCTAAACCTCACACAAAGTTCATCACAAGAGGGAGGCTGCTCTGTACCCTAGGTGAGCCAAAACTCAGGAGGAAACATACACTTGGATGAGGGCTCTGGGGGCCAGCGTGCTCACTTGGACAGCTCTCTCACAAGACTCAGAGGGGCACCCCTGGAAACCAGAGTCCCACTGGATTTCCTCTCAGTCCAGAATGCCACTGTGCCCTCCATCATAGAGGCTGCTTAGGAACCAAGAGGGAGCACTTAGTTTCTCTGGGCCTCGGTTTCCTCAGCTGAAAAATGGGACCAATCATAGGGATAATTATAACTGAATACCTTGTACAGTGTTAGGCCCACAGAAGGCACTCAGTGAATCTTACAGTTCTTGTTCTGCCCTCTTCTTCTCCGTCATGAGATGTTTGTCTGGGAATGGCCAGGCTCTCTGGGGCAGACTCTGCCTATTGCCTTTGGCTCTGAACTGACCTGGCCCTGCTCATCATGCTGCCTGCTGATCAGCACAGAATACTTAGGGCTCCATATCACCAACTCCACAAGTGCATTTATTGAGTTGCAAATAGATTAATGTAATAGTTTCTGTATTGGGCTTTCAGGATATAATGTCATATATATATACACAATGTATAATAAATTACATATGTTTTAATACATACTATATATATATATATATATATATATATATATATAAGGCTTTCCAGATAATGGCGCATGTAGCACTACTTGCTCCTCCATAATAATAATATAAATTCTTCGATTTATTTTTGATTAATTTTAGTACCTATTCTATAAGCCTTCATTCCTTGTTAGGACTGACTTTCTGCAATACTCTCTTCTGAATCGTGCTTCTAGAAGCACAAGCAGATAATACAGTTAGAGTCTGCACTGACCTATAAGTAAGGATATGAAGTGCATGAAAGCACACAAGCCAGGTGGGAATCCTATTTCATCTACGCAGTGATGTTCACGCATACACCCTTACAACTCTTCCTCATCCCAGGGCTGCCAGCAACAGCCAGGCAGGCTGTGCGCACTGCACAGCAGGTGCTCCCGGGTGCTACGAGTCACTGCTGTCCGGCCTCTCCCCATCCTTTGGGCACACACCAAGAAATTTTTCTGACATCCTCATTTGTGCCCTGGAGCATCATCCCATTGCCAAAATGTTGCGGGTTTGATCCCTGGTTGGGATCTGTCTGGGAAGGCAACCAATTGATGTTTCTCCCTCACATTGTTTCTCTCCCTCCCTTCCTCTCTCTTTGAAAACAATAAAAAAAAATGTCCTCAGGTGAGGATAAAAAATCCTAGTTTGTGCCATGGAGAAGTGACAGGAAGCTAGTGGAATAAGGATGAAGGGTTTTACTTACAGTTAAAACATAGTCTTCTTTTTTAAAATCTGACTTCTTAAATTTATTTCTTTTTGGAGCCTCTGTAACCATTTCTGAGTAAGATACTTCAAAGGACAGCTCTTCAGCTTCCGGTGGAATGTTCTTTTCCAGATAATCATCATCTAATTAAAAAAGATATAAAACATTTAATATGCCATTTAATCAATCAATACCATTTACTGTAAAGTAAGCACAAACTATTTACGAGTCCATTCAGAAGCACATTAGAATGTTTGCATGTGAGGAAAGACATCAATTCAGCCCGAATGATTTCAGTTCAACAGTAATAGTGTCATCCGACTCCCCCACCAACACATTTCTGTAATCATTCTCTAAACAGATTCCCATTTAATGTGATGTTTTCCATTTTAGATTTTTATGTCTCATGAAAGGCATTGAGTATAACTAGAGGAAAGCCCAAACATGGGATATTTCCATATATTTTATGATATTAAAATTAAGCCCATCTAAACCCAATGTTGCTGCTGCTGGGGTGTGGCCTACTTGTCGGCTTGCTTGCAGCTATTGAGCAGATGACCCGTGCGAGAGGACCCAACTCAAAGACACTACCCGAGTGAGTAGTTCCTATGTGATCTGGTGGCAGCAAAGGAGGGACAGATTCTGCTTCCCGTTTGGCTCTATTAATTTTGTCTGGTGTGGCAGAGCAGGGTGCCTGGAGGTGGAGGGAGTGCCTGCTTTAGTGATGGAATTGGTATGGGGAGAATAACACACTTACATTCCCCTTTCAGAAATTCACTGCTCATTTCATTGAGCACCAGCACAGAAGTGAGAAGACATAGCTCAAGGTCAACAGGAATGTGGATCACTCACCACTCACTGCGTTCTGAATTGCCTGTCCAGGCTCTGCCGATCCATTGGAATGAACTGGTACATCTGGAATAGTCTCAAGGATAGACTGAAACAAGGGAAGAGAAACACAAAACAATTACTGTAAATACAGTCTATTCTACATTTCAACCTGATTTCTATTTGCTAGTATAAAAGAATTAGAAGCAATTCTTGATTTCATAAAGAGTCTGTATCTAACTTCCTTTGTTTCTTCATTCAATTCAGACCTATACAGCCCACACAGTTATCTCCAAAGAGAACTAAGTGAAGGTCAAAGTAAGCACTTAGCTCTTAAATATTCTTAGCTCTTAAATATTTGTTGCTCATGTGTTTTCTAACATATTGAAAGCACAATGCTGATGTAACATAGTTTGACAATCAGTGTACTTGTTATTCTTGACGTGCCCGGTCACACATCTTGTTCACAAACTCTAAGTCATGAGACAGCCAGGTGGTCAGTAAAAGCAATGTGAGGCCACGCTGCTTGAATTTTAGTCCTGGCTTTACCACTTCCTCTGTAACTTTCACCAAGTTACTAAAGTCTCTATTGCTTAGTCTCCTACTCTGTAAAGTGAAGATGATAGCAGAACATATTTCAGAGAGTTATTATGAACTTTAAATGACATGAAATCACATGAAACAATATCTGGTATACAGAACTATGTAAGTTAGCTACTATTAATACATTAACATATTAATTCATTTACTATAAAATAGTTATAACATCTGCCAAAAAGTTAGGTATGTTTTCTAGTTGTTTCCCCTCTGAATAAATTTGCCACCTTCTCCACTGAGACCCTACCAAAGCACTGCGCACTCCGCAACACTATCAGACCCTGAGGGCGTGCCTTTGTAGAGCCCTGTGAAGCAAGTCACTGCTCCAGGTGGATGGATACTAATAGAAAAATTGACACACAAATCTTACCATTTCTATGAATAAAACTTTAATGTGGTGATTACCTCACATTATGTGTGTGAGCAAGAAAATCTTATTCTCACATTTATTTAGCAATTTCTTAACACCTGCTTCACAAAAGATGCTTTGTTGTGCTACGGATTACACAAGAGAGTCTCAAATTCTGAGCCTGCAATCTTTTTTTCCTATTTAATTCAAAGGTGATGACACAACATACTATGTAAACAGCATGTGAATGCACAGCCATGCAAATTATTAAAACATAGATGGCTAACTACACAATTGGTATAAGAATAAAAAGACAAAAAGGTCTAGGGCCATGAAATTCCTGGTTAGTCGGATTTTTGGTGGCTCTAAAAGCTAACACTAAAGGATAAAGATTACTCATACACTAAAATCCTAAAGATGTGGACCATTTTCAGGTTTCCTCAAGTCTTCCAAAGAAGAAATGTTTTATCAAACTTGGAAATAATTCCAAGTGTGGTCCCCCAATGAGACAGAACACTAAAAAATTGAAAGACATTGATGTGGGGCTTGTTGATGGTTGAGAGTTTAGGATACTCTAGCCTACTAAATGTTAATTCCTTACTCTGTAAAGTGGAGAAGCTAGACTATTGGGCTGAATAAATGCCTACACTTTGTAAATTATTCTGGGACTTTGTTTGGGAAGCAGAAGTTTAAATTGTGTTCCTTGCTCTTGACTATTTATAATGAGGAAAACAGAGTAACATTTATGCAACATTATTTAAAGATAATAAATCCACTGGTAAGAGGGAATTTCCACAACACAAACATAAGCAGAGAGAGCATTGGAGAGGAACATGTGGCCCAGAAAGTCTTACTGAAGAGGTGGTCGAACTGGCCCTGGAACTCAAGGGAAGACGAAAAGGACGTACTAAGGCAGAGGAGATGGGCAAAGGCATTCAGGCCAGATGTGGAAGTATAAATTGCAGCATTTCAGCTACAAGGGATCATGGAGAAACTAGTTTGCCAGGAGTTGAGGCAAAATGTTAAAAAATGTGAGAGACGTTAGTCAAGATGATCTGTTCAAATTACTGAAGGCTTTGAAAGACAGGTAAGGAGTTGGGATTTAGAGTCACAAGGGTTAAAACAAAGCAGAACAAAAACAAAAGACATGCATGTGTTAAAGCAGAGGAATGGCAAGGTGAAAGTGAAAAAGCAAGACAGTAAATGGACTTGGAGTTTTGAAGCAGATTGAGAAAAAAGGCTAGGTGCTTGGTATTCAGGTTTTTTTTTTTCATTGTACTTTTTCCCCATTACTACTTAGTCCCCTTACACCCCACTCACCCTACCCCACTCCTCAGTCACCATTCCGTTGTCCATGTCCATGAGTCCTTTTTCCTTTTTTCTCAATCGCCCTATCTCCTCCCCTCCCCCACTTTGCTGTCATCCTGCTCTCTATCAGTGAGTCTGTCTCTATTCTACCTGTTAGTGCGGTTTGTTCATTAGATTCCACGGATCAGTGAAATCATATGGCATTGACAGTTTAAAACATCTATTTACTCATTAAACATAATAACACCAGTAATTTCAAAAATTTACTAGTGATTTTAATTTATTTAAAGCATAAATGCCACTCCCATTTAAAACCAACTCTCCTGGCTTGGCCATAACAGCTCCTACTGTTTATCTGTGGGTCCACCTACAAGAGGCTTTAAATGGCAAAGAACGGCAACATTTTCAGCCACCAAAGCTCGCTCTGCTGTTCAAATCAAACTGCACTGGGATAGGAGAGTAAAGTAGGGGGGATTATTATTTTAAATTCCAAATTATAGAAGGTTTGCACTACCTGCTTGAGCTCTCTTAAAACTAGATTTGACTATCTGATACTTCCTTCACATTAGAGAAACGCCATACAGTTTTCCTGTTCATTACTTACAGGAGAAATTCACTGACTCAGGAGATGTTTCTGACCCTCCGGAGTGGCTGCCTGGTTTTGCCCTCCTGGTGTGAGATTATATCCTAGAACTATGTGTTGTAACTCTATGTACTAAAGCTGCCTGCGCTGGAGTCAATGCAGATAATGTGGTTCCCCACCTTCCGCTTTTGCACTGAAATCAGGACTGACTGACCTTTGCTTTGCAACAGCTGTGCCAAATTCCTCAGAGAAGAACTTGAATGGATTGCCACACTCACTGACAAAGGTGCAATACATTTTGAATTAAAAAATAACAATTACAAAACCTATCCAAATGTAAATTTATAAAGGAATCCCAACAACCTCTTGGATCCAAAATTAAATAACACTTAAAATTATAAACTAAATGTTAAAAGCAATGGGTACATTAAATTCCAAAAATCCATGACAATGCCCAAAGGACTCAGAGATTCTTAAACTTAAATGCAAATGAGAAAGATTATATATAAATAAGATGCTTATAAGCTGAGAGAAGAAAAAAATTATCTAAGTAGACCTAAAAGTAGACAAAAAATTAATAATTAAATAAATCAATAAGAGAAAAAAGTAGACTTAATTAATGTAGTGACTTCTCAAAATTTTTAAAAACCACAAATTATGCAAACATAAAGAAAAAACAGCTACCTTCACAGGAAATTTAAAAACGATATACCTAAAGAACTGTGTGTATACATTTATGTATATGTAACAACATATATTAAAACTGTAAATAAACTGGATACTTTGCTACAATATATATTACCCAAATTCATACAAGTTGGGACTGAAGGAACTATAACCCCCAAACTACATCAATTGAAAAATTAACCAAAGCATTATGCCTACAACAATGCATTGCCCTGGATATTTCATAAACACATTATTACAGAAATTTATATATAATAGATTTTACAGATTTATACCATGTTTAATAAATGGCTCCAAATTACTGAAAAATATTCAAAGTGCTCAATCTATTTGTACTAAGATGAGTACAGTTCTGGTAACAACAATAGAAATGACACACACACACAAACACACACACACTACTTATCAGACTAGTGGTTAAAAATGCTAAAATAGTAGCAAATCCTGTAGTGTGATAAAAGAGTAACAACATGATAAGTGGGGTATATATGAGCAACAGAATTATAGTTCAATATTAGAAAAACCTATCACTAATTTTCCTGAAGTAATTGCTTAAATAATAAAAATAATATATTCATTTTAATAGATGATGAAAATCACTTAATATAATTCAAACTTCATTCCTTATAAAAGCAACCATGAGGCTCAGAAACCTAGAATAAATATTCTACTTAGTGATGAAAATTAGAATTCACAGGAAAATTAAAAACTTTAATCTAAAGATCTCCAAATTATCATTCAGTGTTATAAGTGATTACAATCAGTCAATAAGAAAAAGAAGATAAATTGAGTAAATAAAACTTTCATTACTTCAGATAACTGTAAAAATTATAAAATAAAATGAAAAATTCTCAGAAGTAAATTTTTTTTTCAGAAAGGAAACTGTAAGAGATACTTTTGTACAAAAACAAAATAATTACTTTTCTTACATACAAGTATAAACTAGATGAAATCATAAATACACTACCATTTAAAATATGAACAAAAACTATTACATGCTGAATAATTAACCAGTAAAAAGATGTATAAGAAAAAAAATGTAAGAAAATTATAACGTTTTTTTGAAGGATAGATGATATAAATGGAAAGACACAATCATTTTTTCTAAATGAGGAAACTCAGTATTTTAAGATGTGAATTCTTTCCCTGACATTAATCTTTAAATTCAATAAAATTCTCAGAGGAATCCTAAGAAGATTTTATAATGGGAAGTAATAGTTTTATTCTAAGCTCATTTGAAAGAAAAGATTTCTGAGAAGACCAAAGAACATTTCAATGCAGAATAATGACAGTGACCTTATAACAAATTTAAAATTAAACTACAGAGTCACAGTAATTAAAATAGACCCCACATTTATAGGGATTTCACATATTGTAAAGGTTCACTTCAGATGTGTAGAAAAGATGACAGGCTGAAACAGTATTGGTCAAGCCAGAGTTATCCCTTTGGAGAAGGTGAAGTGAGGTAACCTCCTCTATACAATTCCATAGCATAAATTCCAATGTGGCAAACTATCATTAGTCTCTGAAGTCTTGGAGATGACAATAAAAGGTCCCTGGGAATTTATTGAGGCAGGTGAGATTTACCTTTACAGAGGTCCTGCCCAGGACCTCTGAAGCCCTTGCCACCACCTCACTGAGTTACAAGAAATTCCACCATCTAGAAGAGACTGGGGAGCAAAACTAGGGTGCTCACAGCTCCTACAACCAAGCAGCAGGGGGAGCAAAATGTATTTACCTCCCAGTTCTACAGTGTTTACCTCTAGATGTTTTAGAACGATTTTCAATACAGGTGCATTAAGGGTTAAGTTGGCATCTGTGGCCTAGTCTAGCAATAACCTATTTGCTTAACATTTCTAAGTAGAGATATTCTGAATAACAAACCAAAATCAGTCATGTTGGAGACTGGTGCCAATGAGATTTTTTTTTAGATGGTTTTGCTGAAATTTTATTTATGTCATTATCAGTATTCAGTCAGTTTCCCAAAAACAAGAGGAAAATAAACCCAAAATCTGAGTAATTAACTTACCCCAGGAAACTCTATAATTCTCATAAAAGATCATTTATTTCTCTTATGCTCTCATATTTTCAAAAAGCCTATTTGCAGACAACATGTGCTCAGTAAAAATATGTTAAATGAATGAATGAATAAATAAATGAATTAAGCAACCAATGATATGTAGAAACTAACAGAAAAACAGAATAAAGAAATGAAAAAAACATGACTAGCATCAGTCTTTTTTTGTTTAAGGTTTATTGGGTGTTTTAGTTGGTATGACACTTAGATACTTGGGTGCCCTATTTATACGTAGATTTTCTTTTTACCTGTATGGCAATGTGCACTAATCTGATACACATACTACACAAAATAAGATGCTTTAGAACAATTATGCACAAGACATGCAATATTGGATTTATAGACTGGATCCCAGGATGCTTGATCGGAGAAAACGTTGAACTAGCCATGTTGAAAGTGCCATGGAAAAGCCTCAAAAACAAGGCCCGTCCAACTGACTTTTTCCACTCAACTGTGCAAACATCCCAGTCCCATTTCTTCTTGGCGTGTGTCTGGAACCAAATGCCTGGGGTGGGAAAGCCAGCTAGGGAGGCAGATGAAGTGTCAGACTGCGTCAGGAAGGTGGGGAGGAATGGCTGTGGAATTTAAGCAGGACCTGCAGCTATCAGAAAGATGAGTTTGAGGATGCAAACTAAAGTCCAGCGGATGACTTAAGGGGCTATTTCAGCAGTACAGAAAGATGATGGTAAATGTCTGTACTAAGGAAGTAGTTGTAGGAAAAAAAGGGAATAGACATGTGCTAGAACTCCTTAACATAATAAAATCCACAAGTCTCAGTGATGGGCATGTAGAGGGGGAGAAGGTCATGAACTTGAGGCTAATATTTAAGTCTTGGGCACATGGCTACCACCTGCTGAGGCAGAAAATAAAGGATCCTAAGCAGGATCCCCAGTCACAGGAGTACAGCACAATTGTGTTAAGGTCTATTATAGTTAATAAGATCTATTATAGTTAATAAGGTCTATTATAGCTAACTACTCAGTTCCAGTACTTATCAGAGTATATGAATAACTTACTTTAAAAAGTAGGGCGGATCGGAGGTCATTATTTGAGACGTAGTCACTCATTTGCATTCCAATACATGGTGTTAAATGAGAAAGTAAGGGCTGAATTTATAGCCACTTGTTCAGACATTGTGGGTAATTCTTAGCCTATCTATGCCAACACGTGTAGTACTATTGATAAGTCACTCATTGACAAAAGTCACTCAGAGTATTTTACTTCTTATGCGATCAATGTGCAACAAAACAAATCAATTCCATAACCAACCATCTAAAAACAGAAAAATTGATTTTCATGGAGCTAACAGCATTATCTCCCCGAACAATGGGGATATACTGGGAGCGTGATATGCATGGGAATGTCAACTGTACTGTGCCTCAGAACAGACAAGGAGGAGAAACCTACTGCCCTGCAGGGCCATCTGAATGTGCCCCTCCTGTCTGAGTGCTACTTGCTGTCCATCAGCTTGTTATCAGGGAACCACTACCCCATCTAACAGAATCCCTCTGGTCCATTATACTGCCACCTGACAGAGCACCCGCAGAGTCACCACATGGGGATCCCCAATGAGGGTAGGGAGAGGGGAGTTTTAGCGAAGAAAAGTACAGGTTCTGTTACTCCCATCTAAGTAAGTGACTCTGTACAGAGTGGAGGGTTTGCACGAGTGAGTCCTGGGAGCTAAGGCTGGGGATGTAGGCAATAGTGGAAAACTTCCTTAGTACAGACACTATTAAATATCAGGATGAGGGGTTTTAACTTATTCTGCAGGTAAAGGGACTTTGGGTCAAGATGGGAGAATGGTCCAGATCATGTGTGTGAACTCAGCTAAAAGGACCAAAGCTGGCAAATTCCTCCCTGTTTGATACACATAAAGAACATCCTTGGTTTATGGCTGTGGTGGTATTAATTTATGAAGTCCTCTTTTAAATTGAAACCTATTCATTCCTCAGTTTTGGGTCTCCTTCCTAATTATTACAA
Source organism: Sturnira hondurensis (assembly GCF_014824575.4). Classification (NCBI taxonomy): domain Eukaryota; kingdom Metazoa; phylum Chordata; class Mammalia; order Chiroptera; family Phyllostomidae; genus Sturnira; species Sturnira hondurensis. The sequence continues at coordinate 3,106,733 of NW_028079344.1, read as the reverse complement.
GGTTGGTGGGTCTATTGGGAGACATAAAGTAGGAATACTCTGGCACTCTTAGTTCACGTTTTTATCCGTTTTGAAGAAACTGCTTCTTTTTCCCTTGACCTTGCAAATTTGCCCTGACATGCAATTATGCTGGCATGAAATGACTTACCACAGAGCCACTCCTGGGAAGTGCGAACTTCCCTTCATCCTGGGACCCATCTGAGAAAGTAGTACTGTTGAGAGAAGCATCGTCTGGCTAAATGGAGAAATGAAAGCACCATTATTATTCAGGCAAGTACTTTCTAAAGTGTTTGTGTACTCTGCCGCGTGTACTTATTTAGGTATGTGTGGAAACCTATGAAGCTGTGACTGCCTGGGCCCAAACCACTGTATCAGCCCCCCAGAGATCATCATTGTGAGCCACCTAAACAGCTTCTGACAGTGGCCACTGTGGCAAACACTGCCAGTGCCTGCCACAAAGGCCATTTTCCTTAATAATACCTTGATTTTCATTCCGAAGATGTAGGTATTGAACTAAAGAATTTGATCTCCAAGTTTTTTGCAGCTAAGAGTGATCATGTGACAAGTGTGGCCAATGAGGTACCAGAGTAATTTTATCGACAGCCCTTCCAGAAAAGCTAAGGCTTTCCTGAGCAATTAGAACAAGGTCCGCTGCCGCATGCTCACGACATCACACAGAGGAAAGCCTAGAACTGCCGTGCACCCTGTATGAACAGGGATGACGACCACAGGAGAGAATGCCAGAGAGAAACTGAATGTGGCCGGACCCAGGCTAAGGGTCATCACGGAGCCGCTCTGTCAGATGTGGGCCATGTCTCCTAATGAGAAGCAAAGCAACTTCTAATTTTCTATTAGATGCCGCCAAATATCGACTTAATTCATTTAACCTTATTTTTTTAACAGACCCTAAAACTAACTTTTTTGGAGTTTAGAATTCAGTAGTAATAGTACCAAGTTGAGCTGGAACTAAGAAATTTTTGCTTCAGTGTACAACAGCTTTACTGAAATTTAAGACATAAATATTCTTTCCTTTACTAATGGAACCTGTAACAAAACTGAGTACAACTTATACTTATGAAAATACACACTATTTTGTCTTTTAAAAAGCTATCATTCACCTTGCTTGACCATATTTTCTAAATTTTCTATAGACAGTATGTATTACTTTATAAAATGAACAGAAACATTTTTAAAGAAAGAAAGCATAAGAACTAGCAAAAAAAATAAGTCAAGATGGTGAATTGACAATCACTGTATTTCCTCCCAACCCAAACCACTAAAAATGGTAGAAAACACATTCCTTAAAAAAAAGAAACAAATTTTGAATAGTACTTTAAACCAGTAAAGAATTCTGTAGCAGATCAACTGATAGAAATTTCTAGATAAAAAACAAATAGAATTGGTTTGGTAAAATAAAAACCTCTACCTAAAAGCAGAACTTTAAAAAAGTTTTAAAGGAAACTTGTAGGAAGGGAAGAGAAAAACAAATAACAGATTGTACACAGAGCAGGAAAGGGCTGCAGGTGAATAATTAAAAATGTCTACGAAAGAGGAGCCAAGTAGATTTCTCTCCCTTAAATATGTAAACATTAACATAACCCTAGGAAAAAATCACAAAATACAGTCTACATAAAATGAACTAATTGCTTTGGAGGTGTGTCGGTTTTTAGATGAGTATCGTGATCTCATAGAGAGGGAACTTAGGAGGAGAGAAAAAATGACATGGAGGGGAGACTGAAAAACAGTATTAGCCTGGACTGGAAGTAGTTAGAGTTCTTCATCCCCTTCAGTGCTTTGTATTGGGGGAGTGTTTACTAACCTACCTGTTTCCTCCATGCAACTTACATGTAAGTGTACCCCACTCACAAGAACATACAACCAACAACTTTGACCTTTTGGGAAAACTGATCTATTACAGGGGAAAAACACAGCCATTTCCTACACTAACCAATCCTAAACTAGTAACTGCAAAGAACTCTAGGGGCCTGGGCAGCTGCAGTTGCACCTGAAAGTGTGCTGGTATCTTCTGCCTGTGGAACACTCTCCACCCTTTGTCTTCACAGGTGGTGTCTGTGGTGGACCACCTCACCTTCCTGCTGTGACAGGATTCTGGTCAACAGGACTACAGGGGAGGGACTGGGAGCTGACCAGGAGAAGACGACACGTAATGATCACAGTCTTGGCAAGAAGCTGTCCCTGCACTGAGGATACTGCTGCCACCCAAGGGGAGAGGGGCACTTTGCTGCCCAGGCTCTGCTCTCTCTCGGGCAGACGTTTCATTGTTTGCATTACTTACTGCCTCACAACCCAAAAGCTAATGTGCTCTCCCCACAAGATGTTTCCACTTGAAAAATAACCATAAAAAACTAAAGATTAATATCTTATTACTGAATTACTGAAAATATTTAAATGCTAGTCTATTGTTGTTCTTTGTGAACTCACCCACAAGGACCAGGTTTGAGTTGGTAACACCCTTCACTTCGATACACATTAGAAAACAAACCAGTATTTGTTGTTTCTGCCTGTAGATGCTTTTTTTCTAAAGATATAATTTAGTTATTTTCAATTTGTCTATTAAATTAGTCCTTGTTGAGTTTAAGAGCTACAAATCACGGGGCTGTGGGTATCTGTGTTTACCAATAATATGTATCTTTACCCAAGAGAAATAAGAATATACAATTTTAATATTACATGGGTATTCATAGAAGCATTACTTATAAATGTTTAAACCTGGAAACAATCCAAATGTCCACTGTATAGTATATTGTTATAGTCATATAAATATACCAATATAGTATATTTATGCAATGAAATAATAATCATAATAAAAGTACCAAACTTATAATACAATAGATAAATCAAAAAATATTATGGCTAAAATAAGCCAAATTCAAAAGTGAATATTATATTTATAATTCCATTTATATGAAAGGTGAAACCAATGTAAGGTGTTAAGAAATCACAACAGGGCTCGCCTCCACAGGAGTAGATCAGAAAGGGTCTCAGAGAAATTTCTGCGGTGACAGGAATGTTCTACATTTTGGCTGACTGTGGTTACACAGGTGCAAACATGTGTTAAAACTAAGTGAATTATACACCTAAAATGTATGCATTTGTTGTTTTTATATTATAGCTCAATAAAAAACACATTATAATAATTTGATTCCTTAAAAATAATTGAATTATTTTCCTCACAGTGATTTATGGATCAGTGTAATGAATCAAGAACCTATGGCTATACTAACTGATACATCAGAGAGAAAAATTTGTTCTTGGGAAAGAAGAGTAAGTTTGCTAACATCTACAAAAAGTGTGAGGCAAGCTGAAAAAATAATACATTAATGACCAAAAAAATTACTAATTTGGAACATAATGTCAAAGAAATCTAGAACACAAAGTAAACTAACATGATAACAAATATAGAAGATGTTAAAATCCAATTTGAGCAAAGCAACCACCATTCGACATGTGTTCCATAGGATGGCACACAGAAAATGGGGAACGGATGACAACAGAACAGAAGACAACTCCTAACTTGAACAGAAAACAGTTCTTTGACGGAAAGTACTCACTGAGTTGGGACCAAAATTAATGAAATAAAAGGCAAATTCTTGTAGTTCAGAACTCCAGGAATAAATTCAAAATTCAAAAAAGTTGAGGACAGGGTAAACAAAAATAACCCAAGAAGCTTATTTAACTTAAATGAATGAGATTCAGGCAACTAAAATAAAGGTGTAACTAACAGTGATTCCACGAACAATAGGAGAAATTCTACTGCGCAGGTTTTCCAGAATTACGTCTTCTAATAATAATGGACAGTCAGTTGGCACATGTTCCTCGTAGAAACACCAACATGGTCTCCATACTCTGCTGACCACCTGGTAAATGTAAGGATTAAAGCCGCACACTAAGGTGGCAGCGTGAAGAAAAATGTTAGAAGTTCATGCTAAAGTTGGCACTGTATTGAGTTGTACCAGCCTTGGTCTACCTACCAAGAGTTTACCTATTTTGTGACTAAAATATACTCCTACCTATTTAAGTCAAGGTTCCTTAGGTTTTCTTTTCTATGAAGCCAACACGTGTGTAACTGCTCACAGATGGTGTGATTACATTCTTCAGTGAACTGCGAGTCAACAGCAAGTGTAGCTGTGTGATCTTCCTTAGGACAAGGGTGCCTGACGCACTTTCACTGGGGCCGCATCAGCCTGGCGATTGCCTTTGAAGGGCCAATGTAATTTCAACTTCTTAACAGTTAAGGAGTAACTACTCCTTACATTTACACAGTCCTAAAATTAGTTCAGCCCTTTGCAGGCAACTGCGAGGCTGATGTGTTCCCCAGTGAAAATGAGTTTAATACTCCTGTCTGAAGGCATTGGAAGTAAACTCAACCCTTTTAATAAACACCTCAATTGATTAATTTATGTCAACTGCACACGTGGGAAACATTTTCTCTATACAAGTAGTGATGTGTACAGCAGGTTTGTGATGACTGTAGACAGGACTGCAGGTCTTTTGTAACTGCCCAGATTTAGTGGCATTGGTGATTTAGAGTCAAGGTTCAACCACACATAATACATGAACAGCCCTGGCTGATGTAGCTCAGTGGACTGAGCTCAGGCCTGCGAACCACACGATCGTGGTTCGATTCCCAGTCAGGGCACATGCCTGGGTTGCAGGCCAGTTCCCAGCAGGGGACTCACGAGGGGCAACCATACATCGATGTTTCTCTCCTTCTCTCCTTCCCTTCCTCTCTAAAGATAAATAAATAAAATCTAAAAAAAAAAAAAACAAAACCATGAACAGACGATTCTTTATTGGAAGCAGCCTATTGCCAAATAAACGCTTTAGGTATTAATGAAATAATAAAGCATTGTATGTGCTCTTTTTAATAGGTTTGTGATGGTATAACTGACATACCATTAACTGAACATATTTAAATAGTATAAAAGTATACAATTTGACAAGTTTGGACAAATAGACAGACCTGTGAAACCACTACAATCAAAACAATGAACAAAACCAGCACCCTGTCCCCTGAAAATGTCCTCAGGTCTCTTTGTCATCTCCCCCTCCCTCATCTCCTTGTTCACACCCAGGACCCTAGGCAATCACTTATCTTCTTCCTGTCATTAAAGGTTAGTTTACATTTTCTATAATTTTATGTAAGCTGAATCTTTTTTTCTGGCTCCTTTCACATAACATGACTATTTTGAAATACATCCACTTCTACTGTGTATATCCACAGTGCATTGTCTATCTCTCTTGTGTATATCAATATTTCATTGCTTTTTTTGCTGACTAGTGTTCAATTATATGAATGGATATACCACAATTTGTTCATCCATTTATCTGCAGGAAAAAAACTGGGTTATTTCTAGTTTGGGGCCATTATGCTATAAACATTTGTGGATAGTCTCTGTATAAATATATTAATATACTATCTACGAGCAGAATGGTTGGGTCTATGGCAGGTATATATTTAACAATTTAAGAAGCTGTCAAATTACTTTTCAAAGTGGACAGGCCATTTTACATTCCCAGTAGCACTGTCTGAGAGGCCCAGCTGCTCCGCATCCTTAGCACCAGTTGGTATAATCCATCTTTTTAATTTCAGCCATTGTACTAGGTATACAGATTTATCACTTGGCTTTATTTCCATAACCATTAATGATACTGAGCACCTTTTCATGAGCTTATTTCCCATCCTTTTGTCTTCTTTGGTGAAGTGTCTGTTCAAATCTTTTGCTTTGAAATCATTTAAAAAGATGAGAAAAGACTGAATAAAATTTTACCACTGGGAAACTCAGAGTATGTTCCTAAAAGACAAATTTGATCTTTTTAAAAAGTTGGAGGATTGTGTGGCTAAGTCAAGAGAACTCAAGGTGGAAAACAGCAGCATGGAACAGACTGTAAAAAATTTTTAATATCAAAAAAGAATTTTTCTGTAAACAACAGGGATTACACTCTGGGATGAAATAGAAGAATTATGCCAAATGATCGAGCCTCTCTCTCCTAAAACAGAGCAGAGTCAACAAAACATAACTGAAAAATAAGAAAAGAGAACCCCGGCAGCATTCACATGAGTGATGGGGGAGAGAGTCCAGAAATCATGTGAACTCTTTCCCAAAATCTACCTCCCTCCCAGTCAAAACAGCACCAAACATAAGAACAAATGGAGAAAATTTTGAAAAAGACAGTTACCTCCTTCTAATTAGGAGGGAAAGTGACCAAAGGTCACTGACCCAGGTGAGTAATCACACCTGGGTTCAACATATCCCTGCCCTTTGGAAGTCTCCCCACAGCGCCACCTCGGCAGTGAGCATGGACCTCTGGGATTCACCACCTTGCGTTGTTCTCCTCAGGAGGAGGTTAGAAGAGGGACTTGACACAGGTGGCAAACACGAGGCCCGCAGGCTGAATCTGACCCTCCACCCTGTTTCATCCAGCCCACACCTTGTTCCTACCCGGTGGCAGTGCTGAGCTTTCACTTAACTGTTAAGGAGTAGTTACATGTATACAACCCTAACATTACATCCGGCCCCCATGAGGCTGCTGTGGCCCCCACTGAAAATGAGTCTGACACCCCTGGGCTATGAGGATAGAAAAACGAAGAAAATAGATTAAATAAGCTCCATCAAGGGAGAGAAAAAATAGCTTTCAACAGGAATGCAAGCAGAAACAAATGTGAGAAAAGGCTGTGGGATAAAACATAGCTAAAGCAACAGTTTCCATTTGCAGTTTGACAGCAGCCTAATCATCCCCCAAGGGCTGCCTGATTTTGCTATCTTTGGGGTCAGTACGAAGCAGAAGTGGCTCTGTGCCACCACCGTAGGGGCAGGGACTGGACACTGAGGGTGAAAAGTACTGTCTGCACACGGAGCCTGCAGTCCACCCACACTGGAGACACAACAGGAGCCCTCAGGACACCTGCCGCTGCTCCACCTAACCATCCTATGAGAGTTTTTAAGTGAAAGGAAAAAATGTAAGGAACTAGAGCGGCGGAAAAGAAATGCGTACAATCGTAGGTTTTCTGGGTATGTACCTGTTTCTACAGAGCGTGCAGTTATTTGTGGATTTAACAAGGGCTCATTCACTGCAGATTGTCTCCCTACAAATCAGGTAAGGGCCGGGAGGTATGGTGACAGCTGCAGCTGCCCCACCACCTTAACTATGTTGCTTTGTATTGCAGTTTTGCACGATTGTTTTGAAGAAAAACCTCTTCTTTCGTCCCCACCCCCAGTTGCTCTGCTGGAACTTACCAAGGAACCACTTGTTTTGGTCGCTACCGGCAGCTCTTTTTCCTCCTGAGTAGTATGATTGTCACAGGCATCACCTGGCTAATGAGAGAAATGAAAGTAATTTTTACCCAGGCAAAGGCTTCCCAACGTGATTCTTTCTTCAATTGTGCATTACACTAGAACCTGTAAGAATGTACAGCCATGTCAGCGACTTGTTCATAATTATATTGAACCTTAGAAATATCACGCACTATAGTAGAGACCGGTCTCCAAAGCAGACACCAGTAAACACCTGTCAGAATCCACTTTTCTTCTTTAACTTATGGAAAAACATGATTTTCTCTAAAATGCTGTGTGCATAGAACTAAAAGGACTAAGTGTGCTCCTGCACTGGTTATACCCAGTGAGATCAGAGTAAAATCATGCATGGCAAAGCCTTTGGGAAGGCTAACATGTTCCTGTCAAAGTGGAAGCCACCGGCTGGCTAACGCTTATTCCAGAATGCAGACAGGTGCCTGTGATGCCCGGACATCCTATAAGCATTAAAAGGGAGCCCATATGCTGAGGGGAGCAGAATGGAAAAATGAAGAAGTTGGTGGATCCGTGTAAAGAATGCCAGTCATACCGGCCTCAGACTTCTTATTTTGTAAAGAAAATAAACCTCTAATTTTAGGTCTAAGTCATGCAGCATACTGATAAAACTGTGCCATTTTAATATCAGACTTCCTGACTGTATTTTGCAATGATTATAGATCAATAGCAAGAACAGCCGGTTTTATTCAATTATGAAATTGGAAATACATTGGATTATCTCACACATACACATGACTGAAGCATATTTCATTCTCAGTCACAGAAGACTGGAAAAGCTCTGGTTTTCTTTACGCAGGAAGTAAAACGTGCAGACCATTCTGACAACGACGGGCTACGCTTAGGTCTCTCACAGGCGTCCTACGGCTTTTAGCAGCACTTGCAATATGATGACATGTCCCCAAATAGGATGAAAATGGCTTATTCTCTGATGAGAGCAACTTTTGCAAAATACACTTTTACATGAGACCTTAGAAACATTTATTTTTCATCTTGCTTTTCTGTATTTTCTTTCTCCAAAAGTATATGTATTATATTGATAACAAAAACACATGATCTGTTTTGAAGTGGAAACAACGGAGGAGGCACTATAGGAAAACTCAGGTGAGGGTGGAGGGCTGAGGTGCACCACTCCCGATCAAAATCAGAGGAAGTGTGTATTTTTAGAATAACAAACTGTAGGGCACACCTGGGCTGGGGTGGTGGTCACAGGCCAGAATAGTACCAGAGAACGTGGGAAGCCAGTAACACGAGGCGCTGGAAGAAGAGATGGGCCGTGACTGGCTGTGTCACAGACAGATTCTGGACTGGTCAGTTGGACTGTGTGGAAAGCCCCATGCTTGTCAGGAGTGGCAGGAGGCACCCGGGGGGATTTTTCTCAAAAAAAGAACTGAGCAGCCAAGTGGGGACCTCACACACATAGGAACCTTGCATGTGCATGGACTAGGCCAGCGAAGGAGGAGGAGTGGGGACGCGATTGCTCCNAATATGATGGCATGTCCCCAAATAGGATGAAAATGGCTTATTCTCTGATGAGAATAAGCCCCATGCTTGTCAGGAGTGGCAGGAGGCACCCGGGGGGATTTTTCTCAAAAAAAGAACTGAGCAGCCAAGTGGGGACCTCACACACATAGGAACCTTGCATGTGCATGGACTAGGCCAGCGAAGGAGGAGGAGTGGGGACGCGATTGCTCCCACTCAGAGCCTCACGAATTGATCAAAGAGGGGCTGCAGGGGCTGGGAGAGGCAGCCCAGGGAGACTTCTTCCAATAGCAGAACGGAGCCCTTGGCACCACTGAAGCCAGGCCAATGCAGGGGGAGGAGGGTGGGTTCGATTTGCCACCACTCTGCGCACCTCACAGACTGATCAAAGGATTGCAAAACCAGGTAGATAATTGGTGCTGGCCTGACACAAATGCACAGAGTGGACAGTGTGGGCCACACAGCACTCTGAGGGTCTGGGTTGGACACTGGGCACCTGTGAATACTATAGGCCAGACTGAGCCCCCATCCTTGTGGGACCACAGGAAAGGGAAAACGGAGCCCAGCTCCACCCGCCTGCAGGATCCAGGAGGACCTGCAAAACCTGTTTGGCAGGTGTAGAGTCACCAGGAGGCTTCTTTTTCCTTAACAGTAAGACAGTAAGACCTGGAGCCCAGAGAAAACCAGAGATGGCGCCAGAAAGAAGTCAGAAGGTGAACACACAGCTGAGATAAAGGGCTTCACTCTGTTACCCTCAGAACTTACATGTTTTTAAAAAATTTCTCTTCTATTTAGTTCTTTTGTTTTCGTTTGATTTGTCTTTTTATTTTCCCTTTCATATTGCATTTTAATTTTCTTCTTTCACTTCACTCATATTTCAAATAACTCACTATCCTTGGTCTTTTACCTTTTATTCTTTCTATTCCAATTATATATTTCTTGTCATACCATTGCTATTCCAAATACCACACAACACCCTTCCTTGGTCTTAATCCATTTCACCATCTTCCTGAATTTTATTTTATTGTATTTTTATTTTTTTATTTTTTTAAAATATAGTTTATTGATTATACCATTACAGTTGTTCTATTTACTTCCTGAATTTTATTACTGTTGTGGTTAACTTCATTTTCTCTCACAATAGGCCCGGTTTCTATCCCTCACTCTCACTGTTTCTCCTCCATCTAACCTCCCATAAGCGCTCTTCGTTCCTATGCCAGGTCACATTCTTTTTCCCTTCTAAGAGTCTTATTTCCTTTTCTCCTTTTATAAACCGTGTGTAGTTGGGTGACATATCACAGTTATTGCTGTACTTCTCCAAAGAAACTCCTATATGTTCACTATTTGTTTGTACTTTAAATCCTACAGAATACAGGTGGTAAACACAAGGCCTACAGGCCAAATCCAGCCCCCCACCTTATTATATGCGGTGAGGCACCTTGTTTCTACCTGGCAGCAGCACCGGGCTCCTTGCCCCTAGTTAAGGGGAGTAGTTACATTTATACAGTCCTAAAGTTACATTCATCCCTTTAAAGGTAACCACGAGGCTGATATACCCGCGCCCCCCCGACTGTGAAAATGAGTTTGATACCCCTGTCATAGAATACTCTCCCACTGTCTCACTCCATTTCACCTTTGCCCTGACCCTGATCAGCTGAGTAGGAATTTTATTTAATTTTTTCTCTCTTCCCCTTTTCTTTCTTTTCCATCATGCTTTCTTGTTTTACTTATGTTGTAAATCTTGCTCTCACCCTTTCGTCGCCTCGGTTCTACTCCAGCTCTTATCAACTCTCCTCCCTCTTACCACACAATACTTTCCTATCTTTTAGTCATTTCATATTTCCTTTGTTATATATTATCCATAGTCTCTCTTCACTATTATTGATCTTAATTCAGTTGTGGTAGAGACTGCTGATGTGGTAGTGGGTTCATTTTGCTGATATAGGTTTGGTTGTCTGGCAATACTGCTTTGTTAACCAACACTTACACAACACCATATGAGATAAAGTGAGAGTTTTATCAGTAAACCTACTGGAGGGGAGGAGCCACCAACAGCTAAAACCCAAGTACAACAAGAGGGATGACACAAATGGAAGGAAGGGCAACCCTAGCCCTGGCTGGTGTAGCTCAGTGGATTGAGCATGGGCCTGTGAGCCAGACGATCATGGTTTGATTCCCAGTCAGGGCACATGCCTGGGTTGCGGGCCAGTTCCCACCGGACACATGAGAAGGCAACCATACACTGATGTTTCTCTCCCTCTCTCCTTCCCTTCCCCTCTAAAAATAAATAGATAAAATCTTTTAAAAAAAGGGCAACCCTAGAACATCCAAACAAGTTGACCAAAGAGACGGAACCACTGAGTCCCACAGAACCCCTACCACAGAAGCTCACCCTACAATGTCAGCTGGCAAAACGGAGCATCTAGAATGACAGAAACAAAAAGTCACCTAAAATGGGAGGCAAAGAATGACCCACAACTAAAAGGAATGGAAGACTCCCCAGTAAAAGAGCTAAATGAAATGAAGGCAAGCAAACTATCAGATATAGAACTCAAAAGGATGGTTATAAAGATACTGAAGAAACTCACTGACAACTACAAGGAACTGAGTGGGAACTACAACAGTGTGAAAAAGGAAATAGAAACTATAAACAGGAACTAGGGAGAAATGAAGACTATAGTGTCTAAAACTAAAAATACACTAGAAGGAATTACAAGCAGGCTAGATGAAGCAGAAGACTTAATTAGTGAGCTGGAAGAAAAAGTAAAAAGAAATACCCAGGTAGAGCAGCTGCACAAAAAAAGACTCAAAAAAATATGAAGATGGCATAAGGGAACTGCAAGACATGAAATAAAACAACATTCAAATCATAGGAATATCAAAAGAAGAAAATAAGCAAGGGATATAAATCCTGTTTGGAAAAATAATGACAGAAAAATTCCCAAACCTGTAAAAGGGAAAAAGCCACACAAGTTCAGGAAGCACAGAGGGTCCCAATCAAGATGAACCCAAAGAGGCCTTCTCCAAGACACATCATGATTAAAATACCAAATACTAAAGACAAAGAGAATCATAAAGGAAACAAGGAAGAAACAACCAGTAACATACAAGGGAGCACCAATAAGGCTATCAGCTGATTTCTCAACAGAAACACTACAAGCCAGAAGGGAATGGCAAGAAATATTCCAAGTAATGAAAAGCAAAGACCTGCAACTGAGAGGACTCTATGCAGCAAGGCTCTCAATTAAAATGAAAGGTGAAAATAAGGATTCTCCCAGACCAAAGAAGGCTAAAAGAATGCATCTCCACCAAACCAGCACAGCAAGAGATACTAAAGGGACTGCTATAAGAAGAGGAAGAATAAGAGTGAGAAAGACAGGAGCACAGGTACAAAGTGGGTAAAATGAATAAGTGCCTGTCAATAATAACTTTAAATGTAAATGGATTAAACGCTCCGATTAAAAGACATAGGGCAGCTGAATGGGTAAGAAAACATGACCTGCACGTGTGCTGCCTACAAGAGACCACCTCAGAACAAAAGACCTACACAGACTGAAAGTGAAGGGTTAAAAAAATATTCCAAGCAAATGGACAGGAAAAAGAAGCTGGGATAGCAATACCTGTATCAGACAAAACAGACTTCAAAAGGCCATAAAAACAGACCCAGAAGGACACTTCATTATACTCAAGGGAAGAATCCATCAAGAAGACGTAAACATTATAAACATATATGCACCAAACAAAGGAGCGCCCAAATATATAAGGTATATCTTGGAGGACTTCAAGAAAGATAATAGACCAGCAACACACATATACGAGGGGATTTTTAAAACCCCACCGTCAACAATGGATAGGTCTTCCAAACAAAATATCAACAAGGATATTGTGGCACTGAACAATACCCTAGATCAAGTGGACTTAACTGATATATACAGAACCTTTCATCCCCCCAAAGCAAAATACACATTTTTTTCAAAAGCATAAGGAACATTTTCAAAGATAGACCCCCATGATAGGACACAAAACAAACCTCAACAAATTCAAGAAAACAAATTATATCAAGTATTTGTAGAGGCATCACAATACCTGATACCAAACTACATTACAAGGCCACTGTAATCAAAACAGTCTGGTACTGACATAAGAACACACACACAGACCAACGGAACAAAGAGCCCCAAAATAATCCCATATCTCTATGGTCAATTAGTATTCAACAAAGTGGGCAGAAGCATAAAATGGGGTAAAAATAGCCCCTTCAACAAATGGTGTAGGGAGACCTGAACAGCTACATGCGAATAAATGGAACTCAACCACCTACTTACACCATACACAAAAATAAATTCAAGAAGGATTAAAGATTTAAATGTAAGTCATGACATTATAACAGCCCTACAGGAGAATATACTCAGGAAAATCTCAGATATTCCACAAAACAATATTTTCACTGATATGTTCCCTAGAGTAAGGGGTATAAACAAATGGTGCTTTATCAAATTAAAAAGTTTCTGCATGGCTAAAGAAAACATCAGCAACATGAAAAGGGAACCAACCACACGGGAAAATACATTTGCCAATGATACTTTGCACAAGGGTTTGATCTCCAAAATATATAAAGAACTCACACAACTCTACTCTAGGAAGGCAAACAACCCAATCAAAAAAATGGGCAAAGGACCTGAACAAACACTTCTCCAAGAAAGACATACAGAGGGGCCAGCGACCTATGAAAGGATGCTCAGCATCACTAGCCATTAGACAGATGCAAATTAAAACCACAATGAGTACCACTTCATACCAGTCAGAACGGGCATCATAAACAAATCAACAAACAACAAGGGCTGGCAAGGCTGTGGAGAAAAGGGAACCCTAGTGCCCTGTTGGTGGGAATGCAGACTGGTGCAGCCACTGAGGGGAACAGCACAGAATTTCCTCAGAAAACTAAAAATGGAACTGCCTTTTGATCCGGCAATTCCATTGCTGGAATTATACCATGAAAACCCTGAAACACCAATTCAAAACAACCTATGCACCTCAATGTTCACATCAGCACTATCTACAATACCCAAGTGCTGGAAGCAGGCTAAGTGCCCATCAGTAAATGAGTGGATCAAAAAACTGCGTACATTTACACAATGGAATTCTATGCAGCAGAAAGAAAAAAAGGAGCCCCTACACTTTGAGACAGCATGGATGGAACTGGAGAGCATTATACTAACTGAAATAAGCCAGGTGGTAAAAGACAAATACTGCATTATCTCACCTATATGTAACAAACCAACAAGTAACATATAACCAGAGACACTGAAATAAAGAATAATCTGACAGTAACCTGAGGGGAGGGAAGAGGCAGGTAACAGGGAAATGAAGAAGGGTCATCAAGAAACATGTATAAAAGACCCATGGACAGAGCCGAATGGGTTAGGACTGAGGGTGGGAGGTGGGGGTGTGTGCAACAGGGAAGAGCGGTGGAGGGGAAATGGCGACAACTGTACTTGAACAACAGCAAAATAGAGAAATAAAAGTTTATGTTGTTATATTGAGAAAAAAAGAACAAGCTGCCAATGGAACTGAAAACCAACAAAGTGTTCTAATAACAGATCAGAATTTGTTAGAAATCCCTGAAATTAAAATGTAAGCAATTGATTTCATAACTGTACAGAAATCTCAGACTAAAAGCAGCATAAGACAACCTTGCTGGCATGGGAAGGAGGAATCCACAAAAAAGAGACAAACAACAAAGCTCAGAGTGAAAATTACAAAGGGCAGTAAGGGGCTTGAGGGTCATAGCCAGGACAATTTGTCATAAAATGCTTTCTCAAAAGAGGGGCTAGGCTGACCTCCCCACAGCCCCTTTTACACTAAGCAGCAGGCAGGAGCTACGCATGAACCCCAGGAAAGCGCTCTGAGTCATGGGAACTGTCTGCCTTGATAAGATGTCCAGTGTTGGGACCAAAAAACCTTTAATTTAATCAGGTTACTCTGAACCTCCACAAAAGACAAGGATGGGAGAATAAAAGGAAAACATCAGCTTTGTCTCGGGTGAAAATAAAGTTGTTCACTGCTCTCTCTTTGGCACAGAAGGTGTGTGTGTGTGTGTGTGAATGCACTAATGCAGGTATGCTGTTTAACTTCCATTTACACACCATTCTCATACTTTATTTATGTATACAGTACCCCAAGCTTTCCCTCTTATTCAAGAAATGGTGATTGGAAAAATACCTATGTAATGGCAGGAAATAATATAGCAATGACATATCCTAAGTCATTGAATAATCAACCCAGTTCATTAATAAGTATAAATTAATCACCAAATATCATCAGTCATTGGAGAAAAGCAACATAAAAAGCCATCCATGGAGAAAATTAAAATCCTGAAAAAGACATGTAGTGATAAACAGTCTGGGAGAAAGAGATAACTGAAGGAAGAGAAGGCAGCTTATAATGATTTAATAATTTCATGTGGATTTGAGAAGCTATTGTATCCATAAATCAGAAGCTAACTATAATAATAAACAGGAGTCAGTAAAAAAGCAAGAGTTCTTGTGAATCAACAGAATTTAACTGCTGGATTTAAAAAAGTAATGGCAGTTAAATTATAACTACTCAGAGCAAATATTTGAAATAGGGATCTACAAAATGATGTACACAAAATCATTACTAGCATACAAAACAAACAAAAAAGATAGGTAAAATGTAAAAGAAAACTTAAGAGATATGTGAGTTTAATTAAAGTAATGAAAGAAAAGATAGACAAAATGAGAAAAATAAAATAATTAGAGAAATGATGGGAAGAGAATGTTCAGAACTAAAAGGAACACTTACAGAAATAAAAAACTGAGTGCTAATCATGATTTAAAAAATGATTTTATAGCCTTATGATAGTTCAAGTCTCCAAAAATAATAATAATCCTAAAAAATCTAAGGAAATATGAAAATGAGAATAGTATATAAGATAGAGGAATAAGATTTAGAGAGGCATCAGACTTCTCAATATGGACACTATATGTAAAAGCAAATAGATGAATATTTATATAAATCTTAAAGAAACTGGTTTAGGGCCTAGCATTTTGATACTTACCAAGTTAGGATTTAAGTTTTTAGATATGAAAATTTAGTATCTAGAGATATTTCTTGTCAGATTTGCTCAAAGGATAAAAGGCTGAATCTGCTAAGCAGATGTAATATTTTGTAGTATGTGTGATTATGCAGGTTAATATTTTTACTGTCCTCTGTAGTCACTGTTTAATGCTAGCCTCATGAACCCCCCCCCATTAGAAAGAACAGTGCAACTGACCCTCGAACAGCAGGAGTCCAAGCAGCTCAAGTTCACTTACACGTTCATGAGTCAGGTGTACTTGCTTTCTCATTCTGTAAACTTGTGAGCAGTTCAAGGTTATGGCTAAGGTAAAACAAATGTTCTCTTCCATGTCAGTGAGAAGTTTCTTCACATGTTTGGCACCACACCTGACCCTGATTAACCTTTAGAAGGAGATAAGACCTTCAAGAAGTTGAAATAAAAGGTAATAAATAAAAGCAAGGAAAGAGAAAAGAAATACAATAAATACAGACTCTTCATTAGAGTCCATGGCAAGGGGTGGAAGTGTCAGGGGTATGGCATAAGACCTAATGTAAGGCCGGCTGCTCTGTGCTGCCTGGACAGCTGGTCAAATCGGGAAGGCTGTGAGTGGTCTGACCACAGGTTCCCCTCCCACTCTGCCCCTGTATACAAGGTGCCCCAGCCAGACCAAGCTCCTATCCAGGGGATCAGACATAGTTCCTCATTGTCCCTGAGTGGTGGGTTTCAGTTCCTCACCAGCAGGTGAACTTGTTCAAACAAGCCAATCACATCCTCCTATGGGAGCCAGGGGGACCCAACCCTCTTGTTACTACAAAGCCTGCCTCCTGCAGCCCGGCTTGTTCACTCAGCCCTCGAGAGCACCCCATCTGTGGCTCTGTGTGGTGTGTGAATATGCGACTAATAAGTTGCTGTCAAGTGCCAGATGTCACGTGTCCAGCCATCCCTATAGCCCTAGGGTAGAAATCCCTCCCTCACCTGTGAGGTGAATAGGAGGCAATCAAAATGTAGGTAGAGTCAGGTGGGGTAAAGGCTCATGGAAACCCATTACTGGGAAACAGGCCAGTGTCTACTCTAACTTGTTCCTCCTCTGGCTGAGGGAAGCGGCAGTGGCTGCTGTGAAGGAAAAAGGAGCGGGAAGAGAGGAATGAATACCTCGGGTCAAGTCCCTGGTTGAGGTGAGGTATATAAGATTCCCTGCACTGAGGAGGTCACAAGAAACCTGTTTCTAACTCAACAGAAAACGTAAAAACCTCTCACTAGAAAGAGTTGGCTCTCTTATGAGAAATACAGTAAAACTAGAAAAAAACAGAGACTAAATCTGCAAAACAGGATGGTTCACCGCCCTAACTGACCAGACTCTCCCTCGGCCCTCGGCTTACCCTCAGTAAACAACGGGCAACCAGAATACCAACTGTCCACATCCAAACCCTACAAAAGAATTGTGGAAGGGACCAAAAGTAACCCATGATAGAGTGCCCCATTGCAAAATATACATAAGATGAAAATAGATTATATAGAAACTAAAAAACGAAACATCATCATCTTCATTGGATCAAAGGTGGTATAGGGGTTATTCTTAGACTAGCAAAGAGTCCCTCCTCTTCTGTTAGGAAGGAAAAAAAGCTGAGCTAAGGAGAAGAAAACATATTGAAGCGTAAAAGAGGGAAGTCTCCCACTGCAAGTGTTCTCTGCAGCTGTGAGTCCATGTGGAGAAAGATCCCAGCAAAGCAACGACCTTTCTCCCTTTCCTACTTGGGGTGCACCACTTCAAAAAAGGACCCTGGCCTCAAGTGGTCCAGGTCACAGTGGGATGAACTCATCTCACAAAAACAGAGCTGTCTATTGAGACAAAATGAGCTCTACTGAAACATCTCACCTCCTGTGGCACAATGGAAAATGTCTACCCCGTGTGCTAGATGCTGTACTTTCCCCACTCACTGCTGTACATGTAAGATGCTATTGTGCCGCTGCCCCCAAATATTTACATTTAAAAAATAACTGAAATGTCAAAATATTTCCAATAGTGAGAATTACACGAATACTGAAAGTTATCTGGAAGGTAGTGCAAATCTTCCATTATTCACTCAACAAACAGAACGGAAGTTTAGCTAATGACCTCCCCCACATTCTGACATGGCTGTGGCTGTAGCCAGAGCTGTGGTTGTTTTTGATGCTGTAGATACAGGTAGACCATGGACTTGTTTGTGTTTTGAGTCTCCTTTTTGTTGTTACACACAGGAATTTTTTTTTTCAAGTATTCCTAACTGCCTTGAACAAATCACTTTTTTCCTAATCTCCTTACTCTTAATTCCCCTTGCTCTATCTTACCAGTAGGCCATTTCTGGGGGGAACTGCTGAGAGCCCTTCTTCATCCAGGGTTGCATCCAAACGAGGAGTTGGGATAGAAGAAAAATCATCTGGCTATTGAAAAAAAATGAAAGTGCATTTTTATTCAGGCGTATTCTCCCAAAGGTCATTGTGCATTCAGTTGTGTGGTATGTATAATATGTGCACATTCACCCATACTTGTGGAGCTCCACATACAAATGACTTGCCTGTGTTCACTGATCACTGCATGTAGTCATTTATCAGCCAATACTTGCCAGGATGACGACAGACACTGGTCTCTGTGGAGACCAGACACTGTCCACTGCCTACCCCTAACTTAGGCACCTATCTTCCTTAATAGCATACCAATATATTTTTAGAAGTTTTTGTGTCCATCCTGAAAATTTTTGATTTTCCAGGCTTTCTTGCAGCTTAAAGATGTTCATTTAACAGTTCTGGATGACAGGTGGTAAGTGAAATTCTACCATATCAGATTTCCAGGAAAGGAAGGCCAGAGGGACAGAAGCAGTCGGTACAAGTTCCAGGAACTGCCAGGAACATGGACATGGTGCCTTAGTGGCCAAGTCAACTTGTAAGCAATAGGATGAAGGCCTCACATGAAAGATGAAATAGAAATGCAAAAGGAAATTGGGTCAATGCTAAGGAAAAGGAACACTTCCCTTTAGCTTCTTAAAGAGAGAAAACAAACACCTGTATTTGTAGAACTCATGATTTCTTGGGTTCTCTGTTAAATGTAGTCAAATGTCTATAAGTGATATAATCCATCATATTTTTTAAAACAGGGTGCATGACCCCACTTATACAGACAATTATAAGTCAGTACCACTTTTAACAGTTATCAATAATGAAATTGGAAATAAATTAGACTGACTATTTTGCTCAGTTAAATGTGTTACTGAATAAAATATCTGGTCCACATATTCTGATTGCTACAAAAATGTACCTGGGCACTGGGGTCTGTTCATGACGAGTGAGACCACAGGCCTTGTGTTGTGCATCTGAGGCAGGTTTGGTATTTGTGACTGAGTGCATAACGGCTCTGCCGAAACAAGGGCTGAATATTTTACTCCTTTATGGTAAGAACTCCATTGAAAATAAAATTTATTGGATATTCAATGAAATCATAAAATTTTATTTGGGTCCATAGAAATAGTCATTTTGGGGTCCATTCCTTGTCTATATTTTCTAAGTTTCCGGTAAAGATTATGCATTACTCTTATAAGAAGGAAAAAAATTGGGGGAAGGAACAGTACTCCTTCCTTTGGGAAGGAGAATTGGATCAAGATAACAAAATACACATACCACTTTCTCTTCCCCCGAAAATCACTCAAAGTGTCAAGAGAGATACCTTTTTTATAGAGTAACTCTAGAAACCATTAACATTTCCACTAGAAGAACAGAAATTGTTGAATGTTCCTGGAAGATACAAAGTAAGCAAGAATGGTTTGATAAGAATAGAGAAAAACGTCAGTCTGAAAAAAAGGTACAAGAGGAAAATGTGCAGCAGATAAATGCTGGTCCAGAAAAAACCTCCTATTAAGAACAACAACAACAAAAAAGAGCACATAGTCACCACCCACCCCACCCCCCCAATTTGGAAAACAAAGAACAAAGTAACTGAAGAATGTTTTTCTGAACAGAGAGGCCAGGAGACCTTTTTTCTCTCTCACACGGATCAACAGGTAACAGCTAAATGTGATTCTAGGTTAAAACCCAAGAGGAGTCCTCTTGGTGACAGAGTGGCCACCTGCCTTGGGGATGGTGGCAGCTGTCCTAGCACGTGTGTTTGTCTTGAACAAAAAGAGAGTTGAATTGCACTTCCCTGAGTCCTTCTAAGAGGATGTGGGCAGGAGTATAAACAGGGAAGTTAGGCTTGCCTGATAGGAAAATTAGTTAGGATTCTGTAGGACCCTTGTTACTTTGACACTGATGTCATATTTTTGCCTCTTTAAGTGAAATGTGACAGTTGACATGGACACACTTCACCATTCACAGATACCCAGACTCCTATTCACCAGGGAGCTCTGGAGAGAAAACAGGTTTACATAACTGCATAGGAAATACACCGCCATTACTTTTACTAAACAATCAATCGATATAGTCCTTGGTAAATAAATACTGATCAACAGCCAGGGATCAAAATCAGTTGAATAGCAGTGAAAGAAAAAAACAATGATCCCCCAAATAAACACTTAACCCTGAAGTAAAAAGATAATTTAAATAAGAGATTTCTGGAATTTAGGTCTTAATTTAGTAACATCAGAGTGCTGAGAGGTTACTGCAGCCAAGAAACAAGAATGGATGGCTAAAAAATTGAAAAACCAGGGGCAAGGAGAGCCTGTGGGAAATTAACAATATAACTTAAATTTTTTTAAATAAAGGCATATTCTTCTGGCCAAGCTGGAGATAGATACACTTTGCCTTCTCACACAACCAAAACAACAACAAATCTAAAAATAAAAATAAAAAACAACCAGAACTGACAAAAAATATGAACTATACAGAAGTCTGATGACCAAGGAACATTCATCCAGACCAGTAAAAGTGGAGACAGGCAGCCAGGAGGGGAGGACTCGTGGCAAGATGGGGGCTGGAAGACCAGGGCAGTCCAGGTGGCAGCTGACAGAGGAGGCAGTGCCACATTTGTGTGCAGATAAACCAGGAAGAAAAACTGGGGAGTGAGACAGACCACGCAACCCAGAGTTCTAGTTCGGGGAAATAAAGCTTCAAAACCTCTAACTGAAAAAACCTGTGGGGGTTGAGGTGGCAGTGGGAGAAACTCCCAGCCACACAGGAGAGTTTGGTCCTAGAACCCCACAGGGTCCTAGAACGTACACAAACCCACCCACCTGGGAATCAGCATCAGAAGGGCCCCATTTGCTTGTGGGTAGAGGAGGAAGTGACAGAAAGTCGGCAGAGAGCTGAGCGGGCCAAGCTGTTCCCTCAGACCACTCCCTGACATAGAGCATTACAACACAGCAATGTGGGTTGCCCCGCCCTAGTGAATACCTAAGGCTCTACCACTTACTACATAATAGGTGTGCCAAGGCAAAAAAAAAATGGCCCAAATGAAAGAACAGATCAAAGCTTCAGAAAAAATATGACTATGCAATAGAGAGACAGCCAACCTATCAGATACACAATTCAAAACACTGGTAATCAGGATGCTCACAGAACCGGTTGAATTTGGTCACAAATTAGATGAAAAAATGAAGGTTATGAAAAGTGAAATAAAGAGAACCAACAGTGAAGGGAAGGAAACTGGGACTTAAATCAACAGTTTGGACCAGAAGGAAGAAATTAACATTCAACCAGAATAGAATGAAAAAACAAGAATTCAAAAACACAAGGAGAGACTTAGATACCTCTAGGACAACTTTAAACATTCCAACATCTTCATAGGGATGCCAGAAGGAGAAGAGGAAGAACAAGAAATTGAACACTTATTTGAAAACATAATGAAGGAGAACTTCCCTATCTGACAAAAGAAATAGATGTCCAGGAAGTCCAGGAAGCTCAGACAGCCCCTAAGAAGCTGGACCCAAGAAGGAACACACCAAGGCACATCATAATTACATTATCCAAGATTAAAGATAAGGAGAGAATCTTAAAAGCAGCAAGAGGAAAAGAGACAGTTACCTACAAAGGAGTTCCTGTAAGACTATCAGCTGATTTCTCAAAAGAAACCTTACAGGCAAGAAGGGCCTAGAAAGAAGTATTTGAAGGCATGAAAGGCAAGGACCTACATCCAAGATTGCTCCCTCCAGCAAAGCTATCACTTAGAATGGAAGGTTGGATCAAGTGCTTCCCAGATAAGGTCAAGTGAAAGGAGTTCATCATCACCAAGCCCTTATTCTATGAAATGTTAAAGGAATTTATCTAAGAAAAAGAAGAAGATCAAAACTACGAAAAGTAAAATGACAAGAAATTCACAACTGTCAACAACCAAACTTTAAAAAAAAAAACCAAAAACCTAAACCAAAAACAAACTAAGCAAACAACTACAACAGGAACAGAATCACAGAAATTGAGATCACATGAAGGGTATTCAGTGGGTAAGGGAAGGGGGGAATGAAGAAAAAGGTACAGAGAATAAGTAGCATAAATGGTAAGCAGAAAATAGACAGGGGCAGGTTAAGAATGGTATGGGAAATATAGAAGTCAAAGAACTTACATGTATGACACATGGACATGAACAGGGAAAGGGGGAATGTGGGTGGGAGGGGGTGTGCAGGGAGGCGTTGAATAAAGAGGGGGAAATGGGACAACTGTAATAGTATAATCAATAAAATATATTTAAAAATAAAGGCATATTACTAATATAAAAATGACATCAAAGAAATATTCAAGAATGAAGACCAAACATACACACAAAACAAATCTTGGAATACATAAAGGAACATTTAGGAGAAAGAGAGGTTCAATCCAAACATTAAAACAAAAATCTAACAGGAATTCTACAAGGAGATAACAGAGAAAATGAATGAAATCAATATTGTTTTAAATGCTAGAAAAAACACGTGGAACCTGAAGAATGAACTTGGAAGAGCTCACTTAGTAGTGAGCAGGATGAATTTTTCAAACAGGTGAAACAGGTAAAAATTTCAAGGTTCCAATGATAAAAAATAAAATTTGAAAAGCTTCCACATCTGCATGTGAGGAAGTGGGAATGATACAGACACTGTTGCAGTGGTGCCTGAGAGGAGCTGATGGACAAGCACCTTCCAAATTCTGAAGGAAAATGGTTTTGAGCATGGGCTTCTATGTGCAAAAAATTAAGAGAAAAACTAGTGTAATCTACACATTTATCTTTCAAGTCATCGGGTTTATATCTCCACCAGGTAAGTTTGCTGGGTCAAACTCATATGTCCAAGATTGATGCAAAATTACCTTACAAAAATTATGATGTGAAGTGGAAAAATTTAAGGAATTATTCTAATAATGTAGATTAATGATGCCAAAGAAAGAAAGAAAGAGCAGTAGGAAATAATAAGAGGGAAATAGAGAGACAAAGAGGAGGAGGAGGAGGAGAAGGAAAAGCACATTTATAAAGAAAGGGACCAGGACAGATACTTGGAGAAAAAGGAAAGAGGGAGGAATTGGTGTTTATGCTGTCAAATGTAAATAGGAAACTGAAAATTTTAGGTGCATTCCTAAAAGACCTTCATATCTTTTTACTTGGAGAAACAGATGCTGATTTTTTGTGGTTAAAAAAATCTGTGAGGATGATTATTAGGCTTTATATATTGTAAGTGTGCAAAATTTTGAAAATTTCTGCTTTTTTCACTTGAACAAAACCAAACTTTTTAGGCAGTGTATGCAATGCCAGGCTTTCACTGACTGTCAGACATCCCACTTGCCTGGATAGCACAAGACCTCTCTGCCTTGAGTACCTGGTCTTTCTTTTACCTGCAACCGCTCTCCCTGCCTCATCCCCATTCTCCATTCCTTCTAGAACCAGGGCTTCAGCAGCAAGACTGGAAGAGGAGATGAGGAAGACAGCAGGAGCAAGAGCCACCCCTGCCCTCCCCAGGCTGCCTCTGCCTGCACAGAGGCACTGTCTTAGGCCCTCTCTCTGTCGTTGCGGGAGTCAAACACCCAACAGTTCATTGCACCTGTTCATTATGGAAAAGTCAGAGACTTTTCATTTCTTTTTATACTTAAAGCCCCAGTGGGTAAGTGCCCACTTGAAGTTTCCCTTCAGGATCTAAGTAAAAGAAGGGGGAGGAGCACAAAAAGATCCCTTTCCCTCCCTATTTTACTAGACAGCCAGTTTTAGGAACTCTAAAGAGGCTACTTTTGCATTTTCTTAAGTAACTGGAGAATTTGGGAGAAACCAATAGATCCTTTCCTATTTTGTAGTTTGCTAGCAAAGAGCTAAACAAACTTTGTCTGAAGTGGGAAAGAAACCATATAGCCCAAGTTCTCAGGACTCTCTCAAGATGATCTGGAAGATAGCTGAAAAACGACCCAGGGAGTTTACACCAGCAGGGTAAGACTTTTCCTTGGTAGACACCTCAGCCAGGAACCTGTAGCTGGAGCCCTTGCCTGAAGTTGTGGGTATCCCTCTTATCTGATTACAGCTGTAGGGAATCTCACCATCCAGACAGACACAGGTTTCAAGTAGTTTGAAAGTTCAAACAGCACAGGGCTCTAACTGCACTTACCTCAAGGTATGCCATTATATACAGCAGAAAATTCTAGAAGTGTGCTATTCAATTCATTAGCTACAGGCCAGATGTAACTATTTAGCTTTAAATCAATTACAATTAGATAAAACTAAAAATTCAATTCCTTATTCACACCAGCCATATTTCAAATGCTAGTGTCACGTGTGACTGTGGCTACCACATTGGGCAGCACAGAAACGCATCATTTCTATCACTGTAGCAAGTTCTAAAGGATAGTGTTATTCTAAGACAATATTAGCACAAATGCAAAGGTTAACTAAGGGTATGTGAGCTGCTCTGGCCACTACTCAACATGATTAATATATCTAGAAGAGATGCCTTACAGACAACCTAAAGCAACTCAAGTGGGAAACTGTCTTCAACTATGCTTGCTACCGAGATCCTTGAAGTTTTAAATTATGTCTTACTGATATTACAATTAAACAGGTGGATAACCTAAATCAGAGTGATTAACTAATTTTCCCCAGGCAAATTTTTGGAATGGCAGCAGAATACCAAGTCTCCCCTACCGATACACTAATTACCCGCCAAGTTCCAAGAATCCTATCTGCAACTTAATTTAGGACCTTTCACAGAAAATGTGTCCAGTAATTATTTGTTGCATCAATGACTCAGCCATGCAATGCACATTGTAATGATGCAATGAATGCATGAATATGTGAGTTGTAGACAGAACAGTAAAGCCAACATATAGCAGAACATGACAAACAGCCTCAGAAATAAAAACAAGGCTGTGGAACTGCTCAGGGTAAGCTGAAATCTCAACCAGCCCTTCCTTATAAACCATATGATGCTTCCCTTATGCTTTTTATGAGTCATTCTTTCTCCTACTTAATTAATGCTCATATCTCCACATGTTTTTTGCCTTTTTAAGTTATTTTGACCACAAAGGCTACCCTATGCACTCACCGACCTCCACCCCCATTTAAAACAAACCACCCAAACTTTCTTGTCATACGGGGGCTGCTGTCCCCGAACTCCTGCAACTGTTTCCATTTAGCACTTAGATTTAAGTAAAAGCTCTGTGTATCCCATCCACAAAGACTTGCTCCAGGCCAAAAAGTTATTCTGAAGTCAAGGAAAAAGGGAATGCATTTAGTACTGAGGAAGATTGCGGAATGCGAGATAGGGAATGAAAGCTGAAGTTTCAAATTTGTAACAATGGGGGCCATGCTGTCTGCTTTAGTTTTCTTTAAAATCTAGCAAGTGAATGGCCTTTTCTGATACTTTTCCTTGTTCTCCTCCTCCTCGTTCCCTCATTCCCCAACCAACCAAGCCAAACCAAGCCAAACCTTTGAGCTACGTTCATTACTCACAGGAGAGGCGCTGGTGCCAAAGATGTCTCTGACATCCCTGACGGACTGCTTGTTCTTTTTCCTCATGGTTTGGGTATACGTATTATATCTCTTTTTCACTGCAGCTGCTTGGGTTCGAGTCAATGTGGAGAGCAAGGCTTTGCCATCCTCCTCTTCATCACCTGAGATCAGGGTTGATAAACCCACATCTTCCAACCACTCTGCTTCAAGTTCCCCCTCTGTAAAACGACATGACCAATAGGAGGTTAGAATACTCTGTCTGACTGGATGACGTACGTATCTCTAGGTCTTGCATATCAGTGAATAAGAAATATCAGTAAGCAATATATTAAGTCTGTCCTTTTTCAAAGTTATGGAAAAGGCCTATACAATGAATAAAAGTCTGTACTTTACTTTTCAAATAAGTCAAATTTTAAAGTGTTTTCTAGTACAGTAAGGTTATTTGGCAGATTGGGTAAGGCATTTTTCCTTGTCAGACAGTTAAATATAAGCCATATCTGGACTATCAGTTTAAAAGGGGATAAAATATGAATATTTAAACCATAATAGAAAAAGAGGGGTTTAATAGCACACAAAACAGTGTTTTAATCCCTCAGAGGCAGACTAAAGTCTTAGAAAGACTAAGGAAAGTTTCAAGATACTTCTTAGGCTCAGTGTCCTCTTGGCAACATAAAAGTAATAATAACAAAATTATTAGGTGGCTATGAGGATTGTTTTAAAAACATAGTTATAAAAATATATTCAATGAGTATTTGTTCTCTTACTGTTCTCTGTACTCTAAACAGTAGGTAACTTTTCTATTTTTCAGAAAGCAATTTAAAAATGTAAAATCTGTCATAATAAGAATCAACTGTTGTGGTAAATTAGAAGTACAGCAATAATAAATAACTCAAAATAACAACATCTTGTAACAGAAAATCCACTGCACATATGGTTTGGGGAACTATGCTAAACAAGCACTCCTGAGTGGGGTTTATCTAAAAAGCAGATCAGACTGATTTGTAAACAGTCTCTTCAAAATATCAGTCTAGGAGTCTTGGGCTATGCTTACATTATTGCATCATTGGTATGTGAACAAAGCCTTCTGATGTGCTTCACAGGTCCAGTTTCTTAGCTAAGCAAATCTTTTATTTACATTCTTGTTTTTATTGTTCACTGGCTTTATAAACATTCCCTTTAACAGAAAATGCAACAGCGAACCTAAGTCATGCCGTTCTATGCTAACCCACCACATTAGTAAGTTTGTTGGGGAGCCATATTAAAAAGGGAATAAAATCTTCCAGGAAAGGTAGAGTAGCTTGTGTATAACAGTTATGAACTCTGAACTAAGTACCTTCAAATAGTTATATAAAAATAACTATTTGTGTTCTCTGCTGTTCTCTTCAAATAGTTATTTTTATATAACAATTTGAAGGTAATGGAGAGGAACCAAGTGCAGGCAGGAACTGAAAAACAATTAAATTTTGATAAAAGAAAATACACTGGGTAAGAGTCACATTTATGCAACTTTAAAACTGAGGTCGTTTTTCCAATTCCTACAGTGCTGGGTGGCTAGAACTCAAACAGAAAACCAGAGTTTTACTTATTTGAGAAGTTAGAGCATAGAGTATGGGATTATTAGAACAGCTGGAAAGTGGAAACATCCCTGTTAAGAAAGTCCCCTAGGAAAGAACTTCAAAATCTGTGCATTAAATTCTGACCAAATCCTTGACTAAACCTTAAACTAAAAATGTATATGGGAGACACCAAGCATCCTATTGAAAAACAGCAGCCACCAGGCTAAATGAATGACCAAGATTATAGTTGCTGCACTGGGCAGGGAAGACAGACTTAGGAGTGTGAGTCTCATCAAGTTAACTGCTGCAACTAAAATGTATGCCCTTTACAGAAAGATAAGAGGATCCAGGGTCTCTAAAACATATTAATAGTGTCAAAATATTATTACACTATCAAAAATGTTACAGTATCTAGGATATAATAAAAAGAAAAACTGGATTAATTTATCCAAGAAAAGGTAGTTGATAAAAAGTGACTCAGATAACTGATGTTGGGCAAGGCCTGAAGCAGCCTTTATATCTATACAAAAGAAAAAATGCCCATGATAAGTGCACAGATTATTACAGTAAAAGTGAAAGTATAAAAATATCTAAAAGAACTAAAATTTAAATTATAGAACTAGAAATTAAAATATATTAAATACAAAATTTGCTGAAAGGGCTTAACAGCATACTAGAGACTGTAAAGGGGCCAATCAACTTCAATATTCAATGGAAATTATCCAAGGTGAAAGAAAGAAAAATATTTTTAAACATTTAAAACATTCCCCAGTGATCTTAGGGAAATGCTAAGTTGTGTAACACATGTATAGTTGAAGTTTCAGAGAAGAGAGACAGTAGTGCAGGAAAAAAATTTAAGAAATAATGTCCAAAAGTTTCCAAAATTTGTGGAAAACCCAACTAGTTCAGCAAGTAGGTAAATATGAAAGGAAGTGCACTTAGGCATTTTAAAGTCAAACTGTTGAAAACCAAAGAGGACTTCTGCCAAGATGGAGGCGTAGGTGGAAACACTGTGCCTTCTCCCACAACCAAGTTTGAATATAACAAAGGTTTGGAGAACAAAGACACAGCCAAAGAACAGAAAAATTGAATTATACGGAAGTCTGACAACAATGAACCATTCAACTGGGACCTGTAAGAGGGGCAGAGGCAGCAGCGGAGCAGGGTCGGGCAGGAAAGATCCCCCCAACCCAGGCACGCAGGCAGCCACGGTAGCAGCATGGACCCAGTGAGGGTGCGGGACAGGCTGACCGAGGTGGTCACACATTCGTGCACAGATAAACCAGCAGAGGAGTGAGCAGTGAAATGGACCAGACCATGCAGGCCCCAGCGGGCGAACCCAGTGAGTACACAAGGCGATGGGCTGACCTCGGTCGCACATTCTCACGCAGTGGGACGAACACTCAGCCTGGGCTTCGGGAGGCAGCAGGCCTGACCGCCATTGCTTTCCTTTGACCCCGCCCCCACAAAAAACGTCACAACCCAGCGACTGAGTTGCCCCGCCCTGGCAAACACCTAGGGCTCCTCTCCTCATACATAACAGGCACAAACAGACCAAAGCATTATGGCTCAAGAAGAGCTCAAAGCCCCAGAGCCTATAACTCTAAGTGAAAAAGAAATAGCGAACCTCTCAGATGCACAGTTCAAAATACTGGTGATCAGGATGCTCACAGAACTGGTTGATTATAGTCACAAATTAGAGGAACATATGAAGGCTAAACTAATTGAAATGAAGGGAAATGCACAGGAAACCAATAGTGATGGAAAGGAAACCGGGACTCAAATCAATGGAGTGGACCAGAAGGAAGAACAAAACTTCCAACCAGAAAAGAATGAAGAAACAAAAATTCAAAAAAAATGAGGAGAGGCTTAGGAACCTCCAGGACATCTTTGAACATTCCAACATCTGAATTATAGGGGTACCAGAAGGGGAAAAGAAACAGCCATCAGTGGAAAACTTATTTGAACAAATAATAAAGGAGAACTTCCCCAGTCTGCCAAAGGAAATAGACTTCCAGGAAATCCAGGAAGCTCAGAGAGTCCCAAAAAAGTTGGACCCAAGAAGGAATACGCCAAGGCACATTATAATTACATTACCCAAGATTAAAACGAAGGAGAGAATCCTAGAAACAGCAAGAAATAGGGGACAGTCACCTACAAAGGAGTGTCCATCAGACTGTCAGCGGATTTCTCCAAAGAAACCTTACAGGCAAGAAGGGGCTGGAAAGAACTATTCCAAGTCATGAAATCCAAAGACCTACATCTAAGATTGCTCTATCCAGCAAAGCTTTCATTTAGAATGGAAGGACAGATAAAGTGCTTCTCAGATAAGATCAAATTCAAGGAGTTCATCATCACCAAACCCTTATTATATGAAATGTTAAAGGGATTTATCTAAGAAAAAGAAGATGAAAAATATGAACAGTGAAAGGACAGCAAACTCACAATTATTAACAACCACACCTAAAACAAAAGCAAACCAAGAGGACAGCTGGATCAGGAGCAGAACCATAGAAATGAAGATCACATGGAGGGTTAGCAACAGGGAAGAGGGAGGAGGAGAAGGGGGGAGAAGGTACAGAAAATAGCATAGACAGTAGGTAGAAAATAGATGGGGGGGCAAGAATAGTAGGGGAGATACAGAATCTAATGAACTTGAGACATGTGGTCATAAACTAAAGGGGGGAATGATGGGGGAGGGTGTGTGCAGGGTGGAGGGGAATGAAGGGGGGGGAATAGAACAACTGTAATGGTATACTGAATAAAATATATTTAAAAAAAAGAAAACCAAAGATAGAAAGAAAATTTGAATGCAGTTAAAGAAAGACAACCATTATATACAGGGGAACAATAATATGAATACATTAACTCTGTGTCAGAAATAATGGATGTCAAAAGACAGTAAGATAACATCTTTGAAATACTGAAAGAAAGAAAAACTGTCAAACAATAATCTGATATCCAGCAAGAATACCCTTCAAGAATGAGGGTGGAGAAAAGTCATTTTCCAGTGAATAAAAATGAAGAGAATTTATCACCAGCAAACTTGCTCTGTAAAAATTAGCTAAAAATAGCTCTTTTTAGGCTAAAGAGAAAAGACATGAAATGGATACTGAATATATTTAAAAAGTAGTAGAAATGTTAAATATGTAGATATTAATTTCTTTAAAAAACAGCACTGTCTCTTCTCCCTAAATTTAGTCTTAAAGCCTACAGCCACCTGTTGGAGTAGAGCAAGGGAGGAGTGTATGCAGAGGAATAATCTAGGGATGTGGGAGCCTGTATGCAGAGGAGTAATCTAGGGATGTCGGAGCCTGTATGCAGAGAAATAATCTAGGGATGTGGGAGCCTGTATGCAGAGGAATAATCTAGGGATGTGGGAGCCTGTATGCAGAGGAGTAATCTAGGGATGTCGGAGCCTGTATGCAGAGAAATAATCTAGGGATGTCGGAGCCTGCATGCAGAGGAGTAATCTAGGGATGTCGGAGCCTGTGACAAGAAGGGCAACCTTGACAGGTAGAGAACAACTGGTGCTGTCAGGGGGATTGATCAAATAAGTACAAGTAAGTGCATATATTTAAGATGATGAAGGCCAGTTTTCTTACTGTCTAAGAAGGAAGTCAGATCTGTTACGGGAGAACAGTACAATGAACTGAGTGGTATTATACTGAAATTGAAGGTATAGGTGTGAACTCAAATATTTCAATGTCTTTAATTATAGAAATATAGATATAAATGTGTATGTGTGTATTACATATATACATTATGTAAATATATAGGTACATACACATATGTGTATAGGTATATGTGTGTATGTATGCATAATATATGTGTGTGTATAATGTGCCTAATGCAAACATTCTTATGTGTATATTTACTAATTAAACTACCTTTAGTCTTTCCTGGTTGTTATGTGTTTACATGTCGACAGATAGCACCTGGAGGAAAAGACATATGCTTTTAATTGTAGGTGAGTAATCTTGCTCTTTTTGAAAACTAAAGACAATTACACTAACTATTTTCATTTATTTTGGTCCTTAACCTTCTTCTATGTAATTTTACTGAAAACTAGTACATATTTTATGGCATTTATTATGGGCAATATAAAAGAATACATTCTCTAAATACACTATTATCAGTAAATGCTTCAAAATTTTTTTTAAATTTTTATTCATTTATTTTTAAAGAGGGGAAAGAAGGGAGAAAGAGAGGGAAATAAACATTAATGTGTGGTTGCCTCTCAAGTGCCCCCTATTGGGTACCTGGCTCACAACCCAGGCATGTGCCCTAACTGGGAATCGAAGGGCAATCCTTTGGTTCGCAGGCCAGTGCTTAATCCACTGAGCCACACCAGCCAGGGCATTTCAAAGATTTGTTTAAAATTATAGTGGCATTTTTTTCCATGTCACTCTCTCTTTCTCTTGCTCTCACTCTCTGTCTTTTGATAATTAATAGTCAAGTACATAGATGTAGAGGCCATCAATGTTAGAATACTCAATCTAATTTTACTGAGTTACTTTATGAAAATATAGCAGCTAGAAGGCTACATGAACGACCAAGATATAGATGCTGTGTAGAGCAGGGAAATCAGACTTGGGAGTATGGGTCTAGCCAAGTTATCTGCTAAAACTAAAATTAACCCCATTAGAGGGGAATAATGAGTCTTTAAAATGGAATCAAATTAATAGGCACAGCATCCCTAAGTAGCAACATGTAAGAGGTCAATTTGCATTTTGTTGATAGCCTGCCTTTAGGTCATGTCTCCTTAAACAGAATCTACCTTGAACCAGTCCAGTAGATATAAACCAACGGGAACAGGGGGCTGATATGCTGAATTCTACTAAATTTATTTGTTAAACTGTTAATGAGATGAGTTCTACCAGCTGACAGAACAAGAGAGAGCACACTGGGATAATAAGTCAGCACACACGAAAAGGAATCTAGCGCCTTACCATCCACAGGCTTGAGCTCGGCTGGGGTCTGCTCGTCCTGGCCCCCCATGCTGTTCTCTTTAATGCTTTCTATTTCCCGCCAGAAATCCTCCATGGAGGCGCTGTCTACGGAGGCTTGTGAGTTGGAGCGGCTGAATGCAGGCGAATGTAGGGATTCATTGGAGAGCATCCTGTTAATTCTTCGACAGCGAGGAATGGATTTTCTGAGGAAAGAATAAAGTCTGTGAATGCAAATCAGTGTCTTCTATGTCACAAATCACATAATTCAATGTAGGTTTAAAGTCCGTGGGGAAATGGAGTTAGTGTGGTAGAAGGGATTTGAGGGAATTGACCTCCGTTCAGTAGTGGCCCGCCCTTTTTTTTCACTCTATATAATTCATAATGCCTCTGTGGCCATTTAAGACTTAAAACAAAAGTACTTTTATACTTCTCACATACTTATAAAGTAGGAAGTTACTTGTATTTGTCAAAACATATACAACCCGTCTCTGTAAAGTATCTAAGATGATGACAGAGAAGGGTGTAAAGTTGGCTGCTCACATCTATTAGGACCGCCCCCAACCAAGAAAAAGAAAAGGAAACAACAATGTTGAGGAGAATGTGGAGAAGCGAATCCTGGTTCACTGTTGGGAGGAATGAAAAATGGTTCAGCTGTTGTAAGCGGGATCTCCAAGAGATTTTTATATGTTCATGTTCATAAAGCATTACTCACAAAAGCTACAAGGTAGAAACAACCCAAGTATCTGTTAATGAATGAATGAATAGGTAAACAAAATATGGGACATAATAAATACTATTCAGATTCAAAAAGGAAAGAAATCCTGATATTTGCTACAATATGGATGAAACTTAAAGATTTATGCTACGCGAAATAAACCAGGCACAATAAAAAACTACTATATGATTCTACCTGTATGAGGTGCCTAAAGTAGTCAAATTCACAGAGATGGAGGGTAGAATGACAGATTCCAGGAGCTTGAGAGAAGAGGGAATGAGTAGTTTAATGAGTCCTGAGGTTTATTGCCTCAAGATGAAGTGAGTTCTGGAGCTGGATGGTGAAGATGGTTGTACAACAATGTGAATGTACTTAATACTTAATACAGGCTTAATGCTTAATGCACACTTAAAAATGGCTGAGGGCCCTGAATGGTATAGTTCATTGTGTTGGGCATTGTCCCACAAAATGAAAGGTTGTCAGTTCAATTCCTGGTCAGGGCACGTGCCAGGGTTGCAGGCCAGGTCCCTGGATGGGGTTGGGGGACACGAGAGAGGTAACCAATGCCTGTTCTTTTCCTTCTCTTTCTCTCTCTCTTCTCCTCTCACTAAAAATAAATAAAATCTTTTTAAAAAAGAAGAGCATTTCAGGAAAATATGAAATACCTTTTTATGTTTATAAGAAGTGCTGTGTGATAAAAGTAATTTTAGGCTGCTTTGTTTTATAACTAGGTAATAAAAGTTTTTCACTAAATTCTTTACAGCTTGACAAGACATATTCTGGTAGGTGAAATATAGATTAAATCAACACAGGTAACAAGACAGTTACTGCTTTCTTTATTATTTTTAGGCCTTAGGCCTTTTCCCTTTTGCAACAAGACTAATACTGAAAACTACTAACAAATTCCTAGAGTTCTAGTCTATACATACCTACCTCTTACAAAACTGTAATCAATCACCACTGCTCATACAGCTGACTGCCCTCTGTGTACCATATTCAGAAAAAGGTTACAGATGCTCTAAACTTTCTCTAGTTCTGGATTTTTTAGGTTTATTTCTTTAAAGTCATTAATATGCTTGATTTGAATAAATATACAGTT
Organism: Sturnira hondurensis; assembly: GCF_014824575.4. Classification (NCBI taxonomy): domain Eukaryota; kingdom Metazoa; phylum Chordata; class Mammalia; order Chiroptera; family Phyllostomidae; genus Sturnira; species Sturnira hondurensis. Next base: position 3,072,664 of record NW_028079344.1, on the reverse strand, counting down.
TTAACCACATACATAGAAGTAGTTTTTTTTCAATTATTATACAGCATATTAATAAGTGTAAAATTTAAGTAACATACTGTTGCATAAAGCAGAAATTCTCTGCCCATCTGTGCCACCTCAACATTCTCCCCCCCAACTCAAAAACATGTCATAGACATCTTTTCCAGCCAATACAAATAATAGCATCTTAATGGCTGCATGGAGTAGCATAATTTGTCTTGGAAATCAAGCAAGATGAAGCGCAGATGTAGTTAGGGCTAATAATGATGATTTTAGTTACAGGACACAGTGTCTCGCTCAGGCAGAGGGTCAACTGATGAACTTCAGGGAACAGTTCATGTACAACTGCTGAGGGCAGGGGCTCAGACAGGAAACCCAGATCAGGAGCGTCGGACTAACATGCTGGTTTCATCTGAGACAACCCACCCGAAGAATGCTGCAACTGCAATGATCAACTATTCATTTTTGGCCAAAGTGGACAGACAGAATTTCCGGGACAGACACATTTGGAAGAGTTCTTACAGTTTTAGTTAGAGATCCAAATATTTCCCCCTTCATCACAGGGTGGAGCTGGAAGACCATGACCTTCCATTCTTAAAGCATCACATAATGGCGATCCTCAGGCTCATCCAACACTTTGATGAGCCTTAATCTGTAGCTGCATACCTCACCATATTAGGGTAAATAGAGCTTAAGCTTCATCAGCTGTTTGTATTTTTTTTTATTTCAAAACAAGACCAGGAAAACATTACATGAAAAACAGAATGCAACTGTATTACATAGCAACTTGGGTAGGGAAAACATTAGGTTTAACATTAGATTTAAGTTCATGGTAATTACTATAAATTCAAAGTGACATTTTAAAAAACTATTTTTGTATTTTCCTTGATCATTTTTAAGGAATAACTTGTATTATGCTTTAATGATTATTAGAGATCTATAATTTATTATTGTCTACTTTGATTTAGTATGTTACAATTTCACAACAATGTAAATACCTTACAAGGATATAATTCTCTTTGCTCTTTATATTATAGTAATGTTACTTCTTCACATGTCTACATTCCACAATAGTTATCATTGCTGTTTCTTTGAAAACGTTTACAATCTTTTTAGAAAGTGAACAGTTTTTATCCTTTCTTGTGCTCTTTATTCCTTCCTGCACAGAAGTGTATCCATGACAGATAATGCCCCTCCAGCTTTGAGAACTTCCTACAGCACTTCTCTTCCTTGCCATTTCGTATACTGTGGATCTGCGGGCAACAAACTCGGTCAGGTTTCCTTCTGAATACATCTTTAACTCATTATCAGGGTTTATTTTTGTTGTTGTTGTTGTTGTTCGCTGGACAAACCAATTTAGGCTGACAAACTTTTTGGTTGCTTTTTAAAATCCTTTTAAAGATGTCATTGCACTGGCTTCTGGACTGTTAATAGTGACGAGAAGTTAACTACAGTTCATATTGATGTTCTTCTAAATGTAATGCATTTTTTTCTAGCTGCTTTTAAAACATTTTTTCTTTTGCTTTCAGCAGTTTCAGTCTGATGTGCCTAGATCGTGGATTTCTTTGTATTTATTCTGCTTGAGGTTTACTGAGCGTCTAGAATCTGTCATCAATTTTGGTTTATTCTTAACAATTTTCTCTTAAATGCTCCAATCAAAAGACATAGAATAGCTGAATGGATAAGAAACCATGACCCACACATATGCTGCCTACAGGAGACCCACCTCAGGACAAGACCATCACAGACTAAAAGTGAAAGGCTGGAAACAAATTTTCCAAGCAAATGGACGAGAAAAAAAAGCTGGGGTAGCAATTCTAATATTAGACAAAATAGACTTCGAAAAAAGGGCCATAAAAAGAGACCCAGAAGGTCACTTCATAATACTCAAGGGAAGAATCCACCAAGAAGACACTAACATCGTAAATATATATGCACCCAACATAGGAGCACCCAAATATATAAGAAAAATCCTAGAGGACTTCAAGAAAGATATTGACAGCAACACAATTATAGTAGGGGAGTTTAACACCCCACTGTCAAAAATGGACAGATCTTCCAAACAAAATATCAACAAAGATAGAGCTGCACTAAACAGCACCCTAGATGAAATGGACTTGATTGATATATATAGAGCCCTTCATCCTAAAGAAGCTAAATACACATTCTTTTCAAATGCACATGGAACATTTTCAAAGATAGACCACATGATAGGACACAAAACGAGCCTCAACAAATTCAAGAAAATTGAAATCATACCAAGCATTTTCTCTGACCACAAGGGACTGAAATTAGAAACCAACCCCACAGGAAAAAACCCAAAACACCCAAAAGCATGGAGATTGAATGGTATGCTATTAAACAATGAACGGGTCAAGATTGAAATCAGGGAAGAAATCAAAAAGTTTCTGGAAACAAATGAAAATGAACTTACAACAACCCAAAACTTATGGGACACGGCCAAGGCAGTCCTGAGAGGAAAGTTGATAGCAATATGGGCTTACCTAAAGAAGATAGAAACATTTCAAACAAACAACCTAACCCGACGCCTGCAAGAACTCGAAGAACAACAACAAAGACAGCCCAGAGCAAGTACAAGGAAGGAAATAACCAAGATCAGAGCAGAATTAAATGACATAGAGACCAAAAGCACAATTATAAGGATCAATGAATCCAAGAGTTGGTTTTTTGAAAAGATAAACAAAATAGACAAGCCTTTAAGTAGGCTCATTAAGAAAAGAAGAGAGAGGACACAAATAAACACAATCAGAAATGAAAGAGGAGAGATTACAACTGATACCACAGAAATAGAAGGGATTGTAAGGAATTACTATGAAGAACTGTATGCCAAGAAATTTGAAAACCTAGGTGAAATGGACAAATTTCTAGAAAAATATAATCTTCCAAAACTCAATGAAGAAGAAGCAGAAAGCCTGAACAGACCAATAACAGCAAATGAAATTGAAGCAGTAATCAAAAAACTCCCATCACACAAAAGCCCTGGACCAGATGGTTTCACAGGAGAATTCTACAAAGCATTTAAGGAACAGCTAACCCCTATTCTTCACAGACTATTCCAAAAAATCCAAAATGATGGGAAACTCCCAAACTCTTTATGAAGCGAGCACCATCCTAATTCCAAAACCAGATAGAGACACAACAAAGAAAGAAAACTTCAGGCCAATATCGCTGATGAACATAGATGCTAAAATCCTCAACAAAATATTGGCAAATCGCATCCAACAATATATCAAAAAGATCATACACCACGACCAAGTGGGATTCTCTTGAACTACTTCTTGCATCCCATTCTCTCCCCTCATCTTCTGGAACTGCAGAAACATGACCGTGGAGCCATTGACATTGTCTCAAACATCCCTCACAACCACCTTTGCCTGCCCCCCTTGTTTTCTATGCTTCCGTTTGGATATTTTCTATTTCCCTGTCTTCCATGTCATTTTTCCTTTCTTCCATGTGTCCAGTCTGGTGTTAAGTCTATCCAATGAATGCTTCAATTCTGATTTTGTGTTTTTATATCAAGAAGGTCCAATCAGCTTTTTAAGAAATTCTATTTCTATGTTGACATTATTCATGTTTATAGGTTTTTCTCGAATTTCTTCAATATATTTATTTTCATTTGAAAGTTATTGTCTTTTAATGTCAACATCTGTGTCACCAGTGTGTCTGCTAATAGTGAAATAAAGTCAATTAACTGTTCATGGGTCACATTTTTCTTTTCATTTACAAATCTCCTAACTTTTTGTTGTATGGCAGACATTGATTTTAAAAGAACTCGAGACTACTCGAGTAAATAATAATTCCCTCCAGGAGGCAAGCCTTTTCCTCTGATAGTTCAAGTGAGGCACACATCAGTTCAGTCCAACACGGAATTGAGCTGGATCTGGGCTGAGTTGCAGTTTTATAAGTGTTAGGTCACCTTCAGTTTCAAATGTTTCAAGAGACAGATCTGTCCCATCTGTATTATAGGTCCCTCCCTCTAGGAGGACTGTGGGACAAATACCATGGCACTACAAAAATCTCTCTCTGCTTTACAGCTCAGTCCCCAGCCTCCTGTGCTGCTGTGCTCTAAGCAAAAATATCAAGAGGGAAACTCAGGTGGGGAGAACTAGCTCTGTATTTGGCACTTCTACAAATTCCAATGTGCTTAGACTGTGAAGGCTGCCATTAACAGCTCCACCAGGGCCTCCTCACCCCCACGGAGTCCCTCTACCCATGCAGGGGTGATCTTCGGCCCAGCAGTGCATGCACTCGGGGAGAGCTTCATTCCCATGGAGGGAAATGATCTCTTCGTAGGTGTTCTGCTCACAATGGAAGTACTCTTCCCTCACTGGAATTTAGCTCCTTTATACTTCTCTGGTCCACAGTTCCCCACTAAAGTTTTTTTTTTAAACATGCATGATTTTAACATTTATTCTTTTTTCTCTAGTTATTACAGAAGGAAAGATGACCTGCCACAACCTATTTATGACCTAGATAGACGTGGAACTCCCAGAGAACACTGTAAACATTTGGTTTATACTCCCACAAAACATTGTAATAATTGGTATTTTTAACATTTATTTGCTTACACACTACTTGCTCTGTCTAACCACAAGTTCAGTTGTTTTGCATATTTTCCAAAGAATATTTGTAAAATATTTGTAATACTTCTTGCTAAGAAATACTTCTTACTCTGAGGGCCTTTACTATCTCTTACTTTATAGAGAATTTCACATATAATAAGTTTATATCACACACATAAATCATTTGATATTTACACTAACACCATGAAGTAGCCAAAGCAAGAATTATTTAGACATCTCATTATACTAAAACAATGAAAGCAACAGTTGCCCAGACTAAAGTGGGGACACACAACTTCCCATTGTAACTACCACAACATGAAAAGTCTTTTCTAGGATTTCGTGGCCTGGCATGCTCTGTACTGGAACTTCTTCTCCAATCTTACCTTATTTCACTCTCTCCAGCATCAGAAATAGGCATGCTAACCTTTTCAGTTTCTGAAAAGCTAAGGTCTTTCTTCTGTTAGGAAATTTTCTCTTGCTGTTTTTTATTCTGCCTGAAACATCCTCCTGAAATTTCCATGGCAAGATGCTTTCCAGCACTCAGCTCCTGGTCTAAATGTCACTTCCTCAGGGACACTTTCCTGGCCATGATGGCACCGCATTCCTCTAGTCATGCGCCATCTTGGCTTTCTGCCTTTCCTTTTTCTCAGTCTTCAACAATATACAATTAATTCATTCGCTTATATCAATTTCTTGGAACTATTTTCCCCATCAGAATACAGAGGAGCCATGCCTGACTTATTTACATAGTATTTGGCAAATAATAGGAACTCAGATATATTTGCTGAATGAATGACTACTGTGGACCATGAGAAAGAAGATGCATATGAAGAAGGTCTCCAGTAGGCTAATGGAGCTCAATTTTTAAAAACAGAGCCTAGCAGTCATTTCCACAGAGGCAGCCTCTCATGCAAATTGCACTTTGCACTTTGGGGAGAAGCCTGCACTGAACTACCTCCCTCTGCACTGAGCGTTCCTGCCATCTGAGCCAGCCCTTAAAAAGGAGTTCCTGGAACTTTATTCCTCAGTCCAGGAAGACTGAGGCTTACTCTGTCCAATTAGAGCTGAGCAACTACATCCACATCAACTTATTCAACAACCAGTCAGAGCAGCTCCATTTTGACCAATCAGGACAGTGCCTTTTAGTCCAATCGAACTGTAAGGATTTGAAGTCCTCATTTCCATGAAGACAGACCAATAAGGTATAGGGGCACTGATTTCTGTCAATATAAGTCAGCTCCCCTCTGGCTCAGAGAATACATTTTCCATTTCCACCAAAGACGTCAGACTTCATTTCCCTGGCTGGGCTGAAACACCAAAGACACCCTGTTTCAGCAGAGCAGGCAGATACAGGGCAGAGTAGACCAGTGAAGAGCACAGCAGAGCTGTCTAGCCAAAGAGGGGTCTGGCCTCAGGGCCAGCTTGCCCCAGAGCTGCCTTGCCCCTGAGCCTGGTAACAGCAGTAATGTTTTCACAGCTCTGCTGTATCACAACTGAGCTGTTCCATAGCCTTGTTGTTTTCACAGCCATACGCAGTTCAGTTGAGCTGTTTGAACTGAATAAAGTCTCCCTCTTCACCACAACCCATAATGGGCATTCCCAATGGTGCTGAATCGATGCCAATGACCTTCAGTTGATACCAGTGACAGAGGAGCCAGGATATGAATTCAAACCTTTTCCATGTTGATGCAATGCCTTCCCCACAGTAGGTTTTCTTAATTTTAAAAGTCCACTGACAAATTTCTATATCTGCTTAGAGCTATCAATACTTTTATATTGGAGAAGAAATATAGGGATTTAAAGGAAAATCTCTGAAGCCAGCTAGCCCAGGCTTAAATATAGATCTAAGGCTTTAAACATGCTACTGAAACTCTGTGCCTCCATTTCCTTACTTATAAAATATTTACCAAACCTAAGGGGTTCCCTGCTTGGGGCATTCTATTCCAGAATGAGACCTTGTTGTTGCAAGGTAGTTTTATTTACCTGAAGCCAGTAAAGAAGATATATTCAAAGCTCTGCTTTCTCACAGGGAGGCGGAACATTGCTTACGTACACTATTCAGTCATTTACACACTGACCTCTTTGCGGTTGACTACACTTTATTTGGTTGAGTACCCATTGAGCTCATCCTCTTTACATCTGCATCTACAAAATACTCTGCTACATTTTAACATTTAGCAAGAATAGCATTTAGTAATAACATTTAGAACTGATCAAACCTTGAGACCTAGTCTTATCTAACAGAAGTAGTAATCTCATCTATTTCATGGAATTGTTAGAAGGATTGAGTTAATATATGGAAAAATACATGGCACATAGTAAGCCCATGTTTTAAGTGATAACTATAATTTGACTAGTTTGCTAGTATGTTTATAGCTAGATTTAGGATCAGACTACAGCAGGCTCTAGAGTAGCACCAGGGGACTAAAACATCACTAGAACTGTAATGAGATAAATAAAACTAGATCAGTCAGAATTCCTCTCAACCCAACGCCATTCTCAAGGCTTGTCTCCCCAACTCCCTTAGGCTGAATGTAGACAAAGGACACAAATTTAGCCAAAGGCACACAAGGAATGTTCCTCTTCATGGTTTCAGTAAAGTCACCCCCTCCCGCCGCCCATATGGGTACTATTCCCTTCTCTTCTTGCTTCTCCCTTATTAAAATGTGGCCAAAATGACTGGTGCTTCGACAGCCATCTTCCAACCATGAGAGAAAAGCCAAGAAAATTACAGTCATCAGCTTGGAGTCTCAGAAATAATGTGAGATGCTACCTATCTCTGGACTTTGGGAAATCTGAGAATAACAAACACTCACTTTTGAAAACTAATTTTTGTTGTTGCTGTTGTTACTTGCAACCAAGGTCATTCTTCACTGATATAATTGGAAAAAATACTTTAATAGGTCATTTGGGGTAGTGTGAGATAAGACACCCTCTTCAACCCACTGAGAGGAATATTCCATTAAGCATAAGCAGTCAATAACCTGCTTCCTAAAGAGAGTGAGTTCTAATGTACTGATTTTCAGTTTTATGGACTGCCAAATCACGAGCCTCATCCCATGTCTCGGTCTGATCTCAATCCCTATACTGTGGAGTTAAACTTCATGACTGAAGACATCCCTGCCACATACAGGAATTATATTCACATTGCTCTCCAGTCCAACGTAGTTCAAGAGTTTTACGAAGAATTTGCATAAAATCAAAGATTTCCTCTTCCCTTTCCGAAAGAAGAGAAGGACTTCATTCTTTATTGTCAGTGTCTTTTGAGTGATGTTGATGCCAGCACAGTGGGGCCATCTGAAGGAATGGTCTGGGGGACTGACCACAGTGGGACTTTACAGCAGGGCTCTTGCAAGACAAACTACTTGCTCTCTGGGAAAGGCTCCGGGCACAGTCCCAGTAATGCAGCTGTTTGCCCTCTTTGCTTCCTTGAGAGGCCATTCAGATAAAGTAAAAGGACAAATCCCTTGTTTTTATGTTCTGGCTTCTCAGTAATCTTGGATTCTAACATGCATATAAACAAGCTCAAGTTGGATGTCTTGCAAAAAAACACTTGAAAGGCACTGGTGATAAAAGGAAGCTATAGTTTCAGAGTAACAGAAGCCAGAACAGAGACGAGGTTCCCACTTTCTCTCTCAGGCTCCATGACTCTGCCTTTCAATATCATTCTGGCGTCTTCTCACTTTCATCCTGCCATCCCAGTTTTCTGTTCTTTTCCTGGCCTGCCTCTCCCTCTTAAGAAACAAGGAGAAGGCTGATGAAGCTATTCCATCACAAGGTAAACAGGTGTGCCTGAACTCCCTCTGTTGGCAGAAAAGGATACAGAAAAAGTGTTTGTAGATTAGGGGGAGGCTTACAACAGCAAACAAATCTCAGGCACCCAACAAGGAATATTCTAAATCATTTTGAAAGCTGGAACTTTGTTAACTAACGGAAGTTCACATCAGCAGTGAAAGTCTTATGCATCTGTGAATCACCTCAGAGTACAAGCCCTGTGCTAGAAATAGGGAAAGTTGTAATGGAGGAAAGAACAACTTCACACCATTACACACCTAACCCCGGTGATTTACACACAAGGAGGCTCAAATGGGGCAACAAGCTCTCGTGTAAAACAGAATGACGGAAGCTTTTCCTGGGGGTGGGGGGAGGGCAGCATGTTTTTCTGTACTTCTAGCTACGAAAGTAAAGCAACTCCACATGCTTGACTCAAAGTAATTTATGCTACGCTCTGTCTACCAATCTACCAAAGAAAAGGTGATTGAATAGAATCAGTGTTTATACAGTGACTACATGATACACACACATATTTAACAAAATCATAGTACAATCTATGTCTTAAAATCTCCCCCCCTTGGCTGAAGGCAGTGGGAAATGGAGGGTGAACACTAATGGGTATGGAGTTTCTTTTTGGAGATGAATAAGTTCTGGAATTAGTGGTGATGGTATCACGACCTTGTAAATATACTAAAAACTACTGAATTGTATATTTTAAAAGGGTGAACTTTTATATCATGTGAATTATATCTCAATAGAAATATCATATCAATGACACTCAAATACGGGACAGGCTAACAGGGTCCAGAGAGGAGAGGGGAGAGAATCATAGGGGAAAAGGGGAGGGACTCACATGAATAAGTATAAAGGACACATGGACAATAATTAAGGTGGGGGGCGGAAATGGGAGGGAGGTTGGGAGCACTGGGGGGAGGAGGCAGGGCAGGGAATATAAAACAGAAAACTACTTGAACAAGAATTAAATTTAAAAAAAAGAAATATAATATCAGAAAAAAATACATTTTTTAAAAGATTTTGAGAATTAAAAGTGCTTTGATACTGACAACCCCAAAGAGTGGTAAAGATGGACAGCAAGAGAAATCCTCAGTCTTTGCTGGTGGGAATGCAAAATGGCACGGCTGCTTTGGAAGGCAGCTCGGCAGTTTCGCACACAGCGAGTACCCTTACTGTACAACTCAACATCACTCTCGCTGGTATTTACCCAAGGGTTTGAAAATATAGGTTCGTGTAGAAAACCTGCACACAATGTTTGAGGCAACTTTACTCATAACTGTTATGACTTGGAAGCCACTAAGATGTTCTTCAGTAGGTAAATGGATAAACTGTGGTATATCCTGACAACGCAATGTTATTCAGAGCTAAAAGGAAATGAGCCAACAATCCATGACAAGACATGAGGAAAACTTCAACACATATTACTAAGTGAAAGAAGCCAATCTCAAAAGGTTACATACTGTATGGTTCCAACTATATGACTTTCCGGGAAAGGAGAAACTACGGGGACAGTAAAAGTTCCATGGCTGCCAGGGGCTGGGAGGAGTGATGGTAGGCACAAGGGCGGGGTGAGCAGGTGGAGGACAGAGGATTTGAGGGCACTCAAACTGTTAGCACAGGTAGCTAGTTAGAACCATTAAGGGAAGGAAGCAAAGGGAATCGGACATGAAGCCTAATAATCTAGAGAGCTGAACCATATATTAAGCATAATTTACTAAGCGGTCGAATTGGACATTACACCCGCTTCACTAGGAAGTTGCAGCATTCATGGGCTCACCAGGAGACCGCCACATCCTCTGTCCTAGGGACCTAATCCCTGAGCAGGCAGGAAGAGTCTTCCAGGGAAACCTCATGCCTGGTACTGGGACTCTCTGGGGAAGAAGAGAGGGAATTCCTCTGCTAGGCACATGCACAGTAGAAACAAAGATGGCAAAAGGGGAGGTAAGCTCATGTGCAACAGAAACTAGATGACACAGCAAAACTCTGATGCATGTGCAATAGGAGTCAAAAGGTGATGCAAATTTGTGAAAAGATCTACGGGCTTAGACAGATGGAAAGCTGCTTCCATGAGTGGTTAATGGCTGCTTTGGGCAAAGATAACAGTCAAAGATGGGAAATGGTCTTAACTATTCAACTAATAACATTTGAAATAAGTGACAGGCTAAAATAAAATGTTTGCTTTGCAGGCAAAGGAAATCACCAAGTGTGAACCTCTTATGTTCTGTCTTTTAAAACTAATATGCAGTTCATGACCTTGATGTTCTCAGTCAAGCCTACAAATGACTCATCATACTATCCTCAAAGATAAAGTTGAAATTATGAGTGGAATACTAGTTTGGTGAGACCTAATCTGTGCTCAGAGGCTCATATTTTTATTTCATTAGGAGATGCCCAGGAAAGAATCTACAAAACAGAAAGTAAGAAAAAAGTAGCTTTCTTTTACTTTTTAATAGAATTCCACTTTAATCCATTTAGAGACATAGGTTACCATAAGAGTCTTGGTGATCTGTATGTTTTGTGCTTCTGAAATTATTCTTCTCCATTTAATGAGGATAAATAATTTTTAAATGTTTTTACACAAAAAAGCTATATATTTTCTCTATATTTTAGTACAAAACTGCAATATGTGTATTTTTATTATGTCATTTACAGATGCCTGCTGTGGCTGGTGTTGCTCTGCATGACCTTCAAAGGGTTTAACCAGATGACTTCTCCATTCAGAGGGCCCGCCTTGGTTTTCCAGCTGTCTGTCTGCCTCTCTGGGGCTGTGATGGTTTGTTGGAACGCAACCATGTAACTAACCTCTGTTTCCTCGGGTGGCCTCTCCTGAAGAATGGAACTCCTCAAACTTATTCTGTTGCCTCTACTGTTATTATCACCGTTATTAATGTTCAGCCATAAAAATGTGAAAACTCTATTCCATTGCTTCCTTGTACTGTTTGTTACTGAAATTTCTTTCTGTTGCTCCTCTTCAGTTCCAAAAATTCAGTAATAGCAGGACAGAATCACAACCAAGATCACGGGTCATCAGGTGGTCTCTCTGCCTGGTGTCTCATATAGTCACCTGCATGTATAGGACCTGAAAGAGCTCTGCGGTCTAGAGTGACAGGCTTTCCCCTAAGTCAGACTGGCCTTCTTCCTCATGGGGTCCTCGCACCATCTCGGCTTTAAAGTATTTGGTATCAAATCCAAAGTAAAACATAAATCCAATTTATTAAATTCTCACAGGAGCGAGTTGCCATTTGAATAAATATTTATCAACATTGCTTGATTTCTTTTCTTTCACAATATAATTTTCCATACTCAGGCTCACTCCATAATGGTTTTAGTTCTACAGGGTGAATTTGAGTAACAAACACCTTCATTTTCATTTGCTAACCTTAAGGTGGCTGCTTCCCAACTTCCATACAGGAAACTTTAAATTGTAAAGCCATAACTAAGGTTTCCAGTGAAACAGGGTCCTAGAATTGAAGAGCAGAGAGGAACTTTAAGAAATGCCTAAATTGCCCTGGCTGGCGTAGCTCAGTTGATTGAGCGCAGGCCTGCTAACCAGAGGGTGACGGTTCGATTCCCAGTCCGGGCATATGCCTGGGCTGCAGGCCAGTTCCCAGCAGGGGACACATGAGAGGCAACCATACACTGATATTTCTCTCCTTCTCTCCCTCCCTTCTCCTCTAAAGATAAATAAATACAATCTTTTTAAAAATTTTAAAAAAGAAATACCCAAATAAATCACTATGTTTTACAGATAAGAAAAGCAAGCGAAGCTCCGAGAGGTCAAGTAACTCATCCAAGATCACACCACTAATTATTAAGAACTAGAACTACAAATTTGGTCTCCTGATGCCTAATCCCATAATCTTTCCCCCCAACCACTAGGCTTCTGATTCATTTATATTTTATATAGTTTAATCATTCACCAAAAAAACAATAACGCTTCAAACTTTTACATTAGAGATTATACTTTTCCCTTACTGTACTTCTGAAAAGGAGATGATAACATATATTATCAAGCATATCATATTCTTATTATAAAACATTCTAGGAATTATGTCCTTACTCAAAGTTTTTATTAAATAACAAAGAGAGATGTGGCAGGTGTAGCTCAGTGGATTTAGCACAGGCTGTGAACCAAAGGGTCACTGGTTCGATTCCCAGTCAGGGCACATGCCTGGGTTGCTGGCCAGGTCCCCAGTGGGGCCCGCATGAGAGGCAAGCATACACTGATGTTTCTCTCTCTCTCTCTTCCCCCCTTCCCCTCTCCCTAAATAAATAAATAAAGTCTTGTAAAAAATAACAAAGATAGCTATATACAAAAGTGTCTCATAAGACAAAGATTTTTTTTAAAGTTCTCTACGAATCTGAAATAACAAAACTGGTGAGTGTAGCAGACCAAACACACTGGCTACTGTAAGTTGTATATAACATATAAACACCTATCACATGTTAAAAAACAACTGACACATATCTTACCTAAAAGGACTGTATTAGCACTATTAAACACAAATCACATTTTAATCTATCCATTCATTAGCATTTTAGAATATATTAGTTTCTTGAAATACTATCAATAATTTATGTCTTCTATTTCAAAACCATTCAAGGAAGTAGAAGCCATGACTTCTTTTAACTCAGCTTTCTCCCGTGGCAGGTAGAGACTGTCCAAATACCATAGCCAATTTAAAATAATAAACTCTCAATTCATATCTTTGTTAATGCTTGCTGTTAATAATAACAACAATAATACAACTGAAGAAATTTTAAATTAATTCTCTACCTCATCTTCTACAATGTACTCCAAACACTGTTCATCATCAGATAAATTCCTCCTGCAAAACGTAAGAGCCAGCAGTCGGAGCACGTCACTCTCTAACATGCCCTAAGGACAAACACTGGAATTAGGGTCCTCCCAGTCCCTCTCACAGGATAATAAAGCAAAGTACAGACCAGTAATGGGAATGCCCATGTTAAATGTGAACTTTCGGAAGACAAGAGGTATAAGTTCCACCAAAAAGAATCAAATAGCAATTTGATACTGGCTAACACTTCACATAATGGGAGACCTTGTTGCCAATATATCTGAAGCTCCACCAGAGTTGGGATAAATGACTTTAGTAGTTTAGTATCTAATCCCTGACCAGCAGACAGGCAACTGTAACTCCGACCAACAGTTTATGGCATGGGAATGGAGAATGACTTATTTTCTATCACCTCAGGTAAAGCTTTTTCTTTCTAAAAAGAGTAACCCAAACAGAAAGTTTTCCCTCCTCAAAGGCTTCCTGTCCACTTATTTGCCATTATTGTTATCTTCTTTCTTTACTGGAATCACACTGGCTGGGATTAATTATGATAATCAGTAAATCCTTGAATAGACTCTGATGAGAGCAAATTTGTGGACCTTTTATCCATTGGGCTCCTGGTGGCTAACTGGGCATAAGGTAAATACACACATACCTACATACATACATACACACACACACATATATGAAATAAACAGAGCCTGGCAGCCTGTTCACAGGGGCCTCTCATGCAAACCAAACTTCAGGGAGAAGCCTGCACTAAGCTGCCTGCCTCCTGCACTGTGTTACTGCAGTCTGAGTCAGCCCTTAATAAAAGAGTTTCCAGTTCTATTTCTACCAATAGAACTAAAGCTTTCCCCATCCAATCAGAACTGTGTAGCAATATCTCCACCAGCATCTTCACCAACCAATCAAAGCAGCTCCATCTGACCAATCAGGATTGTGTCTTTTGGATCAATCAAATTTCAAGGACTTAAGAGTCTTCACTGGGACCAGAGATAGGGACTTCTGTCTGTGTAAGTCAGCTCCCCTCTAGCTCCGGAAGCGAAGTTTCTCTTTTCACTCGACTGAAAATGGTGTTTCCCAGGATGGAGTTGAAACACCAAAGATGAAACAGTGAAGACGAAACAAAGATGTCTTGCTGGAGCAGAGTGGAGCAGACTGGCACAGGGCAGAGTAGGGTGGAGTGAATCAAAGCAGGTGGAGCAGAGCTGAGCAGAGCAGAGCAGAGCAGAGCAGAGCAGAGCAGAGCAGAGCTGAGCAGAGCTGAGCTGAGCAGAGCTGAGCAGAGCAGAGCAGAGCAGAGCAGAGCAGAGCAGAGCAGAGCAGTCTCACCAGAGATGGGCCTAGCCTCAGGGCTGCCTCCCCACCAACCTGTTCCATAGCTATGCTGTATCAATCACAATTGAGTGTTTACACTGAATAGTTTCCTTCTTTACCACATTTCGGACTGGGGATTCTTGTTGGTGCTGAATTGACTCCAATAATCAGACAATACAAATAATGCAAAGGAGTTAGGTCTCACATTTCACTGTATTTTATTTATTTAAAAAGAAGCTGACACTTTAATTTTTGGCTTTTAGAAATTTGATGAAAGGGCAAGAGTGTTTCCATTTTTGCTTTTATTTTCCATGCAAAAGCTTCTTCTTGAAAGCAAAATTTACCCAGATTCTACTAACAGAATATCTGTATCTCAGTAGAGCTGTCAAATAAATTCTACTGGGGCCGCTGCTAACCAATATACACAGTACCTCTGTATGAGTTCAATAAAGGCTCTGGGAAAATACGGTTTGGCTAATAGAGCAAGGTTAAATCTCCACTTAATGACTTGGCATTCCTATTCAATAAATAACCTGTACAACTATATGCCTTTATCCTTAATTCTACTAAGTGAGACACAGTTTTCCAGTTATTTCTATTATAAATTCTTTTAGGAAAATGCCAATCTCTAGCCAAGCTTCTGAAATCACACACTGAACAAAAAATAATTTTCTTAAATGTGTGGTAATATGAATTTATAGCAATTGATTAATGAAAAAGTAATAATTATGGAAAGAGTGTGAATATTAGTTCTGTGAGTATTAGTTTGTGAATATTAGTTACTCAAGTTTTGACAACTTGAGTAACCTTGTGAGGAATATGCGCTTTCACAAAAGAACTATTAGTGTTAAAAGGACTAATAGAAAAAAAAGAAAAAGAAACATTTTCTATTTCTCAAAAGAAGCCATAAAAATACATCGTGATAGGAAAAAATAGATTTGTAGTGTTAAAAACTCTAGGAGGATAATAAGGGAAAGCTTCCTGAGTCTTGCACACACCTCTGCACTTCGGATCACCACAAGCATGAACAGGTAAACTCTGCTGCACTAGGAAGTACATCTGCATATGCGCAATAGACACATCCGAAGGGACGGCTACACAGCAACCCCTTCGAAACTGTCTACTGAATGAACTGAACAGGCTTTGCAAAAGAATGGAAGGTAAGTTCATTTCACTTCTGAGAAGTGAATGCACGATCATCAGCAAATTCAACGTTGGTTCAAAGATTGTTCTTGCCCTTCTCTCTCCTTCAAGTATTTTCTTCTAATATACCAAATTAGTTAGTAATAATACTCCGATGATTTATTCACTAATCCAATGGATGTTTATTATGTTAATATAGTACTAAGTTTTGGAGAAAATTGGCCAAAGGTGACCTTGGTTGCAGCAGCAAGAAGATTCAGGATCCAGGGATATCCTTCGAATAGGCAGAAAATGTGGCTGCTTTTACAGTCCAATAGGACTGGTACTTTCTTTTGTATTTGACCAAGTCGATGAGTTTTCCTTCCTAAAACTCTATTTCACTTTGTTGAAAATTTCTTAGAGAACTTCATAAAATGCACCTCTTTAGGTCCTAGTCACAGAAATTTGAATTCAGAAGCTTTTGAGAGGTCTGAGTACATGTGTTTCGACAAGCACCACCTCTGTGCCTACCCTAATTCCAGTGCCACTTTTTGTAAGTCACACCGGAAAACAAATCTGTCTCCTAGCAAAAGATTACTCTCTCCTGATTCTCATTAAACCTGGCTGGCCAGTGCTTCTTTGTCTACTCTCTGAATCCTCTTTACCCATCAATCTTTATGTATCAGTGTCTCTCTCTAGACTCTACCTGTAGTACATAGTTCTTTATACTCTACATATCTACCTACAAAGATCTCCCCCAAAAGCTCTTCTTGTCAGAATGTAGCTGTAACCTATGTGCTGGTGCCTCCCCAGACCTTAACTTCATTCTTAACTACTCCCTCAGACTCATCTAACAGCCCCCTGGACAGCTCTATCTGGATGAGACTTCAAGACAATGTCATGCAGTTCCTCAATTACACATCCTGCAGATTAAAAACTGGGCGCCGTTGCTCATGCTTTCCCTATGCGTGGAATCTTCCCTCCCGCTCATGACTTAATTTGAGATCCATTTTAGGCGGCCTCTCCTGAGAAAGGAACCTCCTCAAACCTATTCTGCTGCATTCCTCACAACGTGGGCTGCTGGACTTCTGAGCACACTTCTGTTAGTGCACTTGTTGCTATCCCCGGAAAAATGTACAAAAGTAATTTGTGTGTGAATGAAGATATAGGCCATCACACCCAAATACTTCTACTCAGCTCCAACTTTCTCAATAATCAGCCAAAATTTTGGCTTGGTAGCATAAAAGAATAAAACAGATCTATGAAATCTATCTACAACTAAGAATTTTAATCTGAGGGGGATTTTGAGGTAAAAGTGAAGTAGAAAATGTGTGCAAAAAGGATATTAGATTTCTGAAGAAACTTCCTACTACAATATGATGATAATAATGAATAATTTAACAAATATTTACTGACTACCTCCTGGTCTTGGATCTGAGGCTAAAGGTGGCAGACACTCTCCTGGGTACTACAGATACAATTATAAATAAAAAGATCTAGCTCTCATTGAGATTTAATTCTAATAAAGTCAAAAGGAACCAAAAAGCAAAGACTTTATATATTTATGCATGCAGATGTATAATAATGAAAATTTCACAAGTGATCTTCCATTTTCCACCTAAAGAGCACTAAGGTTCAGAATTCCCCTCCTGCTGTAAACAACTAGGAAACTGGACAAATAAAGAAAACAAGTGTTTTAAATTTGACAACAGTCAGTGTGAGACTGTGATACCATGGAGAAAGGAAACAAATGAGGTGAGTCTTTCAATGGACATGGCTATCTACTTGGAGGCAATTTCAAGAATAAAGCACAGAGAATGAGATTGTGAGCAGAACCCATCCTCAGTGAAGTGAAGGAGCAGGCATCAAAGTTCAGGGGGAAGAGTCAGCTAGACTTTGCTGGCCAGAGTACCAGAAAGACAGAATCTATGAGGCAAAATTGCACCAGGAATCAGCATGCTCCTTAATTCTTTGGCTGAACACCTACCTACCAAGGCTGCATAAAGTAAAAATTTACAAAAAAGAGTAAAAAACCAATCCTAGGAATATCACCCAAGAGCTATAATCCAAAATATTTCCAGCTGAGGACAGCATAGTTCAGCGGATTGAGCACAGGTCTGTGAACCAAGGGGTCACCAGTTCGATTCCTGGTCTAGGGCACATGCCTGGGTTGTAGGCAAGGTCCCCAGTAGGTGTCCCATGAGAGGCAAACACACACTGATGCTTCTCTCCCTCTTTTTCTCCTTACCTTCCTCTCTCTAAAAATAAATAAATAAAATCTTTAAGATTTTTTCCCAGTGTTCACAAGGGCCAGGAATGTGTGTTTGTACAGTAGTGTGTATATTAAAAGCCTATCAGGTGGACATCTGCTTTCAGCCATGACAGAGTAACACATAATACCAGTGAAAGAGATGTGGTAGAATACACAGAGCATACACACATAGAAGGCTCACACCTTACTAGTAAGGCTAAATTTATGCTCACTAGTGGCCACTCTAGAATGCACTCACTCCCTAAAAACCCACAAACAGCTGTCTGCCAGAAGAAACCTATATACTATTTTTAAAAATACAATAAAAATAAACTAAACTCTACTGATCCACAACCTAAAATTTACAAATTCAAGAATTCAATGAAAATTACTAGATATGCAAAAGAAAAAAAGTGACTTCTAACCAGAAAAAAAAGTCAGTTAGTAGAATGACACTAAAATAATGGAATTAGCAAAAAATTTATGTTAAAACAGCTATAATAAAAATACTCAAAGTGCACAAGGACTTTACATAAAATATAAACATAAATGAGAAGGAATTAGAAGATAAAAATATAAAGTTTCTATACATAAAAATGCAGTATGTAAAATGAGACATTCATTGGGTAGAATTAATAACAGAATTGGCACTGGAGAAAAAAACAGCAGTAAACTTGAAGACATGTCAGTAAAAACAACACAATCTGAAGCACACAGAGAAAAGAGAGTGAAAAGTAATTAAAAAAAGAACCAGTAAGAGGATGTCGGACTGTCTAAATAACGTGTCAACTTTCAGCCAAGATAAAGAAAGAGGAACCAGGTTTACTTCTTACCTCATATAAAGAAGAAAAAAACAAATGAAATGTGTTCATTCTCCAGATACTGAATGTGAGGAAATTAAAAACAGTAATCCTTGACAGACAGAAAGCAAACAAACTGCGTCCTACAACAGCTCTATCTCAAAGACCTGGAGGGAACTTCCGGGCCTGGCACAGGGCCAGGGAACCCAGCTGAGCCTGAGTTTAGCAGATGGAGCTAGAACTCAAGGGTGCTATGGAGCTCACAGAGAAAGCCAACAGAGGTAGTTCTATAAAGGGGCAGAACTGTAGAGATACTCAGAGGGTCCTCAAGCCTTTAGCTTAGGACTAGTCAGCAAACTCATTACTGGAAATTACTCTAGGCCAGGAGGAAATCACTGGAAGGATTAAAGAAAAGTATACCCAGTAATCACACAGGGTGAGAAATAGTTTGTGTTCCCACTAGCCAGAGTGAAAAACCTCATTATTTTCAGAACCTTGGATAGAATACTCAGAAGTGTTTTGCCTGAGAGTAGGGGAAACTTCACCTCAGGCTAAACGCTACTCCACTCCTACCCAACGAATCTTAAAAACAAGACACTACAGGGTAAACTAAAGTTTTCAAGTCCCTGGGGTGGGGAAGGGGAGACTCAGAAGTATTTATAAGCATATAAAAATATTCAGTACCAACAAAATACAATTCACAGCATTAATTCCGATAAAAAATTACCAGGCAAGAAAAGAAGGAGAGTGTGTCCTATATTAAGGAGACAACTCAATCAATACAAACAGACTTAGAAATGACTTAAAAAGGACATTAAGACAGTTACTACAACTTTATTTTGTAAGTTCTAATAGCTAGAGGAAAAACTGACATCCATATCAAGTAAATGTATGGAAGATTTTAAAAAGACCCAAATAGAATGTCCACATTTGATGAAAGCGACTCTGAAGCCACAGATTCAAGGAGCTCAATGAACTCAAAGAAAAGAAACACATAGAAAACTATACTGTGGCACATCATAATTCAATTGTTTAAAGACCAATAAACAATAGCTTAAAATTATTTAAATACATTATGAACAGAGAAACTTCAAAAAAATGATATCAGACAATTTCATGTCAGAAACAATGCAATCTAAAAACAGCAGAGAGACGTCTTTCAAACATTCATAGAAACAACTATCAACCCAGAATTATACATTCAGTGGAAATGACTTTCAGAAATGAAAGGGAAATAAGGTTCCCTTTGAGATTAAAAAAAGATAAGATTCATCAGCAGCAGAAGTTTTCTATAAAAAATGTTAAAGGAAAGTTTCAAGCAGAAGAAAAATGATGCCAGACGGAAATACAGACCCACACACTGGAGTGGAGAGCATAGGAAATGGTAAACGCAGGAGTAAGTATGCAACTTTTTTATCTTATTACTCAAATCCCCTGAAAGACTGATTGTTTAACATAAAAATAATATAATGTAAAATAAAAAGAATATAATTTCACATCGATAATATTAATATTAATCTATAATACATTAATAATATATTTAATACATGGTAGACTGTGATAAGTTAAAGATTAAAATATGTATCTTGAAGTAATCATTAAAATAACACAACAAAGAAAAAAGTTCATATGAAACTGATAGATACAAACAGCTGTTGATCAAACTCCTTACAAAATAAATAATGAAAATACCACAACAAAGAGCTGTTAAGTAAAAAGTACTCAATTTATCCAAAATAAACTCCCCCCACAAAAGAAGAGGATAAAGGACAAGTACAAAGATACATAAAAATAGATTTACATCCAACTATATCCCATTAGAGTGTAAATAATTCAAACCTTCCAATTAAAAAACAGATTGTCCCATTAGATCAAAAACCAAGACAAAAAAAAAAACAACACTGTTGACAAATCTACATTAAATGTAACAACACAAATAGGTAAATAGGTTAACAATAAAAGCAGAGGGAAAAACACCATTCTAAAAAAGATTAATGAAAGATAAGTGGCTATATTAATATTAGGAAAAGTTTATTACAGAGCAAAAATTATTACCAGAGATTAATCAAGTCATTTTATGGTAGTAAAAAGATCAAAAAGAAATGATCTTAAACCCTTATGCATCTAATAAAAGAGCTTTGAAAAACAAAGCAAAAACCAATAGAACTGCAAAGAAACTAGACAAAAATCAGTTATAGTAAGAAATTTCAAAACCTTTTTCTTCAAAAATTTATATATAGAACAAGCAGATGGTAAATTAGTAAGTATAAGAGATAACTTCCTTGACATTTACAGAATGCTCTAATCACCAGTAACAGAATACATATTATTTTCAAGTATACACATAACACTACCTATAGTTAATATTTGGTCCAGAAATGACTGTCAATAAATTTTAAAGAATTCAAGTCACAAAAACATGTCCTTTGAGCACAACTGAATAAAATGAAAAATTTACAGCTAAATATGGGTGGATATTTTTGAAACTAAATAGCACACTTATTATAAATAACCAATGGGTCAAAAGAGAAAGCAAGATGCAATTATAGGATATAAATGCACCAACACAGCCTGACAAAAGCTATGGGATACAACTAAAGCAGTGGTTGGCAGGAAAATTTATAGCACTACACACCTGTGTTTTAAAAGAAAAAGATAAAGGCTTTCTAAACAATAACTTCAGATTCCTCCTTAAGAAATTAGAAAAAAAGCAAATTAAACCTAAAATAAGCAGAAAATAAAAAGTAAAAATATATCAGCCCTGACTCCTGTCACTCAGTTGGGCATCATCCCAACCTGCAAAACAAAAGGTCATCACTTCCATTCCTGGTCAGGGCACACGCCTGGGCTGCAGGTCTGGCTCCTAGTCTAGACGTGCATGAGAAGCAACAAACCAATGTTTCTCTCCCGCCTCGTTCTCCTTCCCCTCTCTCTAAAAATAAATAAAAATAAAAAATATATTAGAACTAAAACAATAAAGTAGAAGACAGAAAAATAATACAGAAAATCAGTGAAACCAAATGCTTGTTCAATAAAATTAATAAACCTCTATCCACACAGAGTTGGGGGGGAAAAATGAACAACACACATTTGCAATGCCAAGAATGAAAGGTTACATCGTTATACTTTACAGATATTAGAATACAATGTAGTAATATTATAAACTTTATGCCAACAAGGACAACAATTGAGATGTAAAAAACAAATTTCTTATAAGTTAAAATGTACCAAACCTCACTAAGAAGAAATACATAGCCTGAGCAGTCCTATATCTATAAAAAAAAATGAATTTGCAGTTAAACACCTTCCCACAAAGAATACTTCAAATGTAGGTGGCTTCACCAAACATTTAGAAGAAATGATAGCAATTCCACACAAACTTTTCCAGAAAATCAAAGAGATGGAAATATTTACTAAGTCATTATAAGAGGCTAGCATTTTTCAAATATGAGAACGAGCTATATACCATAAGAAAAGAAAATCAGCACCAATGCCCTCAACATATGTAGGTGCAAACATTCTAACAACTTTTAGTCAATCAAATTAAAAAATACAGGGCCCTGGCTGGCGTGGCTCAGTGGATTGAGCGCGGGCCTGCGAACCAGAGGATCGCGGTTCCATTCCCAGTCAGGGCACATGCCTGGGTTGCAGGCAGGTTCCTTGCAGGCTAACTCCCAGCAGGGGACGCACAGAAGGCAACCATACATTGATGTTTCTCTCCCTCTCTCCTTCCCCTCTAAAGATAAATAAATAAATAAAATCTTTAAAAAAAAATTCAAAAATACATAAAAAGGATAATACATCATAACCAGTGACTCTGTCCTAAGACAGCACAGATGATTCAACATTTAAAAATTGTTAATTTAATTCATCATATTTAGTCATCATCATTTAAGTCACATATTAACAGTAAAAAATAGAAAACATACAATTGTCACAATAGATGCAGGAACAGTTATTTGACAAAATCCAGCATCCATTCCTGGGGGCAGGACAGGGAATCCTCTTAGCAAATTAAGATAGAAGAGAATTGCCTGCATAGGGCATCTGAGGAAAAAAAAATACAAAGAAAACAGCTAATAAAACATATTTAATGATTAAAGACTCAATGCTTCCCCCTAAAATCAAGAACAAGACCTGGACAACTATTCAGTCTTGTATTGGAGACTCTAACCAGTGCAATAAGGCAAGAAATGACAGAAAAGGCATCTAGATTGGAAGAAAGATACCTGCGTATCTCTTTACACAGGTATGATCACCTATGTGGAAAATCATATAGAACACAGAAGTTACTAAAATTAAAAAATAAGTTTAGCATGTTCACAAGATAAAGATCAATATGTAAAATAGCAATATGCAAAAGCAGTTATATTTCTATATACTAACAGTGAGCAATTAGAAATCAACGTTTAACAGCCATACAGCCCTGGCCAGTGTGGGTCAGCAGATTGGAGCACTGTCCTGTAAACTGAAAGGTCATGGGTTTGATTCTTGGTCAGAGCACATGCCTAGGTTGCAGGTTTGGTCCCTGTACTTCTCCTCTCTCCAAAATCAGTAAGTATGTCTTTGGGTGAGGATAAAAATTATTTTTAATAAAAAATAGAAGTAATACCATTCACAATACCATTAAAAATGCAAACTATGAGGTCTGTCCAGAAGGTACCCAGTCATGTAATTTGAAAAATAGAGACATTTACTGAAGA
Source organism: Sturnira hondurensis (assembly GCF_014824575.4). NCBI lineage: Eukaryota > Metazoa > Chordata > Mammalia > Chiroptera > Phyllostomidae > Sturnira > Sturnira hondurensis. The sequence goes on along the minus strand of NW_028079344.1, from coordinate 3,049,294 downwards.
AGATACAACAGATAAGAAACACTGTTCATGGGGCAATGATACCTCAGTCCCCTTTAAATTAGGTAGGCACCTTGAGACCTCACACAGTTCTCCCAATTGCCGTCAGCTGCCCCATTGCATTTTCCTGAATCTCACTGATGGTCTGAAATCTCTTCCCTTTCAAAGGTGATTTTAGTTTTGGGAAAAGCCAGAAGTTCAGGGCGCCAAATCTGGGATATAAGGGGGCTGAGTCACCTGGGTGATTTGACATTTCACCAATAAACTCTGCACAAAACATGAGTGGGCATATTGTCATGATTAAGCTGCCAATCACCAGCTGCCCATACGTGTGGCCTTCTGCATCATCCAAATAGTTTCCGTGGAGGAATATTCAAGCTTAACACAAAATTTGATGCAGGTCCATTGTGCAACTCTATTCATTTTGAATCTGACAGGCTCACAGTACACATGCTCACTCAATAGCGTCTACGGTCCCCACCAACCAGTATAGTGAAGCTGTCATTGTTTAGACATGCAAATCCCAGTCCACTCTCCTTGGATGCCAGGTTACATTTATGTTGCACAAACCATTCTCATTATATTAACAGTGGCTGGACTTTTTCCATGCAGACCTTGCATATAGAAGAAAAATCTGACAAAAGATGGGCAAGACCTATGTACTGACAACTAAAAACGTTGCTGAGGGAAATTAAACACAATCTAAATAAATAGAGAAATAGAAATTCTACAGGGATTGGAAGATTGAATACTTCAAATATCGCCAATTTTCTTCATATTAATCTATAAATTTAATGCAATCCTACTCAAAATCCCAGGAAGCTTTCTTTGAAAAAAAACTGACAAGTTTTCAAAAGTTCATATGGAAATACAAAGAACCTAGAATAGCCAAAATAAATGTGGAAAAAAAGAAAATCAGAACACATGTCTAATTTCAATACTTATTATAAAGCTACAGGAGAAAGCAATACAGTATTGCTATCAAGCCGACACACAGATCAATGGAATAAAACAGTCCCAAAATATCCCCACATGTATGTTGTCAGTTGGTCTTCAACAAAGGTGCAAAGGCAATTCAGTTTGGATACGATAATCTTTTCAACAAGCAGTATTAGAACAAATGAAGATCCATATGCAAAAAGAAGAAAACTTCATACCATATACAAAAATTAACTCAAAATGAATCACAGACCTAAATGTAAAACATAAAACCTTTTAAAACTTCTAGAAGAAAGAGAAAATTTTCGTGATCTGGGGTTAGATGAAGATTTCAAAGGTAAGACACAAAAGACACAATCCATCAAATAAAGCATTTACAAAATGGATTCTTTTATTTATTGATATATAGAGAAAGAGAGAAACATCAATTTATTGTTCCACTTATCTTGGCATTCATTAGTTGATTCTCATCTGTGCCCTGACCAGAGATTGAACCTGCAGCCAGTGTATTGGGACAGTGTTCTAACCAACTGAGCTACCTGGTCAGGACTCTAAAATGGATTTAAAATCTGCTCTTCAAAAACACCATTAAAGAATGAAAACATAAGCCACACACTGCAAATCATATATCTAATAAGGTGCTTGTATACAGAATACTTAAAGAACTTTCAAAATTCAATAATAATAAAACAGACTTTTTTAAATGGGCTAAAGATCTGAATACTTCACCCCCCCCACACACACACAAACTGTACACATTGTTGAGAGAAAAAAAGCAACATATAAGCCAAGAATGAAAGTAAGTACCACTTTCTCTAATATTGTCTCTGATGTTCCTACCTGAAAAGTAACATATGCTACTTACACATTGATTTGAAGATATGACTCACCTCAACTATTAAATTTTAAACTACTTGCAATTAGAAATCACAAGAGATTTATCTGACCTCTCCCAGACCACCATAGGTCCTGGCATGATGCCTGTTTCATGAATAAATACTAAATGCATAAAGATGAATGAATTATAGGTGCATATAGATCCTTTCTTAAGTGAATGCTGTACTGAAGAAACATGGCTAAGAAAATTATTTTATAGGTTTAACAGTTTTATAATTTTTGTGTGTCGTAGAAAATTTTAACTTTATTAAACAATAAAAACCTATCTTCTTCCTCCTTCTGAATTTAGAAACAAAATTTAATGATGTTCCTTTAAACTTAAGTTTTTAAAAACAAAGCTGAACTTAAAAAAAAAAAACCTAACAACTTGTTTTTAAAAAACCTGAAGTTAATCACTGTTCTCTAATTTCCTTTTTCTCACAGACCTCCAAATTGTAGAAATCAGTTCCAGGCAGTGCCAGCTCCAAAAAGATAACAAAGGTATGCTGTTTTGGGGAAAAAAAGGAAACAGAAGACTAGAGAGAAGGAGAGAGGGAGAGAGGGAAGGGGAAGAAATACCACACAAACTTTCATGGGAATCCACAGTCCTTAAATTGTGTGCATTGTCCCAGAAACAACTGCGAGGACACTCTGGCCTCAGACAATATTCTGAAGCAAAGGCAGAGATGCGTTAGCTTGCAGAGCACCCAGAATGCAGGGATCACTGAGTTGACAACCATCTTTTCTCAAAGTGGCACAGAATAAACTCCAAAAAGCATCAGAGTGATCTAGGTTTTTTCCATCTCTAAAGTCTTCCTGCAGGTGTGGCACGCTGATGCCAAAGGGGGAGAAAAAGGGCCGTCTTCCATGAAGGAGCACAGATTTTGAACGTGGATACATACGCCAGAGAAAGTTAACCTTACACGACACCTGAAGGGTAACAATCAGAGAGCAAGAGACCGATTAGGCACCCAAAGACTATTCACTTTCAATAAATATTTATTGGGCACAGACATATAAAATTTTTCTCCCTGTGGTAAGCTCTTAAGTCTGCCTACATAAACCTTATTTTATTGCTATGTCAGTTTCCAAAACTCTCTACCAACCAGACACCCTGGCTAATATGTCTCTCATTTCCATTTGTTATGTACACTTTTAAATTAATTTTAAAAGAAATATAAAATCACAGAAGTACATGAGTATATACATGAAAAGGAAAGAAAAACACAAATAGGTAGTTTCATTGACAGCAGACTGTCCATTTTATTCCTCAAGATCTAATGGCAGTTTAAAAAATATTTTTATGTTTTAATAGTCCATTTGTGTTGTATTTTTCCATTACCATTTATCTGCTCCCCAACTCCGAGATACCTTCTTCCACCTCCACCCACCCCCGTACCCACCCCCGGCAATCACCATATTGTTGTCCATGTCCACCAATTCTTTTTCTTTTTGGCTCGATCCATCCACAAGCCCAACCACCCTTCTCAGAACTGTCAACCTGCTCTCTATGAATCTGCCTCTATTTTGCTTGTTAGTTCAGTTTGTTCTTTAGATTCCACATATGAGTAAAATCATGGTATTTGTCTTTTTCTGACAGGCTTATTTCACTTAGCATAATGTCCATGAATATAAATGGCCTCTACTTGGAAAACTATAAGACTGAAGAAAGAAAGTGAAGATAAAACAAAAAAGTGGAAGCACATACCTTGTTCATGGACAGGAAAAATTAACATCATTAAAACATCCACACTATTCAAAGCAATTTATGCATTCAACGCAATTCCTATACCAAGGACATATTTCACAGAACTAGCACAAATACTTCACAAACTTATTTTGTACCAAAAAGATCCCAAACAACTACAGCAATCTTGAAAAAGAAGGACAAAGTTGGAGGAATCATGCTACTTAATGTCAAATGATACTGTAAGGCCATAGTAATCAAAACAGCATGGTACTAGCATTAAAACAGACACATGGATCAATGGAACAGAATAGAAACTCCAAAAACGAATCCCCACATTTATAGTCAATTAATACTTGACAAAAATATACTTGAAAAAACGGGCAAAAACATACAATGGGCTAAAAATAATTTATTAAAAAATGGTGTTGGCAAAATTGGAAAAATACATGAAAAAAAATGAAACTAGACCACCTTCTTCTGCCACACAAAAGAATAAACTCAAAATGGGACTTTTGTTAAATAAGTTAACTTGCTACTCTCATTATTTAAAAGATCTACAGGGTGTCATAATGAGATATTTTTGGAAAACGACAAAAAGTTTAACTTAACCCGATTCAGAGGGGAAAAAGAAAGACAAAGAGTCACTATAAAAAAAATGCAGTGAATTGGCTCCTACTGAATTTCTCAGCCTGCACAAACACCTAACTTTTTCTGAAGAAATGGCCTAACATGCTGGAAAAAAGTGTTATACTCAAATAAGTGGTTACTGATTTAGAATAAGGAAGACCTGAGTATCTTTGAAGTCAAAAGGCATAAAGTATTTTGAAAAGGAGAGACTGATTTGGGGGGGGGGTACTGGGGTACCAAGCAGGGCTGCCAAGGGGCAGGAGAAAAGCTGCAAGCTTAGCATAAGTCCGATTTTTCTCAATCAGTTATAAAGAGAGAGAAGACAAAGATCTGTAATTGAGAAAGGCAAGTCCCATGTGATCTCGATATCCTCTGGAAAAATGTACATATGCATTCATGCATGTAGGCATACTCTGTTACCATCTACTGAGGTGTCTCTCCAGTAAGTGATCACACGTAGAACCGTGCTGACTGTCTATTACTAGAGCCTCTTGCTCTTGGTAGTACCTGGACCTTTCTAAGAGTTATTAAATACTAGGCCCTGGCCATGTAGTTCAGTTTGGTGGAGTGTTGTCCTGATACATCAAGCTTCCAGGTTTGATCCTGGGTCAGGGCACAAACGGGAAGCAACCAAACGAATATATGAATAATTGAAACAACAAATTGATGTCTCTCTATTTCTCAATAAATCTAGACTTCTGGCCAAGACGGAAGTATAGGTAGACACACTGTGCCTCCTCGTACAACCAAAAGAAGAACAACAAATTTAAAAACAAAAACAACCAGAACTGACAGAAAATCAAACTGTGGAGAAGTCAGACAACCAAGGAGTTAAAGAAGAAACATTCATCCAGACCGGTAGGAGGGGCAGAGATGGGCAGCCAGGTGGAGAGGACTCGCAGCAAGGCAGTGGCTGGAGGACTGGGTGGTCTCATATGTGGGTGTGTATAAGGTGGGACTAACAACTGAGATGTGAGACAGACTGTGCAATGCAGGGTTCCAGTGCAGGGAAATAAAGCCTCAAAACCTCAGGCTGTAAAAATCCGTGAGGATTGGGGCAGCAAGAGACCATCCCAATCTCACAGGAGAGCCCACTGGAGGGACCCATGGGTCCTAGAATGCACACAGACCCACCCACCTGGGAATCATCACCATAAGGGCTTAACTTGCTGGTGGGTAGTGGGGGAAGTGACTGAAAGCCGGCCAAGAGCCGAACCAGTGGCACTGTTCCCTCTCAGACCCCTCCCCCACATACAGCACCACAATGCAGTGATGTGGGTTGCCCTGCCCTGCCAAATACCTAATATCTGTCCCCTACTATGTAACAGGCATGCAGGGACAAAAAATATGGCCCAAATGAAAGAACAGATCAAAGTTCCAGAAAAAGTACAACTAAGCAATAAAGAGACAGCCAACCTATCAGATACACAGTTCAAAACACTGATAATCAGGATGCTCACAGAATTGGTTGAGTATGGTCACAAAATAGAGGAAAAAGTGAAGGCTGTGAAAAGTGAAATAAAGGAAAATGTACAGGGAACCAACAATGAAGAAAAGGAAACTGGGACTCAAATTCAACGGTTTGAACCAGAAGGAAGAAACATTCAACCAGAAAAACATCAAGAAACAAGAATTCAAAAACTGAGGAGAGGCTTAGGAATATCCAGGACAACCTTAAATGTTCTAACATTTGAATAATATGGGTGCCAGAAGGAGAAGAGGAAGAGCAAGAAACTGAAAACTTATTTCAAAACATAATGAAGGAGAACTTCCCCAATCTGGCAAAGGAAATAGACTTTCAGGAAGTCCATGAAGCTCAGAGAGTCCCGAAGTTTGGCCCAAAGAGTAACACACCAAGGCACATCATACCTACATTACCAAAAATTAAATATAAGGAGAGAATCTTAAAAGCAGCAAGAGGAAAGGACAGAGTTACCTACAAAGGAGTTCCCATTAGACTATCAGGTGATGTCTCAAAAGAAACTTCGCAGGTAAGAAGGGGCTATAAAAAGTATTTACAGTTCTGAAAGGCAAGGCCCTACATCCAAGATTGCTCTATCCAGCAAAGTTTTCATTTAGATTGGAAGGGCAGAGAAGTGCTTCCCAAATAAGGTCAAGTTGAAGGAGTTACGTCATGTGAGGCACAGAACGGCAACACGATGTCAATAGCCAGGGAAGAATCAAGTTCCTCCTGCAGAGTCTGGTCAATTCCAGGGCCCCTCTGCAAATCCCAGATTGTTGCTCCATTTTCCTTCTAGATGCCCAAGGTCAATGAACTGATTTTAAAAAGTGGTCATTTCTCTAATATTTCTGAAGTCAGGACAAAATAGTAAACAAAACCACTGCAATTTACTTACTGCTTTATGAAGCGAAAAAATGGATTCAAACCAAAGTTGCTATCTATTATGGAACTGAGTTTGTGGGGACAGAGATGGGAGAAGACTGTCCATCCTGTGTGGTGAGGGATGCTGTAGAAAACACAGGAGAAACTTGGAAGCTATTTTAAGCACAATTTTCTGTGCATATATTTTAAAACACTGCAATTTTATAATTGTACATCATACACATTCTCTCAAAGAGAAATAAAGGTATTATTAAACACCAAGTGGAAAAACAGCTTAACAGTGTTTATCTAATATTCTTATTTTTCCTAACTGAAAATGAGTAAAAAATAATATTAATTTCATCACTACAGAATGTACAAAGCACAACCTCTCTTTCTCGTTTATATTTATTGCATGAATAATCTAACAGAGTCTTGAGCAAATAATCTAACACACTCTTATACTGATGTATGAATTTGGTGTAAAACTTTCTATTCATGTTATGAATTACATTTCCTGATATCTTTCTTGATTACTGTTAACCTTCCTTGGTCTCCCTGAACAAATGACAAGTTTAAATCAAATCCTCATTTGGAAGCCAATATAGATCCTTCACTGTTGAAAACAAACAAACTTATCTTTTAAATGTCACTGCCAAAAAAAAATACTGCGTTTTACAATTCACAGTATTGCCTCAAATGGAACCGAGGTAGGGGAAGGAAGGAGAGCAGAAAAAGACATTTAAACAGTTTCCTGAAAATTGGCTGCAATTCCTTATTCTTTTTCACTCAGAAAACATAACCTCTGGAGCTCTAAATTTAATTTTCTTCCACACCATTTCTATCCACCCTGAATTTGCTCATTTCCTTTAGGCACAGTAAGACAGAAAAAAAGAAGAAGAAATAAACATAAAATGACATATGGTGTATATAAAAAGCAAGCACCCCTGGTCTGAATACCTAAAACAACAGTTCTAAGAAATACTGGAGGAGCAACTTTCCCCTTTGTCTTGACTTCGAGTGTAAGAAAACCTTATACACTCTTAGATGCCAAGGTCTTCTGTTTAATCATGATCCATACAGCTATGGACCTTATACTTTACAGCATTTCAGAATTCACACTTATCAAGTCTGATAAATTAGGAAGAAACGGAAGTTCCATGTGTTAACTGACTTGCCCAAGGTCACATGACTCCTGTAGCATGGTCTTTTGGGAAGAAATGTGGAAAGTCTTTGCATCTAAATGACCAGTATAAATGCCACACAAATCACCCAGACTAACTGAGGTGGTTTTTTCAAGATTATCTTTATGTTCTGCTTAATGTTTAAAATACAAGTTTGAACCAAGTAATTAGGATAATCAGCCTGGAAGCAGCTGTAAGGAACAGATTTTGTCTAGAGGTTGGCTGGAAACTGGCTAGATTGGAGCCATTGCTAGGGGCCCTGCAACATTTGTGTGCCTAATGAATTAACCTAAGAATGTATAGTTGAAAGAGCAATTTATTTTTTTAATATTTTATTTATTTATCTTCAGAGGGGAAGGGAAGGAGAAAAATATCAATGTGTGGTTGCCTCTTGTGAGACCCCCGCTGGGGACTGGCCTGCAACCCAGGCATGTGCCCTGACTGGGAATCGAACCCCGATCGTGTGGTTCGCAGGCCTGCGCTCAATCCACTGAGCTACACCAGCCAGGTGAAAGAGCAATTTATGTAAAATCGGGGGGAACACTCTATCATCTGATTAGGGAGGGAAATACAGAGTTCTGAAGAGGTCATGATTACTCCACTATTATGCGGTCCCCTCCACTTGTTGTAGCCTGAGCTCTAAAAACTGAAGAACCCTGAGGAGCATTCGACACTGGGAGCCCACGCGTCTGCAGGGAGAGCTCCAGAACGCTGTGAGACGCTTTTTCATTGTTGGGACAACTAGGGTTCCTGCTGCTGTCTAAGTGGCAGGGCCAGGAATGCTAAGAGTTCTCAATGCCGTGGACCATCCTACACCAAGAAAGAATTGTCCTGTGTCACACATGAATTTCAAATATCCTGGTGGGCATTCACTATTTGAATGGTGTTTACAATTCTCAGAAACTAGAGCCTGATTCAGTTTTAGACTTAACAGAAAGTAGTTTTTTACACACAGAATTTTCCAGTCACATAATTATAATGTAAGTTAAGAAAAAAGTGTACTTTTAAAACCTCACCCAAGGATATGTTTATCGATTTGAGAAAGAGAGAGAGAGGAGAGAGAGAGGAGAGAGAGACAGAGAGAGAGACATGAATGTGAAAGAGAAACATCGATCAGTTGCCTCCCATGTGTCCCTGACCAGGAAATCGAATCCACAACATTTTGGGGATCCAGATGATGCTCCGACCCACTGAGCCACCCAGTTAGTGGAAATTGACCATTCTGGAGGTCAGGTCATGTGCAACGACAGGGCAACACAGCTTGTGTGGGCCAGTCTCCACTTGCAGCATCCCCATTCCTGGTAATTCTGCACAACAGTGACCATCTGACTCCATCTTATCGTCTTGTGTAGTCATTTCCCAATGTTTCAGTATACTTTCATGTTTTCCTTGAGTTTATATGAAACTTGGGGCATTTTTTAAAAATTGCATGCTTGGGTAGGTTATATTATCCATAAATTCTACTTTGGGATCGTAAAGGAGGTGACGTGTCTAACAGGACTGTGAGCCAGAACTGTAAACCATTCTTTCTTTTCTCTGGAAAACCTCATTCCTGGATTCAGTAACTATGCCGTCTCCGGTGTTCCTGAACACTCTTTGTTCATATACTTCACCTGTACCCAACTCTTTGTTTTAACTTTATTTTATTGTTGACACTATTACAGACGTCTCTATTTTACCCCGTTTGCCTGTCTACACCCATCCCTGCCCCCGCTTCCCTCAGGCCATGACCACTCTGTTGTCTGCATCTGTGTCAGCACACATGTTCTTTGTCTAACCCCTTCACCTTCTTCCATCCGGTCCCACCCCCTGACAGTGGTCAGTCTGTTCCATGTGTCCGTGCCTCCGTTCCTATTTTGTTCCTCAGTTTATTTACCCACCTCTTAAAAGCAGCAGTGTTCCCACAGTTTCATTCCCACCCCTCTATTCTTACTGATTTACCTCTCCCTCTTACTGCACAGACTCTGACTAACACTTATTTGCCAAATTGCTCTCAAATCTAGACCTTGAGTGTCCCACTTCTTTTGCTGAATTTCACATAATATTTTCATTTTCTCACTGGATATTCTGGTAGCTGGATATTCTACCAGTGTAGGACCTCAGATGAAGCAAGTCTGAAACAGAACTCATTATCTTCCCTGCCAAGTCTGCTCCACCTACATTCTGGTTTCTCTTGGTAGCGATAATACAATTAACAAGTCTGACAAATTAGAAAACTAAAATTATTTTACACTAATTCATCATTTTTCCCTTTCCCAAAGCTATTGTTCACAAATCAGGCTAAACTATCCTATATCTTGAATATTTCTAAGATCTATCTACAGCATAATTATTCACATTTTTCTGAAATACAATAAAGAAGTATTAAATTCTTAATGTTAAGTGTGGCTTAACTCATTTTACTAAAGTTATATAGCCTAAAAAATCATAATTGTAGATAACTTTGGTCATAAAGATGTTAATTAAATATTAGCGTGTTTTAATGAAAGTTTGGAAACAACCAAAGGAAACAGCTTGGTATTTTTACAGTGCATCCGTACAAAAGTTATTTTGTAGCCATTAAAACATGCTACTGGAATCTCTTTATAATGAAAAATGCTTTTCATGGTGTTAAATAACAAAACCAGGATCTAAAATTAACTCAACCATACGATATATATGCAGGGGAAAATAACCAGAATAAACCATTAATGGTGGTTATCTCTGGTGAAAGTGTTATTGATGATTTGTATTTTTCCCCTAGTATTTATTCTATCTTCCAGATTTACCACGGTGCTAATGATTTTCCTATAAATAACTGTTCTAAGTCCTTTTCAAGTCTTGTCCATAGTGCCTGAACCATGGGTTAGCCTCCTAATGCTCTTTCCCTGCTTCCAGCATCTCCCCCCTTCACCCACAGTTTTCCCAGTGTCTATCTGTTCATGGAGGTCCCTTTCTACTGGCTCCCTACCACACAAAGGCCAAGGAGCAAACATGTAGTGTGTCATGAAAAGGTTGGACAACTTGTCTCCCAAGCCTGTTTTCTCAGCTTCATTCCCTGCAATTCCTCACCAGTGAAGAGACCTTGCCACCTTTGCTTGAACAAGCCGTGGACTGTGGCATTTTTGGCGAGGCTGTTTTCTTTCACAAGAATGTCCTTTTGCTCCTTCGCTGCCATGTCAAGTAACATATTTATCCTTAAGACTTGTTTGGAATGCCATTACCTCTCTGAAGCATTTGCTGACAGAGGTAGGAGCCACTTACACTCTGCTCCCAAATACCATTGTGGATACTCTACCATTTACCTCCTGGTACAAGAAATGGCCACAAGAATTAATCTTCCCAGGAAAACACTGTGTCTTAGTAATCTTTGTAACCCAAGCCCTGACACAGTATCTGGCACACACCAAGCACTCAGAAAATATCTGATGGATGACCAAACTAACATATGTAGCCAAAATCTAGTAGAAAGAAATTCAACAAGCACCCCAGATACCTATTTGTGGGGAGAAACCGAAGCCCAGCTGTGGTTTCTGACTATTCAAAAGGCAGAAGGAACCAAAACATATTGTATTGAAAGAAGCAGAACTACTAAGTTAAAGAGAAAATAACAGTTGGATTAAAGTGACTGATAGCTGCTAGAGATTGTTTAAAAAGGTAAATTAAACTTTTACATTAAAAAGAAGTATCTCATGCCGAGGTATTTAAAACAAGAAGTTGTTGACAGTTGTGCCTAACAGGGCTCCACCCTCTGCCCCTGGGGCCCGCCCCGGGCTCCATTTCCAAACTCTGAAAGCTTGAGTAAGATTGGCGTGTTTAAAGAAATGCCTACGAATTGTTAGCAAAATTTCTTTGTCTTTAACAAAAATTCAAATTATATTTAACACAAAACAACAAACTAAAAGTAACGCCGAATGTCGGATGACATGGGTAATGGGCATTTCTGAACAGGAGCCGGTTAGTGGGTGTAGATAACATCACAGGGCTCCCATACTTTGGCTCAGCACTTCCGAAATCAAATGCTGTGCCTAACGCTTTTAATAAAAAATCATAACTTTGCTTAAAACTGTGTTTTTGAGAAGTAAAACAAACACCCATGGAAACACTTATGAGAGGCCAAGACATCTATTCAAGGTACTATCTATCAGGTTGACTGCGCACCACAAATTTTGAAAATCTTAATTTCTGGGCCACACTCTAGGCCAACTGAATCAGAACCCCAGGGAGCAGAGCCCAGATACCAGCATTTTTTGAAAGCTCCCCCACTGAAACCATTGCTCCAACCTGAAAAGACTTCCCCAGTTGTGGACCATGTCCTTGCAAGGAAATGTGCATCTTCATTATTACTTCCATGGTTAATCCCATTTTGAAAAAGTGAGGGGCTGTGGTATAGTTCACTCTCAAAAAAAGGTGATTAACACAGTGTAGTCAAAGAACTTTCTTTACTCCGGGGATGTTGATTTTTCTTTTAGTTGATTTTTTCTTATTTTTAAAATATATTTCAACACAAAATTTAAATATGAACCAATGATCATGTTGGAACATTTGAATATGTTTAGGCCAAAGGAAAACGCCTGGAGAATAAAGGATTTTATAAGAAATTGAGCTGTAAAATAAAAATTTGCCATTGTAGGGATTTTCCCCCCATAGCAAAATTTTAATAGTTTTGAATAGCAGTTCTTGCTCTAGGAAGTATTTATTTTAATCCTTTCAATCAAATTTTAAATGGTACAATCTTATATCATTTTTCAGGGATTTGTTTAATAGCAATAATGATTTCAAAGAATGAAGAGAACTGTGTGGTCAGTCATCCAAGGGTGGTGTCCTATCAGGCAGGTACTGATGGAAAGGTCGCTGTAGGACGACTGTGGGGACACTGAGTTCTAACTCTCCCTTCCTGAGGGCTGCCATTCTCCTTTGAGTTTTCCATTCTTTACCCTATTGTCGCCAATTTATCCTGATGTGGTATATACTTGGCCCTTTTAGCCCCTGGATAGTTAGGAAAATCCTCTTGAATTTTTCTTTAAGTATATATGACAAGATATGTTTCCAAAAATTATTTACTAAAAGAAATAAGGGGAAAATAAAATAGTAAAGTAATGGAAAATTTATATTATTAACTTGGGGCTAATAGTGCAATTTAACTGGCATAAACGGACAACTCTAGAAATTATTATCTCGGTCACTTGATCTCAAAATGTTGTTTTTGTTTAACTGACTCTTTCTGCTCTGTGTAAAGATAAGTAGTACCTTACTTCTAATTCCACCCCCACCCCCAATAAAACTTATTTCAAATATTGTATATCTACTAGGGGAGTATTTTTAGGCAATGTTTAATCTCAACCCGTATCAACAAATATATATCTCTATCCAATAGACACACATATTGTATATGCAACAAATACAAATCTCATGAGTCTCATTATGTGTGACATATTATTTCCTCTTCTATTCCATGTTTTGAAATGCTAATAGTAACTTAATAAGTTGATTTCACAACCTACTACTTGCTAGTATTAGTCGTTAGAAAACTAAGCAGTCTGCAGATTTCTATCTCAGGCTTGTGCTCACATGTACACGGAAGCTCATTTCTCGATCATAGGCACAAACATGCCCCCTTCTCAGTTCCTTTACTCTGTCTGCTTCTGTGGACTCCCCAGGACCTTGCTGGCTGGTTCAGTAACTTCCCAATCAGTAAGAACAATGATATCACAGGGGGGTAAGAATAGCCGAGTCACAATCAGGGTGTCAACTGTTAGTATGCGCAGGAGTTCATCCAAGTTCTAGCTGCTTGCAAGCAGAGGAAGCAGAGAGGAGGGAGCAAAATGTGCTGGTTGAAGGTATCAGTTGGGCCAAAGAAGAGCTGAAGGTCAAGAAACCAGAAAGATGAAAACATCTTTTCTCTATCACTCAGTTCTTGTGGCAGGAAGAAGTAGCAAAACTGGGTAAAGAATGTATTTTGAGTGATACAATTGGTTTTTTTATGATGAATGAATGAATTGTTAATTCAATACTCACGGCCCCAAGCCAGTATTTTTGAAAAATTCATAATGGTATTCAAAATTGTCCCCTCATTTTGTGTGGATAATTTGAAATCTGTGTTATTCTATTTAAATAAATAATGCAGAGACTTGAATGGGAGTGTTGCTTACAGGTAACATAAGCAGGAACTCCTGTAAGAACATTTATAAAGGGGAATTTAGATTCTTTACTAGCACTGAAATTACTTCCAGTGACAGCTTATGAGGTAATCAGTTGATTGTTTTCTCGATGAATTTCCTTTTGGAAAAAATCAGCTCTTGAATTTCCCTGGGGCTCCGGCTGTCCACAGGCGTCTGCTGCTCAAGAGCTACTGCACCTAAAAACTCCGAGGCTGCAGATCACGAGCTGTTCCTGGGAGAGATGCTGCTGTTTGTCAAATCTGACACTAGGATGAAGTTTGCAAAAAAGGGATTACAATCAAATATCTCGACTCAAGATTTTCCCTGTGACTAGATGGAGAAAACACACCTTTCCCTGGCTTCACAGAGGGACTTCCTCACATGCATCAAGCGGAGTAACATTGATTTTGATAACCTTGGCTTTTGTTTCTCCTCTGCCTCCCCCAGTCACCTCACTCCAACCCCTCTCCCAGTTGGGGACCTAGCCTTTCCCCAGGATAATCAGCAACATCCAAGCTAACAGAAGAGAGTAGCCAGGACCTGACTAACAGTCTCATGGTCTGAAACTGGCAGGCAAAGATAACATCTTCACCTAAGTTGTATTTCACTTCCTGAGCCCTAAGATGGAATGAACCCCTGGCTACTTTCCCACTCGACCAGACAGGAGGAGACGGGAAAAGACTGCAGAACCATCTTCAAGACATGAAGAAATGATGCATTACACTTACCTCACCTCTGCCAGCCAGCTCCCAGCCGGACCCTGAACCTCTAACCCACGGTGTCTTGTGATTTTACCCTGTATAAACCTAGAAGCCATCGGGAGCCAGGTTTATAGCACTGGCTCCTGTCTCCACACTGCCCAATTCAATATTAAACTATTTTTCTTTCTATATACTGTACAGATTCCTGCTCGTGCTTTTTGGGTCAGTGAGACAGTCATTAAAAACAATCAGGGTGCAGGTAACATATGAACATGTCTTCATTCCTTCACTAAATCCAGTTGAGGGCCTATTCTCATGCTTGTCTTATTATTTGTATCCCTGACACCTAAGACAGTACCTAGAGTTTAGAATGGGCTCAAAAATCCAATACACAAATAGATAATGGAAGGGGTACAAAGGATGTGAGCTTTGCTCCAGGGTGGAAGGTAGGAGAAGGTAGAGGCAGGGTAAGAGAAGCAAAGAGAGTTGTAGCTTTCCCCAGAAATGAGAGATTGTAGCCAGAGGAGCAAGCTTCCACCCAGCAGGGTTCCTGGCCACTTACTCCCTGAGAAGGAAACTTATCTCTAGAACAGGGCTTCCCCATGTTGAAGGTACATTTAAATCACCTAGAGATCTGGCTAAAATGCAGCTTCTGATTCAGGAAGTCTGGGGTAGAACCTAAGAGTCTGTATTTTTAACAAAGCTCCCCGGCGTTACTCAAACAAGGTAATTGTTTAGAGGAGACTTCACCAGGATGTGAGAAGCATTAGAGGATGCAGCAAGAACCAAATGCTAGTGTCAAAGAGGATGACTTGTCACCATCCTCAGACAAAGGGACAAAAGGAAGAAAAGGTTACCAGAACCAAAGACCTTGAGGCTGGAACAGTCACAGTGGGACGGGGTCTTGGACAGAGCTTGTTCTTGGGTATCTGGAGTAAAGGAATACACACACCTCCTAGGCGAGGAGGGAGAACAGCCCAATCTCACTCGCTTTCTACCTTCCCATCCCCTCCTGTACACTCACCTTGGCCAATCCCAGCTGGGACCTAGAGGGCGCAGGGGCTGGTTCATGAGCCCCTGAGAGCTGCCTGGAGCACAGACGGTGGAGTAGAATGGAGACGGGATTGAAGGACATAGGAACTCTGGACCAATCTGACAATTTACAGTTTCCTGTGGTTAAAAGTAAATGCCCTTAAAACAGAAAGAGTCTGGACTTGTCTACAGGGGCTACAGAAAAAGACTGCAATGAGTCTGTGCTGTTTCTGTAGGTAATCTTCAGGAAGAAAAGCATCTCAAGGGACTTGGTAAATAGGGACAGCTTTAGGGATAAAAGAAAAACAAGCTGAATGCCTAAGGCAACATCATAAAAGAAGTGCTGGAAAGCCATTAAAGACCAACTCAGGAATTTAAGAATAAAGTGGCCCTACAGGGTTCTAGAGAAACAGGCCTGGCTGGTTGGAGCTGGGGGTGGGGAGGTGGGGGAGGAGCAAGCAAGAAAGCCAGCCTTCCCTCTGCCTAAAACCTTCTCCTTTTTTAAATTTAGTGCAGTATCAATGGTGGATTTCCAAGATTTGGGGATGAAAGCAGACCCAGCAGGGAAAATTAGAAATGTAAGCACCATGAATAAAGTCAGCTCCTGAAAAAAAATCCATCCAGAAGTTTGCTAGAGAAATAAGATTTCAATTATATATGTATGTGTATACATATATATGGATTCTTCATTAGAGCCCCCATCAAGGCTCTTGGGAAAACATTAAGACACGGAAAGAGTAAAATCCTCCTATCAGACTTTTCAACATGCTGAACACCAGTGTCCTTTTCTCCAAAAAAGTGTCATCACCCATCCCTGAGGGAAATGCCATGCTCCTCATCAGTAACAGTGGGGTCAGTGCTACACACAGCAGTCCTTCCCAGGCGTGGATGGCAGCCAAACTGTCTGAAACCTCAAGGAAGTGTGAACCCAATCCGGACCTAGGCCGATGAGTCAGATTTGGGTGTCCTTTGCCAGGATGACACGGTATGATGCTGCTGGACATATCCCCACTTCAGCCCCTCCCACTGCCGTCCTTGATTTAAGTCCATACTCCAAGAGGTGGATACGGTGTGGCCAGGTTACCACTTGCTCCAGGGAGAACTATCAAGAGAAAAAGATTAAGGGGAAAAAAAGCAAACAAATATTCTAAATGCTTGGCTCTAGTTCAAATAAGACAGGTAAGTTTTGAAAAGAGATAAACTGGCAGAACAAGTTAATTTGTTGTTGTTTTACTCCAAAATGTGAAGAAGGGAAAACTACCTAGCGAGAAAAAAGCATTATAAGCAATCGAAAGCCATGCACTCAGGGTCCCACCCTCCAAAGAAGGCCATGGTGTAGCAGGTGGGAGCTGAGTTTCTTACAATTTCCCCAATTTCCTTGGGGAAATTTCCCTTCTTTTCCAGGAGGAGGCTTGCTACTTGCTTCTCTTCTTTAATCACTAACAGAAGCTACTGCAGGGGCATCCCATATCACAGGGACAAGAAGAGGGAGTAGAGATGAGCATAGTGGGTTAAGGAAGAGGGGGTCAGGCATTCCCTGCATTGCCTAAGGGGTGCTGGCTTTAACTAAGAGAGAAAATAAAGAAGGCAAACTGGTTGATCTCAGTCTGATCAACACTCCAGGCTGGAAATAAGGGTCCTAATGGCAGGGACTGCTCAGTGAGTAGTTCCTAAACCGAAGTCAAGTGGGAGCCATACCCATGCCCACAGATCAGCATTTTCATTCCAGGAGCCCTGGATCTAATTCCATTGGGTCAGGGGGTCAGTTGAGGACTCAGAGAAATCAGGAGAAGGGAGTCTGAGTCCAGAACACAGTTTCCCTAATGCCGCTATAGAAGTTCTTGCTTAAAGCAGTAGTATGGAGTGTTGGGAGAGGGAGAAAAGGGAAAGAGCCTGCATACTCCTGATATTTAACCAGGAGCAATTTAGAAAGCACTAAATTGGATGAAGCCAACTGGCTATGGCTGTGACTAGATTAAGTTCTTCTGCTGTCTCTCAAAAATGGAAGATTAGAGTTAGAATATAAATGTCTTGGCAGAAATAATACAAATTATATTCTGTGACTGTGAAATTCAGGTGCACCACAAGACCAACTGATTTTTCCCAGGCTCCACTGCTTAGATATTACATGTGAATAGTCAATTACCCTCAAAATTCTTTCCAGAAGCAGCAGCCCCGTGGTCTGGCTTCTGCAGAAGACAGAGAAGCTGATTCTGGCTGGACATCTGGCTTTGGACTTGACCTTACCTGAAGCCAGATTTAGAACTAGATGGCCTCATGGGTCCAGCCCATGCTCAAGGATTGGCAGCCCTGCCTGGAAGCAGCGGGGCCAATCCAGGTCCCTGGTCCTGCCTGAGAGGTGAAATGTGCAGGCAAGCCCTGCTTACACATGTGACAAGACAGTTGTCACTTGCAACCCCACTGCTCACAAGCACAACCTGACCCTTCTGCTCACCTCTCCATTCTAATGTCCTATTCATCCTCATATTTCCCCAAAGTTTTTCAAACTATTTCAGTTCGTAGAGATCCCTTTTATATAAGCTATTGACTCAGGTTCCATGCCAGTGAAGTTTTGACTCTCTTCAATTTACTTTTATAACAGGATAGTTGCATTTCTACCAGAGTTTGCTAGAAAGACACACATTGACCAGAGTCATTTTGGAGCAATAAAGAATTATCACAGGCCTATAGACACCTTGGCAAGTAGATTTCGCCATTAACTAACATCTTTTCCTGATAATAAGGAAGATATTTAAATGCTGTGTAAGACTGGGCAGATGTCCTGTGCTCCATAAGGACTGATGAGCAACTACAGGTGACGTGTGCCCTACAGCCAGGGCAGACGCTCATAAAATGGCTTTTAGGAGGTCATGGGATACCTGTACCCTGGGAGTTCTATACTGAAACCTGAACTGTAGAATGCTGATAAAAAAAAAACATGGAGACACATTTTACATAAACACAGTCTTATTCAGTGTATGAAAACCAAGCAGGAGAATGGTAAAGCCATCTTGTCATCTTGTTCTACCAAGAAATGTGAGAAAAGTATGCAATCCCTGAAAATGACCATTTGCCAGCATTTTCTATTGGGTGAATTCCACAACTCTGATCAGAAGCCCAAAGAGGACAGCTCTGCCTAACTTTACATTCAATATCTGTCTCAATACTGCACTTTGGGGCAGTTTACCCAAGAACATGATGCAGGATGGTTTTCATGTGCAGGACACAGTGCACCATTCAACAATACCTGGACCCAAGTGAAATTTGATTTTTATAGTGGCTTATGAAAAGGTCCAGGCTCTTATGTTTGCTCAACTCTGTGGCACAGACGTTAGAGGAGAAACTTCTCTAATGTTCAGGCAGTGTTCTTTGAGGCCTGGTCTGGAAAATAAAGGAAATGAACATACCAGATATCAGCAGATTGCTGCAGATGTTCTGACCCCTGCTTAAGCTGCAGAGTTAGGCCAGCGCTCTGCTTACAGATGTGAAGTGGTGGTTCTGTGAGAGAAAGTGAAGGATACCTTGAAAAAATATGGTCTTCCAAACCCATTAGAATGACCTGCTGTGATAATCCAATACCCCTAGTATGAGAGAGTCTGTTATTCACAGTCCCATTTAGCCAGGAACTAGATCTAGAAACTGTACTACATTCAAGGAAATTGGTTAAAAAGCATTATTGAAGTTATTTAAAACAGAAGTAAAGCCCTGGCTGCTGTTGGTCAGTGGGTTGAGCACTGGCCTGTGCACTGAAAGGTCTGAATCCTGGTCAGGGCACAGGCCTGGGTTGCCGGCCAGGTCACCCTTTGGGGGCGTGCAAGAGGCAACCCATCAATGTTCCTCTCCCACCTCACTCTCTTTCTTCCTCCCATCTCCTCTCTCTGAAAAACATTAAAAAAACAGAATTAAAGAGAAAAATTGACTCTAGTCAATGTCCACTAATAATCAGTAATTACATGCAAAAATTCCTAGTGTCCAACACTCAACAATTCTGTGAGAAGTACTATCTGTACTATCACAATTTTTTTTTACAGTTTAAGAAACAGAGACTTAAAGAAGAGATAATCAATGGCCTGAGAACCCATAGCTGGTAAGAAGAAGACCTAGAATTCAAACTCACACCGTAGAACCTCGGCCAGACTCTATGTATCTCAGATACTTTCCCCACAAGCTATTTACAGCATTACTTCTCATACAGTGGTCATTGCTTATGAATGGACAATACAACCAATTTTTAGAGAACCTTCTGCTCATTAATGAAAGAGCACACACCGCAGTAGAATCAAAGCACTTACACACTTTAAGGACCTTGGAAGCTGCCCATAAAATTTCTAAGACATTTCACAAGAAACCTGGAGCTCGTTAAGGGGTTGTCAATCATAATATGGATTCCATCACGGTACTAATTTATTTTAAAACTAGAAATGTAACATGCAAACTTTATTTTAAAAATCCTAAAGAAAAGCTGGGACATCTAACAACTGGTTTATGAGTGAGTTATACATATTTCCAGACTATATCAATCCTTAGACAATTCACAGAGAGCAATATTTCCCAGCTTTGGAGTCAATCCTCAGAGTGACAGCAGTAAGAACAGCCAACGGTTTAGCCACTGCCTAAGGAAGCTACTCTTAAGCACAGCTTGGAATGATGTTGACAGAGGCTTGAGAAACACTCACTCCAAGAGTTCTTATTGTACCCATCAGACTGGAACACTGCTAAAGAGAGTCATATCTTCAATATTTGTGGCTTTCCTGGGTTTAGTGCTTCATCCTCTTTCAATCTCTCTCTACTTGCAGCACCCCACCCCTCGCCATGACCTTATCTGTTGTCATAGTTACACTTACAGGCTGAGGATTCACAAATCTTTAGCCTGATGGCTCTTGAGCTCTGACTCTTCAGGATGTTAAATTGCCTTTGGTGTGTTCTCTTCACCTGGCTAAATTATTTTAGGCTCATTATTTCCAAAGCTCAGCCCTCTCCTAATTGTAACCACTCCCTTTGCCAAGGGTCAGGAGTGGTGTTAGTAAACACCCTGCAATTCTTACTCTTCCTGCTCCTTTGCCCTCCATATTGGAAAGGTCCACAGATCTGGGCAAGTCTACCTCAGACACATCTCTCAAATACATCTTTTCTGATTTTGTTGTAAGCCCAGTGTACCAATTTATGATATACCTAAGGCATTGTACCACCTAAATTATCTCCCAATACCTTGTCTCCTCCCGTTTTAAAACTCTTTATATACACTTGAAAGAACTACATTGCTAAAACAAAATTTAATAATGATATTGTCTTGTGAATAATCAGTTGATATGCCTTCCCTAACTATTGGAAAGATATTCCAAGCTCATAGCTTTATATAGAAATTCCTTTTCAATCTACCTTAGTTTACTTTTTCTAACTCATCTCTATCCCCTACTCCAAAATTTGTTCATAATGATCTGTGTCAAGGGGGAGAAGATATTACAGTGGTTAAGAAAGAGGGCTTGTAACCCTGTGGAGGTCGCGGATGATCTATGAGACACAGGAATCTTTTCTTAAATATTGTTACACATATCGGGTACATAGGCTCAAGGCCATGGCTAGCTGTGTGTTTGTATTTGACTAAGACTAAACCATGTTTAAGCCAAACATTTGGCCATAACATGTGTTTTGTAAGACGGTATAATATTAGATAGTAAATTGTATCTGAGAGATACTGTGAACTCTGAAGTCAGTGCTGGTGTAGTTGTTTTATTCATGAACTTCAAAATCAGTGTTCTGTTTTCATTTACTGTTGAAAATGGCTAGAAAAATATACTGATGTGATAATCCAAGAGATACTAAAGAACTTCAGTGAATGCTTCTCGAGTCACTTATCAAAATATTTTGCTGCCCTGGTGGGTGTGGTTCTCAGTGGACTGAGCACCGGCCTGTGAACCAAAGGGTCGCTTGTTCGATTCCCAGTCAGGACACATGCCTGGGTTGTGGGCCAGGTCCCCAGTAGGGGGCGTGTGAGAAGCAACCACACATTGATGTTGATGTTTCTCTCTCTCCTTCTTCCTCCCCTCCCCTGTCTAAAAATAAATTTTTTAAAAATTTTATTTATTTATTTTTAGAGGGGAAGGGAAAAAGAGAGAGAGAGAGAGAAATATCAACGTATGGAAGCTTCTCATGGGTCCCCTGCTGGGAACTGGCCTGCAACCCAGGCATGTGCCCTGACTGGGAATCGAACCACCGTTATTTAGTCCACAGGGCCACGCTCAATCCAATGAGCTAAACCAGCCAGGGCAAAAAATAAACAAAATCTTTAAAAATATATTTTGCAAGTGTTGTGAAAAATATTTATGTCTTGAGCATAGCAATATTGTTTGTGATGATTGTTACAAACATTTTGCAAAGTCAACTACTAGAGATTCTGATTAATTAATATTAAAGATTTTATTGGTTGTATTTTTTAGTAATATACATGTTTCCCTTATTTGAAAAGAAAAATGTTTATTCTTTATGTTTTTATATTTCTATGTTTAATAGTTTCTAAACTGTAACTGCAAATAAGTTTAAATCATATATTTTATTATATAAATATAATAAATGCAAATTTTCAGTTTTTTAATTTTTTTTCATTTAAGCACATACTAGTAATGAATGTATCTGTTGGGTACATGTGACCTACATTTAAAATTTTTTTAATGCAACATCCACAAGGCTAAGTTGCACTGACGCAAACTGGACCACAGATTTGCCTGTTACTGATGTGATAACCTATGTGTCCACTCTGAGACTGATTTCTCATGTCTCAAAAAGGGGATAAAAATTGGGAAATAGTAAAAAATGGCAGGCTAGGTAAACACAGCTTGCCTTCTCACACGACCATATCAAAATTACAACTAAACTACATTCAGAACTGCCAGAAATAGAGCTGAATGGAAGTCCTACAGCTATGAAATGAAACAAGAAATCACATTGAGACTGTTAGGAGGGGGCACAGACACAAATCAGGCTGGTCTCACACCCAGATGTGGCAGATAAAAATCAGGAGGGATATCTCAAAAGCGAAGGGTCCAAGCTCCACACCAGGACCCAAAGCCCAAGGTTCCAGTACCAGGAAAATAAGTCTCCATAACTTCTAGCTGTAAAAACCAGTTGGGATTAAGGCTGTGGAAGACAGAAACTACTGGAGCCCCAGACAGTTCCTTTTAAAGGCCCCACACAAGGACTTACTCAAAATCACTCCCTCTCATCTACAGCACCAGGGCAGCAGCCTAAAAGGCAGCAGACAAACAGGGAGGAACTGAAGTATCTGGCATTAGGGCGAGAGCAGGGTGACATCTTCCTCCCTGGTGAAAGTGCTGGCAGAGGCCACTGTTCCTTTTCTGAGCCCTTCCTCCACAGAGCTGGCAGGTGGGCACCATATCTGAGACTCCATCAAACTGGCTCACACTGTTTGCCCTACCCTGGTGATTTCTTGAGGTTCTACCCCACCTGACTTTAAGGCCCACCCAAGCTGTTTCCAGTGTCTATTTCACATGAATGGCTTGTCTTGGCCCATGCTTCAGATTTTCCTAAATCTTCTCAAACAAGCAGCATCTGGCCTCAGCATTCCCCATACATCTTGTTAAATGGCCCAGGCCTGGCACTAACAGCAGCCAGCCATAAGTTATAGCTTGGCCTCACCTGGATACCTTTGAGCCAGCATAAGTAGCAGTCATCTGCAGATCACGTTGAAGCTTATGCCAGGTAGCTCCAGATAGAACACAGGCAGAAGCTGACCCTGGAAACCTCTTGGGACACCCCAGAGTCCAGGCTCCCAGTTGACAGCTACAGGCCATGTCAGAGCACCACCACCCAACCACCTTTATAAGTCACACACTCAAGAGGCAGACTCAGAGGGCACCAGAGCCCTGCTGAAGTAAGTCCTGCTCTGTGGAGTGAGCTGCTGCACAGCTGATCCTCCACAGTGATCAGAGCTTGGTGATCAGTGGTCACAGGCAGTCCTTGAAGCTGACAGGTCCAGGTAAATCCCCCCTATTGACCTTGTAGATATCAAGGCTGAACTACAAGAGGAAGATGTTTACAACCCACACAATGGGCATACCTTGAGTGCCCAGCTTGGGTAATAAGGGAGGCTGTGCTATTTGACCCTATAGGACACCTACTACACTAGGCTAATCTGTCAAGCCAGGAAGTCATATAAGCTCTATCTACTACATAGAAACAAACATGGGGAGGCTTCCAAAAAGAGGAAACAAAGAAACATGCCAAAAATAAAGAACAGAACAAAACTCCAGAAAAAAGAATTAAACAAAATGGAGACAAGCAACCTACTAGATGCAGAGTTCAAAACACTGGTTATAAGGAGGCTCAATAAACATAGAGGAAGAGCAGATGAACTGAGAGAGAATTTCAACAGCATAAAAAAGGTTTGGAAACCATAAAAAGAATCAGTCAGAAGTGAAGGATACACTAACTGATGAAGAAAAATTTACAGGAACTCAACAATAGATAAAGCTGGGAATCAAACCAATGATTTGTAATATAAGGAAGCAAAAAACATTCAATCGGAACAGCAAAAAGAAAAAAAATCCAAAAAAATGAGGAAGTCCTGGAAGCACAGAGAGTCCTAAACAAGATGAACCCAAACAGGCCCACACAAAGACACATTATAATTAAAATGTCAAAGGTTAAAGACAAAGAGAATGTTTTAAGATGATTAAACTGTTTTAAATATATTTTATTGATTATGCTATTACAATTGTCCTATTTCCCCCCTTAATTTCCCTGAACCCTGCACACACTCTCCCACCCACATTTCCCCCCCTTTAGTTCATGTCCTTGTGTCATAGTTTTTTAGCTTTTACATTTCCCATACTATTCTTGCCCTCCTCCTGTCTATTTTCTGCCTGCCATCTATGCTACTTATTCTCTGTACCTTTTCCCCCCTTCTTCTCCTCCCACTCCCCTGTTGCTAACCCCCGATATGATCTCCATTTCTGTGGTTCTGTTTCTGTTCTAGTTGTTTCCTTAGTTTGTTTTTATTTTAGCTGTGGTTGTTAGTAATTGTGAGTTTGCTATCATTTTAGCATACATGTTTTTTATCTTCTTTTTCTTAGATAAGTCTCTTTAACATTTCATAAAATAAGGGCTTGGTGATGATGAACTTCTTCAACTTAACCTTATCCCAGACTGTCCTTCCATTCTAAATGAAAGCTTTGCTGGATGGAGCAATCTTGGATGTAGGTCCTTGCCTTTCATGACTTGGAATACTTCTTTCCAGCCCCTTCTTGCCTGTAAGGTCTCTTTTGAGAAATCAGCTGACAGTCTGATGGGAACTCCTTTGTAGGTTACTGTCTCCTTATCTCTTACTGCTTCTAGGATTCTCTCCATTTTTATCTTGGCTAAAAGTGCCCTGGTGTATTCCTTTTTGGGTCCAACTTCTTTGGGGCTCTCTGAGCTTCCTGGACTTCCTGGAAGTCTATTTCCTTTGCCAGACTGGGGAAGTTCTCCTTTATTATTTATTCAAATAAGTTTTCCAATTGTTGCTCTTCCTCTTCCCCTCTGGTATCCCTCTAATTCAGATGTTGGAACGTTTAAAGATGTCCTGGAGGTTTTAAGCCTCTCCTCATTTTTTTGAATTCCTGTTTCTTCATTCTTTTCCATTTGGTTGTTTCTTTCTTCCTTCTGGTTTACTCCATTGATTTGAATCCCAGTTTTCTTCCCATCACTATTGGTTCCCTGTGCATTTTCCTTCATTTGACTTAGCATAGCCTTCATTTTTTCATCTAATTTGGGACCAAATTCGACCAATTCCATATGAGCATCCTGATCACCAGTGTTTTGAACTGTGCATCTGATAGGTTGGCTATCTCTTCATCACTTAGTTGTATTTGTTGTGGAGCTTTGATCTTGTTGGGAACCGCTGTGCCTGGTTTCAGGAGTTGTAACTGCCTGCCATGGCTAAGGCAGAGTGAGCAACCTCTGGACTGTGGGCCACTAAGGAAACAAACCTTGTCTCTGGCAGCAACACTGCTCCTGCTTCATCCCCTGCCCCCAATGCTTGGTCTGTTAGTCAAAAATGGGTAAGGCCCCTCAGAGGGGGGCAAACTAAGCCAAACATGATCACTTGGGAGGCCATCATGGAAGGACTTGGGGGGCTGCAACAAAGAGGGAGTGATGGACCCTCACCCCCCAGCTATTCTGACATAGCCCAAATCCTCATTTCCATCTGGAAGAAGGGCTTCCTGGCTCTAATCCACTTAAGCCTAAAACTCATGATGGGGGAGGTGGTGCAGCCCCTAGGCAGCTAGAGCCGGATCAGGGTGATCGGGTATAAGAAAGAATTCCTAAAATCCTGTGAAGCCTGCTTTGCTAAGAGTGTTTTCATTCATATGATAAGGGTCTGAGCAGGAAACAGGTATGTCTCCCAAAGTTTTGCAACCCCCTTACCTGACAGACACTGACTCAGACTAAGCCCTCAGATTTCCTTGAAATGTTATCTACTATTTGATGCTTGCCGCCTGTATTCCTGTGTATTACAACCCAATAAAAGCCATTGAGGACGGGGCTCCTAGTCTTTCTCTTCTGTGAGATTGACCACCTTTCCTTCCCAAACAGATCATGTCTTGGTAGTTTCACTTTCATCCACGGCAGACAGAGCGACTTTGCGGGCAAAGTTGCCCTCACATGATCTGTTCTTCCGTTTGGGTCATTTTTTTTGTCTTGTCACACCTGTTACATAGTGAAGGGTGGAGCCTTAGGTGTTCACCAGAATAGGGCAAGCCAGTTGCTGGGTTATGATGCTGCATGTGGGGGCGGAGTCAGAGAGGGAACAATGGTGCTTGCTCCACTCTGTTGGATCTCAGTCCCTTCCACCGTTTCCCCCAAGCAAACTGAGCCCTTCTTGTGCTGATTCCCATGTGGGTGGGCTTGTGTATGTCTAGGACCCTGTGGGTCTTTCCAACAAACTCTCCTGTGAGGCTGGGAGTCTCTCCCTGCACTTCAACCCCCATAGGTGTTTTGAGGCTTTATTTCCCCCCACTGGGACCCTGGGTTGTGCCCCATTTTTGCCTGGTTTATCTTCATGCAAATGTGGGACCACCTGGTCAGCCAGCCTCCTTGCACACAGTGCTTTGCTTCACAATCACTGCCTCACTGAGTCTGCACGTTGCCACCCCATGCCCAGGATCCACCCGCCACCATCTTGCACACCCGGGGTGGCTTGCGTGTCTTGTGCCACCAGATTTTGTGTGTCAATCCCTCTCCACCCAGCAGCCTAACTCCAGCCTTCCTACCAGATGGATGTGTCTATTTTAACTTCTTGGTTGTCCGATTTTTATACAGTTCAATTTTTTCTGTCAGTTTTGGTTGTTATTTTGTTTCTAAATTGTTGTTGTCCCTATTTTGGTTGTGTGAGGAGGCACAGTGTGCCTACCTACACCTCCATCTTGGCCAGAAGTTTGTCAAGACAATGAGAACTTTAAAAGCAGCAAGAGAAAAGCAGCTAGTTACCTAAAAGGGAGTTCCCATAAGACTGTCAGCAGATTTCTCAAAAGAAACCTTGTAGGCTAAAAGGGAATGGCAAGAAATACTCAAAATGGTGAAAAGCAATGCTCTACAAACACTTTTACTCTAACCAGCAAAGCTATCATGTGGAATTGAAGGACAAAAGGCTTCTCAGACAAGAAAAAGCTAAAAAAGTTCATTACCACCAAACCAGTTTTATGTGATACGTTGAAGGGTCTCCTTCAATAAAAAGATAGAAAATATGAACAATAAAATGGCAATAAATATATATCTATCAACAATTGAATCTAAAAAATAAAATAAATGAACAAGCAGAACAGAAACAGAATCACAGATACAGAGAATGTTTTGATGGTTGCCAGATTGGGGGGAGGGGGAGGTCAGGGGGATGGGTAGAAAAAGTAAAGAGATTAAGAAGTACAAATTGGTTCTTACAGAATAGTCATGGGGATGTAAAGGACAGCATAGGGAATATAGTAGCCAAAAAATATATATGAATATATATGCATTGTAAATGGATAGAACAACAGGCTGGGAACTGCCTGAATGGGGAAGGGGGTATCAGGGTAGAAGGGAGTAAAGGGAGAAAATTGGGACAACTGTAATAACATAAAGAATATAATATAATTTAAATATTAAAAAATGGGATACCTTAAGGTTATCATCAGAATATATTAATGAATGTGTTAGCTATTACAATTGTGTATATATAAACTATTATTTAATGTAGAAGAAATATTCGAAGAAGAAACACTTTGTTCAAATATGTTGTTTTACTTAATTGGTGCTATCCTCAGGGCTTATATTTTTTGGTGTCTAGAGGTCCTTGAAGTGACAGTTTAAAAAGAAAACTGAAATAGGTTTGTAGCACTTAAAAACTATCTTGTTGACTCTGATAATACCCACTTTTTTATACCGCTCACTTAGTAATTCACTGAACACAGAACTTCCATATGATATACCTTATACTTTTATTTTACTATGTGTTAGATCTCCAAAGAAACCTGAGCATAGAAATTTTGTCTCATGCTTCTTAACACCTCAATACTACAGAGCCCAACACTAGATTCTTGGTAGACTATCAATAAATATTGAGGTTGGAGTAAGTTATCACACTTAAGATCGCTAATCCCCATGGTAAATACCCCAAAAATTTTTTTCAAGAATTTCTGATGTTGGTGAACAATGATTTTTTTCAAGGTAATAGTGATTATACTTCATTTAAAAAAAAACAAAAATTTTTACATTTTATCATGCTATACAAAGGAAAATGCAAATTAGCATGAGTCCATGGGCACAGAAGTTAATATTAGGCTTTGCACAATTAAGTATTTTAACTATAGTATTGACAAACATAATATATAACATGGAAGCCATATTTCTCCAGGTAACCTACACTACTGGTACAAGTAAACATGTACAACGCTTATAAAAACGTCAGCTAATATATGACTGCCAGTGATCACGTCTGCAAGTCTGGCCCCTTTTGTAGACCACCTCACAGGGCCCCCTTGGGGAAATGCTCTTCCTCTACAACAGTCTGTCTCTGTAAATGTATCAGTGTTTCTTTGGACAGTCAAGTTTTGAGGTTTCAAAAAACCATGTCCATAAGTTATTCTGAGCTTCTTCAGTAAGATATACACTTACCGAGTACCTATTGATACAGCCAACAACTATTAGCGGTTACTGTGTGCCAGGTACCATTCTAAGCACTTCACACGTACAGACTGGCTCAATCCTCACAATAACCCCAATAGATAGGTACTACCACCTCCATTTTACAGATGTGACAATTCAGGTTTAGGGAGAAAAATTCACACATCCATGATTATACCATTACTAAGGGCTATAGTCTGAATTTGCACACAGTCTATCCATTCTTAGAGGCTCTGCTCTCAACCACCATGCCAAGCTCCTCACATAAAGTAGAATTTGGTAAGTGCTCAGAGTCTCAGACAACGCTTTGGGAACTCAAGGGAGGAAGAAAGTGCTCCCTATTGAAATTCAGGGAAGACCTCAAGGAGAAGGATATACAGGAGCTTGATTAGTGGAGATGGGATAGGCATGAGTACTTACTAATCTGGTGGACTATTTTGAATAATCTGAAAATGAAAAAATTTCCATTGGGAGGATCAATGGACTGAAATGAACAAGACAAACAATAGGAACAAGGGGGAAATTCAGAAACTTCAGCTGCACATATTTAGGATAATTGCTTCCTGGCATGAGAGAATACATTTTGTGTGAAAAGATGAAAAGGTTTTGGTTACATGGAAGGTCATTACCAGCCAATATTACATGGATGCCACGAAAACTACCGATAACTGGATTCTAAGTGTCAAAGAAGTGTATCATTCAGGGAGGGGAGATAATTACCTCACAGGCAGCGGAGCTGGGATTCAGCTGTGGGCATCACATCAAGGAAGAATGCTGGCAACCAGGACTGAATTCAGAGCGGGATGGATGAAGAGAGACCATCAAAAAGCCATGCCACATGTGAAATGCTGAGAGCACGGGAGAAATTTAGGAGGTTTTGAGGAAGTATCACCTCTGTCTTCAAATATTCAAGTACTATCTTGGGAAAAACAATCTGTGAAGACTCACTCACAATATAAAATTAGAGCCAATGGGGGAATAATAGAACCAATGAGTCCATTAATATTAATAGCTAGCTCTGTATTAGTTATGTGGGAGGAGGAATGTCACTGAGGTAGAAGTAATCTGTATTCAACGGGGCCAACACGATAAAGAGACAAGATAATGATTTTTAAGAGAATACTAACCTGGCTGAGTACGGGAGTGCACAAATATTAAAGGAAAGATATTGATAACCTAGCCTTTACACATTTGGAGAAGTCCATTTGAGGGAAGTACTGAGAGTGCTTTAAGGAAAAAAGGGGTGTGGAATTTGAGCTGGACTTTTATAGATGAATCAGTTTACAAATCCAAAGTGGTCAAGTCACCATCCTAAAGCCCAGTCTTCAGTAAACAAAATTGCAAAAAGATGACTGAAAATGCTCAGTGAATCCCCTAGGGTTTAAGATCACAGAAAATTCTCTAAAAAGTAAAGTGATTCCTTTCCCTTCTTTTCTCACAGCAGCACCCTCCCACCTCCCCTCCCCCCACCCCCCGCCCCAGTCCAACACAAAACCATAGTGACAAGATTACATATTATTAGGGAAGAGGAATAGATGCTATTGGAAAAGGAAGTAAAACTGGTCTGAGAACATGGAACGGGGGATCCCTCTAATGAGGAGAAACAGCCTCCCTATCATTTCTACAAGTCAGTCCTGCAGCTACTTCCACCAAAACCTCAGAGAGTTTTCCTACAATCTCCAAACTGAAAAACACACACAGATAAAACATTTTGTCCTTCACTCAGCACTGTGTGGGAGAAAATGCCTGGGCCTCGATGTCAAACTTTCACATTCTTGCCCTGCCACTTATCAGCTTTATAAACTTGGTCAACACACATAACCTCTTTGTGCCTCAGTTTCCTTATCTGTAAACTGCAGACAACCACTTCTCCGTGGAATTCTTGTGGAGATTAAGGAAACAGTATTTCTAACATGCCTGCACACATTCTGTGGTTCCGCTGCTACCATTACCCCAACCTAGAGATTTCTAGAGAGCTGTTTAGGCAGCCCAGATACCTTTGTTCTTTGGAAGTTACACTGCTTCTTGAAAAAGTTCAAGAGGAGTTTATGTAATATCTCGATTTCATCAATTTCATAGATTAGAAAGCAATTCCATAGATTAGATTGAAGGGCTTGCAACCTCTTACTGTAAGGGATTGCCGTAAATTTATCTTTTTGCCAAAAGAGATTATGCTTAGGGTGTTTGGTTTTGTAAGGCAGAGGAGGTGGAGGGACTGTGGGGGGCAGGGAATGGGAGGAGCAGTCGGGAGAAGGAGGAGGAAGACAAGCTGCCACTTCTAGGGACAGATCAAGTTGTAAACCCTGTAGTATTCTAACTAAAATACACTAGAAGATTCATACCTACTAAATAATTTGAGGTTAGCAAAGAATGAAAGGCAATTAAAATCTAATATGCTGTTATTTAAAAACAATCTTTTCAAGTGAAGTTTTTGCCTCCATTTTATTTATATTTCTAAAAGGCACTCTGTCTTGAGTATTCCTACTGTCCCCACAGACGTCCTACACCACCCAGTTTGGGCCTTCCCAGAACGCCTGCCTTCAGCAAGCAGGACTATGCCGTGGGTACTGCCTCCACTTCCGCAGCTTCCATAAACTTTTGAAGTTCATGAAAGCACTATTTGGAATAAGCTCCACAAATTGCGGAACAAGAAAACCTGGGTGAAGTACCTCTGATCCTATGTTCCAATGTACACTTACCTCAAGTTTCAGGGAGCTAAGTATTTAAGTAACCAAAATATTGTGACTTTTGTGAAGCACCAGGTTGGTTTCTTGGAAAATCTAAATAGGCTGATCTGCAGCTAAGCAGAAAATATTGTTTGCATAGCTGGCACTAATTTTACTAAGTATATTCTTAAGAGAAAGAAAAAAGTTTAAATCTTCATGTTCATTTAATTAAACACATCTAACAATAGAGAATTACTTCATATTGCCATTGCTCACAGAGACGAGACGTTTTACACTGCTCACTTGGTAGTGGTATCTGAGCTTTGTAAATGCATCATTTATTCATCACTAAAGTCACCTAGCAATGAGTGGCCATCTAATCAGCACTTACATTGTCCAAACACCCCTCTCAGTAGTTTTCTTTCCCCCTTAAATAATGCACAGGCTTCTCTATCACTTAGAAACAATTTCCCTTCCTCAATCCTTCCTTCCTTGTGTTTACATAACCCTTCACAAGGGTAGCTGTTCTTGGTGCAATCTTCTCCCAGTGAACGGTCTTACCACCAGGTCACATGGCACCTTCAGAGAGGGCTGCCAGGCTGGTTTACTGTCTCCCCGGGCAGTGCAGAACTGCTGCCAGCATGTTTACTAGACTAATGCAGCACATCTTGACCGGACTGCTTTCACCCTCTGCTTTTGGAAAATTTCCAGGCAGGGTCTGTGTTTACATCAGCAAAACCGATTCAAAACACCATCTCGGGGTTTTAAACAGCCTTTGAGACATTCCTGCACTCAGCTCAGGGGGGTCAGTAGGAGGCCTTCCAGTGAATCTGTTACTTCACTTTGTCCTTCTATTTACTGCAGAAGGGCTCTGGTTTCCTTTTAGATCATCTCATAAGCCATTTTGTTATTTTTTCCTGAAATTTTTGCCAGGACCTTGGCTAAGAAGAGGCCCTTGCATGATTATGTCTGTTGTCTTCAGAATTCCTTATCTGCAAAGATTCTTTCTTAGGTAAATTAAACTACGTCCTTTTTTCCATCTGATTTTTTTCTCCAGCTTTAGGATCAAAAAATCTTTTGTTTACATTTTCAAACACAAATCTTATCTTGTTAAACTTGCCTTCAATTAGCACAGTTTCTACTCAATCCTTGGTTACAGTTTAGCATGAGCCTTACAAAATTTGCAAAGGGACAGGACGGTGATTACATGCAGAACTACAGGGGCCTTCAAAATGAAACTGTAGAACGTAAAACTTAAAAACATTTTCTAAATCTAATACAAATTCCTTATTACTTACAAGATTTAAAGTTAAAGAAACTGTCCCTATTTAGAAATTTGGTGATACTCATCAAAGCACGTAAGTCTTAAATTATTTTCACAGTGAACACACTTGGCCCCTGATACTGCCACATCCTGGACACCATGCTTCATAGTTATACCCTATCACGGACCTTGATTTTGCTTACCGCCTTCTGAAATCTGAGGTAAAATTAAAAAAAAAAAAAACTCTTACAAAAATGCAATATTTCATCTAGGGTGGTGTTCTTACCACACACTAATTTAAAAAGAAACTCTTTGAGGCCAAAGTAGATATCACCTTTGAAGAAACTATGAACACAATTGTAAAATATAAAGACGGTGCTACTTAACTAAGAGGAAGCCAGAATGCTCTAAAGCAAATGATTCTAATCTAATTTAAAGGAAATTAAATTCAAATAAATAGCCAAAACCACCTTTCCTAACATTTCTACTTCCCTCCAAAAGACAACACATAGGACCTGAACAAAAGTTAAAAGAAAATAAAGACCAATGACTTATTGACAGAGTGACTATATGGACAACAGCATTCTGAACATTAAACACGAAAGGTTCGTCATTATTATGGAAACCACCCTGGGAAAAGCAGGCCATTTGTGTTACTTGAAGTGGACCCTTCTTGGCTTGCTCTTAAACAGAGGAATCACGGCTTCGGGAATACACTCTAACATAAGCACCAGTTTCTTGAAGAAGGTACATAGGGAAGAGTAGGCAGAGGCCAGGAAGAGAGTAGAAGAAATGGTCAGATGCAGGTCACTCAAATCCCCAGGCAGGATATTTTTCTGTAGGGTAGGCACATCTGAGAACTCCCTCCCTGCTCCCCTGCCTTCTCTAGTAGGAGGACCAGGGCAACAAACACAGCCACTTGAGGTTGGTGCCCTCCCCCCCCCCCTNCCCCCCCCCCCCCCCCCGCACTGAAAACAAGAGGAAGAGCTTGGAGGCCTGACCCGAGAAATACATTAATTCCATTAAAGAGTGGGTCATCTTGTGTGGTTAATGCTGGCAAGGGAGTCCACCTCAGGAGGCATTGCCCAAATTAGACACTTACATGGAAAGATTGGATTAGATCCTTGAGAAGCTTCCGCTCAAAAACAAGAATCATAATCAAAGACTTCTAAGGTATACTATTTTGCCTCTGTCAAGATCCTATTTTAAATAGTCTTGCCAAATTACTAACAGGATTTATCTACTTTCTTTCTATCTCTGAGCTTGAGAAATGTACAATCTCACAGTAACAAAACTCTTCTTTCAAAGGCTAGAAAATTACAATTGATCATCACTTACCAGTATGTACCTATAACCTGCTGATCAAACTGTAAGCCCCACTAGCCCTGCCTGGTGTGGCTCAGTGGATGGAGCACAGGCCTGCAAACCAAACTGTAAGCCCCACCTATGCATGCACTTAAAAGCTGATTTTTAAAAAATCTGTAGCAACAATATCCTCTTTTCTTTGTCTTTTAAGTAAAAGAAAGAACCAGACTGCAAAAAGAAGTCTGTAACCCAAATTATCGACTTAGGAAGCTCTCTGAACCTTACCTCCTGGCAGATTAAGTCTTCAGAGATGATCTTCTTAAGGGAGGGGCACAAAACATCCCCGAGCCTAGGTGTCCTCAGGACCCAGCGGTGGGGAGGCCATCCTCCAGGCCACATTAACCACCCACCCCACAGACTGCTGCCACTGCCTCCTGGGGAGGACAGCACGGTGGCCTCCAGCCTGCAGGGCCAGGCCAAAGTGGAGAAATAATTCTCATCACACAGTAGCTATTATAAAGAGGTGGGGCCTGCAGGACAAATGTGGCCTTTGGGCCTTCCTGTTTGTGTCCTAGCTCCAACTTTCATCCATTTCCTAAGGAAGACTACGAAGTGTAATAAGCCTTGAGAGGCTGAGATTTACAACAACAGTGTGCAAGGGCAATCTTTAGAAACAGTTTCTTCCTTTCCTTCTTTTCTCCACAGGCAGATATGAGGCTTTGAAAGTACTTTAAAAGTGGAAAGCAAAAACTATCTGCTGTGGTTTGGTAAAGATTTTCTACTCCTGAAAGATTTTTAACATAAAATGTAGAAGGGAAAAATTTTGTTGATAATTAATCTAATATATGTTACATAACAATGCAAAAAATAATAAGCAACTTTTGCAGGCGCAAAGGTTTGATTTGAAAAAGCCTTGCCATGTACTAGCTTTAATTAAAGAAATTCACCCACTCTCGCAGGGCCTCAGTTTGTTTGTCTGAAATAAGAGGGTTAATAACATGTAACTTACACGCTGTGAGACCTGCATAGAATGACTGTAAAAGAACTTAGACTTTGCCTTATGTAAGTCAGACCATGCTGTCATTACACTGAACTATCTAATTTCCACATGCGATTACATAATATCAGGACCTTGTAGCTAGATAAAATGTACAAATACATCTCCTTTCTTCTCTGCAAAGTATGTATGCATTTGTTGGCTTGCATATTGTTTGACTTCTCCATTGGCACCACAGTGGTAGGAGGGCCAGAGTCCTCACTGGTAACGCTGATTTAACAACTCCCAGTACCAAGAACAGCCCTTGGCATGTATTACCATGCAATATGCAATAAATTCAGTTAAATAAATGAACAGATACATGCACAATTTTAGACAAATCAAGCACAGTGTTCTATATACAGCAAAAGTGCAATAAGTACATATTAAATCATTAAATGAGCAACAATATTTTCTGTACAGAAACATCCCATGAAAATGCAACAGAATTTTAAGAAAGTTGGAGGTCCTACAAACATTTGAGATAAATATGACTATGTTTTGTTAATCCCTGTTCAGATATTAAGATGGTTAATGTACAATCTTATTACATCATGAATATTAGGTATAATATTCAATATGAATTAATTCACTGAAAATTAATTTTAGGTTGATTTAGAATGTACCTAAAATCATTCCTCAGGCCTTTGTCTGTTAAAAATGGAAACGCTCCGCTGATGCCCTGTAGGTCCTGACTTGGTGGCAGCGGGATCTGATTAAGGACTCATTGATTTCCTTAAAAGCATTACCAGCCCAGAAGGATAAACATGCATGGTCCCTTGTGGTTCCAACCGTTTGACTGCTCATGTTTACTATCACTAACCTGCCAGGAGACAGGGCAGTCTCCGGGATCTGCAACAACAGATTACACTTGGAGCCTTTGCATTATTGTCTGAACCCAGTTGAGGCCACTACAGTCCACTACGAGACTAAAATCAATTCTCTGATAGCTGCTCATTAATCTATAATGTATACAAAAGATACGGACTTTAGTGGATATTTGTCCACTTCACCAAATTACCAAAAGAAGGATCCTGAATTTTAAACATCATGGGAAACACAATTCCCTCTTACTTCTAAGGATTTCTCTTGCTTTGCCTAAGAAATAGGAACTTCCGCGTCTCTCTTCCTTTCCTCTCTGCCCTCTCTCAGCTCCCACTTTACAGACAAGAGCTCTCTGGCTACAGATCTTTTCACAAGCATTAAAAATGAAGAAAAAAAAAGACTTGAAGGTACTTACTCTGAATTAAATCATTTTAATTTTGAAATATGAGGAAGCACTTCATAATCATAAAATCTGAAAGTTCTATAGCTTTTGGCTGATAAAAAGGAGTCTCTGAAGAAGAGAGTGGTGGTCAAATAAAAACAATTTACTCCTATTAGCAAGTTATCTGTCCTCTGTTTTTCCAAGCTGAAATTTTCAGACACCATAAAGATGTTTTTCACCACATCCTTTCTCCTCCTCCCCCACTCACGCAGTTTCTCAACTACCAGAGGC
This sequence comes from Sturnira hondurensis, assembly GCF_014824575.4. Classification (NCBI taxonomy): domain Eukaryota; kingdom Metazoa; phylum Chordata; class Mammalia; order Chiroptera; family Phyllostomidae; genus Sturnira; species Sturnira hondurensis. The sequence continues at coordinate 3,012,861 of NW_028079344.1, read as the reverse complement.
ATTTTTAACTAAGTAATTAGAGATTCTAAAGAAGTTTTGAAATAGATTCTTGACAGCTTTAGGCAGCAAGGCCTTCTCGCCTTACAGTAGCCTCTGTCCTAACACCAATCTACATGGATCCCGTGAGTTCAACTAGGAGAGATCAGATGTGGCTTAAACGCCTCCAGGAACATGCACATTTGACCCCGGGAAAGGAGGGTGAATTGTGGAAACTGTCATCCAGTAGTCCAGTCTCTTCTTCATCTGATGTAAGAACTCTTGTAAGCACTCACCCAGAAGCTCCGACATCCCCTCCTGGGGATTCAGAGGAACCTGCCGGCCAGACCCTGGATTAATGGCTTTACAGCCCTGGCTACTGACAGACCTAATCAAGATATCATTGTGTTACTAGGTTAGCAAATAAAAAGATAACTTCAAGTTACTGACTATGGGGCCTTCTTGTGCCATTTCCGTAATTATTTGGGATCATATATCTGATTTAAAAAAACATTTATCTAATACTACAGAAAATAATAATCTTGCAAGAGAAGACAATTTACAGGCAAGACTAAGAGGGGCAAATACAGAATACATTATCCCAAAGTCTGCCGTCATTGGGTGTTACACTGCACAAAAGAACAACATGAATTTCTCCTTTTTGCCATCTATTATTTTATGGAAGGACAGCTAATTTCCTGTCAGCTGACTCTAGTAACTATGCTTAGTTAGGAATAAGATGAAAGATTTATCTTATTGGTAAGGAAGTATTGTGATAGCAAGTTGATTTCAAAAGTTTAGGGCTATTTCTTGTCCAAAGGAGAAATAAATGAGATAATAGTTCTTCCTCCTTTTCTCCTTTTCAACTTCCTGTGGGCAGTGCTCTTTAGATGCTTTGAAGACACAAGATGTGTAAGTACAGGGTTCCTATTCTCAGTTCATGAACCAGTAAGGCAGCTACAGAAATCACTGTAGTGCAAAGGTACCACATAGTAAACGGGGAAGTACAGCCTAATATCAAGAGTACAGGGCTAGAAGTGAGGACACAGTTCAAATTCTGGCTTTGCCACATCCATGCTATGTGATCTTGGGCAAATTTCTGAATCCCTCAAAATCTTGCTTTACTTGTGGGTAAAACAGAATACACTAGACCTGCCTCACAGGAACATGGTGAAAATTAAAATAATTTAGGAATGCGAATCCTTAAGGGAGTGCCTGGCTTTTGGAAGTCCTTAATAAATAGCACTGATGCAGAACAAAAATATAAAAAGAAATACCTAAGTTGCTATGGACATTCAAAGGAGAAAAAAATTCTATCCATAACTAAACTAAGAGAGAATTTTCCAGCCAGGAAACTGCTCTCTTAGAATAGCTGGATATTGAGGTTATTTTTGACTTATATCTTTAAAGTTTGGAAGATAACTGGAAAAAGGGTACCGGAAAAGAAGAGGGGCCACAGGCACCCCTAATTAGCCACCCCAGTTGCCATGCCCACTACTTTTCTGACATGCCCAACATGGTCCTGTGTCTAATCTCAGCCTGTGCTAACCCAAAGCACAGCAAATGGCCTTGGAGTCTCTTCTCCCCCTCCTGCAAAATTCCTTCTCTCTCAGCACCAGAGATGGTCTCAAAGGCTACCTTAGTATTTAGGAGAAAACATACAGAATATTCATGAAAATGAAAACTTTCCTTTCTGGCCCTGGTGGGATTAAGTGGGACTGGATTAGCCTTTCCACAGCAAATAACTGGAAAACTGGATAAAATATGTGAAAAGCTGTTCATAGATATTAGATTAAAGGGAGCACAAAAAAGTGACCCCCGAGACCCAGGGAACACCCACAGTGAGTTCTGCAGTTACCCCACCTTGCAGCCTGGATGTGCATTTCAGACTGTCAGTGTGGTGAGAGGAAACCCAAGAACACTGGGGTCTTGAGGAGTTGAGGGGACACAGAACAGAGCTCATGGAGGCTAAGGCACATGGAATTTGCTAGAAAAAGTACCTTACAGGAAGGATCTATGCAGACGAGAGCTCAAGAAATCAACATAGGGATTTCCGTGAGTTTGTCGCTGAATGTTAAGTCACATGTATAGGTTCAACGTTATAATTATGGGCAAAAAGCAAATAAATGTCTATAAGTTAAACAATTCCAAGATCCGCCAAGGAGCTAGGAGACACTTGAGTTGTTGCCAGCCAGAATAGGAAGCCTTTGCTCAGAACCTGGGGCTTGAGGTCACAACGCCTGAACATCATTTGGCAGTGTGACAACTGAAAGTACAGTGCCACTGTCACACAGCATGGCTCACTCATCCCTAGAGGAACAGCTATTCCAGACCTGCCTTAACAAACCTTTGTCCAGAAAGACAACAAAACGTTACACTAAACAAAACAAAACAAACAGAAACATCACAAGTCTATTATTCAGTAAAAAACTAAGACACAGCAAAAAATCAAGAAAATGAGACACAGAAACAGACTCAGAAATGACAGAGCTGAAGAATTAGCATGGAAGGGCAATTACAAATATGCTTAATATATTTATGGAGTTAAAAGAAAGATATGGGGAGATAAATGGAAGGTTAAAGAAGAATAAGACTTTACAGANATTTGGCAGTGTGACAACTGAAAGTACAGTGCCAGTGTCACACAGCATGGCTCACTCATCCCTAGAGGAACAGCTATTCCAGACCTGCCTTAACAAACCTTTGTCCAGAAAGACAACAAAACATTACACTAAACAAAACAAACAGAAACATCACAAGTCTATTATTCAGTAAAACACTAAGACACAGCAAAAAATCAAGAAAATGAGACACAGAAACAGACTCAGAAATGACAGAGCTGAAGAATTAGCATGGAAGGGCAATTACAAATATGCTTAATATATTTATGGAGTTAAAAGAAAGATATGGGGAGATAAATGGAAGGTTAAAGAAGAATAAGACTTTACAGAAATACTTTAATTTTGAAATGAAAATATACCAAATAGAATTATCAGAACATGAACTGTAAAAGAAGAGACCAGTAAATTCAAAGGCAGAACAACATAGAAAATACCTTTCATGTCCATTACATCTCAATTTAAAAAAATAAAAAAAAACTAGGTAGCAGTAGTGCTGGCGCTGGAGCGCTCCTTCCTCTCGGGGACCAGCTGGCCCCAGGAACGAGGACATTCTTCTGCCACCACCTTCTGCCACTGCCCTGCTCTTCCTACCTGCTGCTGGCCCTCTGTTCTCGCCACAGGGCCAGTGCCAGAGCCGGTATCTTGATGTGGTCCCACCACTAGAGTGCGAGGACAGCAGGACCTTCAGCCTGGGGAATATGGTCACAGCTTAGCCAGGGAAAACAGTTCACGTTGAAGACCAAGAACATCGGAATGCCTTATGAATGTGAAATATCCGATGTGCAAACACACGTGTCCACTTTCACCTTCAAAACAACTGGTGACATAACCCAAGAAGGTGGCAGTACACTTAAGAAGCTGGTGAAACCCAGGGCTGCAGAAGCTGCCGTAAACATTTGGAAACTCAGCGCTTTGTAGTTGCTGACCCGTTAATGCCCGATCCTTCTGAACAACCATGGAACCAGCTTAATCCTACTTGTTCACTACAGGCAACTTACCCTGGCTAGAGACTTCCTGAATATACCCCTTCCCAGAAAAGATGAACTGCTCAGAAAATATGCTTTGCAGGCTGAAGGCATTGATGGAAACTGGAAAAGGGACCTCAAAAAAAAAAAAAACAGGCCACGAGAAATGCTGCCGAGGAATTTGTGAGGTTCAGTAACATTTCTCCAAAGAACCACATTTCCTTGACACACACAGGAGGTCACTGCTTAGGATGCACTTGGCTTCCCTGAGGAATTCTTCTGGTGAAAAGATAACTTACTGAAAAGAAGCCTCCTCAGTATTTCAAATTCAGATTACATCCCGCTGCTTAGTGCAATCAGCAAGGAACGAGATTTTAATGTAATATATTTGAAGATATATATATAGGAAAATGAGGGCCAGCAGACACCAGCGTCTCGCTGAAGGGCCCACCAGTCCCATCACTGTCTGTCGTGGCGCTGGGACCTCCTGTGGTGGTCACACCCTGATGCAGCTCACAGTGCTTCGCAGTATTTAAGACAATGGCAGAAAGAAAGTAAACTGGAGCAACTTCGAAAACCCTTCAGCAGCACATTAAAAAAATTCCCCTTTTGCCCCTTCCCAAGTCAAATGTTTACTGTAATGTTTAGTTTGTATGCTGTTTTAAATCTCTTCATAGATTCCAGCAAGACTCCAGATTTAATTACCTCCCAATAGTCATTATTAAGATCTTTTTAATGGCTTCGGCGCTGTATGGTATATTATACACTTTGTCCTGTAGGCAGAGTGTAGCCCCCATTTTCAATGCCATGCACCTAAAGGGAAGAAATGCATGTTTATTGACAATAATAAAGATTATGATCTAAAAGTATTGCTAACAGTGCCTTTCTTACTGATGATTAACTTCTTCTTTGTGCAAGGCTTTATAAAGGGAATTTGAAGGAAGCCCCTGAGCAATGAGTGTTGAGAAACACACTAAAAGGCTTTTAGTGAATGTGATTGTTAAATGGCAGGAACACGAGCGGTCTGCTACATATCCGAATCCATGTAATAAAGAGCTCTTGTTATAAAAATTAAAAATTAATTAATCAATTAAGTATGTCAGCTACACTTCAATAATAAAAAGAAAACAGCCAAACTGAAAAAAACAGAGACAAAAATGAACAGTGTCAGTGACCCATGGACCAGCATCAAGCAATCTAACACACGTGCTACTGGGGTGCTGGGAAGGGAATGGAGGGGACAAAATGATGTAAAGGAACAATGGCTGAAATGTGTCCAAATTCAATGCAAACTATAAACCAGAGATCCAATAAACTCAATGAACCCCAACAAAGATAAAATAAAAAACCACAGCCAGGGATAGCATGATACAATTGCTAAAAAAAGAGATAAAGAGAAACAGCAAAAGCAGCAGAGTGGGGACACACAGGAGTGTTACGTACAGAGGAGCAAAGATAAGAATGACTGCACACTTCTCACTAGAAACAACACAAGCAAAAAGCAGGGCTTTTTTTCTTTCAAATACTGGAAGAAAAGAAAAGGGTCAACCTAGAATTCTATATCCAGTGAAAATATCCTTCAAAAAACAAGGACTAAGTAAGTGCAATCTTAGAGTACAGAGAATTCATGGCCAGCAGATCTGTACTACAAGAAATATTAGAGTGTTTTTTTTTCAATAAGAAAGAAAATAATACTAGATGGAAACTTGAAACTACACAAAAGAATAAAAGTGTGGAAATTTGTAAGTATGTGGTCATATAAAAGTATCTTCTCATATTCGTACCTGTTTAAAATAAAACTGACTGTTTAGAATAAAAATAATAACAATGCATTATAAGGTTTATCATATATGCAACAAATAAAATGTATGACAATATCACAAAGGACAGAAAGGAGAAAACACCAGCACAGAGTGAAAAGGCTCTTACATTAAACATATAACATTACTTGAAGGTGGGATGTGATGAGATAAAGCAGCACAGTGTGAACTCTGGAGTGACCATTAAAAATAGTCAACAAGAGCTGTAAGACGAGAGTGGAAATAAAATGGAATACTAAAATTAATAATAATACTTAAGTAACCCAAAAGAAGGACAGGAAAGAAGAGAAGGAAGAAAGAGAACAGACAGGATAAATAGAAAACATACAGCAAGACAGTAGATTAGACCCAGCCCTACAAGCTGCCTATAAGAAAAACACTTTAATTATAAAGACACAGTGTAAAAGTAAAAGGATGGACTAAATTTACCAGGCAAACATTAATCACAAGACAGCACGCACGGCCACATCAATTCAGTCAAAGCAGACTTCTATGGTAGTTTGGGTCTTTAAGGGTAGCAGATATCAAGATCTGAGTCAGAAGTTCAAGAGATTTACTGCAGGACACACTCGTAAAAGATAAAGGTGAAAGGGAGCAGGAGTGGGTAGAGAAAGGCCTTCAGACATGACTGCAGATCTGATATATGTGAAAGGAGAGGAGAAAAACCTGGGTTGGAAGAGCCTCACACTGCAGTGTAGGTCCAAGAACGTCTCAGCCAGTCTAACTGGCAGTCCCCAGCAGACACTGGCCATCAGAGGACCTGGCATTGGGTAGAAATGGCCCAGCTATAGCTTCATGTCATGCTCAGTCATGGGGTAACAGCATCCTGTTGAGATCATAGCTACAGTATGACTATGCGGTGATCCCAAAAGTGTGACAGCTGAGGGTAAGCGTTAAGGAAACTACTTTCGGGAAAAGAGGCCTGAATAGCACAACTCTATTGCTGACGCAACTCTGGAATAAGGGATATGACCAAGGACAATGAGCAACATTTCTTAATGATAAAAGGCTAATTTTCATAAACAGAAACTAATAATCCTATAGTGTATACATAAACCATAAGGCTTCAAAATATTTGAAGTAAAAACTCTCAGACCTGAAAGAGTTAACAGATAAACCCCAGTGACAGTTGGAGATGTCAACCCTCCTGTCAGTAATAACAAAACAACTAGACAGAAAATCAGGAAGACTATAGAAAGCTTAAATAATAGCATCAAACAATTTAAAACTTAAAAGATATTTATAGAATACTCCCACTCAAAAGAGCAGAATACACATTCTTTTTAAGTTCACAGGGAACAACACCAAGATAAATTACATGCATGGCCATAAAACACCTCTCAATAAATTTTAAGGTATTTAACTCATACAAAGTATGTTCTTTGACCACAAAAAAAAATTCATTTAGAGATATCTAAAAAGTCAGAGATCATAAAAGAAATCCTAAGGGAAATTAGAAAATACTTTAAACTGAATAATAAGAAAATTACAACATATGGGTATTCATGGGATACTACTGAAGCAGTCCTCAGAGAAGCAATTTTATTGCAGTAAATGCTTATATTAAAATAGAGAGATCAATAATTAATGTCCATCCTAGGAAGCTAGTAAAAGAAGAATGAATTAAGCCAAAAATAAATAAAAGAAAAGAAATAATTAAGAATAAAAATCAATGAAGAAAAAGAGTAAGCAGGTGAAAAATAGAGGAAGTTTTTTAAAAGCTAGGCTTTGGAGAAGATGAATAAAACTGACAAATTTGTAACAGTTTCATGAAGAAAAGAGGAGGGAAGACAAAAATTACCAGTATCAGGAGAGAAAAAGATGATCGTCTCTAAATATGATGAGTATCCTACAGATAAACAAATGGATAATAATGGAATAATATAAACAACTAAGAATGCCAACAAATTCAATGAATGCTCCTACTGAATGGTTAAATTTCTTAAAAGATGTGAGCTACTAAAACTGACAGCAGAAGAAGCAAATCTGCCCATATTTATTAAAGAAACTGAACTCATAATTTAACTTCGTCACAAATAAAACCTTTGGCCTGGACAGCCTCCCTGATACGCTATCAAAAATTTGAAAGTGAAATAAGACAGTCAAAAAAAAAAGAACAAAACAAATACCATATGATCTTATTTAGATGTAGATTTAAGGAACAAGATAAACTGACACACCAAATAGAAACAAAGACATGAAAACATGGAACAGACGACAGCTGTAAAGGGATTAGCCAAAGAACATTCAAGAACATCCAAAAGGTATTCAGCCATGTAATATGAAAAACAGAGACATTTATTGAAGGAGACACAAGATACATGAAACATTGTGCATGAGACAATGATGCCTCAGTCCCCTTCGAAGTAGGCACCTTGGAAGCTCACACAGTTCTCCCAATCGTCACCAACTGCACTTATCCTTAAACAATGGGAAGCCATGAAAGATCATTTTAATCAGAATTTTATTACTGCCTTCTCAAATTTTATTTATACAAAGTATACTAAGATGAAACATGAAAATCTTAATGAAAATAATTCCCATGGAGTCTTCTAATATGGTATATGTATAACACGGGCCCTCTTAACATGCAGTAAAAATGACTCAATGCAAAGAAGAAACTTAGAATCATTCATCAAACAAATATTTAGTACTATATACAAGACACAGATCATGGCATTTTATATTCATCAGAAAACAACATGAAGTCTCTTACCCTCATGAAGGTTAAGTCTAATGATAAAGATAATCAAGATAGTAAACAAGTAAAGTATGTAGTGTTTAAAAAGATGGTAAATATCACGAAAACGAGGAAAGATGAGTAGGGTTAAGGTGGACCCAGGAAGGTGCGGGGAGCAAGAGAGGGAGGTAGCAAGTGGCAGTATTAAACACAATTGTTAAGGGCTCTCTTGGAAAATGAAATTTGTAAAATTTTGGCTGTTTATCAAACTTTGACAGTTCCTGCTGTAGTAAGAGAATTATTCTAGTGCCATTTCTAAACACACTTCGAGTTTAATGTCTGAGACAAAGAGATCAAAGGAAATATTAGCTGTGTTCTTATCATGAGCCTTCTTTTAACAACATTTTACATACTGGCTGATGATTTTATTGTACTTTCCACATGTCAGTAATCTATGAATGGACAAAGGAAAAACAGCCTTACCGGTGTTCTAACTGTAGCTTCTTTAGTCTAGAAAATGCTGATATATTTTCATTTTCAAAAGTCCTTATTCCACTAGAAATAAAAACTAAAAAGATACTTCCTAGGACAGACATAGCAGGAAGGGAAAGTGAAGGGTGAATGTATATTGCTAATGTAATAGTACTTGCATAAAACTGGGGACAAATATTAACTAACACCTTTAATTACAAGCAAGTTTTAAAATGGGTTTTAATGTGCGTTGAGATCTCAGCCCACCTTTTTTTCAGGAAAAAAAAAGTCTGGAAACGAAATGTTTTCTTAAAAACACAAATGGTCCCAAAATGATTACTGGGAACAAAAGAAGCAAAATGATTGTCAAGAGGAAACGTGCTCTGAATCCAGGATAGAAAACAGTTCTTGTTTACAATGAGCTGTGAACAGCCAGCTTTGACTGTTAGTGGTTATGTGCCAGTGATTATTATTCAACTGCATAGCAAGGATACTAAGTCACAGGATGACTGTTGCATTTATGCTGTACTTCCACTAAAGCTTGATTTTATTGGGTATTTTCAACAGCTCTTAGGCTTGGGTTGTATTCAACAGCCTTTGGTAATTGTTCTACAGGTTACAAACTGAGGAAAGCCTTTATTATTTAATCATATACACATTCAACAAGGAAGGACAAATAAAACCAAGTGTGATCCTCCCTCTAAGTCAAACAAGCTATTTTGCCTTACCTAATACGTTGTCTTTAATTTTGATCGGTTATCATTAATAAGTGAAACAATTTTACTTTTCTGAAGTGTTTATATTTTTTTATATTAGCAAACCAAACCACAGTCTGGACTTTAATGGGAAGACATGAACATCAAGATGTCATTCCAAGCTTAAAATAATGATACTAAAATATTGTTTTTAATGCTGACTAGTGTTGTATGTGCTTTAGATGTACTAACTAATCTCACCACTCTATGAGACTGTACTATTACTACCGTCATTTCACAGATAAAGACATGGAGGTACAGAGAAATTAAGTCATTTGGCCAGCACTGCATAGCCAGGCTTCTGATGGTGAGTGAGACACAGAAAGGTTAAGCAGCTGGCCCAGATTACACAGCTAGCTCCTGATGCCCACAAGTTGAAGAGAATTCTCTAGTGTGCCATTTACTACATCCACATTCACAATGCAGGAATTTGTACTTCTCCAAGGTCTTCTACTTCTGGGAATGACTTTTTTAGGCATCTCTATAGGCATAATAATCTGAACCAGGAAAAATATAACATCAGGAAATAATAATATGGTTCTTCAGTGAGCTTTCTGCAGCAAGCCAGCATGCCGAGTAGAAAAGCCTTTTCAATAATATAGCACATTTCCGAGGCTACAACAAAAGCATTTGCAAACAGTAGAGTAACAGCATGTGTGAAGGTGTCATATTGAAAGATAGGCAGGGTAGAGCTGCGCACGGCAGAAATGGCTGGCTTCCACTGACCCAGAGGAAAAAGAAATCAGTTCAGCTCGAAATACAAAATTTAACCAACCCATACGTGTTGGAATGAGAAGAGGATGCGACATCTATTTACAGAACTTTGTAAACCTGTAGTGTCAGACAAGAAGAATCATACTCGCTCAAGTATTCTCTTTGACTAGAAGACTAGCGAGGCAAATATAATTGCTGGTAATATTTGCATGATTTGTGGAATGGGAAGGCGTGAAGACAAAATACCTACTGTGTACCCTGATCGGGTGAAACAGTGTGCTATGTTCCCATTCCATCTACAATTGACCCTGCACGATGCAAGGGTAAGGGGTGTCAACCCCCCCATGCTGCTGAAAATCCATGGATAACTTTTGGCTTCCCCAAAACTTAACTCCCAAGCCTACTGTTGATGGGAAGCCTTACTGATAACATAAACAGTCGATTAAAACATTTAATATGTTATATGTATTATATACTTTATTCTTACAATAAAATAAGCTAGAGGAAAATGTTGGTAAGAAAATCATGAGGAGGAAAAAATACATTTATTCTAAATATTTTAAAAATTCTATATATATCTGGACCCATACAGTTCATATCTATGTTGTTCAAGGGTCAACTATAATTAAATATTGACGATTTACCTATAAGGTGTTTTTCTCCCCATTCCTAAGGATTAGAAAAGTTGAGGGTAAAAGGGATCAGTTATGTTCATTGCCACGGTAAATAAAAGGGGAAGTCAGAGTTGCACCTAAGATCTGTCAGACTCTGAGAATTACAACACACTCACATTGCCCTGCAAGGCTGTCCCACCTCTGAGAAGAAATCTTTGTAAGAGGTGGTCTACTTCCTATGAGAGATCACGTTGTATGTACCATGGTCAAGGGCTGAGCCCCAGGGTGAGACTCCTTAGGTTTGAAGCCTAGTGCTGCTGATGACTAACCACATAAACCTGAGCAAGTTATTTGACCTTGTTGTGGCCTTAGTTTCCGGAGCCATGGGTAACAGTACCTATTTTATAGTAATGCTGTGATTTTAAAGGAGTATGTATGTATGTGTATGTATATGTATATGTGTATGTATATATATATATATATATATATATATATATATATATACACACACACACACACACACACACACACACCCTTAGGGCAATGCCTGGTATATAAGTGTCCAGTACATAATCTCATTTATATCATTATTAAGGAAACTCACTGCTATAACATAAACTACTTGAAAGCAAGTGTCACACATGAAGGCAAGAATTATAAGCCTTTTGTTTCCTGGCACTTTATATAATCCCTGATACAAAACAGATGTTCCATGCAGTTTAACAGATAAATATCTAGACTAAAGGGCTGTAAAAATAAAAAGTTTTTAAAATGGCTCACTGGAGCCAACGTTATCTGACCTGCCTTTACCTCCCCCCACATTATCTCTCACTATACTACCCACTTGCCTCATTGTCTCCACTATAGTAACATTAGCCTTCTTGCTATTTCCTGAAACAACAGGCATCAAGGGCCTTTGTACTCGCTGTTCTCTCTGGCAGATTAGATATTTTCAGCCCTAAATTCAAATGTTATTTTCTTGGTGAATCCTTCCCTACCGCCCCATTTTCAATGGCAACAGCTCCTCACCCACCCCCTTATGCTTTGACCCCTTTTTATTTTTTCCCCACAGCAATTATTACAATACATTATATATTAACTAAAAGCTTAACTTACTTACTTGTTTTCTACTCCCTAGAATGTAAGCCTCATGATGGCAGAAATTATCGTCTGATTTGTTTTGAATACTACTGTATCCTCAGAATCAAAAGACCAATTGTATTGGAATAGAAAAAAAGGCTTGATACTTAGTAGGCCCAATACATGTTTGTTGGGTGGGGAATGAATATAAACCATTAACTTATTAAAGATTACATATCAATTTGTACATCTACATATAAAAATAAATGGTGATACAAAAACTGGACAGACTATGGGGATGACTTTGTATATAAGTTAAACTGGAATTTCATTTCCTGTATTGCATCAATATCCACGAAAAGTGAGGAAGCTACCTCTGTTTCATGGGAAATAAAAAGTCATTAGCCTTTCCTTCACAAACACACATGGTACATACTGTTAAGCCTTCTCTCTGTCGGAAACTTAGACTGACTCTGCAATTCACCTAAGTTAAACGTCTTTTCTTTTCAACAGGAAACATATGACACTCTTTTCTTGTGGTTTTCTAATTTTAAATTCCTAATGAGAAAAACACAAAATTTTCTGCACACAGACCCAGTTATAAAAAACTCAGTGTTAAAATGCTTTGAACAAAGCTGTTACCCTCTACCACATTGTTAGGATATTAAAGACATCTTACTTCTTTTACCTGGGTTTTTCTTTTATTAGTCAGAATTTAAAAAGATTAAAGTAATACAGATAGTATTAATAAACTATGCTTTTTGTAGCTCCTTTATATATACAAAATAGACCTAAATAGGCATGTACATTGTCACATGCTGTAGCATATATAAGTACAGGAGGTAAGTCCATGCACTTATTAATTACATTTGATATTATATATAGAAAATCCCCCATAAACACTCCACTTAAAATTTAATACCAAGATTGGGAGTTTTTTGCTTTCTTTTAAAATTCCATATTTATTTAGCTTGCAAAACTCTATCCAAATGTTACTACATCCAAGAAAAGAAATCTTACCAGCCTCCTTCATTAATCAGAGTTAAACACATATTATTAGGTGTAGTTAACACCTGCATTCTAAAAGGCTTATTGGTCTCCCCATGAGCCTGTGAACCAGAGCAAGAAATTCAACTCTCTGTGCCAGAGCCTGGAACACTGTCTGGCACAAGTAAGTGTTCAGTGTTGAATTGAGTTACTTAATATAAATTCAAAATAAATGTAATTAATAAAATGAGTCATATCAAGTATAATATAAAGATGAGACTTCCGGCTAAGATGGAGGCATAGGTAGATATACTTTGCCTCCTCGCACAACCAAAAGAAAGATAACAACAAATTTAGAAACAAAAAACAACTAAAACTGCCAGAAAATTGAACTGCAGCGAATTTCAACAACCAAGGAGTTAAAGAGGAAACATTCACCCAGACCTGTAGGAGGGGCGGAGATGGACAGCCAGGGCGGAGAGGACTCTCGACAAGGCAGCAGCTGGTGGAGTGGAGATCCCACATTTGCATACGGATAAACCAAGAAAAACAACTGGGGAGTAAGACAGACCAGGAAACCCAGGGTCCAGACCAGGGAAATAAAGCCTCAAAACCTCTAACTGAAAACACCTGTGGGAGTTGAGGGGGAGGAGAACTCTCACTAGAGAGTTCATTGGAGAGACCAACAGAGTCCTAGAATGTGCACAAACCAACCCACCTGGGAATCACCACCAGAAGGGCCCAATTTACTTGTGGAAAAGCAGGTGAAGTGACTGAAAGCCACCGGGAGCTGAGCAACTGGCACTGTTCCCTCTCGGACCCCTCCCCCACATGAAGCACCACAAACCAGCCACTTGGGTTGCCCCACCCTGGGGAATAGCTAAGGCTCCACCTCTTCCTGTGTAATGGGCATGCCAAGACAAAAAAATATGGCCCAAATGAAAAGAACATTACCAAAGCTTTAGAAAAAATAGAACTAAGAGATCAAGAGATAGACAACCTATCAGATGCAGAGTTCGAAATACTGGTAATCAGAATGCTCACAGGATTGGTTGAATTTGGTCGCAAATTAGAAGAACAAAAGAAGGCTATGCTAAGTGAAATAAAGAAAAATGTGCAGGGAACCAATAGTGATGGGAAGGAAAATGGGACTCTAACCAATGGTATGGACCAGAAGGAAAAAAGAAACATTCAACCAGAAAAGAATGAAGAAACAAGAATTTTTTAAAAATGAGGAGGGGCTTAGGAACCTCTGGGACAACTTTAAATGCTCCAACATCCAAATTAGGGATGCCAGAAGAAGAGGAGGAGCAAGAAAATGAAAAGTTATTTGAAAACATAACGAAGGAGAATTTCCCCAACCTGGCAAAGGAAACAGACTTCTAGGAAGTCCAGGAAGGTCAGAGAGTCCCAAAGTGTTTGGACCCAAGGAAGCACACACCAAGGCACATCATAATTACATCACCCAAGATTAAAGATAAGGAATCTTAAAAGCAGCAAGAGGAAAGGAGAGAGTTACCTACAAAGGAGTTCCCATAATACTATTAGCTGGTTTCTCAAAAGAAACTTCACAGGTAAGAAGGGGCTGGGAAGAAGTATTCGCAGTTATGAAAGGGAAGGATCTACATCCAAGATTGCTCTATCCAGCAAAGCTATCATTTAGAATCGAAGCACAGATAAAGTGCTTCCCAGATAAGGTAAAACTAAAGGGGTTCACCAACACCAAACCCTTACTGTATGAAATGTTAAAGGAACTTAACTAAGAAAAAGAAGATAAAAAATATGAAGAGTAAAATGATAAGCTCGGAGCCATCAACAACTGAACCTCAAACAAAAACAAAAACAAAAATGAACTAAGTAAACAACTAGAACAGGAACAGAATCACAGAAATGGAGATAACATGAGGGTTATCAGTGGGGAAGGGGAGACGGGAAAGGAGGAGAAAGGTACAGGGAATAAAAAGCACAAATGGTAGGTAGAAAACAGACAGGGGGGCGTTAGGAATAGTACAGGAAATGTAGAAGCCAAAGAACTTATATGTAAGACTGATGGACATGAACTAAGTGGAGCGGGGAGGGGGGGGGGCGGGAAGGGGTATACAGGATGGAGCGGAATAAAGGTGAGAAAAAATGGGACAACTCTGATAGCATAATCAATAAAATATATTTGAAAAATAAAGTTGAGCCCTGGCTCGTGTAGCTCAGTGAATTGAGTGCAGGCTGGGAATCAAAGGGTCACCAGTTTGATTCCCAGTCAGGGCATATGCCTGGGTGGTGGACCAGGTTCCCAGGGGGGGGCCACGTGAAGGGCAACCACACATTGATGTTTCTCTCTCTGTGTCCCTTCCCCTCTCTCTAAAAATAAATAAATAAAATATTTTAAAATGATACAGGCATTCTCTTAAAGGAAATAAATAAAAGTAAAGATGAACTTTAGTAGAAAGGAGGTGTACTTGAATTATGGCTATGACCATTTTTTTAAAGTAATTTTTTATAATGATTTTGTACTTAAAACTAAGTTTTATGTCATGTGCCAAAAGAATTGTCTGAAATAATTGGTTTTATTTCTTATTTTAATTAATTTTTGATAATATCATTCTGATGCAAAGATGTATAAGTAATTGGTGTTACTTCTTTATTTAATTATTTTTCAAGTACAGTTTTCTATTACTCCCATCCCATCCCACCCCTGTGCTCCCCCCTCCCTCCCATTTCCACCCGTCTCAGTTGTTGTCCATGTATCCTTTATATTTGTTCCTTTAAATCCCTCCCCTATTTTCCCTGAAATTCCCTCCCCTCTCCCCTCTGGTCCCTGTCAGCCTGTTCTCTATTTCAGTAATTGGTGTTACTTCTAAGTGGCACTCCACGTGTTTCAAGGATTCCTCTCAGCTCACTTGAGGCAGCTTCCTCCATAGAGCTCTGCTGTCTCCCCAGGCAGTAGTAGCTGCTTGCCTGCTTTGTACCCTTAGTCTTGAACAGATCTCCACCCCAGCCCTTGTCTCCCTCATTGCGTGTGTTTGCTCCCATGTTTGTCTCTTTGAGGGCAGAGACTGTCTTACTCTAATGGCAGGGGAGAACCCCTCAGAAATGAGGAGAGGTGAAAAAGTGCGGAAGATTGTGCATACGAGTGGCCCCTCTACAACCAGGACACAACCAGGATGACACACGCATGACTCAGCAGAAAAGAAGCTCAGGAAGGGCCGATGCTTGTTGGATGGGAAGGACATACCCGCCCTTCTACTTCCACTGCATGGCGCGTTACGGGGGCAGTCTTTAAAAGCCGAGTGTGTGGAAGATGCACTCTTTCGCTCTCCGCTCCCATGCCTGGTCGGTTGGCAGCTGGGGGGCTCAGGCTCCTCAACCAGCAGCCTTGTAGGGACGAGCTGTCTGGGAATACTCCCCAGCCACTCCCCAGGTGCTTCAGGACCTGCCTGGCCAGGAGTGCTGTGAGCACTAGGCTGGTTAGAGGGGAGGGGAGGAAGGTTTGGCTGGGGAGGTGGGTGTTCCGGAAGGCAGCAGGGGCCAAGCCCTGCGCCCCTCTTCTGTGTCAGAAGCCGCCAGAGTGGCCACTCCTCCAGTGGGAGCCCCAGCTGCAGTCACCCACTGTCACTGCTGCTCTGCCTGCTCCAGCCCAGGCAGGGCCTCAGACCCACCGTACCAATGCGTGGGGAGGGGCATAGCGGACAGATCAGTGTCATTCCTGGAAGTTCCGCAGCCAAGCGACAAACCCCACACTCCTCCCATGCACAGAAGCCACATCAGCACCGACGACCTGAGCTGTGCTGCCGGGCTCTTGCCCAGACAGGCACACGGACACACCAGAGAAAGAGGACAGCGCCCTAGAAGCAGGACTCATGGGCACACAGACTCTGACGGATGCTGGAAGCCAGGCAGTGACTGGAAACCAGCTAGGCGAGCCGCGTTTCTTAAAGAACGCTGCTTTGGGTGGGAGAAGAGGTTCCTGGGCAACCTTAACCTGAGCTGGCAGAGGGTGGCAGGGTGATTTAACTTGGATGTTTTAGAGGAAACAGGCCTTGATGCAGAAACCTGCCATTATTTCATACACTTTATATTAAGGATTCCTTTTCCTTTCCACCAGACTCTGACGCCAGAGTTCTTGCCTGTGAGCAGAAAGCAGTAAGTCTCTACTGGCTGTTCTGAAACAGCAGGACGCTGGCCTGTAACATTATTCCCCTCATGTCCCAGATGTCTGGCACACACTAAGCCCTTAATCAATCACCAAAAATTTAAATACATTAAAAGTTTCTCTTAAGTTTAAAATTATAATTCTGAACCGACCTGGCTCAGCTTTCATTGGATGCCTGGACAGGGCCAGTATGTTAGTGTTGACAGTCCGTTAGTGTTAACGGACTTCGTAGGAAGTACCTGTGAAATTCTAGAAAAGGTACCAACTTGCATTATTTTTTAAAACACCAAATAATTCAATAATTGAGCTATTTGTCCTTCACTAAGTTTACTCACTCTTATTCTTTTATTCAATGAGGACTCTTCTCCTGTGCAAATTAAATTGTGTAGAATTAGCCCTGGCCGGGTGGCTCAGTTAATTGAAACACCATCTGGTGCATCAAAAGGGCGCAGCTGGACTCCTGGTAGGGGCACATCCCTACTCTGTGGGTTCGATCCCCAGCTGGGGCGTGCAGGGGGCAACGGAGGGATGTTTCTCTCTCTGTGTCTCTAAACATATCCTCGGGTGAGGATTAAAAAATTATGTATCATTAGATTTTATCATCCATTCTTATATTTCTTAAGAACTCTATTTAACGTTTCAAAAGAACGAAATAGCCAAGAGAGAGCCAAACAAATGTGGGGATATAGATTACTTATATATCTGGATAACTACTTGTCTGCTTTCATGCTTCCCTTCCTGCAAACACTGTGGGGAAAGAAAAGGGAGATGCTAAGAGATGCCGTGCTCACTGGAGCCCTGGCAGCCACACTTCTGTCTTTCATCCCCGCCGCCAGAAGCACACAGCTGCTGATCTCCTTCCCATCTGCAGTCTGGGTAGGGTTGCTTATGGCAGTTCCCGCGCCTCGGCACCAGAGCTGGGAGCATCCAACAGATATTTGTGGGCCACACACTGTGCTGGACACTGGCCAGAAGAAATACAGACAGACTTTGTGCTCCTGGAGAAGAAAATTAAACAAGTATTTGAAATAACATCAGATGAATGCTATGATAGGGTAAATAAGGCTAGTCTGGAGTCAAACTTTAATAATACTTGTGTAAGAATAGTCTATCTTGACAAATAAGAACTGAAATAAGAGACTGGGTGATTTGTACACAATCACATTGGTTGGCAGTATCTCTTTTCCCCAGTTTTCTGATCAGTAAATTTAGGATGATAAAACTACCTCCCTATCATAAAGGTACTTTGTGAATTAAATGGATGACACGGGCAAAACCCTGTGACTTGGCCTAGTCTATAATGACCAGTCAGTGCATCGATGATGTCATGTGAAATAGCACCTGGTCTAACCCAGGAAAGATCAAGTGACTTCTAAGCTCAGCCCTGAAGAATGAAATAAATTCATCGTGGGTATAGAGTTAGTTAGGGCTGTCCCAACAATATCCCATCAGCTGAGTGGCTTACACAGAGAAATTTCTTTTCTTCCAGTTCCTGAGGTTGGAAGTCTGAGAGCAAAGTATCGGCAGTTCTAGTTTCCTTCTGCAACCTCTCTCCTTGGCTTGAAGATGGCCATCTTCTCACGCTGTCTTCCCTCGGTCTTCCCTCTGTGCTAGTATGTGACCTAACCCCCTCTTCTTATAAGATCAACAGACTGCAGTAGGGACAATTATAATGACCCCATCCTAACTTGACTGCCTTATTCCCAAGTACAGTCACATTCTGATATACTGAGCGTTAGAACTCCAACATATCATAATATAGATTAGAACACAATTCAGCATGTAACAGCAGGGGAGGTGCAGAAAGGCACAGAGAACTATTTCTAACAGTAGGGATAACATGCATGAATTGAAAGTGGATGGTCTAGCAGGTTAAAAAGAAACTGAATGAAATTAAACCCCTTTGCAATATAGTAGAGAAGAAATAGCAAGAGGTGACTCTAGAGTGGGAAGCAGAAGCAAGTTAGGCCTTCTACGGCCTTACAAGATAGTTTAAATATTAAGCAGTTGGAGTTTATCCTAAGGGAAACAGAAACACGTTGTACAATTTCAAGCAGGGCACATCTGGGACATGATTGAACTCCATTTCAGAAAAACCATGCTGTCTTGCATCACAAGGAGTTTTGAGAGGAGGGTTGGGGACAGGAGGGTTGAAAGCAGAGTAAGCACTGGGCAGGTATTTGAAGTAAGAGAAGGGAGAAAGTCTGATGGCGTGAGTCATGCCATGGGGATGAAAGGAACTGATGTACGAGTATTCTGAAAAGCTAGTCAATAGACTTGGTGATTGCTGGGGGGGGCAGGAGGGAAAAGGAGAATAATTTGTTTGTCCCAGCAAATATGTCAATAATGGTGAAGGGAGATAACAAAGCCAAAATGGACCTCTTAAATTTGAGAAGCCATTGACGATGAACAGAACCTACTGCTCATTAAACCCTTACTATACAGCACACAGTGTGCCAAGAACTCTGTACACACTATTTTACACCTTTCTACAGATGGGGGAGCTGAGCCTTCGTGACATAATATAACTTGGCCGTGATGGCCCCACGTTCCTTTGACACTCTGCCCCCACTTCCACCCGTGGGGCACCAGCATCTTGAGCTCTGATACTACAGGTTAGTTTCCCCCTTTCTGTATAGTATATGACCGGAATCATGCAGTGTATGCACTCTTGGCTGTATGTCTACATGCATTTTAAAATCTACGACTTAACTTGGGGAGGAAAGGGTTATTGTAGACAGAGAGACTTAAGTATAATCTCATGAATTCATTTTCCTATACTCTAAGGCCCCCTGACATGAATATATAGTACCTACACATTTGAATTACACCCAGGTAAAATCAGTAATGTGAAATGAATCCAGGGAAAGACAAGGCCTATGTCAGTGTTGCATCCTTTGGAAGAGATTGAGTCATTGACCCAGACTAACTGTAAAAAATCCCTTCATATGAATTAAAGATTAGAATGTAAAGTAATAGTAACGTTGAGAGAAATTTTCAAGGGAAAGTTCTATTGTGGTAGCTTATAGTCAGTTGAGATAAGCTTTAGAGAATAAATTTGAAATCAATACTAATTGTTTATCAAATTAATCCCTTTTTCTAGTTATGAATCTTTTATACTGAAAAGGAGCTGCAAGTGACTTTAGAAAGTGTTTTGAATATGTTTAAAAACAGTAGAAATGTCAGTAGAAAATAAGCTTTTAACTAGTTTTTAAATTATTTTCTAAAACAATTTCACAGAATTGTATCTTTAACTTTCAACATTTTACTGTATATTTATTATCCAATATAACCATATATTATACTTGCTGAATCCTGGCTTTGTTTCTCACCTGACCCAAGAATGTCTTGGTGAGGTAAAGATTACAGTCTTATTTTAGGATAAGAGGGTCTTGGCCCTGATAGTTCTCCTTTGAATTATACTACTTTTGCTTTGAATCACAGTATTAAAAAACTGTAAAAAATATTTTACTTGGAAGGTGAAAAATATTTGTAATGGGAGAAAAAGCTTATCTATTCACTGCAGTTCTCCAAAACAGGTAGTTTGGTTAGTTGGTTTAAATTTACATAGGCGTATATAGTTGGGCTATATAACTCCATTTCAGAAAAGATTCACATCATTTTTTATTTTATTTCTTAAAAGATTTTATTTATTTTTTTAGGCAGAAAGGAAGGGAAGGAAAAAGAGAAGGAGAGAAACATCAGTGTGTTGTTGCCTCTCATGCACCCACCAGCAGGTACCTGGCCTGCAAGCCAGGCATGTGCCCTGACTGGGGATCAAACTGTAACCCTTTGGTTTGCAGGCCAGTGCTCAGTCCACTGAGCCGCACCATCCAGGGCTGTTTATTTATTTTAGAGAGGAAAGGAGACAGAGAGATAGAGACAGAGACAGAGAAACACCAAAAGGCTGCCTCCCGTATGCGCCCCAACTGGAGATCAAATCCCCTACCCAGGTAGGTATGTGCCCTGACTGGGGGTCAAACCCACAACCTTTGGTGTACTGGATGACTCTCCAACCAACGGATTCACCCAGACAGGGCTGTGACCAGAATTCTGACTAAACGACACGATGCCTTTTAACAAGGTGAAGAGCAGAGATTTCTGGGTGAAATTTAAAGTCAGACTATTTTGCAGCAGGGCACCTCTGCAGCCAGCTGTGCAGGAGCCAAGTTTCTCTATTATGTCTTTAATTGTTTTCAAGGTCAGATGGCATTCAGTGAGAGTGCTCCAATTTTAGTTACTTTTTACTTTTCTTTCTGGTTCTTATAATTTCCATATATATTTCCTGTCATACCTGAATTCTAGACTTCAATTCCTTTATTCACTTAAGACTGATGCTCCATAAGCATCTGTGGCTTATTTAAAATTCTTAAATATGTTCAGTGCAGAGCTCAAGCTAGAATTAACCAACCACACTTTATGCAGAATAATTGGGTAAAAATTAGTAACATTTTAATAATAGCTGAGAGAATTATAGAAAAAAAGAGAGCAACTGCACCTTATATATAGTTCAGTAAAGGTATAAAAAAAAACAACTATACCCAAACTAAGGCTTTTAATAATCACAGATAGGATATTCTAAATGAGAACAAGGATTTCCTTATTGGTTTCTAAGCTTTACATTTTGAAAAATGTGATTTGTTCCAAAGTTGCCTACCAACTCTTTAATAAAACTTTTTAAAACCTGAGTAACTGTGTCTGAAAGGATTAGAGTGAGAACTAAATCCCTATCTGCTAGGACATCAGAATTTGTCTCCTCTTAAATCATATCTAAGGTATCAGTAGTGAAATGAAGATTGGAAGGCAACCATAATCATTTAAAAGAAAAGCTCACTAAGTATTCAATTCATTTTGATTGATTTTAACCAGTATTTTATTCAAACTTACATTATACAGTGTCACATGTGCAACCAGGATTAAAAATACCTCATTAATAAAAAACCCATTTAACAAAGCAACAAATTCCATATTATTTCACGACCACCTTAAAGCCATTTACCTGACTCTTACTATAAATAAATCATTATTTACATGTTGCCTTTGATCTTCTCTAGTTAAAAACCACAATTCTCATGCATATAAGGCAATAATAAATGGACAGATATTGAGTAAAAAAATTCACAATTACCATAAAACCTCACTATCTGGTCTGTCCACCTACAAACCAACCAACTAGACCAACCAACTAGAAAGAAAATTGGTTAATTTGCATTTCCCTTGCTTTGTGATGTAATATTAAAAAGCAAGAAAGCAACAGACTCTACAGCAGAATCTATGACCTAAACCAACAATAGAACAATCTTATTTATGTTCCTCACTTCACATCTGAGGTAATTATTACGGTTGCCTCAGGAATTCCCTACTTTGAATCTTCTAAATAATATTTCCAGAAAACCTGTAATTCCATGCAGTGACATGTACAAAGAAGAGTATATAAGCTTTAGGTTTTTTCCCAGCACCTTGCCCCACATTTTGGAAACAGGTATTTAAAACAGCACAAAGAAAGGACTCACAGGCACTCAGAAAATGCCCCTCAAAGTCAAAAATGTATAGCTCCACCTTGAACTGTTGAGGACTAGTCCTGGGGAAACCACCCTCAACGCTTCTCAAGGGGCAGAGCTCATTCCTTTTCTTCTGGGGCTGTACAGTGAACTGGATGTCTAGTTCTGCGTGGGCAGGGTCAACAGCCCTGTCTTCAGTGTTTCATTCTACTAAACTCTGAAAAGTTTTTAAAGAATTGACCAAAGTTGATTAAAAAACACTGGACAGTCAGCCTGCTCCTGGGTGTCTGATGTCTCCAGCCCCATTATCTTTGGAATGATGGAAAGAAGGACACAAAGAAAGATCACAAAATTTTAGAAAATCCCTATATTTTTGTCACTGCTTAATTTTTTTTATCCTCACCAGAGCATATGTTTTCATTGCTTTTTTTAGGGACAGAGGCAGGGAGAGAAACACCAACGCAAGGGCGAACCATGCAAGTCCCGTTGCACCTGTACTGGGGATCACAGGGGCTCAGACCCAGGATCATACAGCAGAGTCCATCAAACCTGCAACCTAGGTATGTGCCCTGACCAGGAATCAAACCCACTACTCTTCAGGTACATACAGGACAATGGTCCAAACAACTGAACCATACTGGCCAGGGCCTCATTGCTTACTTCTTAATTCAACAGGAGAGGTAGGTAGCACATTGACCACTACTTAAACGTTCCCTTACCAAATCTGTATCAATTTTATTTCCCTGGGGTTGTAACATCATAATATAAATCCAGGCCTCATATTAGTCATCAGCATGTCCCCATGATTCCCAGTACACTCTTCTCAGTATGTAATGCTGGCCAGTTTCTAGTCTTCCTTTTTCTCCCTCTGACCCATCACTCCAGAGACATTTTACTTCTCTAGATTTTACTCCATTTGTTTATCTTCCTGTCTTTCAATGCTGCTTCCCTGAACCCTAGTTCTCCCCTATATGTCTCTAAGAATATTTAATAGGGCCTTTACCTGTTTCTCAAACTTCACCATGTTAAGGAAGAATGGCTTATTCCACTAGTCAGTTTCCATGTTTCAAAAAAATACTATTTCCCATTTTTGATACCTCTTACACAGGCCATATTCTCTGCAAAAGGTCAGAAAAGATATTTCATGCTGGGTGTTTCTGAGGGTTGTTTTCATTACTCAGATTAGGTTTTCAACACTTCAGAGGTGGTGACGGTGAAACGGGGAGGGGGGAGGTAAGGGGGCAGAAAACGCTGGTTCAAAGGACTGTGCGAAAAACACATGATGTGTCATAAAAACAAAAGAAGAATACAGTAGTGTCCCCCTTGCCCAACTGCTGTATTTTCCAGTTTTTATATTAAATGGAAAAATCCAGAGATAAACAATTTATAAGTTTTAAAATGTACACTACTGAGTAGTGTGATTAAATCTCTCACTGTTCTAATTTATAAGTTTGACTTTATCATAAGTATGTATGTATAGAAAAAAACACAGTATATGCAGTAATAAACACTATTTCAGGCACCCATAAGGGGTCTTGGAATGTATCCCTCATGGAAAAGGGGGAACTATGGAGTTAATTCCTACATTGCTCTCACTAGGTGGCCGTCGTTCTAAGGTCTTTACTCACATTGGTGTTTTTAATTCTCACAATAAGTCTATGAGATAGTTCCCACTATCATTCCCTGGAAGGAAGCTGAGCTACAGAGAGACTAAGTAGGTCCTACAATTAGTAGAACAGCTAGCACTCTATTTCCCTCAGTGTGGCTCCAGAAATCTTACCCTCACCATTGATTTGCTTCTTTCAGAATGAAAAGTGACTATTTCAATATTGGTGAAAGTGAAATTAGCAATGACCACAATGACCTCATGACCACAATGCTCCAATTCTCTTCTGATTCATATATTAACTGTAATAGTTCAGACATATACTAACGTAACTGATATTTGTGGTGTTTACTGATAATACAAAGAAACTGCTCAAATGCTGTCCAGGAGTGATGCTCATTTTAGGAAACAAGGAGTACATTTTACGGCATTTGGACTCAGGCACAGGGGGACCATTCCTGGTTTGATGAGAAAAATCCTGGATGTGCCTATTGTCCAGGCATGATTGTTACTAGCACATCCTTTCACTTTCAAAAGAGTCCCAATGTGGACAATAAAATAGTTATCTTGCTTATTATGCACAACCAGTGAAACTGGCACACATCAAAATACATGAAATTCAGATATGACTTATAATTCATGAATAATTCATTATAATATCCATAATAATGAATATTATTTTCATCTTATTATCATTCTTTTTTTTAAGACAAGACAAGACCAGAGTACAGGTCTTTTTTTTAAGATTTTATTTATTTATGTATCTTTAGAGGGGAAGGAGAGAGGGAGAGAAACATCAATGTATGGTTGCCTTTGGTGTGTCCCCTGCTGGGAGTTGGCCTGCAGGGAACCATCCTGCAACCCAGGCATGTGCCCTGACTGGGAATCGAACCGCGATCCTCTGGTTCGCAGGCCTGTGCTCAATCCACTGAGCTACACCAGCCAGGGCCATCTTATTATCATTCTTTATAGCAACTTCAAAAGCCACCGATTTATGCCAACAACAGTGGCTGTTATGTATCCAACATTTAGTCTGTTATTTTAATGTATTTTTTCCTGTTGTATGGTCCCATCCCCAAGCTTTCTATTCAACAAGAATCTTTCACTTAGTTTTTTTCTAGCTATAAAATTTATTAGGGCTACTGATTAACTCCAAAACTTCTAAAAGGTAAAAATATCAATGTAAAGTAAATACCCTCCTTTTTTCTGACCTTAAAAGGTCATATATAATAAAATTTCTGGGCATCTAAACCTACATAAAACTATCTCTATAAGTGTTATTTTGGATTCTTATATGTTCATTTAAGGGAGAGTTCTAGTGACCTTTTCTTTTCAAACATTTTACAGAATTTGGTACATCACCACATGAATTTTAAATGATCTTTTAGTCATCCTCTTAAATTAATATTTGCACAGAGGCTGACAAGTGCTACACTTAGTTTTAAAAATTCAGATTCTTTCTCTTTTTCATCATAAAATCAGTTGTTTTTACCATCATGAGCTGGGTAGTGCCTTTTCCCATTTCTCTTTTTTCTGCCTCTTCCTACCTTCACACATTTGATTTCAGTCTAGTCCTTTTACCAAATGACTGCTTCTCTCCCTCCAGTACTTTCTGGTCTATAATAACCACCGTATTGACATTTCTGTCCTTAAGGAATCCATGGTCACTTTCTGGAAATAAGCCACTGAATAGTTTCCTTCTCTCACATTATGCCTCCAGGTCAGCAATCACCTTGGTAGGCCCACACTTTCTCCCTAACACTTTATGATTCTTCTGAAAAGTGACTTTGGTCCCCTTACACAGACTCCCTGCCCTCCTTACTCTTGGCTCAAATTCATCATCCATAAAATATCATCTATCAGATGTATGGTATACTTGGGAAATAGCTGGTGAATTAAGCTGCCCAGATCCGGGGCTTTATTCACCACACTGCCTGTGAAGACCTGAGGGAAACTGACCTGCAGAAGGAGGATGGAAATTATTGCCCTTCCTCCAGGGAAGACCAGCTTGAAACGCTCTGAAGCACTGAGTTTCACTGCTTTACCTTTATTCAGTCCATATAGTTACAGATGTTGGAGTCACTAGTTCTGGAAAGTCACTCCACAGCAGCAGTTAAAAGAGACAATTGCCCATTGTATTCTGCTTAGTGATTTGAAAGGGTTTTTTTGTTGTGATTTTTTTTACTTTTCCATGTGCATTTTATTGTTTTAAATTAGTTTATTGTTGTTTAATTATAGTTGTCTATATTTACCCCCTACCACTCCCCACCCCCAACTCCAGCCACCCCCACCCCCCTCCCCTGCTTCCATTCCAAAATGTTCTTTTTATCTTAGTCAGCATGGGTGTTTAAGGTCTTAGTACTTAAACTTAACCTAACTGTGATACCCAATACAAAACTGTATTCATCTTTAACTTCTCTGAAATGTACCTTATCCTGCCATGAGTTAGCATCACCAAATGCTCTGTTATCCAAAGAAAGGTTTAACCTCACTGTGATAGTGGCATATTGTTAAATGCCTCTTTATAAACATTGCTTGCATGTGTTACTATTTGGGAGAAACTAGAGTAAGGTCTGAAGATCACATTTAATAGAAAGAAGTAGATATTTTATTAAAGAAGAAAAGAATTATAGCTTCAGAGTCACATTGTAATGGGGTACAGCCAAGAGGGGCGCCCCAAAAAGGGATTCAGAATGGGGTCCAAAACTCAGGGTGTCCAGGAAATATTAAAAAGATATATAAGATGTCCTCGCCCCTTACCCCACACAGGTGTGAGTTGGGGGAAGGGACAAATGGAGCAGGGCCATTGAAGCTGTTTTGTACAGCAAGGGCTTTGCAGCTAACCCCTGGCACGGTCATTTAACATATCTATAACCTTTAACTGGCTTCATAGACATGTTAAATAGCTGTGGCCATGCTCTGAGCCAGGGGGATGCAAGTGACTTCCACCCAAGATGTAACTGGAGGCAGGTCCCCTGAGTTAAAGCTCTCACCTGCGTGAGAGCTTAGACATGACTGGTTCCATGACATGGGGCCACACCTGCCCAGACTCTCACAATGGCAGCCCAGTAAACTTGGAATAATACAGGAATGCTGGCAGGTGTAGCAGACTGTAGGAGGAGTCAGAAATGGGGCTGCAAAGGAGGACTGGAGTGGAGATTTAAAACCCAAAGATGGGAGCCATTAAAGGAGAGTGAACCACGTGACTGGAGCAGTGCAGGGAGAGAGCCACGTGGCTTTGCCACAATGGGGAACCCCACAGCTTTGATAGGGGGACCACCATGCGGCTTTAGCAGAGAATCTCCACTCGGCTTTGGCAGAGTGGCAACCCCCTGTCCCACAACTCTGGCGGAGAGAAGAACCATGTGGTTTTGCCCAGAGTGCAGACCCCTGCAGCTCTGGTAGGAGAGGCCCATGTGGCTTTGGGGTGCTCCCTTTGGCTGAGTGGCCTGGGAAGCAGGAGAGACTTTGCCTGGAAGAAGGGTGAAAGAACTCTTTGGCAGTAGACCATGAGAGTGTGCCACATGGCTTTGGATTAAATAGAGATAATGCCTGGATGGCAACACAGCTGATGGTGCCGGCAACCTGAATCACTGATGCCTACTTGTTTTCCTGAGTTACGGTACCCCAAATTAGGGCAGGGGGAGAAGGAAGCACTGTGGGTGTCTGTGGGTATCCAAAAGGACTTTGATATTTTGGTGAGGATATTGGGTCACTACTTTACTTTAAGTCTGTATAGCATTAAATAAATATTTCCTTTTCTTTTCACAAATCTCTGGCACTGAGAGACATCTTTCCTCTGGTGGTGGACATAATGAACCTTGGCCCCTGCTTGTTCTGTAACAGTTTTTGGCATCCCTGGGTGGGCCAAATATTGCCCCCCCCTTGGACCTCCGTCCTGTAACAACATGGCCAAAAATAAATGATATATTCCATTCCATAATTATGTTTTAAAGTCATTTCTTCCTGATTACCTGTTACCTTCTTCCTTTATGAAAATGGTCTTATTTAAGATGAGCAGATACAAAAAGATATAATTATTTCAAACAGAGAAACGTTTGTATTGTATGTTTTAGAGCTAACGATGTGATACTTATGATAAGCCCGTATCCCCTTAATGTAGACCAGATTTTAACCAAACCTCATCCACAAAGAGTGAGCATGATTCTGCGTGTCAGCTTTACACTTGAACCCCTAAAAGAATTTCGGCAGCTGCTTTCTCTTTCGTGAGCACAGACCACATTCGCTAAGGTGAAAACCGGTACACCTGGGGCGGAATGTTTCTCGATGAAACTCCACTGAGCAGAGTCAGAAACGTGAGACAGCTGTGCCTTAGGGAAGGTCATCAGAACTCAAGCTTACAAACAGAGGCAAAAATAAGATGCTTCAACTCACTCAACCCTATTCCTCCAAATACTATCCTTCCATTTAATTTAGAAAATATCTGTTTTATTAACAGTAATTTTTAAAAGTCAGTCTCAAACCCAATGGCATGCTATGTGAGGTTTTGTATATTGCATTCTTCCAATGTAATATGCATTGTGGTCTGCAGTCATAAAATGACTGAAACTATTATATGATATATAGTACATCATAATATTGTTTAGAAATAGCTAAAAAACACTTTACAGGGATAACTTGAAGGATTTTATTTTTCATAGATGAGTGGCTTTCGTGTCAAATTAATGTTTTTACTTCCCATGGGTATCCAACCTTTTGGCGTCTCTGGGCTACACTGGAAGAAGAAGAGCCATCTTGGGCCACACATTAAACACACAAACACTAACGAAAACTGATGAGCAGGGGAAAAAAGTTTTAAGTAAATTCACGATTTTGTGTTGGGCTGCATTCATGGCCATCTCAGGGTGCATGCGGCCCACGGGCCACAGGTTGGACACCCTTGCAAGCCTTTATAATTGCAATATTGTACTGGAAGTAAGCAGAAATATTTAATGGTCTCTTTCAAAGACTCTATGAAAACTATGAAATAAGCCCACTGCTACCATTTAAAACAGGACACCTTTATATTACAAGTTCTTTATTTCTCTGGCCCCCACAAATTATAGCTTAAACTCAGAATCACTTGACTACGTGACATTTCTGTAAGACAAAAAAGCTCTTGATTTATTAGAAAATGGTTTGAAGCGCTATTTTTACCTTATCTATTAGTCCTACATATAGTATTTACAGCAACAACAGAAATCATTGTCAATCAGTGGGTCAAAGACAAGAGTAAATAGAATGAGTATGAACATACAGAAAGGAAAAAAATAACTCGGTGTGACGACACTGAGAACTGCTCAGGAGCCTAACCTCTGTGTTCTTGAATTGTGCCCAGAAATGATCAAAAACATTGAGAAGAACAAGCGACCTCATTGGAACCTGTCTATGCTCTTTAGTGGAGCGGAAGCAAAGCCTGTTTTATTACCACACAGCAATCTCAGGCTAAAAATCAACCTTGCACCCAATGAGAAGCTTCCAGAGTGCATTTCACAGCAGTCCTTTCTGTAGAGACACGGTCATCCTCGTGCAGTGGCTGGAGTGGATTTAGCCATTGGTCTTGCTGAGCCGGGAGCCTTTGTTGCACTGTATGAGAACTGTAATGGTAACTGAAGACACAAATGGCCTCAAATGAAGACATAAAAGATGTGAGAGACTGAATTAGGAAGAGAAGATCAAAACAAAACTCGAAAGGAAATTTTAAGGTTAATCACTAGTCCTTGATTGACTTGTGCCGCCAGTGATGCGGTCAGGGTAGGAAGAAGTGTCTGTTTCACTTGATTGTTCCAATTTGGATCTGAAGACCGAACAACTGATGATAATGCTCACATTCTTTTAAAACAATTTCAGAAACTGTGGTTGTTGAAGTCCCTGAAGGGAAAGAATTCCACTTGGCCCATTCATGTTTTCCACCCAAGAGCAGTAATGAGGATTAATAAAAAGTATGGCTGAGTAGAAATCTTATTAGTCTACCAAGGGTGAATGGGCAGTGGCCAACTTGTAAAGGGAGCTAAAATTAAATTCTTAATATAATTTAATGTCAATTAAATGCATATAATAAAGAATGGCCATCCTGAAAATTAATCCACTTAAAAGTTAAAACATAATCAAATTGGTTTGTTCTATAAATGTAGTTCTCCTTTCTTTCTAATTAAGCAGCACTTTATGAAGTTCTATTTCCCAGATGCCTGGAATTTTTTTTTAAGTTTTGTAGGCATGTCTTCAAAATGGAAAATACTTTGCTGTTTCTTAGAAAAATCGGTTTCTTATCTTAGCAATTGCCTATTAACTTCACAACCCTAGAGAATTTCAAGGAAAAGAAATCAAACTAAAATCTGAAAGAAAAATTAAATAGAAAATCTTACGGTTTACAGAGAGATAGTACTACAGTACTTTGCAATCTGTGATGCTGCTGCAACTGTTCTTACGGAGTCTGGCAGTGCCATCTGGGGATAGAACTCCCCAGCGGAGAACCAGCAGACACGCCAGGTACCCCCCCAGAGCATGTGTGTGCCCACAAGTTGGATGATATTTCTTGTTGACTCAGTTGGCATAGCTCATTTTGCCTTTCGGTGCTTCAGCCCCAACAGTCTTAATTTCTATGTATATTCCTTAGGGCCATCATTTTCCAGCCTTTAAAATTACAGTCTCTGATATTCTATGAATCATCCCAAGTTACTGAGCCCTAAATTAGATGCTGCACTTTTTGTATAAGGAGACATATTATCTCCAACAAAAGGGGTTGCCTCACAATGAGGTCATGGAAACTCTAGTTTTACAGTTTGAAAAACAAAAGCATTTCCTTTCTCTTTCGCCTCCAGTGATTTTTTTCTTTATATGAGATAAAATCTGACAAAGTAAAAACATAAACAACTGACCTTGCAGAACCTGACCCTGATTAGCATTTCCCTGTTTCTTTTCAGCATTTCATTTTCTATTTCTTATTTTAAGAAACTGTCTTGTGTGAAAAATTTTAACCAGAGTGAAATTTGAAAAAGCAAATATGTTTTACAATTTTGGAAAATAAAATTCATACATTGCTCCTTTCCCTTCATGCCATAAACATTTATAGAGCATGTTACTGGACAGTGAGATCACAAAGATAAACCACGGCTTCTGCTCTGAGGGAGCTGCCGTCCAGTGTGGGAGCAGGAGGCGGTTATAGAATAACATCATAATTATCACTGGCCTGGGGTTCCCAGGGAGCGCAGCAGGGGTAAAATGCGCCAGACTGAAAGAGCCAGACTGAAAGGTATTAGGGAAGGCTTTCTAGGCAAAGTAAGCTGTGACCCAATCCCCCAAAACAATAGGACTTAGCAGAGAGAAGGCTGGCTTATCAGCAAGAGAGGTAGTATATGTAGAAAGGGGGCAGAGTATGGGGGCTAAGAATGCCGGGCTCTGGAAGAAGGTGGCAGAGTGGGAGGAAGCTACACTCTTCCTAGGACCAAACTGGATGATAACCAAATTATAGAACAGTCATTCTGAATACCCAAATGCAGACTAGCTGAAGGAAAGTCTTTCTTATAGCCAAGGGCTTACACAAGAAGCCACAGCAAGACTGGTAGGAAGGGTGGAGACACAAAAAGGGCTAGCCCCATTTGCACAGGCAGTGGCTGAAATTCCAAAGGTGTATCTCAGCTGTGGGGGTTCTCCCTGAGAGGCATAGGCTCTAAATCCCAAGTTGTGCTCCCCAGTGCAGAGCACCAGAGCTGCTAAGAGGTGTGCATATTAAATCTGGCTGTGAAAATCACTACGGATTCTGTCCATCAGGGAGAGACAGGAGTCTGCTGGAGACACAGGCACCCTCTTAAAGGGCCAATATACAGAATGTCAATCAGCCACTCAACCTGGGCTCCTAATGAGGGAGGGCGTAGTAGACTAGAGACACATGAGAAGAGTCAGGAATCTGTGGCACTGGGGAGAGGGCTGAAGAGACAGAACCTTTCAGATCCCTGTGTTGAGTGCCTCTCCCAGAAGCCATATTTCTTGAGTAGAGCATACCCCTCCATGTAGAATCAGCCTGGGGGGATGCAAGAGCCCCACCCTCTGGACTCTCTCTTGTCCCACTCTCTGTATCCTCTTTCACTTCACACTGTGGAGCTTATGCCCTACTAAGGAATCAACTGCCTTGGCCAGGGTGTAGAGATCCGGGCAGACCCAAGAGATATTAGTGACTAAGTTGAATGGCAATTCTCCCACTTTCCCCTAAACCTGGCTGGTGCTTCCCCCTCATGAGAGATCCACTAGCACCACCCTCTGGGCTTAAGGAAGACCAATCTCCAAGCTCTGGAAACCCTACCTGCCCAACTCCCAGTGACTCTGCCCTGCTGAGGTCAGGGAGGAATCAGGGAAAGACTAAGTCTTGTGGCTCTGGGGCAAGGACCACATGCCTCCTGTTTCCAGAAGCCTGACCAGCGCCTCCCTCTCATGGGACAACTACTGGCCCCTACCTGGTGACTCACTGTTAACCTACCTATTACAGCCTGAGTACCGTCAACTGCTCTTTCAGTAACTGAGCCTAACAGGCAGCCCGCAGGGAGAGGCAGGTGGAAGTGAATCCTGGGGCGCCATGGAACTTCTGTTAAACTGCCTCTGGTCCTGGAGCTGGTAAAAGCCAGCCTCAGTGCACAGCTTCATCCTTCCCATGCACCTACACATAGCAGAGGCAGCCACAAACTGTGAATTGCCCCTGGCTCCAAACAGATTGCCAAGGGCTATTCACTGACAGTTTCTTACACTGGCCTTGGCCAGGAATGACACCAGAGTCATTCCCAAGAGATTCAGAACTAACCCACCCAGTGGCCAGCTTCAGACAACATTAGAGCAGGATCCAATAAGCTCCACAAGAACAATTATACATTGGGGAGATCTCGGCAGGCATTAAACCCTACTGAGGCAAATTCTTCTTCGTGTGGTCAGCACCTACACAGAAGCTCTCACACGGTTGTTGGTGTTGAGCCTCATATTCAACCAATTGGAGGCTCGATCCCAGGCACCAACAGGCCAATAGGAATCAAGGTTCAATTACAACAGGAGGGCCCACATAACATACATAAGAGACATTCCTGCGAGCCCTCAGCTTTGGTGATAAAGGAGACTGTGCCTCTGGACCTCTAGGACACCTACTACATAAGGCTACCCACAAACACTGGGAGTCATAGCAGATCTATCTAATAAATAGAAACAAACACAAAGAAGTACCCAAAATGGGAATACAAAGAAATAGGCCCCAAATGAAAGTTCAGGAGAAACCTCCAAAAAAAGATCTAAATGAAATAAAGGCAAGCTACGGATCAGATACACAGTTCAAAGTAATAGCTGTAAGAATGTTCAGCAGAATGAAAAAGGACATCAAAACCATAAAAAAGAACCAGTCAGAAGTGGAGACTATAGTATCTGAAATGAAGAATACACTGGAAGGAATAAACAGTAGGTTGGATGAAGAGAGGAATAAGTGACTTAGGTAGAAGTGACTTAGAAGACAAAGTAGAAAAAGATACCAAATCAAAGCAGCAAAAAGAAAAGAACAATTTAAAAATATGAGGATACTTGAAGGGACCTTTGGCATAACATGAAACATAACAACATCCAAATCATAGTAGAATCAGAAGAGAGAGAACAAGGGATTGAGAGCCTGTTTGAAGAAATAATGACCAAAAACTTCCCTAACCTGGACAAGAAAAAAGACACACAAGTCCAGGAAGCATAGAGAGTCCCAAACAAGATGAACCCAAACAGGCTCACACAAAAACATGTCATAATTAAAATGCAAAGTTAAAAGACAATGAGAGAATATTAAAAGAGCAAGAGAAAGACAGTTACCTGCAAGAAAGCTCTCATTAGACTGTCAGCTGATTTCTGAACAGAAATATTTCAGGCTAGCATGGATTGGCATGAAATATTCAAAATAATGAAAAGCAAGGACCTAAACCAAGTTGACTTTATCAAGCATGGCTAGCACTTAAAATTAAAGAGAAATAAAGAGATTCCCACATAAGAAAAAGCTAAGGAGTTTGTTACCACAAAACCAGCAATACAAGAAATGTTAAAGGACCTGCTTGAAGAAGAAGGAGGAGGAGAAGGAGGAGGAGGAAGAGAAGGAGGAGAAGGTCAAGGGGCATAGTTAAAGAATAAAGTGGCAATAAATATGTACCTATCAATAATCACTTTAAAAGTAAATGGCTTAAATGTAAATGGCTCCAATCAAAAGATTAGGGTAGCTGAATGGAAAGTAAACAAGACCCACATATGTACTGCCTACAAGATACCCACCTCAGAACAAAAGATACACACAAACTAAAAGTAAAGGGAGAGAGAAAGATATTCCATGCAAATGGAAAGGAAAAGAGCTAGGGCAGCAATACTTATAGCTGACAAAATAGACTTTAAAATAAAAGCTATAGTAAGAGACAAAGAACATGACATAATGATAAAGTGAGGACACAATCCTTATAAACATATATGCACCCAGAATAGGAGCACCTAAATATGTAGAGCAAATTTTGATGGGCAAAAAGGAAGAGATTGATAACCATACAATCATAGTAGGGGATTTAACACCACACTGACATCAATTGATAGATTTTCCAGACAGAAAATCAACAGACAACAATAAAAAAATTGAATTAAAAAAAGAAGAAAAGAAACAGTGATACACATACACTGTTATTTGTGGCATATTATCTGGCCATAAAAAGGACAAAATCTTGTCAGTTACACCAACATTTAGAGACTGCAAGGGCATTATGTTAAATGAATTTGTCAAGCAGAGAAAGACAAACATCATATGATCTTTTTTATATGTGAAACAAATAAATAAATAAACAAAGAAACAAATGAAGGTCATAGATAAAGAGAAGAAAATGATGGTTGCCAAAGGTAGGAATGTGGGTGAGAAAAATTTGTGAACTATTTTGTTTGGTTTGGTTTTGGGTTTAAATAAATTGAATTTCAAACAAAAATGGAAAAGAAAATCAACAATTAATCAGTAGCCTTAAAAGACACACTAGGGAGGATGGATTTAATAGATACCATCAGAACATTTATTTCATGCCAAAGCAGCAGAATATGCATATAAACATTCTTTTCAAGCACACATGGAATGTTTTCTAGGATTGCCCACATGTTAGGACATAAGACAAGTCAGGATAAATTTAAGAAGACTGAAATTATATCAAGCATCTTCTCTGACCACAATGCTATGAAACTAGAAATCAATCACAAGAAAAAAATTGAGAAACATACAAAGACATGGAGGCCAAACAACATGTTATTAAAGAATGAATGGGTTAACAATTAGATCACAGAAAACATCAAAAGACATCTTGAGACAAATAAAAATGAGAACCCAACAACCCAAAATGTAGGGGAAACAATGAAAGCAGACTTAAGAGGGAAGTTCATAGCATTACAGACCTTTCTCAAAAAAAAACAAGAAAAAATTCCAATAACCTAACTTTACACTTAAAGGAACTTGAAAAAGAACAACAAACAAAGCCTAAAGTGAGTAGAAGGAAGGAAACAATAAAGATCAAAGGGGAAATAAACAACATAGAGTCTAGAAAAACAAATCTTAACCAGATACATCAAGAAAAAACAGAAAGGACCCAAATACATAAAACTGGAAATGAAAGAGAAGTAACAACTAACAACAAAGAAATACAAAGGATTGTAAGAAAATATTACAAATAACTATGTACCCAAAATTGGACAATCTGGAAGGATTGGAAAAATTCCTAGAAACATACAATCTTCCGAAGCTGAATCAGGAAGAATCAGAGAAACTTAATAGACAGATTACAATTAGTGAAATTGAAGCAGTAATAAAAAAACTTCCAACAAACATAAGCAATGGACCAGATGGCTTCACAGGTGAATTTCATCAAACATTCAAAGAAGAACTAATAGTTGTCCTTCCCAAACTTTTCCAAAAATATCAAGAGGAGGAAAGTCTCCCAGACTCATTTAATGAACCCAGCATTATCCTAATTCCAAAACCAGACGTTGACACTACAAAGAAAGAAAGCTATAGGTCAATATCCCTGATGAACATACATGCTAAAATCCTCAACAAAATATTAGCACACCAAATCCAGCAAGACATTAAAAAAATCATACACCATGGTGAAATGGGATTTATTCCTGAGATGCTAGGCTGGTACAATATCCATCAAATCAATAAATGTGATTTGATGGGTAAACAAAATGTACATCACATACACAAAGTGAAAGATAAAAACAACATAAAGATATCAAGATAAGCAGAAAAAGCAATTGATAAAATTCAACACCCATTTACGATAAAAACTCTCAGAAAAGTTGGAATCAGTGGAACATAGCTCAATGTAATAAAGGCTATATATGACAAACCCACAGCCAACATCACACTCAATGGGTAAAATCTACAAGATTGAGAACAAGACAAAGATGTCCACTTTTACCACTCTTATTCAATATAGTAGTGGAAGTCCTAGCCACAGCAATCAGATAAGAATAAGAAATAAAAGACATCCAAATTGGAAAGGAAGAAGCAAAGCTGTCAATATTTGCAGATGACATAATACTGTACAAAGAGAACCCTGAAAATTCCACCAAAAACAAAAACAAAAACAACTACTAGAACTGATAAATCAATTCAGTGAAGTAGCAGGATGCAAAAGAAACATCACAAAATCTTGCCCTGGCTGATATGGCTCAGTGGATTGAGAGCCACCCTCCAAGCCAACAGGTTGCTGGTTCAATTCCCAGTCAGGGCACATGCCTGGGTTGCAGTCCAGGTCCCCATTTGGGGGCGTGCGAGAGGCAACCTACTGATGTATCTCTCACACATGGAAGTTTTCCTTCCTCTCTTTATCCCTCCCTTCCCCTTTCTCTAAAAATAAATTAATAAACCATTTTAAAAAAGAAATCAGACCTTGTACTTTTGTACACCAATTATAAACTATCATAAAGGAAAACCAAGGAAACAATCCCATTGACAATTGCTTCCAAAAGAACAAAATACCTAGGGATATATTTAGCCAAGTATGCAAAAGATCTGTCTTTGGAGAATCATAAGACACTGAAGAAAGTAATTGAAGAAGATACAAATAAGTGGAAGCACATACCATGCTCATGGATAGGAAGAATTAACATAATTAGAATGTCCATAATACTCAAAGCAATCTACAGAGTCAACACAATTCCTATCAAGATACCAATGATGTATTTCACAAAACTAGAACTATTGTTCCAAAAATTTATATGGAACTACAAAAGAACCCAAATAACCACAGCAATACTGAGAAAGAAGAACAAATTTGGAGGAATTATGCCATTTGATATTGAACTACACTATAAAGCCATGGTAATCAAAACAGCATGTTACTAGCATAAAAACAGATATGTAGATTAATGGAATGGAGTAGAGAGCCCAAAAGAAACCTACACCTTCACAGTCAATCAGTATTTGACAAAGGAGGCAAAAACATACAATGGAGTAAAGACAGTCTATTCGATACATGGCGTTGGGAAAATTGGACAGATACATGCAAAAAATGAAAATAGACCACCTTCTTACATCACACATAAGAATAAACTGAAAATGGATTAAAGACTTAAATTGTAGACTCAAAACCATAAAAATCCTAGAAGAAGACACAGCCAGTAAAACGTCAGACATTTCTCATAGCAATTGTTTTTCTGATATATCTCAATGGCCAAGGAAAACAAAAAAGGAAATAAACAAATGGGACTACATCAAACTAAAAAGGTTTTGCACAGCAAAGGAAACCATTAAAAATGAAAATACAACCCATTTAATGGGAGAATATATTCACAAATCATACATCTGATAAAGGGTTAACATCCAAAATTTATAAAGAATGTATAAAACTCAACACACACAAAAACCCCCAAAAATCCACTTTAAAAATGGGCAAAGGACCTGAATAAACACTTCTCCAAAGAAGACATATAGATGACCAAAACACATATTAAAAAATGATCAATGTCACTAATTTTAATTGCAAATTAAAACCACAGTGAGATATCATCTCACACCTATCAGATTTGTTATCAATAAATCAGTAAACAACAAGCGTTGGAGAAGATGTGGAGACAAGGAAACCCACATGCATTGTTGGTGGGAATGCAGACTGGTGCAGCTACTAGGGAAAGCAGTATGGAATTACCTCAAAAATTAAAAAATGGAACTGCCTTATGGCCCAGTGATTCCATTCCTGGGAATATACCCAAAGAACCTCAAAACACTGATTTGAAACAACACATGCACCCCTATGTTCATTGCAGCATTATTTACAATAGTCAATATTTGGAAGCAGCCCAAGTGTCCATGAATAAATGAATGGATAAAAAAAGCTGTAATGCATTTACACAGTGGAATACTACTTGGCCATAAAAAAGAAGGAAATCTTACCCTTTGCAACAGTATGGATGGACATGGAGAGCATTATGCTAAGTAAAATAAGCCAGTCAGAGAAAGACAAATACAATATGATTTCACTCATATGTGAAATCTAATTAACAAAATAAACTAACAAACAAAATAGAAACAGACTCTTAGAGAACAGACTGACAACCGTCAGAGGTGAGAGGGGTTGGGAGCTGGGTAAAAAGGTGAACAGATTAAGCAAAAAAAAAAAAAAAAACCCTTCATAGATGCAGATAAGAGTATGATAATTATCATAAAAAGTGGGGTGGAGGAAGATAGAAGAAGGTACGGGGGGACAAACGGTGATAAAAGGAGACGACTTGGGGTATTGAACACACAATACAGATACAGAGGGTGTATTATAGAATTATTACCTAAAACCTATATAATTTTGTTAATTAATGTCATCCCAATAAATTCAATAAAAAAGAAGAAAAGAATGACAGGTTCTGTATGTTATGTATATTTTACCACATTTTTTATAAATCATCGCCTGAGGATGTATTTATTGATTTCAGAGAGAGAGGAGGGAGAAAGAGGGAGAGAAAGAGAGGGAGACCAACGATAGAGAGAAACACCGTTCGGTCCCCTCCTGCTCGCACACTGACCAGGATCAAACCCACAACTTAGGTATGTGCCCTGACTGGGACTGAACTCACAACTTCTGATGTATAGGACGATGCTCCAACCAACTGAGCCACCCACGAAGACTTGACCATATTTCTTTTTTAAAGAAGCAGCAGTTTGGGTTTTGAAATGAGGCCATTATATTTCACTCAAGCAAGTTACTTATATTCTGTGTTTCCAAATCTATAAAATGGGAAGCAAAAGAGAACCTACCTCCTAGGAATAAAAATATGGGCGCTTTAACACACACAAAGCACTTCGACTCTGGTGGCTCTGGATGAAGAACTTTATTATTGTGTATACAGATCCGGAGAGAAATGAGGCCAGGGTACCTTCAAGGGCATGGTGAGTTTAAGTTCCCTCCTCCAAAAGGAAAAGTCCAGGACACGAAAGAAGAAACCCAGAAAGGAGAACTGAATTGAAAGTTTTCAGAAATGATATGTTTTAAACATTTGTCTTTTCTTTCGCTTTTGCATCTACATAAGATAATGGATATTAAACTTATTGCAACAATCATTTCAAAATGCACGTAAGTCAAATCATTATGCTGTGTGCACCTTAAACCTGTGCAGCATATGTCAATCACATCTCAAAAACTGGAAGAAGGAATTTGGAAGGGAAGAAAAAGGGAGGGAGGGAGGAAGGGACATTTTGAAGATATCATTTTTGCCTTCCTAAGGTCCTCACTGAACTTTGAATGTGCCCTGAGGATGTATCCTTGAAGTTACCTACTACACTTTACTACTTGAGAATAACATGTCAATGCAAAATGATTACATCTTCCAGCATTAAAACACACCTTTTCAAAGGGCAGAGTGATCTTATTGTTTTAAATATATCTTCTATCCCAAGGTCTGAAAGGAAGTATGGTCCTAAATCTATGGTTGCCAAACATCCTCAGAAAACTCCTGTTTGGTTGCATAGGACCACTTGATAGTCTGGACAGAGGAATGTTATGCTATTACAATGATGACAAAACAACAATATTTGAGAAAACATCATGAGTCGGTCCTTCCCATTAAAAAAGGATATAGAAATGTTAAAATAATGGAAGATTGAGATGCTTGATGTCTTAGTTTCCTCATTGGAAAAATAAAGCTAGATGTGTTCTAAGGACCCTTGGACCATTGAATGTCCAATGAACTGATTGATGAACAGACTGTATAGACTCAAGCAAGATATAAACCCTTGAGTAAGGAGAAATATATATCCAGTTCAGAAATTTGTCAAACAAGGATACCAGGGACTGTTTGCAGGAGAGCACACAGTAACATTTCTTTGGCATTTCCATTTCTCACTTTCCTATAAAGATATGCTACTAATTTGCTGGTCATGACTTCAGCTAACCTTTCTGAAATTCCTGTTTGCAACGTACCGTGGCCTCCTAAATGGATAATGTGCAAACAGAACACATTACTTATTTGCTCTGCTCGACTTCTGGTGCCCACATTTTTTGCCTCATGTTGTTATGATAATATTCATCAGAGACATGCTAGAAGCTTTAACATTAATCTCAGAAATGCTTCATTTACATAAACTAACATTTTTCTATCTTAGCACGCAAGACCAGAAAGTGGGGGTCTCATGCTGATCACACCCCCACATAGGCATCGAGGAGGCAAGGACTAAAACCACCACGCCGAGTCCCTTTAAGGACATGGGCCAAGGATTTTGGGTGTGAGGTTCAAAAAAAAGGATCAATTTCCTTTATCTTCCTATCAGACAACAGTTAGACAACCCCCACCCTTCGTGTGTGTAATATGGAAAAGCTCTGTTTCCTCTACTCCTTCCTTAAGAAGTGGCTAAAACTCAGTTCTTTCTTGCACCATGATCTCATTACGTGTTGATTGCCAACATATTTCACTTCTGAGAACATAAAAATCCTATTCATACAGGTATTATCTCTGAGCCCAGGGCGCTCCCAGATTCCGCCCTGTCAGCTTCTCACATCAGCCAGAAATGCCCGAGCCACAGGTGTTGCCCATTGTGGCAATGCCACCCAGAAGGGTCCTGATTATAGGGACACAAGACAGAATGTAGCCTCAGACACGGCAGGCATTCTAGCAGCCTCCCCTTAGGTTAGCCCTGGGCTATATTTATATTGAAATTGTTCCACATTTGTTCTAAGCTAATCTCTAGGGAAACATTCTTAATACTATGAGAGGTTTCTCTGGCTACATAAAATGGTCATGGTAGCTATAAATATAAAGATAACTTGGATAAAAAAGAAAATTTAATTACTATTTTAACCAACATCTTCTTAATCTGTAGTCCATGAAATCACCTGAAAATGCATGCAAATTTGTGTAGCATACATATATGTATGCTTTTTATAGGGATTGAAAACTTTTATTAGATCCTCAAAGAGCTCTGTGACTTGAAAAATCTAAGGACTATATGATAAAAATAATCTTTTTATTTCAATATGTATAAATTCAACTCAGGTCCCCAAGCTAGGGATAATTACAAAACATAAAATGCATCACTTTTTGCTCCCATTTGAAGACCTCTGAATAATTAATATAAATTCCAAATTAAAACACAGTATCTGCCATATATGTTGAGTTTGTGAAAAATTACTTTGCTTCAATAGTTCATCAAATGATTTTGACAATATAGTTTGTAATTTGTCTTTAAATATAAGTTCATCGTAACACCAGAAAAAAAGATATCCTAATTATAAAATTGTTCTCCCAAATAAGTACTGGTGCCGTAAATGGATCATTTAATTGAATACTTGCTGAATCTAAGGTCCAATCATGTTTGGCTACGTGGAGAATTCTATTCTAGGAGTGGC
This sequence comes from Sturnira hondurensis, assembly GCF_014824575.4. NCBI lineage: Eukaryota > Metazoa > Chordata > Mammalia > Chiroptera > Phyllostomidae > Sturnira > Sturnira hondurensis. The sequence continues at coordinate 2,971,069 of NW_028079344.1, read as the reverse complement.
ATCATTCCAGGAAGGCGGAAAACCTGTAACTGAATCTCTTTCACCACTTTCCCAAAACAAATAGGGGTGTGTTCCATAACACCACCCGCGAGGGGCTTAACTGCAGCTGACCGAGTCTGAGGTGACCTCCAAAATCTACTCTGTTATTAGTAACATTCTTGCCTTCATGGAATTACCAAAATGCCTATGTGGGTCAAGGTTTCATTAGTGTTGATCTAAAGTCTTCTCCGATGGCCAGCCTGTACCCACACACTGGGAACACTCTGACGCCCACCATACCCAGCTGTGTCATGCAATTGCAGGTCAAGTTCACTGAGGGTAAGAGCCATGCATGTCTCTGCTCAATGTGAAGCATATGTTTGTGATTAATATTAAGCCAGCTACACCCAACATGTAAGTTAGTTTGTATCGGTTATTTGGGTTTTTTTTTTTGGTGTGGGAGACAATAAACTCTTCGAGAGTTCCAAAAGAATTAAGTTTTTGCTTGAGTCTGATTCTTTTCAAATTAATGTTTTAGGAGGGAAAATGGGGACAATTGTAATTGAACAACAATAGTAAATTTTTTTAAAAATCCAAACATAGGCAAAAAATTAAATTAAATTAATGCTTTACTTCAAGACTACATGATATCTATAAAGAGTTGAAGACACCCTTCCAGTGTGAGGCACTTTTGTTCATTGATTTTCTTTGCTGTGGTTGGAACAACCGATATATCTCTGACAACTTGTTCACTGAGCCAACCCCAGCTCCCAAATAAAATACTGCAGGTACATGAGTAAGAGTTACCACTACTTCCCTCACCAACTGTCATACATTTAAGCTTAATTACTGGCCCATTCCTACACCCTCTCCTTGCCCCACACCTTGTCCGTATGCTAATATATCCATGTCACATAGTATGCCCACATGCCCATCTCAAATACTATTTCCTCTACTAAACAAACCCTATGTTTTCTCCAGAGGCTACAAAGCTAAATAACACATAGTTCCAAATTAGCCTGGGTCCCTGTATAAGGTCTTAAGCACAAGAACTCCATCTTGTTTAGCTTTGATCCTTCACAGTGCATTCAAGATAAGACACTCAATGAATGTTTGCTGAAAAAAGATTTTTTTTAAAAAAAAGAACAAATACATGAATGAAGTGAATGACAGAGAATCTAGAGGTCTCAATTTTCTCAGTTAAAAATTGTATTTATTTTTCTCACACACTTATAATGTTAAAACAATTATTTTGATAAAATGTTCAATATACTGTTTATTTTCACTAATTAATAGGGTTGTTAAAGAGTAACTCTCATTCTTTCTTGGCCAACCCTTGGTTCAGTTTCCAGAATGCTACCACTTGAATTTTTATTTCTCTCTCTCTCATTCTCTCTCCCCCCGCCCCCATCTATTTCTTTAAAATATGTGAGCTAAGATGGTATACGACAGTTTTCCCAAAGGTCATTCTGGTAGTACAATATGTTTGGGGTACTATGGTATTGTGATTCGGACCCATCACAATGTGAATAGAGCCCAGAACCCTAGCGAAAGAGTTGAGAGTTCTGAATTGCCTGGGCTCTTCCAATCTTTCTGACCTTCAAAATTTCCTGCTCTGAGATTCAGGGTCCTCACAGAAAAATGAGAGGTTGTAGTAGGTCAAATATCCAGTTCTTTTCAGCGTTACATATTCTAAAGAACTGACTGTACGTATTTTGCTACGCTAAACTTATTTACTATACAAGCCCCATGAGTAGGCAGACAAAGAAGCTATCTACATCAGGGGACTGAGTCCTATTGCCCAAGGATCACATCTGACCCTCTGCATTTTTTGTAAATAAAATTTTATCATAACACAGTTATATCTATTGGTTTATTCATTGTTGCTCGCATGCTAACAATAGCAGAGTTGCAACAGAGACCATATGGCCAGCAAAGCCCAAACTACCGCTTTAGAAAAACTTTCCCAGCCCCTGGTCTAAAGGATATTCATGAGGTATGTGACTTCCTACCTCAAGAATTATCTTCTCTTCCTTGAATCAGATGTGGAATTGCACTATTATAGATTTTAAAAATTGTACATATGCTTTAGAAAGACAAAACATCTTAAATGTTAAGCAGATGATCCCTTGGTAAAAATACAAGGATTCCCTACCTCGTGCACTAGGGGGAAACTGGAAGGGCTCCAAAAGTCAAAGCAAATCGAGCAGGTACAAACAGTACAGCTGCTCACATCCCAACTTTGCCTGAGTCCATCATGAACAGATGAGTCTTTAGATTCTGACACTGGGATGGGCTTTGATCTAAACCTGCTCCCTTGCCCAGCCTCTCTTCTATGAAACAGCCAACACCGATAAGTCAGCTGGAGGACAATCAGGTACAATAATAAAATAAAACCACTACAGAATCCATGTACACTTTTATCGTTTTGAGGTTCTGATGAAATGATATGTTTAAATCTCAAACACCACTACTCTGAGTAAAGGGAGGCAGACATAAAATAATATATACAGCATTATTCTATTTACATGACATCCAAGAATAGACAATATGGTTAATATGTGGTGACAGAAATCAGAAACTGGTAGGGAGGAGCAATTAAAGACAAAGAGGCATGAGGGAAATTTCTGGGATGATGAAAATGTTCTATATCTTGTTTTGGATGGTAGTTACATAGGTGAAAATAATCTAATTAAACATTTAACTGTGCATTTTACTGTATATTGAGCATATCTCAATGTTTATTTTTTTAATATATTTTATAGATTACACTATTACAGTTGCCCATTTTTTCTCCCCTGTATTACCCTCCACCCTACCCTCCCTCCCACCAATACTGCCCCCCGCCATTAGTTCATGGGTCATACATATACGTTCTTTGGCTTCATTTCCTATCCTATTCTTAACCTCACCCCATCTATTTTGTACCTACCATTAATGCTTCTTATTCCCTGTACCTTTTCCCCCATTTTACCCCTCCCCCTCCCACGATAACCCTCCATGTGATCTCCATTTCTGTGATTCTGCTCCTGTTCTAGTTGTTTGCTTAGTTTTATTTTTGTTTTAAGTTCAGTTGTTAACAGTTGTCAGTTTGTTATCATTTTACTGTTCATAGTTTTGATCTTCTTTTTCTTAGATAAACCCCTTTCACATTTCATATAATAAAGGCTTGGTGATGATGAACTCCTTTAACTTGACCTTATCTGGGAGGCACTTCATCTGCCCTTCCATTCTGAATGAAAGCTTTGCTGGATAGAGTAATCCTGGATGTAGGTCCTTGCCTTTCATGACTTGGAATACTTCTTTCCAGCCCTTTCTTGCCTGCAAGGTTTCTTTTGAGAAATCAGCTGATAGCCTTATGGGCACTCCTTTGTAGGTAACTTTCTCCTTTCCTCCTGTTGCTTTTAAGGTTCTCTCCTTATCTTTAATCTTGGGTAATGTAATTATGATGTGCCTTGGTGTGTGCTTCCATGGGTCTAATTTCTTTGGGAATCTCTGAGCTTCCTGGACTTCCTGGAAGTCTATTTCCTTTGCCAGAGTGTGGAAGTTTCCTTCATTATTTTTTCAAATAAGTTTTCAATTTCTTACTCTTCCTCTTCTCCTTCTGGCACCACTATGATTCAGATGTTGGAATGTTTAAAGTTGTCCCAGAGGTTCCTAAGCCTCTCCTCATTTTTTTGAATCCTTGTTTCTTCATTCTGTTGTGGTTGAATGTTTATTTCTTCCTTCTGGTCCAAAATGTTGATTGAGTCCCAGTTTGCTTCCCATCACTGTTGGTTCTCTGTACATTTTCCTTTATTTCACCTTTCATAGCCTTCATTTTTTCCTCTATTTTGTGACCACACTCAACCATTTCTCTGAGCATTCTGGTTACCAGTGTTTTGAACTGTGTCTCTGATAGTTTGTTGCTTAGTTCTATTTTTGGAGTTTTAATCTGTTCTTTTACTTGGGCCATATTTTTTTTGTCTCAGCATGCCTGTTACACAGTATGGGATAGAGCCTTAGGTGTTTCCCAGGGCAGGACAACTTATAACTCTGTGTTGTGGCAGTGTGTGTCAGGAAGGGGTCGGAGAGAAAACAATGTGGCTTGTTCAGCTCTTAGCCAGCTTTCAGTTACTTCCACCGCTACCCACATGTAAATTGGCCCTTCTGGTGCTGATTCCCAGGTGGGTGGGTTTGTGTGTGTTCTAGGGCCCTGTGAGTTTCTCCAACAAACTGTTCTGTGAGGCTGGGAGTTTCTCCTACTACCTCAACCCCCACAGATTTTTACAGTCAGAGGTTTTGAGGCTCTATTTTTCCACACTGGAACCCTTGGTTTCACAGTCTGTCTCGCTCCCCAGTTGTTCCTCCCAGTTTATCTGCACACGAATATGGGACTGTTGGGTCTGCCAGCCACCACCTCACCTGGTCTTCCAGCCTCTGCCTTGCCATAAGTCCTCTCCACCCCAGCTGCCCATCTCTGCCCCTACAACTTGTCTGGATGCATATGTCTTCTTTAACTCCTTATTTGTCGGACTTCCATACACTTTGATTTTCTGGCAGTTTCTGCTTAATCTGTTGTTGTCCTTTGGGTTGTGTGAGGAGGCAAAGTGTATCTACCTATGCCTCCATCTTAGTCAGAAGTCTATCAATTTTTAACTTAGTATTATCACTAAATAAAGGATCTTTCTGTTTGTTTGGGAATATGCATTCAGAAATCTTGGAGAGCTTCAGGATCACTGCCATCATATGATTTTCCCTCCATTATGAAAAAGAGGGTGATGTGTTAAGTGAAAGAGAAGAACGGAGAAAGTAGGGAGAGGGATTTCCTAAGTTTCTAACCCATTTCTTTCACAGGCACATCCATGCAATATTCTATTAGATAGCTCAGTTTTTGGACCTAGTATTTTAGAAAAAACTGAAAAGGAGAAAATGAGGAAACAAGTAAAATATTTTTTCCTCAAATTGTGTAGGTGTTTGTTAAACTATTTAAAAATACAGAGAACCTGGCTGGTGTAGCTCAGTGGATTGAGTGCGGGCCTGCGAACCAGAGGATCGCAGTTCGATTCCCAGTCAGGGCACATGCCTGGGTTGTAGTCCAGTTCCCTGCAGGCCAACTCCCAGCAGGGGATGCACAAAAGGCAACCATACATTGATGTTTCTCTCCCTCTCTCCTTCCCCTCTAAAGATAAATAAATAAATAATCTTTAAAAAAAATACAGAGAAAATATTCAACATCACGCTCATGTTTCTCTATTAAATAGAGAAACTTTAAATTATATTAAAATTATATTACCTCCTCAAATATATTAAATATTTATTCTAATTTTATACCAATATTAATAGAAGTATTGAATCTAGAATATATTATCTCAATGATAAAATTTATCTTTCAAAAAAGAAATTATTAATGAATACTTTCTTTAAACTGGAACAAAAATAAATAAAATGTGGAATTCTTAAATGGTACCCAACATTTCTATTAATTGGCCTACCAATTTACAATCATCTCAAAAATAAATATCAGTTCTGTTAATTGAACAGTCTATATTATTCAAAGAAAAGTTGAAAAACAAACATTATACTGATATATGATCCTGGCTTGGGTAGCTTGATATAAAGAAACCAAACATGGAGTAATTGAAGGCACTACCACTAGACAACAATTTTTACCAACTGCACAGTACCCAAGTGATCAATTAAATAAGCAAAGTTAAAGGAGAAGAAGAAGAAGCAGGATGCCATAAAATCTGTACAGGTCTGAAACCACGTTATGGTTAAATACGGTATGTAGGTATAGTACCTCTAATAAACAGTGAGGTGCAACGCTAGAAAAACATATGAGGTAGAGGATCCACGAAGATGAAGTGAACAACTTAGATTGACATAGGAGGCAGCCAGGGAAGACTTCACAAAGGAAGCGATGCTCAGATTTTGAAGACTTCTTTGGTAACTTCGAAACCCAAGGGGAGGTCACATTTCCATATTTCAACCCCCAGTGCTTATTCCGCAGCCATTTATTAAGCCTACCGAGTGCCAGGACCTTTAGTGGGGGAGGGGAAGGTAGTTAAGGATACAGCAATGAAGCAAATAGACAATGTTTTTGTCCTAACAGTGCTCATATACTCTTATGAGGCTAAGAACTAAGTTTATCCTACATGCAAGAATGTTATTATCAAAGGATTCAAGTAGGTGACTAAATGTGTTAAGTCTTGCATTTTTAAAATGCTAGGTTTCCTTCCTGACTTTACCAGATCTAGAGCTTTTGGGTAAGTTTTAAGATCACCCCGTTCAGTCTGCTTTTTCTCTCTCTTTACCCTCCCAAAAGCTAAAATTTCATAATAGGAGCTACCTGCTGCCTCTGTTTCCTTACCTCACATTCACTCTTCAACTTGCAACAAACTGGCTTCCACCTCCACAACTCTATTTAAGACATGCTAGCAAAGACCTTCATTGCTATCCACACTACAAATCCAGTGGACAATTTTCAGTCTTCACATTAGAGGTCATTTACCTTCTCTTGGTGTGCTTGTCCACTCATTCTGAATCTAATGCCTTGGCTTCCAGAAAGCTGCTATCCTTCTGGCCTCTGTCGGAGGTCCTCCGAGTTCTCTATCAGCACTGCTGCTCCAGGTTTCAATCCCCGTTCCAGTGCTGCCTCTATAGACGCTCTATGCTCTCCTACCAGATCTCACCAGGTCCCAGTTGTAACTATCTCTTAAAGGCTTAAGTCCCCAATGAGTAAGTAGCTTAGAACTTTCCGCCTTCGTCTGCCTCCCCAGTTTCTAAGTGTGTGGCCAACTATCCACTGAACATACACACTTAGCTCACAGTTCCACAAGTTAAACTCATCTCCCCATCCACAACGTGCTCGTCCGCCAGGAGTCTCCCTCTCTTTTTTTAAGGCACACAATCTTTACTAATACTTCATGCATATGAGTTTACAGAAAATAAGTGAAACCCCAAAAGGCAGTTATACTTAGGCAGTTATTCTTCTTAAATAAGGGATAGAATTTTGGCTTCAAGGGATGATAAATTGTGGTGAAATGATGAGAAAATACGTGGGAGAAATGAATGGAAGCTAAGGGTTATTTTAGTAAGGCCTGTTTATGTAAGCTTCTATCTTAGCTGATAGGAGTCGCTCTTCTCTCCCTGATTAGGGCGGGGGCACCTACCTCAAAGGGAAGTTATATTCTGCTTTTAGGTAATAGGGGGAGGGCTGAGGACTCTCCCTGCATCTGTTGACTTCCAACTGCCTTCACCTCAAAATCACCTTTATGCCATATTTTGGGCATCTTTTGGGGTGGCATATTCTGCTCCTCTTCCGGGTTCAGGAAGATTAATACTTGTCCAGGTTCACTCAGGTAGTGAGTGGAGGACTCTGGGGTTTAGATTCACCTCCGCTAGGCATTAAAACATCTGCTTTTTAAATGTAAACATTCAGAGAAACAGTCTGGTGTCCCTATTTTATTTTTGATTTTTGAAATAATACTTTCGTCCCAAATCATAACTGTCTTTTTTTTTTACATAACATCATACTGGTTCAAAGTGCTTTTATGAAAGCACTTTTAGTTCATTTATCCTCCAGGTAGTAGAATGGCAGGATTTGCTAAATTGGTTTTACAGATGCAGAAACAAAAGTACCAAACAATGTAATGACTTTACCACCACCAAGCAACCAGTTGGTAACACTGTCACAACCTTGGCTAGGTCTCCTGAATCCCAGAAATATGCCTTTTTTGGCCATTTCCTTATTGCCTTTCCTCACTTCCCACTCAATGAATTTAAACAGAATCGTTTTATTTAACCACAGACCTCTGGGGCCTCTCAGGGTAGCATGAAAATCACTGCTCTGAAATCCCATGACCTGGGTGAGTCCAGGTTTAGCTATGTGGGGTGATAGGACCAACCCTGTGGAATGAACCGTAAAGGAGATAAGGCAGTAAAGAATATTACAGAGGGGCCTCCACTTCCCTGACCAGAAGCTTCTCTGTTGTAGAAGGACCTCCACCAGTAAAAGCTGCTTTACTCTTCCCATCTGGATTGTTTATCCCCAGGTCAGAAGGAGTGATATATCGGCTTGGAATGTTTGGGAGCAAGAACTGGGCGGGGCTCATCTGTCCAGGGCTACATTCTGCCTTACTGTGGGACCAGAGAGGCCTGTCTGTGGGGAGGCCTGTGTCTGTAGCCAGAGACGAAGTCCATCGCAAACAACAAGCCGAGTTCTCCAACCCAGCTTATCTCTAAGGAGGGGTGTTGTTTCGATTCCATTTGCCTGCCTCTTTTCAACTGATTCTAAACTCAGCCAGGGAAAATAAATTCCTTTGCCTTCCTCATTCTTAAAAGAAGGTTTCCTAAATTCACTGAAAAATTTTATCTGAGCAAAGTTAAAAATAATTTTTGATATCTGAACCAGGTTTTAACTTGTACGTGTGAAATGTTTTTATGTCACTATAAATCTAAGTGGGTATTACTTTCCCACAAAAATCGCAGTGTTTGTTACTGGTGATTCTGGTGAAATTTGATAAGTATTTCAGAAGCTTCAAAATGTCATAAGAGCAAACTAAATATATATTTAAAACACCTGAATAAGTGGAACAATTATGATACTAATAAAATATCACTAACGTTGGGAAAGTAAAATACTTCTTTCTACCCTTTAAATTAGAGCCATTCAAGTAATTAACAGGAGGCAAGTGCTAGGTAGGATTCTCTAATGCTAATTCCTGATACAGAAAACTAGGCCACTTGGACTTTTAAAAATTATTATTTGGACTTGTTGTAGCTCTTATTACTGAGGTCTGAGAACTCTTCCCTCCAAGGCAATCAGGACATCAACTGATAGCAAGAACAGGCTGATAAACCGTGACCTTCCTCCTCTGGCGTCGCAGATACTCCTGTCTGCCTTTTCTCCTATTCCAGCTCGTCCTTGCTGACTCTCGGCCAGCTCTTTAACCGCTGGAGTTCCTGGCCCTCTAGTTCTCTTCATACCTTTCCCCCAGGCATCTCATCGATAACACTTGGGTTGAGGAACTCTAAATCCATGCTTGCCCCCTGATTATGATCCTGAAACTGCACATTCAAATTTCTAACTGCTGGAGATATCACAGCTATCTCAAACATAGCAAGTCTAAAATTCAATGTGTTTTATCCATTTCTCCCAAATTGAAAGATTTCATATAAAAGTCAGCTTCTCTTGAAATATTGGGAAACCTGATAATACTGGACCCACGTGACAACATCTGACCAGAAGTAAGGAGTGGACACCTCCTTTAAATGAAGCCTGTGGTCTCTCGTTGTTCATTCCCAATGTCCTGTATCTGGCTGACTTCACACAATATGTTCCTTGCCTGGCACCTTGAATTTGTGACCACTGATCTAGGCCATACTAGACTATCTGCTGAATTAAGAAATAAATTAATGAACCAAGAAGCATCGCTCTTCTCTATTCAGGCTGGAATTACCTGACTTCATTGAATCCTTGCTCTGCCAGTAACTAAACTGACTGCAACTTTGCAAAAGTTATTTAACCTCTCTATGAGTCAATGACTTCATCGACAAAACCGTCATTCACCAGAATTCTCAATTTGAATTAATAACACTCCAAAACAGAAACCCAAGTTATATTTTTTCTGAATCTCCAGTATGCCCAAATCAAACCAACTTTATTGCTTGTTTTTTTCCACAAAATCTATTATTCTCTTTCATCTGTAGTCCAAGGACCCGAATCAAACCAAACTTTAATCACCAAATCAAACCAACTTTATTGCTTGTTTTTTCCACAAAGTCTATTATTCGCTTTCATCCATAGTCCCAGGACCCGAATCAAACCAAATTTTAATCACCAAATCAAACCAACTTTATTGCCTGTTTTTTCAACAAAATCTATTATTCTCTTTCATCCATAGTCTTAGGACCCTAGTCCAGACCCTTACCATCTCCTGTGGAAGACCAACTTTAGCCCTCTAAATTGTTTCTCTACCGGCCACAGTCCTCCTTAAAACCATGTTTATTCTCTAGACAAATAAAGAGATTAGGGGGTCCTGGAACAGAATGAGCGAACTATTATAAAATTACATTTTTTAAATATTTTCTTTATTTTTAGACAGAGGGGAAGGGAGGGAGACAGTGAGGGAGAGAAACATCAGTGTGTGGTGGCCTCTCACGCTCCCCACAATGGGGACCTGGCCTACAACCCAGGCACATGTCCTGACTGGGAATCGAGCCAGTGACCTTTGCTTTGCAGGCCAGTGCTCAATCCACTGAGCTACACCAGCCAGGGCTAAAAATTACATTTTTTATTTCATAGATGTTAACCAAATGGTGCTGAAACCAGATTAAAATAGTAACGATCTGAATCCAGTATGTGCAGGGCGTGAGTGCAGAATAGACGAGACAGAAGAGAGAATAAACCTGGGTAAAATTTGGTTAACTGGAGAGAGTTCTTTCATAAGACACACTTAAAAAAAGTCCCCTGAGTAGCAAATCCCATGAACTCCAAGAAGAATTGGTGCTAATTTTTTAACTCCCACAGTAAGGACGTTTTTATAGTCTGGTTAAAAGGACTATCATATTTGTTTAGGATTGGAATAATCAAAACCAGCCTCACTTGGGCTTCTTCTAAGCAATGACTCATGTTGTTTTAGCTGGTGTTGACTCATCGCCCCACAAAGGGTGACACAGCTTTAAACGGGCAGTGCACTGCCTGCTTTTCCAATTACATGCTTTCAGCCACTGGAAGAGGTGGGAGTTCTCCAGAGCAGCTCTTTCTGCAACTAAGCACAATTCAGATTTCACAAACACAGTTGCCAAGTCAACCTTGTAATCACTGAGCTTTATAAATGAGGAGGGAAAGAAGTTAAGTTGTGGTATGTTAAAAATCACAGGGGCCAGGCAACCCCTGGTTTTCAAAACAGAATGTGCGGAAACTTACAGTCAGCTTTTTTCCCCATTTAATTGCTTACTCTATTGAGGTCAGCAAATGTTTTTCTTTAAGATGCCAATGAAAAGTTGCAGCAAGTGTGTTTTCAAGACTCTCCAAGTTAAACCCAATGAGATAACGTGCATGGGTAGTTGCAAAAGTGTCTGAAAGGAAACTAAGGAAATGCCATTCTCACAATCATTACCACCTTTTCTCTAGATCTAGGCTCTTCATGCTTCCCAGTTAGAAAGCCAGTGTTCCCTTCGCCCGCGATGATTGGCCATTGGCCTGGCTGCTCCTGAAACACCCTGGGCCGTGTTGTGGGCCACAGTCCCCTGGCAATGGGAGCCGGTGGCCAGGGGTCAGCAGAAGGTATTCAGAGCCTGGCTCAACAGGCTGGGCGTTCCTCCTCAGGCTCTCAGCAAGACACTTCCATACTCTGCTTCCCAGTTGTACCACAGACATTGTTCCTTACAGTCCTCACTCTTGACTGGTTTTTCATGATGCTTAGTTCCTATTAATAACACACTCAATAATTTGGCTGGTTAAGAATAGTTAGAGAAGACATCTGAAAACATGGCAGTTGGCAGAGAAGCCCAGACCACTCTGTGTATATGTAACTGAAATAACTGCCCAACCCTGTAGTTCTGGTGGGCTAGGAACCAAGGGTTATTGAAATGAATACCTTAAAATACAAACACAAGTGCCCAGAGCCTAGAGGCCATTCCGATTCTGACTTCTCCAGAAGATTCAAGTCTGGACTAGGACGGGCACTGGATTTGTTTCTAAAAAGAAAGCCTTGAAGCCAAATCTAGGTTCAGCATTATCCCCGGCTCCAAGGTTACTGACGGATAAGCACTATGCCCAAGTTTAGGGGAGACCAGGGTGGCCCATGGGTCTGGACTGCCACAGCCTGTCTTATCTCATCCCAAATTTTTTATCAAGATTTGGAACAGAATTGATCTTCACAAAGGTATGGTTTAGGACCTGGCTTGGTCCCTCGGCTGGTTTCAAATCAAGACAAAGTGAAAACTTGACTTGAATATTGGGAGACAAAAGAATAAATCCCCGTTAATTCTTATGGAGTGTTTTCTCAACTTACATTAAGAATTCTTATGTCACAAATCATATTTCAAGGAATAAAGTGAAAAATACATTTTTAACCACAGAAATCTATCTTAGGAGCTAAAGAAAGCAATTAATAAAACTAAAATGAAAAACTCTAAGAGCTAATTACTAAGAACATGAACCTAAGGATTAAAGACTAAAAACTACCTCCCTCACTTCTGAAAAAAACAAAAAAGCTATAAGAATATTTCCTGTTTAATTTCTTTGTCAAGTTGAATGACTTCTGTAGTACATTTTGTTTATTTTAAAATATTCTTACCTAAATAAAAACTATTTTTTATTTTGCATAAAAGGCAAAAATCGTTTTGAAATTTAAAAAATCTTGTTTTTTCACTACTTCAAGTGATAAAATTTTTCAAGTTTTGTATATTCATATTTAACCTACTCCATGCTTATTCATTTAAAACAAAGTAGAGGGAAAGACTCAATCAAAACGAAGGATCTGTAGTACCTACGATGAGGCGGATGCTACAGCTGGTGGCTATGGGGGCTACAATAACACTGTCCCTACTCAATAAACCTACAACCAAATTCCGGCAGAAGGAACGTTAAATACATAATATGTTAAATAACATTTCAAGATTTAAATAACAGGTTTAAAAAGCACCAGTTTCTGAAGCACTGGGTGGGAACCCGGGCTCTGTCATTAGCCCAGTGTGTGATCACGGGCTACTTCTTTGTGCCTCAGTTTCTTCCTGTCACGGGACTGTTGTAAGGACTCAGTGAAATAACACATGTCAAGTTCAGGAAGCTACTGATAAAACAAGGCCTTTCTCTTAAAGCGCTGGCATCCCAGGGCAGTGCAGGATTACCTACCCAGTGACACTGTTACGGCAGGTGAAAACTCTCCAGGCAACTGTTCTGAAGGAAGTCTCAGAAGTTTGGTCCTTATTCTTATTCTTTGACTATGTTTATTCTCTTTTGTTTTACTTTTCACCTCCTGCCATGAAAACATGGGTTTAGTCCCAACCACGGACACGTTCACTTTGTCACTGTGTGAATTTCCCAGTACGGACTTTTTAAAACTCAGATTCCTCTACTGATCCATAAAAATAAAATCCTTTGAAAGGTCTTTGTAGAAAAGTAAATGCACTGACCAGTATTTTCTAAATTGATTGTCATAAATAAATACTGAACAGGAAATTATCTCCCTTATACATTACAGATGTATAAGATACAAAGATTCGCCCCATATACATAAAAGATCATCAGTACCACAGCTTAGAATTACTAAACAGTATAAATAAATCTCAAGTGTTTACTATTTGAAAACGACTACATACTACGCGGCCTTTTGTCCCCCTTTCTCCGTCCTGCCCTTGCCCTGCCCTTCCTACTGGGTGCCTGGGAGCAGCCATCACCTCATCAGCCAAGGGAACAGAGGTGGGATGCGTAGCTTGAACTAGTTTTTAACTGTAACTTAAGACACTTCAGGTGGTTCTCCAAGTCACACAGAATATGTTCTCCCACCTCTGGAGTTGCTAGGCACTTACTGCCTGTCAAAGGGGTAGTCCTAGCAATAATATTCATTTTTTAAAGAGTGATTTAGGCCCTGGCTGGTGTAGCTCAGTGGACTGGGCGTGGGCCTGCGAACCACACGATCGCGGTTCGATTCCCAGTCAGGGCACATGCCTGGGTTGCAGGCCAGTTCCCAGCGGGGGACACATGAGAGGCAACCGTACATTGATGGCTCTCTCCTTCTCTCCTTCCCTTCCTCTCTAAAGATAAATAAATAAAATATTTTTCTAAAAAAAAGAGTGATTTAACACATTTGATACTCAGAGAATGTATCATAAGCCCCAGATATTTAAGAAGATGAACACATAGTAAAACAATCTGCTGGCTTTGTTAGTTCCCAGTTAGAGAATAAAGCAGCTTTATTATTTTGCTTTGATGCACATCTCCTTATAATCACAAAGAAGTAGACACATGAAACTTCATGCGATGAAGATGATACATCACGTAAAACTCACTAACTCAAGTAACCAGAGCACATCAAGAAACTGAAAACAGGCAACCCCAAAAAACTCTCAAAGAAACCGAAATAAATGCTATCAAAATCTTTTGTTAGATTATCCATTTTAGTCCTTTGAACAAAATTTTCTTTACACAGTTCTAACAAGCTTGATTATCTAATCAAAAATGAATTACAAAGCATGTTAAAAATAACCACATTAGAAAGAACAGAGTACTGCCAAAGGCTTTCAGGGCTGCCTGAAAATAAGGGGGGGGAAATAAAAAACAACAATAAATAACATTTAAATTACATGAGAAATAAAACAATGCATCACCATAAGCTATTTATTATTAAGACAAGCAAACTTAACATCTCAATAGGTGCCCTACTTACTAGAGTATCATAAATTATGCTGTCTTAATAATAAGAGTCATTAAGAAAAGATTTGTTTCTGTACTATATTTAAGGATATGTCTAACTTTTCATTCAAAGAGGCTTAAAAGCAAAACAAAGTCTAATGCTTAAGTGGATAAACTATTGCCAAAATGTTCTTCCAAGAAACATTTTCCCCTTCCTTTGCTTTGCTACATAACATTTTACTTTAATTCTTTGATGAAATTGATATCTAGAAACTACAGATTGAGAAAAAAAAGAAATGAAATTACTTCAGAAATGAAACAGTTTGGTTTAAGGATGGAATGAGAAAAAATTTGATTATACACAAATTAGAGTGTTTGCTCTCATTCTAATACATTTACAATGTTCAAGTAATATCTTAGGAACACTGGAAGGAAAAAATGTTTTCCATCAGGTAGAAACATAGTTCTAAGAAAACAAAAGACTCAGTAATAGTTTTCAGTAAAGTGAGATTCAACAACTACCTTTTTAAGTGCAGAATTTAACTTAGCAGGTTTATGATTATTTTCTTCTTATTCCTATGATTAAATTTTACTTCTAAAAATTATGCAATTTTAAAAATCAGAGAATTTATTTTTATAGATTCATGAACTCTAACCAGAAAAAATATAAACCATTTTATTGTAGTTTGTGCTTAAACCATGAGAAAACAAAAGGGTAAATGACTATTGATGACTTTTTGTATTTGGTTGACTTTTTAAAGTCATATATATACCTCTCCCATGATATATATATATGAGGTCTGTTCAGAAAGAGTCCAATCATTAACATGTAAAGAGAACAGTTTGCACAACATCAATGTAACCTGGCAGCCAAGAAGAGTGGACTGGAATGCCCATGCAGGAACAATGGTGACTTCACTGTACTAGTCAGTGGGGTAGTAGACATCACTGTACTCTGTGGCCTTCAAAATGACTGAATGAGTAGAGCAAAAAATACGCATCAAAGTTTGCATTAAGCTTGAACATTCCTCCATGGAAACTATTTGGATGATTCAGAAGGCCACAGCTATGTGCAACTGGTGATTGGCAGCTGCATCACAACAAAGCATCTGCTCATGCACCATGTCTCCTGCAGAGTTTTTTGGCAAAACTTCAAATCACTAAGGTGACTCAGCCCCCCTACAGCCCAGGTTTGTTTGGCACCCTGAAACTTCTGGCTTTTCCCCAAACTAAAATCACCTTCAAAAGAGAAGACCACTGATAAGATTCGGGAAAATATGATGGGGCAGCTGATGGCAATTGGGAGACCTGTGTGAAGTTCCAAGGTGCCTACTTTGGAGGGGACTGAGGCATGCTTGTCCTATATACAGTGTTTCTTGTATCTTGTAACTTCTTCAATAAATGTCTCTATTTTTCATATTACGTGGCTGGATAGCTTCTGGACAGACTTCACATATTACATGGGGTAAAATAGTTTTACAATAAGGAAACCTGACAGACACCATCTTACCCAGGTGATCAGAGCTAACATCAACATCAACGAGACATAACAATACCATATACCCCCAATGGGATACACTGAGAAGTGCCTGAAATCATTCTGCAGAATTTTCACCCCAAATGCATAACTTCAATTCAATCATAAGATATCAGGCCTATCCAAATTGAGAGACTTATTTCAAAACAACCGATCAGTACTTTAAAAGTGCCCAAATCATAAAAAACAAGGTCAGACTGTCAGATTGGAGGAGGTTCGGGAGGCACCCGTGAATCCAATGGAATCCAAAATTTAATTCTACAACAGAAAAATTCAAATTTCTGTGGAAAACTGCTGAAACCAGGAATAAAGTGTGTAGTTTAATTAATAATATGGTACCAATGTTAATTTTTCAGGTTTTTTAAGGTTTTATTTATTTTTTAGAGAGAGGGGAAGGAAGGGAGAAAGAGAGGAAGAGAAACAGGGCTGTGTGAGAGAAACATCCATCAGCTGCTCCCCACAGACCCCCAGCTGGGGACCTGGCCCACAACCCAGGCATGTGGCCTGACTGGGAACTGAAGCAGCGACCTTTAAGTTTGCAGGCCGCGCTCATCCCACTGAGCCACACCAGCCACGTCTAATTTTTCAGTTTTGGTAATGGAACTATAGTTATGCAAAACACTACTGCTGCGAGAAGCGGAAGGAAACTTACATAGAACTCACTGTACTACTTCTGCAAGTTTTCCATTAAGTCCAATATTATATCAAAACAAAAGTGAATAAAAAGTTGTCATCCTCATCTACATAAAAGTGACTCTGTAACACCCTAAACTTTCTAAGTTTTTGTGGATACGTGAAGGATTAATGATCAGGGAGAACTGCGTAGGTCAAAAACGGGCAAAGCAACCAGCCAAATGTTTAGCCAAATGACAGGATCAAAGGACATGTGCCAGAGGCTTTCCACCAGCTCTACCTACGGAAGCACCTACACTTGGTGGGGACGCCCTGTAAAGGGAAACCACAGACCAAACTCTGATTTCAACCACAGCATAAAGAATGACTGATAAATATCTTATTCCCTCTCAAGCTTTCGATTTGCCTTATTACTCCTGAATCCCCTAGAAGAAGGGTAACTAGTGTGCCCCAGAATTTGGTGTGCCTGTTAGATGTCTGTAAGTGCACATAAACATCTTTTAATTACTCTCAGTCTAGGAAAGTACCAATGAATATGTCATTAAGTTTAGTCTTTTCTACAAAACAGTTATTCTCCACTCATCATTGTTTCCATTTTAATACAATCTTTCTCATTATAGTTATGATACTATTAGGAAACACTACCCCCTTTACAAAAGTTTTAACATTGGTGTAGAACTAGAATTCCTGGGATAACCTTGGTCAGCTTCTATATTTGTTCTGGAGGAAGAGTTGTTTCTTTTCTTCTTCTATTTTTGTCCTCTTTCAGGAAGTTTATGGCATAAAGAGATAAACATAAGAAATACTCATGGCCATTTAACACTATACCTTCACTGAAAAATGTCATCTATATTATTTCTATATAACTTAGAAAATCTTTGAAACCATAGGATATCCCCAGCTTTATCCCAGCTACTTTTCATGTTGTAAGTGAAGTCATTTTGTATGCATGTCAACAATTTCCCTATGGATTCTGAATAAGGGTGTAGAAGCTTAGCTTCTATAAAATCACATGATTCTAAAGACAGTTCCAACTGTTTGTTTTAACAGAACTGAGAATCTATAATCCTTCATTCTAATTTTCCTTTACGGGATAAAAATGTAAAGGATAGAACGTTCATGGAAAAAGAAATTTCTTCTCCTCTTCCCAACAAACACTTAGTACTCTTGAGTCTATTTCCTGCATGAGTAAGTTTGGGGGATTGGTCCCAAGACTGTTTTATTCTTCTCCTTACATCAACAACGGCGGTTAAAATTAGTAATAGTAATAACACAGCTAACAACTATCAGATGCTTCCTTGGTGTCAGACATTATTCTAAGCAACTGAAACACGCTGCCCAATGCCACATGGCAGTAAATGGTGTAGGTGATGTGTGGGTCTGGCCATCTAAACCCAAGCCTGAGTAACAGGAAAGTACACTTCACACTGGCTACTGCCTACTCACTTTAATAAAATTAAATGGACAGGCCCCAGAAGAAATCACAATGGACACCCAGCTCCAGTGCTGAAGATTAACAGGGAGAAATGTACAACTGAGCGGCCATTACTCAGCCTCAGCCAGTGCTGGCAGGCAGTGGCCCAGGCCTAAGCCGCTGCATCCTTTGAATTCCTTTCCCTCCTTTTCATCCTTCCTTCCTTCCTTCCTTCTTTTCTTTCTTCCTTTCTTCCCTCCCTCCTTTCCTCTCTTTTTTTTCTTGGAAGCCAGCAGTCCAGATTTATATCTGAAGCCTCTTGATTTTGAAATGGTTCTGTGTATTTCTATTGTTTTATAAAAAAACTATTGGTCTGAAAGTAAAGAGCCATATTCTCATGGCAGGGACTATGTCTCATTCCTCTTTGTATACCTAATGCCTAATAAGCTGTTAGCACATAGTAGGTGCAAAAAGGTTGTCTTCTGCTGTTAAAAAGCCCTGCCATTTCATCTTGGCCATTTTATAATTTTGGTAGAAATTCATTAATTTATTCCACAACTATTTATTGAACTACTACAATGTGTCAGACAGTGCTCTAGGCACTTGGAATACAGAAGAGAAGAGAATAGTGAAGAGAGCAAGAGTGAGAGAGAGAGACAGAGAAAGAGAGAGAGGAGACGGATAATATTTTAGTGAAAAGAAATATGCCAAAAAATATCAAAAGCACATAAACTCCGATGGAGTGGAAAATTGGAAAATGAGGAGATGGTTTGCTTTAAACTGAAGCCATACTACCCAGAGCTAGAGCATGATACTTAGAAAGTTAGATACAATAGTCTATGCTTCCTAATGCCATACTGGTCACTACACCACAAATATGTCACACATATGTGAGCAATCTAAAGGAAAGGGTATTCTTGAAAAAGAGAGTGCTTTCTTCATAAGTAGAACAATATGGTCTTGCTCCTTGGCTTGAAAGGAAGTATTGATCAGTAGTTACTAAGTCAAAGGTTAATAACTTGGGCTTGATTATTTCTGTTATCAGACTCATGATTGATGGTGTCCTCTGGCTCCATGAAATACAGGGACCTCTTTTTGATTGCTGTTACTGGGAACCAAGAAATCAAGCTATTCTCTAATCATTTAGTTGCAGGGACAGTGGTCATCTATGCCCTGCATCAGAGGGTGAGTGGTACAAAGGTCCCTATAGAGAGGGTATGGGGCAATCACCCGAAATGCATACCTAGAGCAACATAAATCTAATTGGCAACTTGTATGGTAAAACACTAGCTAGCTATGACACACGGCTCTTCTGCTCTCCTCTATTATCATTCCACAAGACCACATACTGAGTTAATGGAACTTCTCCAGTTTGCTTTGGAAACAGATAGAGTTTCAGATAGCCCAAACGGCACAATCTGGCTATTGCTCCTAGACAGCTGCTGGGAGTCAGAGACGAGAGAGCTATGGCAGGGTCATCTAAAAAGGCACAAACCCAGCCCCTTGCTTCTTATCTAATTACTTATATCTATTTAGTTCACCATAATTTGAGTCATTATAGTGAATGATTACATTTAGAAAGTACAGGTCAATGACGATATTTAGAAAACACACTAAAGACAAAGGCAGGTTTGTATGTTCAAGCAGCCTTTGAAATAATGTGTGCAGATCCTAAAGCTGGAAGAAAAATGTTATTTTCTCACTGTCTTTATATAAAAATTAGATTTTTCTCGACCTGCTCTTTTTGGAAGAAACAATATTTTCTTTGTTAGCCCAGTCCAAAACAGATCTCATGCCAATGCATTGTGTATTCTCGTGTATTCCTTGAAATAAAAGTCACAATCTGTTGAAAGCTCACAAGTCAATTAAATTAGAAAACAAATAGTCATCATCATGTAACTAAAAAGCATGAGAAAAAAATAAATGATCGAAAATAAATATGCAAAAAGCACACTACTCAAACTCCCCACTTGTAAAGAATACCATTCATCAATGGATCCATAACAGCCAAATAGCCATGTTTAAACAAATAAAACTTCCCCTAAATATGTGTCAGATATCAAACCCTCTCAGTAGTGTACCATTTTTGTCTACCCACAGAAACTTCCTAAGAGTCTAATATTTTTGATTTAGTGAGTAGAAGTCTCATTGGCTTCAATCTTGCATCGAACAGATAGAAAATGATAAAATAATTTAACACAGATTCCTGATTTATTAAATCTAAAATGAACATAATGACCCAAAGTAAGTAAGTTATAATTGCATATAAAGGATAGAGTCAACATTAGCAATAATAAAATGAGAGCAATGTATTTACAATTGAAAGATTTTTTTAAGTCTATAGATAAAATTGTTTTTAAAAGTCTACTGTGATTTACTTTTTGGATAATGTAGTACGTTTTAGCTCGAGGGCATGGAGTTAACTAAAGAAGCTCTGGATAGTATTCGAGGATTTAGGACAAAGTATTTTAAGTTTTTTCTCTTTTTGCTTGTGTTTCATTTTAAATGATTTTTTTTTTAAATTCTCCAATACCTCAAAGGGTGAATCTGGCAGAAATGGAGCATATGCCTACTCTCACCAAGTTGGATTAAGAACACAACTCCGCTGCTAATAACCTCTGCTAAACGCGGACTTGAGCCTTTGCGCGTGAGACTTTGTGCACTTCCCACTTCCAATCAAAGACAACACAAAGAACAGTAGGCTCACTCATCCAGTCCACCAAAACTTGAAACAACAATCAAGTGACGGCGGTGGCACGCCCTGGCAGAAACCCCAGCTGCAAGATGAAACCCCCAAGCCCAGAAAACCCCTGCTCCTTTCGGAGCGGCTCTCGGTACCTGCTGCCCCTGTGGCTGGCGGCGGCCCCGGGCGCGCAGCGCGGTTCGGAGCTGGGCGGCTGGGAGCGAGCGTACGAGTGGTAGGCGGTCAGCACCACGCCGCCTGAGTCCTCCACTTCCATCGTCAGCCGCGCATGTTCCGGCTCCCGCCCGAGAACAAAGGCGGGGACCAGCATGGACCAGCACCGGGACCCCGTCACCAGCGGGGAGGCTGGGCCCGTCCGGCTCCTAGGGGCTTTCTCCGGGCTGTCAGGGAAAGCCCGCCCCGCCTGCGGGGCAGCCCTATTAACATAGATTGAAAAACACGCCCAGGAGCCCCGAAGGGGGTGGGGGAGACGAAGAGGACTGGATGGTGGGGTAGGATCCCTGTTTCTAGGAAACTAGAAACCGGCCTGGATCCTTCGGGGCTCGAATTAGCTGCTCTAGTAAAGTTTTTCTTGCTTTGTTTCTTTTCCTTTTCCGCTGATCACCCCGCCCCCTCCAAATACACACACACTTCCAACCAGAGGCTTATCCGATGGTTAAGAACATTTCCTGCCTGGTAGCGATGAGTGAGAGCCAGAAGCCAGGAGTTGGGAGCCGGGCTGAGAAGGAGAGGAGTCAGGTCTCCACTGTGGTGCGGGGAAGAAAGGAAGAAAACGTGACACCCTCAGTTAAAGCATCCACATCAAAAACTGAAGAACCGGATTACGTTGCTGTGTACCTAGTCTAGTTACAATAAACTTGATTTCCTTTCTGGCAGGTGATTCCCTCTTACAGCAAGCAGCAAACGTCCCTCCCTCGTTCTCAGTGCCACAGCCCGCAGACTCTGACCTCTCCCGCATCCCTTTCCTCCTCCCAATCCTAATCAAAGGAACAGTCACTGCTTTCAGCTGCTCTGAAAATTAAACAATTATTATGGGCTGAAAGTATGTTATTTCTAAAGGTCTTTATGGGTGTGGGAGGGGCGATGCAGGAGGCTAGAAAGAAGCCTACAGACACTATCTTTCACACCCTGACTAGGTGTGTTACCTGCTGCCCCTTACACTTCCCTGGGAGCCAGACAGACTGGAAAGGGAAGTTGGTTTACCCCCTACTGAGGCATGATGGCCTAAGTCAGGCTACTTAATTTCTCAGAATGTGTTTCTGCATCTGTGAAAGGAGGAAATAATATTCTTTTCACGAGATTAAAATCACCAATCACATGCTAAGTTCTCAAGAAATGTGGTTCTATCTACTACTTCCTTTACAATCAAGGGAAGCATTTGTTTTCACTGCAGTTTCAGAGGTTGGGAAAGCAAAACATTTTTCATCTGAAATGCTTTTTTATAAAGTGTTTTGTTGATGAAAGAAAGGGTGGGATAATAACTAACGTGTACCAAAATATTTGTGTGTTGGATCCTGTATGTTAGCTCTTTAAAAACAACTCCATGAGGTAGGTGGTATTATTAGATCCCAATTTTATGAATGTACTTATCAAGCATTAGCATATGGAAAAGTTACTGCAAAGAATGCTTCATTCTCCCAAACTTTCAGAGACAAAGAGGCATCTGTTTACCTACTGTGTCCAATGCCAAATACATCAAACTAAGATAATACTTTCCTAAAATGTAAAACAAAGAAATAGTCTAAGTATTGATACAGGTCCACAGTGCCTCACCTACGGTGAAACCTTGGGACCAGACATATTTCAGAATTTATAAATATCTTTAATTTTAAAAAGTAACTTGGTGCATACACCGTTTAACATAGAACACCCTCCGCTGGGACCACGCTCTTTTTTTAAACATATCATTTGTTTACCAAAAATAACTGACCCTAAGTGGAATAAATAAAGTCTACTACTAGCCTTACATTGACTCAGATCAGGTTTGTCACCAAATATGTTTTGGCACCAAACTTTTTAAAATATAGATACACTTTTTACAGCTTTTTGAGTTTTGGAATTACCCTAAGGAATCATAGTAGTGGAACTTTTTCTGGCGATGGAATTTCTTTTTGGCACTTTTTTCCTTTAACTACAGACTCACAGTTCTAAGTACCTTCAGGGTACTTTCTTGAAAATACTTTGGCCATAACTCTGCCACAGATGTCCAACACGGCAGCAGAGCGTCTTCATGCCAGCTTCAGTAAGCCTCCTCTTCCTCTTGCAGACTCACATTTTACGCCCCTGGCGTCACTTTGACTCCACTCTCCAGTGGATAATCAAATTTGTCATCTCTTTCTCAAAATCTCTGCTGGCCATTCCTTCTATTCACACTGCTACTGTTCTCACACCACCATCTCTCACCCCAATGACTGGACTCCTTCCTTGACATAGATGACACTCAATCGTCTTCCTCTTAAACATTTCCCCTACTCAAAGTGCTGGGAGAGTGATTTTCCTAAAATATAAGACCTCCTCTTCTCAGAAGTCTGCAGGTATAACCCACTTACTACAACATAAAGTTGGAACTCATTAGACTATCTCATTCATGTGTTTTGGTCACCTAAAATTCCTTCACCCTCAAGACTCTAAAGCCCATTTACACTGGCCTGGCCCATACTCTGACTTTGCTTTTGCTCCTACTTGTCATTTTCCTGTCTGTGAACCCTTAAAAATCCTCTACCTAACGCCATAAAGGTGGCAAACACAAGGCCCTCAGGCCGAATCCGGCTCTCCACCTTGTTTTATCTGGCCCGGCACCTTGTTTCTACCCAGCAGCAGTGCCGAGCTCCCTAGTTAAGGAGTAGTTACATTTATACAGTCCTAAAGTTACATTCGGCCCTTTAAAGGCAACTGCGAGGCTGATGTGGCCCTTGGTGAAAATGAGTTTGACACCCCTGATACACACCATGAGGGGTAAATACAAACAATAAACACGCTCATGTCAATTTAGTTGTTTTGTCACCAAGTAAGTTCAGCTCTGAACAAGTTTTGCAGTCAGATGAGTTATAAAAAAGCTTTCAGATTGAAGGGCTTTTTGGATTTCAGAGTTATAGACATGGGATTGTGGATCCTGTAGAGCCTGTGCATGTCTTCGGCACGCTGGGAACCCCTGAGCTAGGGCAGGGCAGCTGGCTTGGCAGCAGGCTAGCCAGGAACCCTGGGGGAAGCTGCTTCATCTGGGAGCTGGGCTGAAAGTGGCCCCTGTGGTGGACGGTGGACACTCAGGCACAGAATCAGCATCTCCAGTTTACCTGGAGTAGGCAGCAGCAGAGGGGAAACTCTAGTTTCCTTCCCTGTGCTGCACGGATGTCACTGCAGTGCCCAGCCCTGGAGCAAGAACGGGAAACCTGAGTGTCACCAGCTCTGCCACAAACAGAGCATGGGAGCAAGTCGCTGAACTGCAGACCTGTTTCTTCGCATGTAAAAGAAATAAAACAGCCCACATTTATTGAATATGTGCCATGTGCCTGGTTCTGTTCTAGGCTTCAGAGCCACAACTCATGAAACGCTCCCAGGAGCCTTCTGAGACTAACGTTACTGCTAGTAAACTTCCTAGGGTAGGTCACAGCAAAGCTGGGATTCAGACCCAGGCAGTCTGGCTCCCTGAATCCAGGCTTTAACATATTATATTTCTCTGACTTCCGCCAAGATGGAGGCATAGGTGGAAACACTGTGCCTTCTCCCACAACCAAGTTTGAATACAACAAAGGTTTGGAGAACTAGGACACACCCAAAGACCAGAAAACGGAATTATACGGAAGTCTGACAACTACGAACCTTTCAACGGGACGGTAAGAGGGGCGGAGCCAGCAGCGGAGCTGGGTTGGGCAGGAAAGATCCCCTGACCTAGGCGCGCAGGCAGCCCGGAACCAGTCGGGGTGTGGGGCAGACTGACCATGGTTGCACATTCGCGCACAGTGAGACGGACCACGCAGGCCCCAGGGGGCGAACCCAGTGGTGGAGGGCTGACAGCGGTGGCACACTCGCGTACAGTGGAACGAAACGCGTGGTCCTGGTGACGGTGGTGGCTGCGGTTCGGTGGCAGGCGGCAGAGGGAAGCCATTGTCCCTCTTTGACCCCGCCCCCACATACAACGTCACAACCCAGCGACTTAGTTGCCCTGCTCTAGTGAACACTTTAGGGCTCCGATCCTGCTACTGAACAGGCACGAACAGCCCAAAAGATGGCGCAAGAAGAACTCAAAGTCCCAGAGCCAATAACTCTAAGCGACCAAGAAATTGCCAGCCTCTCAGAAGCACTGAACAAGACACTATTTATCAGGATGCTCACAAAACTGGTAGATTATAGTCACAAATTAGAGGAACATAGTCACAAATTAGAGGAACATATGAAGGCTAAACTAATTGAAATGAAGGGAGATGCACAGGAAACCAATAGTGATAGAAAGGAAACGGACTCAAATAAATGGAATGGACCAGAAGGAAGAACAAAACATCCCACCAGAAAGGAATGAAGAAATGAGAATTCAAAAAAATGAGGAGAGGCTTAGGAACCTCCAGGACATCATTAAACGTTCCAACATCTGGATTATAGGGGTACCAGAAGGGGGAAAGAAAGAGCCACGAGTGGAAAACTTATTTGAACAAATAATAAAGGAGAACTTCCCCAGTCTGGCAAAGGAAATAGACTTCCAGGAAATCCAGGAAGCTCAGAGAGTGCCAAAGAAATTGGACCCAAGAAGGAACACACCAAGGCACATCATAATTACATTAGCCAAGACCAAAATGAAGGAGAGAATCCTAGAAGCATCAAGGGATAAGGGGACAGTCACCTACAAAGGAGTTCCCATCAGACGGTCAGCGGATTTCTCAAAAGAGACCTTACAGGCAAGAAGGGGCTGGAAAGAAGTATTCCAAGTCATGAAATCCAAAGACCTACAGCCAACATTGCTTTATCCTGCAAAACTTTCATTTAGAATGGAAGGACAGATAAAGTGCTTCTCAGATAAGGTCAAGTTCAAGGAGTTCATCATCACCAAGCCCTTATTATATGAAATGCTAAAGGAACTTATCTAAGAAAAAGAAGATGAAAAAGATGAACAGTGAAAGGACAGCAAACACACAGTTATTAACAACCACACCTAAAACAAAAGCAAACCAAGAGGACAGCTAGATCAGGAGTGGAACCATAGAAATGAAGAACACATGGAGGGTTAGAAACGGGGGTGGGAGGGGGAGAAGGGGGGAGAAGGCACAGAAAATAGTATAGATGGTAGGTAGAAAATAGATAGGGAGGAGGGCGAGAATAGTGGGGGAAATATAGAATCTAAAGAACTTGAGACACGTGGTTATAAACTAAGGGGGGGGGAGAATGGTGGGGGAGGGAGTGTGCGGGTGGAGGGGAATGAAGGGGGGAATAGAACAACTGTAATGGTATAATCAATAAAATATATTTAAAAAACATATTATATTTCTCTCATACAAGTTTGCTGAGATTCAAACTATGCATGGTCTGTCCAGAAAGTGTAATATGAAAAAGATAGACATCTATTGAGGAAGACACAAGATACAAGAAATATTGTACATAGGACAATGAGGCTTCACTCCCTTTCAAAGGAGGCACCTTAGGACCTCACACAGTTCTCCCAATCGCCATTAGCTGCCCTGTTGTATTTTCCTGAATCTTTTCAGAAATCTGGAAAAGATTCAGGATCTGGATTCCAACAGTCTGGAATCTTTTCTCTTTCAAAGGTGATTTTAGTTCTGGGAAAAGCCAGAAATCATAGAGCACCAAATCTGGGCCACAGGGGGGCTGAGTCACCTGGGGAAGTTGATGTTTCACTGAAAACCTCTGCAGGAGAAAAGACGCATGAGCGTGTGCGTTCTTGTGATGAAGTTGTCTATCACCACTTGCCCATAGTTGTGGCCTTCTACGTCATCCATAGTTTCCCTGGGGAATGTTGAAGCTTAATGCAAAATTTGGTGTAGATTCATTGCTCTACTCACTCAGTCATTCTGAGTGTGACATTCACACAGTACACATGCTCACTCAACAGCATCTACTGCCCCCACTGACTAGCACAGTGAAGTTATCATTGTTCACGTATGTGCATTCCAGTCCACTCGTCTTGGCTGTTGGGTTACATCAATGTCATGCAAAACCATTCTTGTTATATTAACAATGGCTGGACTTTTTCCGGGCAGACCTCATATCATTCCATTATAATGTAATAAAATGAATATGATTTACGTTTTTTTGGGGCAGCTTTTCATAAACCTATTTAGCATATTGAAGGATAGATATCACTAGCATATAATAATGATGACGAAAATTGGAATAAATGAAAGAATTACATACATTTTCAATGCACAATGCTATGATAGTTCAAAATGTATATCTATTTCCTTAACTGCTAAGAGCAGTTCCCCAACTGCTCTTGTAATGTGCTGAAGGTTAATTCAGTACTATTTCATCTGCCTTGTTCATTTGTTAGTACATACACATTAATAAGTCACTAAAGAGTAACAACGTATGTGAACTACAGGTGCATAAAGACTATACTTTCCAAATAAAGAGAGGAGGCAGAATGAAACACCAAAAAAGGTCGGGCAGAGTTGAGTTTGAGTTGGAATTGTGAATTTGCTACTTACTGTCTGTGTGACCTTAATTTCTCTGTGTTTCAATGTCCTAGAGTGAAAAGTGAGGAGTATCCTCAGGTAGCTGTAGGGAAGGTAAAGTGAGATAGCATCTTTGAAACACCAGTCACTGTGCTAATCATATCATAGATACTCAATAGATGCCAGTTGTCTTCCCTTTTCTTTACTACCCCGATCACCTGTCTTCTACTCAGTTTTTCTAGAAGCATCAACTGAGTTCAACCCTCAAGAGTAAATAAAGAACCTGATCTTAGCCATTCCCAAGGAATTTCATAACCTTTACTGAGAGATGAGTCAGTCTCCATTTGAATAATTAAACTCATGTGAGAAAGCCTCACAAACTCTAGTCCCTGAGTGTAAGTGAAATGGCAACAAGTATTATGCAGTATGGAATATTTCAACACATTCAACCCCGTGAAGCAAGGCAAGAAAACAGAGCATTTATGCAAAACCTTAACCTGGACAAAAGAAAAGTGTCTCTCGTGGCCTTGCCTGCTTCTCTGGCAGAATTGCTTCTAGGATAATCGTTTAATACCAGAACAGGAAAACAGCTGCAGCTGCCTGGATCTCTGCAGGCTCTGACCGCCATTCTCTCAGCAAGAGGGTGTGAAGTTACATAGTCACTGCCGCTGTGTCACAGGAAATGAAGGCACAGTTTTTATCTGCGTAGGGGAACGTGTTAACTCTGTCAAAATGCCACTTTACATACATCTACTGCTTTGCCCAAAATCCTCTAGAAAGATTGGGTAAAATGAGGGGAATGAATGAAAATTGCATTTAATACAAGGATGACATATTTTCATTGGGATGAATATTTTTAAAGTATTTAAAAAGGTAATGTGTAAATCTTGAACTGCTACCATGAAATGTTTTTTAAAACCTATTGGCACTAATTAAATCACACATATTTATTTTCTGAGGGCTGTCATTGTAATACAGAATTTCTAGAATGTTTCTATTGCTTTCTTAGCATCTATTTTTAAAAAGGTAGCAGGGCCTATTTTACTTCAGTAATCTTTCTGTGCTCTATGAGCACTATGTCGCCATGACGGCATCTCAGCCAGGGCAAGATTTTTGTTATTTGTGTGATATAAATGACTTCTACAAGTAAATTGAATCATATTGGAAAGGAAACACTACTATTAGACCCAGCAGAGTAGGGGAAGGGTATAGACCAGCCATTGGCATGAAGGTTCGGTCTGGAAAGCCTTGCATTATGGAATACTCTCTGCAGTGCCACGTTTTACAATTATACGGGGCCCTTATTAATTTGTCTGTCCATCCCAGGAACTTCGATCATCATTGGTACCAACAATGCTAAGCACCAGGAGTATAAAAATTAATAAGAATCTGAAAGCACAGTCTCTGCAGGGGTGGGGTTTGCAGTGGGAGCAGGAGGTCATCAAAGCACGCTTCCCCGGGGAGGTAATGCTAGAAGGGGTCTTAAGAGAAGAATGACAACTGGCCAGCTCAGCAGTCGGTGTGGACAGCTGGAGAGGGCTGAGAAGAAGGGTGTTCCGGGGAGAAGTAATAGACGGACAGAAAAGCCCAGAGAGAAGAAACAAGAGGCTCATACAGAGAAACACCTCTAGTTTAGCTTTGCTGGAGAACAAAGTTTTAAAGGAGAGAATGCTGGTGAGGAAGCTGAAGGCAAAGGCCAGGTACTGGTGGCATCTGAATACTATGTGAGGCGTTTAAATGTAACCTCGAATTCAGACTGGAAATCCGCTGTAGATTTCAAATAGGATACTCCTGGGATCTCCCCGTGCTTTTAGGTGGTCTCCCCTGGGGTCTATGTAACGTGGTCTTTAATTGACTCTTCTGACTCACATCCCTATGCTTTCCAATCTCCTCTGGAGAAGAGTTTACACCAGAGCTTGGGGAAGAAGAAAGTCAGTTTAAATGGCCAGATGCTAAGCCCCAAATAGAATCCTAAGACAAAGTCCAAGATGGATTCTAAACAGCTGTTGAGAAGTTTAGCTTAATGAATTAAATAAGTGCCTCTCTGTGTCACTAGCTCATTATTGATATTAGTTACTTGCTTTGGTAACAGCCATTCCAGGCTGTACAGACCACCTGACCTGACCTGGAAGGGGATCGGGTCACATTAGATTTCCACTAATGAGAGAAGAACCTAACAAATGGTAAGATGCTTGGGGAGAAATGCAGCATGGAGGGCTACCAATGAGAGGGAAATTCATACAAATGTTCTTTGGTTGGAAACCACAGAAATATTTCTGACCCTGAAACAAGGAAGAATGTTTTATAAACACTGTGGGAACATAGCAGGATTGAAGGTCAAAACTGAAGAACAAGGTTTGGAGCCGGAATGAGAGCACAATCTTGCCAGAAGATTGTCAGGCTAGGACACTTCTTATAAAATTAACCAATTTTAACTTTTCTCGTGTCCTTACTTCATTCTGCAGTACCAGAATATGGTACCAGAGTCCCACCGACTGTGCTTACATTGCTCATCTTCCCCTTGGCAGTCCCTAAGTATTAAAAGAAATGGTCAGGCTGATGTAAACTTCAGGGACCTCCTTACCTTCTGTAATGGCAAAGCAGGCCCCAGGATCATACACCATGTGGAAGGGAAATCCCCCAGATTGATATCTGGGTGCTTTCGGGGAGCAAGAATAAGTGCCAAGATGTAACACATGATCAATATTCACTAGAAAAAAGTTTGGTGAAGCCTCAAGGAGGCAGGTTTGGCCTGAAAGCACTGACCAGAGACACACCAAGGTCATGGATGGTAAAGAAGCCCAAGAGCTGAGACAAAAAGAAGCCTTACACAGAGTGAGATGAAGAAGTGATGCCCAGAGAAAGAATGGACTTGCCCACTTTGTATTTTTTACTATAAATGGCCCTGCATAAGGAGAGTCTTGTTTCCTGAAGTTTACAAATCAAACGACTTGTGGCTTTATAATGAGAATAGGAAGGTTCAAATCCATATTGACTAATCAGTCCTCAAATAAGGCCCAGACTACAATATTCAATAATACTTATGTGCCTGAACGAAGGATGGAGAAGAATGTGTAATTTTAAAGTAAGTATACGCAGTGGGTGGTTAAGATGGGAGAGTGGAAGGAAGGCGGGTTCAAAGCAGAGCGGACATTTGAGTAAACACCATTTCACCCACTTAGTGTTGTAGGATTAGGAAACTTAATTACTCTCTCTGGAGTCTGATTTTTCTATCTGTAAAATGTGACACTACTGTCCTCCTTACAGAGCTGTTGGCCAGGATTAAGACAGAATAACTTGTAAAATATGTGCATCATTTTCAATAAATATATGTTTCTTTTATTATGTTATACTTTCAAGAAATTGTTATTTTACCTTCTACTCTGTTAGCAATACCTCTTTGATTGTTCCAAGGGAATTCAATAAACTCCAGCTAACATTATTAGTCAGATAATAAAGACCTTTCAATACACTCAGAAGGCTATATTTCCACAGAAAAGGTCATGGTTGTGGTAACAAAGCCATGTTTTGAAACTGAGCAGGCATTAGTAGATAGAAGGAACTGATGTTTGTCAGCTGAAACATTATTCAAAGATCCACCTAGTATTGCTAATTATTACCCATCTCAAAAAAGTCACAGAAAGCCTGAATGGCTCAGTGTCACTAGGCCGGAACATTGGCATGTTCCTGAAGAGGAAGTCTTGACTCACGGCACCAGCATTCCAGATCAGTCTTTTCTGGTTGCTTTCTCAGAAGGCTGCTAGCATACTTAGTAAAACATTTGACTCAGTCTAGGCTTAACCCATTACATAATGTATACAGACCCCTCTTCCTTCAGTCCTCAGTTTTACATCTACAAGTGCACAGTGAAACTACAGGGCTGTTACCTTACTGTGACTTTCTTGAAAAAGTGGGAGGGTTGCTAAGTCCTAAGAGAGCAGTGCCAGTGAGCCTCCAAACTGGACAGCAGGTGGCTGTGCAGCTTGCACCCCGAGCAGTGCTGAAGACAGGTGTGTAGGGCTGAAGTCAACAACAGTTGTAGTAAAACTTTGTTGGAAGAAGAGAACGCCGCTCTTTCTGGCTTCTGCACTTTCACCTGCTAGCAATGAGTGAGACCATATCTAGTATACTGTGTAATACATATGTACTATGTACACGTCTGTAGAAAGTATGCATCCATTTATCTTCCTGATCCCTTTCCTTGGGGAGCCATCTGAGTGCCTCTACACAAGAACCCGCTCGGGTCATGTAGTCTGGATGAGGCACACCCAGCCCTCCTGCCTCAGTGCTTGTCACGTGACTCAGGCCCAGGTACAGGAATGGGTGTTTAACTAAACCTGGACCATTTCCATGGGGTCTCTGCCAGATCTTCGAAAAGAGAATTCTTTTTTCTCTGTAAGGATAGTGCAACCCTGTAGCTCCAGACAACCATCTTGCTACCACAACGCTTGCCTGAGGTATCTTGAAGCCAGGGAAAAGCAAGCTGACATGCTGCTGAACTTCCAGAAACATCACGTGAGCCTCCTTCTTCAGGCTTGTCTAACGTGAATGCTACCACTTTTTCTTTGCTGCTTAAGCTAATGTGAGTTGGGTTTGTTATCTGCAGCCACAAATAGCACTCACATGGCATTTATGTGTGCCCTATGTTATTCTGATCATTGACCCAATTAATCTTCACAATAACTCCATTAGGCAAGTACCATTATTTTTTTTTTTATCCTATCCATTTTGCAGCAAGAATATGGGAGCTCAGAGAGGTTAATTCATCCAGAGTCACAGACCTCAAAAAATGTAGGTGAGCTTCAACCCGGGGGAATCTGGCACGAGGTTCCAGGAACTTAGCAACTACACCATCCTTCCCTCAGTCACCCAGACTTGTATTGTGAACCCGGCGAGTAATATCTCTGAGCCTCTACCTTATCGGAATAGGCTCTCAGTACAGAGTTGTGATTGCTGTGTTTGAAATTATTTCACTACCTCATTCCATTTCCTTCATTCTGAGTGGTGCTTGGTGGGTGGGAATAAATGAGTATATGTTTGCAAACAACTTTGAGGATTTGGAATAAAAACTAGGTTCTAAGAATCGTGATGTTCTGTTCTCTAAAAACAAGTAAGTTTTGTTTCTTTCCACAGAGAAAGGAAGAACTTTATTGTGTCTGTCCCTGTCACCACCACGTGTATGAATAAATGGTTACTTGAGGCTTGGCTGTTTTTAAAAATATCCTCTCAAAGTGAATGCAAAGAGGCTGAAGATGGGGAGACACTCCAGAAAGAATGATCATGTCCTTAACTACAGTAAAGAATTTAGGATCCCTTTGTTCTGAATTAATTTCAATTGCTAATGGTGGAAAGGGGATATATTTCTTAAGTTAGACGAATTCTTATTATTGGCAGATCACAAATCTGATCAAAATGAAATGCAGTTCTAAAGGTAATTCGATTAGTAACAATTTACCTTCAGGTAACATCAGTCATTTAGTGTCTGCTAACAGAATATTGTTTTTCCCCTGCAGCTTCCTCGTTTTCGTTTGTACCTGTTCTCGTCTGTAGACATAGGACAAACTAGCTACTTCCCTCTTCTGGATTGATTTGTGCCTCACGGTCTGCTTCATGAAAAGGAATGTGCTCAGCACCAAGGCATTCCTGGGTAGAGTCGCTTGGCTGTACCTATCGAAGGGAAAAACCACCCTAATCACCTTCCAATCTGTAAAACTACTGGGGGTGGGTTAGGTACTATCTACAGTTCTAATTATTCTATTTTTTCCTGGATTCACTTATTAAGCATGTTTATAAATTTATATATCTCCTGACAGTATCTATGCCAGCCACCATTGTGGGGTGTGAAGATACAAATCTAGTGAAATTACATTATGAAATGTATTCCCATGCTTTTGTTATATTCCCCAATATGATATTCTTTCTACTCAACCAGAGGTTACAACTGCTTTGGTGTTGTAATTCTCCATAGGAAATACAAAACACACAAAAGGAATGCAACACGGCTCATTGCTAGCAGGTGACAGAGCACAGATCAGAACTGCCCTCTCCCTCCAACACAATGTTTATTGCAGCAACTACTGTTTGATTCAGCCTTACACTCCTGTCTTCAAAGCCATTGTAACAGGGCTGCAGTGCACGACTCCAGAGGCAAACGTTACACAGCATCCTACTTTGAGAAGCATGGCACTGCTCTCCTCTGCTTTTCAGTCCTACTTTTTAGAGGAAGTTATAGTAAGCTAACATTTTCAATTCGCAGGTATAGAAACTGAGAGTTTGCTATAGTTAGAATAGAGCAATGGCTACAGCTTTCATATTCAGATTTTCGCTTTCAAGATCAACTCAGGAAGAACATTTGAGATATATCAATAAGAAAATCAGATTTTTCATGAGTACAGTTCAGCACTTGAGTTTCTTACATTTCAAAAGCATTCCATTAATATCAAAGTTTGGAAAACTGATTGTGGAGACCTTTAAACCAGGACTGGTAGGGCTGCAGACAGTGATTTTAAAAAAAGGCAGCGCAGGGCAGGAGGAAGCATTGCCTGCGCACACTGGGGACTTGAAAACTCTCAGAGATTGCAAGAGATGGAAAACAGGGAAGATAATTCTACTCAACAGGGGCTAGCTAACCTACCTCTTCCTGGGTTGAACCTCCGGGACACAGGATAACAGTGCTAGGCTTGAGTATTTGAGGATGGAGAAGCTTATGTGCCATCTGCTACCTGAAACCCTGGATGAAGTAGTCCTGCAGAGAATCTCAGGTGGCTCACACCTTCCAGGAACTGTCATGGAGGTCATGGAGGGGGTCAACAATTCCCCAGGTGCCCCAGCAGTAACTGACTGTCAAACTCTTAGAGGAATCACTATAGCTGAGATGGAATGACCTTGTGAAAGAGGGTCTCAAGGTTGATAGCCCAAGATAAGGAGCCAAAGGGTTGGTCTAGGTGAAAAGAAATCCCCAGGGCCAGCAAGTTTTGAAGTGGGTACCTAATGAGTAGGGGAAAATGTCCAAGTCCCCAAAGAGCATTACATAAGCTGGCAGAGTACATAAAGAGTTTCACTAGCAGTGGGGACAATGAGGACAACCACGCCCCGCTACCACCAAAGAGGTGGTCCACCATGTCACATAATGTCTCCTATGCCCAGACACATGGTGAAGCAGAAGACAAGAACCCACTGCAGAGGAGAAAAACCATGAAGGGAAGTCGAAACTTTGATGGACCAAGCTTAAATCTTGAATATAGTTATTTCCTGAAAAAAAAAAGATTTCTTTAAATCTCAAGACACTGAGTGTCCCTGATGTGGTAGCGCAGTGCTAAAAGGAGTTTAATAGTAGATGAATAAAGGTCCATTTTTTTGTTGATCTGACTAAAGGCTATTTGAAATGTAAAACCTATTGCTCAAGGATAAATGACATAAAATTCCTGTCTGAAAAAGCTTATAACCTAAGGGTGTGTATACAGTGAGGCATAGAAGCCAGGAGTTTTCTGTACTATAATTTTGCATATGATTGGTCTTAACGTTTTTATAAATCAAAACATGTTATGCTTGTAAATTAGGTCTATGGGAGCTGATGTGAGACTACCGTCTAGGACCAGAAGAGCATTAATGTTCTACCTCAGAAACATGATGCCAATGGAGAAAACATAATAGAGCTGGGTACAAGCCAAGTAAAGGACAGTCTAAATAATCACCAAGTTGAGGAAGATGCTTTATGAGAAGAAATATTAAGATGATAATTCAGTCAGGAAATGCAAATGCTGAGAGGGAACAGACAAAAGTCTATCAGGTTTTTCTTAAGCTATTGAAATCATTGTCAGCCATTCTTCTATGGCTGACAAAAAAAATTGAGTCGGGTGGCTCCAGGGTCTGATTCACTGTGGCACTTACTTTTTGACCCAATAAACCCCACATGGTATCAGAAGTAACATGATCCCAGGTACTTGTATTTTAAATGCCAGGGAAGGTAAGCAAGTTTCGTATAGTACGAGTATGTTTATGAGTGTTGCCCAGGAAATGTCCCGGCTATGGAGGGTCTGTTGTCAGAACTGACCTCAGTCAGGAGGAGATTTTTCTCCAAAATACCTTAAAACCAGACACTGAGAAACCCAGGTGCCATGTAGAAGAACGCTCATCCCCCAGGGAAATCCCAGGCACAGAGACACTGTCCATATGCAGCCTTCTGGGGAAAGGCTCAAAGAGCTGCCGGCTTGTGGGCACTCCTAGGAGAGACAAGAAAAGTCTCACAACTCAGTGTGGGCTTTGGGAAAAGGCATAAGAGGTGACTTTGTGCCAGGACTTTGGGGCAAGAAGCAGACATCTCAGAACAGAGATTTTTGAGTTATGGCAGCAATTTGGGGCACGTAGCACAAAAGGTGACTGAGACCAGCAAGGTCATTTAATCACAGTGGATAAAGTACTGCCAATGATTCCTCAGCAAAGAAGAACCAGACACCTATATAAAATAAAAACACTCTGCTTCCCTTTATGTGTTCTAAATGGTCCAGAGATCTTATTACAGAGTCTGGGTTAAGTCATTCTCAAGAAATGCTTTTGATGTTACCATAGAAATCTAAGTTAAATATCCCCCTCTGCATGGATTCTGACTGGTTATTAAAATCAAGAATCTGGTAAGAGTGGCAAGAAATTTTTTATGAGTATGCAAATTGAGCAATGCTTCTTTACGTTTCTGCAGCTCCTCTCTGCAGCTCTTACCGTGTATCCAAGCTGTACAATTTCACGTTGGTTTTGCATCCCTGTGTACGTAAGCTGGGTGATGAGATCTGTTCCATGCACTCCTTTTTAAGTCAACCTATAAGGTCCCCATAGTTGGGCTGGGGGGTGGCTGGAGCTGATTTGTATTGACTCATAAAAGCCAGTTATTAAATTTTTAGGAATTTGTGAGCCAGTTGTTAGACAGAGCTGTTATTAACATTGAATTACATAAACTTACAGTTGAATCAATTGTATTTAAACAAAGGTAAATCATACTTTATAGTTATTCTATCACATTTTATTATTTTTATGCCTTTGAGGCTGTTTACATCT
The DNA here is from genome assembly GCF_014824575.4 of Sturnira hondurensis. Taxonomy (NCBI): domain Eukaryota; kingdom Metazoa; phylum Chordata; class Mammalia; order Chiroptera; family Phyllostomidae; genus Sturnira; species Sturnira hondurensis. The sequence continues at coordinate 2,934,790 of NW_028079344.1, read as the reverse complement.
ATTGTTGCTGGATAGTAAACAATATAATGGTGTGCTACTGTGAATCTCTTCCCAACTCTGAGGTCACTGACATGTCAGTAGCTTGAAAATAGCCACGATGGGGGTATTTACACCAAGGAAATGAGCAAACTACTACAAAGGAGGCCTTGCTGGTATCTAGAATTTAAAAAGTGAAAGAGAATGTGTTCATGATACAGATTAAGCCTAAAAGTATGATATGTGTGTAGCCACTATACTGTATAATAAATAACAAAAATAAATATTCTTCCATTATTTAAAAATAATTTTCCGATTCAGCAAAGTGACTCCTGTCATTGACAAAAGAGTGACATTCTAACATGTGCTGATAGTTTCACTGCTGCCTCCCTGGTTAACCACAACTGTAGGTGTCAACCAGCACCCATGTCCAAGCTACAGTCACTCATCAACTGCTACGAGATACAAAAGTTCAGCAAAAACAAATCAGCCAAAGCATTTTATGAGAATCGATTGCCTCTATGGAGTTTGCAACAAAGGGCATACTATATTTATTATCATTTATGAATTTTGGTGCACATCCTATACATAAAATTTATGGTAAGCGTATATATAGAACACATACTATTTTTCTAGAAAGACAGTTACTAAACATTTATCAGCATATTACTAATTGTGGCTCTTTCTCATACAGGGTGGGAAAAGTAAGTTTACAGTTTTTCATATGGAAATAATACAGTAATCAATAAATAATACAAGAATAAACTCTGTGTTTCCCATATTCACAACTGTAAACCTACTTTTGTCCCACTTTGTATATATAAAGAAGGAAATGGAACCACTTTTTGTTTCTTTGTTAGTTTTAGGTATATGCTTAGAGAGGATAGTTATGTCTTTTTATTGAGAAATACCCAGTTTCAGATCTCTGCCTATTGGCCCTTTGTTGTTTTCTAGTGTGGAAAGAAGCTTGGCTTAAGGGCTATTACAGGAAAATAGAGGGCAGTAACCGCCTTTCCATTTTTCCTTACTGTTAAAATTGACTTTTGAATATATACATACTACATTATCTGTGCTAATCAAGCTGACCCAAAATGTATTAGCTGTGGCTTTGAAATTCTTTTTATGAGTCTGAAAAAGATTTAAGTTTGTGATATTTCAAAGAAAATAACAGCTTAATTTTTTCCTTTTTCCTTTTTAAGAAACAGTATGTGTAGAGGTTAAAGACATGAACCTGAGAACCAGAGTATCTGCAACCTACCAGCTCTGCTCTCTTTTTAGATGCCACCTCTGTCCTTCAGTTTCCTGATCTGTGAAATGAAAATGACAACAGAATCTCCTGCACAGGTTGTTGTAACAATTAGATTAGTTAATATGCGTAAAGTATTTAAAACAGTGCCCAACACAGGATAGAAAGCTTTGCCGTTATCATTACCCCTACGACTACCACAGTGCTACTGCTGCGTAAAGCAGTCAATTCACTGACTACAGATATTAAAAATAATCTGCAAAAGACATCCTGACCTGATGCAGAAATTTTTCTGGTGCAGAAAAATTGACTTACAAAAGACCACGCAGCTTTTAGTGTTAGAATCCAAAGCCGTCGCCACATCTGATAATCTGTTCCCTTGTTAGGCTAAAGGGCTTCTTTCTGGGTTGTACTGACTATTTATCTTAACTAGTTAATAAGTCATTTTCCAAGAACTATATGGTTTTTTCATGAAAGAGAATGCCTTCATCTAAGTTTATCAGAATGCTCACAGGGGTGTCCCACCTGTGGCCCACGGGGGCCACATGCAGCCCAGGATGGCAGTGAATGTGGCCCAACACAAAATCGCACATTTACTTAAAATGTTATGAGAATTTTTTGTGATTACATGTCAAAATATATTTAATGTGTGGCCCAAGACAACTCTTCTTCCTCCAGTGTGGCCCAGAGATGCCAAAAGGTTGGATACCCTGCTATAGGTACACTTCCGTAGCTACTAGCTTCATGTGACTACTGAGTATTTGAAGTGGGAATGGGATGAACTGAGATGTACTGTAGGTATAAACACACACTAGATTTGAAGACTTTGGATAAAAATAAAATGTAAAGTGCTAATTAATAATTTTTATATTGTTGTGAGTCTAAATTACATTTTGAATATGCTGGGTTAAATAACATGTATTATTAAAATTAATTTCACCTGTTTCTTTTTATATAATGTGGCTTCTAGAAAACTTAAAATTACATATGTGGCTCATGTTTATAGCTTGTATTTTTTGAACGATTTTATTTATTTAATTTTACAGAGAGAGTGGAAGGAAGGGAGAAGGAGAAGTAGAGAAATATCAGTGTGTGGTTGCCTCTTGCATGCCCCCTACTGGGGATATGGCCCACAACCCATGCATGTGCCCGGACTGGGAATCAAACCTGTGATTCTTTGCTTTGCAGTCCAGTGCTTAATCCACAGAGCCACCCCAGCCAGGACTGTGGCTGCTATTAATTTATATGGGACAGTGTTGCTTCATACAAGATTATTCTTCATGTCCAGCTTTGAAAGCTGAGGATATTGATTTGTTTAATAAGTCAGGAATATTCTTTGCCTCAGTTAAAGGCACTATCATCCACCTAGTCTGCCAAGCCAGAAATCTAAGAGGTACTGTTAACTCTTTCCTCTTCCTCTACTCCACACGCAATAATAGTTGAATCATTCTCACATCTGTCCCTCTGTCTCCATCCCTTCTACTAATGCTGTCCTTACCATTTAAGTGGACATTGTAAGAGTCTTCACACCACTGTATATGGCTACCAGTCAAATCCCAAAAATTTATCCCCTCCATTGCCGTCAGAATAGCACTTATCTAAAACGCAAGTCCTATCATGTCATTCTCCTGAAAAAGGCCCCTACAATGGTCTCTGTTACCAAGTTCAGTTGCATGACACAACCATCAACCCCATGACTCAGACACCACTTACTCGCTCAGCCTCATCTCATCTACTTTTACATGTTACCTTTAAAGCGATGTGAAGAAATCCTTAAGAATGCACATTCTGATAGATATTGAGTTGTAGTGGGGGTATGGGTAGTGGAAGAGACTGAAGAGGAAGATGTGGGCAATAGTATGAAATGATCACTTATTATATTTATAAACTAATTAGTAGCTTTTTTGAATAAAATACAAAACCCAAATTCAACATCATACTAGACATTCCGGCTGATGAGTTAAAACAAGAGAAGAAACAATCGATGTGGTTTACCATACACATCTTCTTATGAGTTCTCCGATTTCCTTAGGACTGTGGCCTCCTTAAATGAAATAACATATGAAGAGTTTTGCATAGTTCCTGGGGCACAGTATATATTTAATTCACAATCACATTGAAACCTTTGCTGGCGTTTTGCCTTCATCAACCCTACCCCTGCCCCTGTCCGTAAGTGAAGTTAAGAGGATGATGTCCAGACTTTGAAAAATAACGGTGGTCAAAACAAGAGATCACTCTTAAGGCTTTTATCCAGGTCACAGACCAGTGATTACTGATGAGCTTACATATATGTTATTGCACGGGGGGGGGGGGGGAAACCTTATTTGTTGAGAACAGTGAGTAGAGAAAAATACAGGTGAGCCCAGGAAGCAAAATGATCAATAATTGAAAAAAAATAGAGCAACCATGTTTCATACCTACTTCTTTGCTGACAAATTAAACAAATAAGAAAAAAGAATGGCTAAGTTATTTATAAATATGTTTCAAAAACATGTATCATAATGTATGGAGATACACTGGAGAATTTCACTTGGTATTAACATAAAAATTTAACATTTTGGAAAGAATTTGTTCCTGGCTAACATACTTAATAACTCTCCGGCTCACTACCTTCACTCTCTCTAGTAAATTCTAAAAAATAAAAGGTAATTAATAAGTGAATGACTGACTTAAACACTTTTATAAACCAATACTTATGTATATACCATTGGCTCTCTGATGAAAGTTGCCATTTTAATAATTTTAGATTTTTTCCTTTAGAAATGTAGAATCATTTTTTATCTTTAAGATTATAAGAATTTTTGAATAGTCATCACCCTTGTGACGTAATAAAATTTATATTCAGATTAATGAATTATTTGAAATACATAATTAATAATTATTTGTACTGTTACCAAAGTAAAGATGCATTTCACACAATTGAACTTCATTATTTGACAGCTGGCCCAGAACAAACATTTTGATAGGCTCTGTTATTAAGCTGCTTATATTTGTAGAATCTGACAGTCTGAGGATTATTTAGAATTCATCTAATCCACCTTCAGACCCAATTCAGACATCCCATTCAATTTATCAAGAGGCTTTCCCTTCTGCCCTCAGATATAATTCATCAGGCTTTCATATAATGCTTGAAAAGCCTTTAAGCTTTCTGTATGTTTAACCATCCAAATGACACCCTTGGCTAATTACCACATTAAGCAGCTGATTTGCAGTGTCGAAATTCCCTACTTTGAGAAAGTTCTGGCACAGGGTGGTACTTCCTTGTAACTGGAATAAGATTACCCAAGTTTCTGGAAGACGTAGCTTTTACTGCTCCCACTTGGGCAAGGCAAAATGAGATCATTCTTTTCTGATTTGCAGAACTCCTGTTTTTCAGTGAGAAGGTCAAGAGAATCTCAATCTGAAACTTGCATACTATTTTTGTAAAATTACGTAGTAGAAGTGGCCACACTAGAAGACTTAGCTCTCTGAGGATGCTAAGATAAAGTAACAATATGCTGTTCTGACTTTTTATCCTATACTTCCCAGACTTTGCTGTGTTTTGAGCACCCCATAGCCCAGCTTGCTCTCCAGTCCCATTCCAGGTCAGGACAAACCTCAGCATATGGTCCACTTGCACACTGCCACCACTTTTTGTAAATAAGACCCTGCTGGGGCACAACTGTACTCACTTATTCACAGATTGTCTGTGGCTGCTTTCATGCCACAAGAGAACTAAATTATTTTCACAAAGATCATATGATTTTCAAGCCTAAAATATTACTATTTGTCTCCTTAAGAAGACATTTTCTGACCTTTGGTCTAGAAAAATCATGGAGTCCTTTCTTTCATCCCTCCCTCCTCACAACCCAGCTGCTAAGTCAAGGAACTCTTCCACTTTTTCAAGAACATGGCACACAAATTTCATGCCACACAAATGCTCACTTTGTAAGCAATATGCCCCTTCCTTATTTTCACTTTGTTGCATTCTTACTCATTCTTTAAAATCCAGCTTTCATCCAATTTACTTGAGATTCTTTTCTTGACTATACCATGAAAAATTTCTTTTGTATCATCTTATTGTATAAATTCACTTGTCAAACTTTATCTCATTCTCTTTTAAGAATATCATAGTGATAAATCACAATGCCATAAACTAGAAGAAAATATAGGCAGTAAAATTTCAGATATCTTGCAAAGCAATATTTCTGTTGATATGTCTCTGAGGGCAAGGGAAAACAAAGGGAAAAACCCAAATGGACTACATCAAATTAAAAAGCTTCTGTATGGCTAAAGAAACCATCATCAAAATTAAAAGACAACCCACTGTAAGGGAGAACATATTTGCCACTGATTTGTCGGACATGGTTTAATCTCCAAAATATATAAAGAAATCATATGACTCAATACCAGGAACACAAACAAGCCAATTAAAAATGGGCAAAGGACCTGAATAGACACTTCTCCAAGGAAGACATACAGAGGGCCAACAGACATATGAAAAAATGCTCAACATCACTAGCTGTCAGAAGGATGTAAATTAAAACCACAATGAGATATCACTTCACACCTGCCCAAATGGCTATCATTAATAAAACAGCAAACGACCAGTGTTGGAGAGGATGAGGTGAAAAGGGAACCAACCCTAGCGCACTGCTGGTAGGAATGCAGACTGATGCAGCAACTGTGGAAAACACTATTGAACTCCCTCAAAAAATAAAAAAGGAACTGCCTTTTGACCCACTGATTCCACTGCTGGGAATATATTCTAAGAGCCCCCAAATATCAATTCAAAAGAATATAAGCACCGCTATGTTCATAGAAGCACTAGTTATAATAGCCAAGATTTGGAAACAGCTTAAGTGCCCATCACTAGTTTAGTGGATTAAAAAAAAAAAACACCAGTGGTACATCTATACAATGGAATACTACTCAGCAGTGAAGAAGAAGCCATTTGTACCTTTTGCAGCAGCATGGATGGAACTGGAGAGCATTATGCTAAATGAAATAAGCCAGTTTGTGGAAGACAAATACCATATGATCTCACTTATAAGTGGAATCTAATGAATAAAATAAACTAATGGGCAAAATAGAACCAGAGGCATAGAACCATGGAACAAACTGATAGCTGTGAGAGGGGCGGTGGGAGACGGGGATGGGTTGAAAGAGGGTGAAGGGATCAGTCAAAGAACATATGCGCATGACCCATGGACATGGGCAATGGTGTGGAGACTGACTGGGAGAGTGGGGGTTGGGCTGGGTGGAGGGGGGCAAAAGGAGAAAAATTGGAACAAGTGTAATAACATAAACAATGCAATATTTAAATTTAAAAAAGAATATTTTTGCATCCTCATGCAAACCAATAAATTCATTTGAAGAGAAACATTTTAAAAATGTATTAGCTTACCATCAGACTCATGGCATCCATTTATTTGATTCTTCTCAAGAGCTGTTTTGATTCTTCTTCTAATAATATCACTTTGATTCAGAAATGGGTATCACTTTGTGTCGGTTTCACCCCCCCCACATCCCTGACCAAGCCTGCCCTTGTTAGTCTCTGTCTCAAAACAGAGTCCCTAGCTTACAGCATAAAATAAATTCCAAAAGGATCAGAGATTCAATATAAAAATTATACCACACAAGCTCTTTAAAAAGGAGGAATTTATTTATAATTTGATAGTAGTAAAAAATGTCCTAACTATAACTCAAAATTTAGAAAAATGGGAGAAAACATTGATAAACTTCCTTACATAAAATATTAAAAATAAAAACGTTTACATAGGAAAGGTACCATGAATAAAATGACAAACTGAGGGAAAAATATCTATAATTCTATTAAAAAGGATAATATTCTGAATATAGTTTCCAAAATAGAGATAAATCAACACCCTTTTGAAATATGAGCTAAAGATATTAACAGATAAATCACAGAGGTACAAATAGTTCTTAACTGTATGAGAAGATATTCGACCTCACTGATATTAAGAAAAATGCAAATTAAACTAAAGTCAGATATTCCTTGGTGAATAGATTGACAAAAAGTGTGAACTATGATGAGGAAACCTTGAGGCAACAGGCATTCATATGTTGCTGTAGAAATTCACAATGGTACAACTCTTATGAAGAGAATGTGGGAATTTCTAGCAAAAGTACATCTGCATTAATCTTCTAACTCAGCAATTTGGTATCTAATAATCTACCCAAAGATACACTGGCAAAACTATGAAAGGATATATGCAGAAAGCTCTTATTTATACTACTATTTGTAATAGAAAAACACAGGAGCCACCCAAGTGTTCATCAAGAGCAGGCTGTTTGAGACAATAATGGAGAACTGTGCAGCTACCTCCCCACCAAAAGAAAGGAGGAATACCTCTACATACTACTGTGGCGAGAGCTCTACAATGCATTTACTAAAAACAGCAGAGTGGAGGAAAGGTCATATGGTGTGTGCCTCCTGTTTTTCAGAAACAGTTGTTTTTCCTGAATCCACCTCCCTACTACTACATAGACACGCAGCCAACAACAGCATGTAACTTAAGGGGAAGTGGCTCAATGCCTCAATTCACTCTGAGTCACAAAAGCAGAAATCAAATGTCCTCTTACTACTGCTCCTCATTCAGAGTCTTCCCAGTAACACAGAAACTCCTCGGAAAACCGGGGTCAGCAACATTTGCCCTGTCTGCAAACTGACCTGGGGAATGGAAAGCATTTCTCAGACCAAATGAGTTTACTTATTTTCATAATTTCCAATTGACAAGGCCCTAAAACAAGGGACCATATAATAATGTAGCTTTTTAACACTTATCCAAAGAAACAAAGAGCTGAAATTACATTGACTACACTTTTATTGTTAATTATCAGAAATTTTTTACTTGCCACTTATTTTACACCTACTATGAACTAGGCACTATCCCCATTACTTTATAAATATTAACTAATTTGACCTCAAGAACCTATAAGGTAATTACTATTTCCACAGTTTCATTAAAAAAGAAACTGAGGCAAAGACAGATTAAAGAATTTGTGCAAGATCACACAGCCAGTAAGTGGCAGAACTGGAATATGAACAACGGCTTGGTCCATTTACAACACTCTGCCACTCCCCCATTAAATTCCTCTAATGCCTAATCTGGGCCACAGCTCCCAGCATAGGCTCCCTTTTCCTCTCTAACCAAATGCCATGCATGCTTTAAACATATCAGTCAAGTTAAGTATGTGGCAGTTTTTAAGTATCTATGAAGTTTGCTACACATTATAATAGCAAAAATTCATTAGTTAAAAAAATATTGTAGGCTTATTGGCTTTTTTCTTTTACTAAGGTGATTGTGTTTCATTTTATTTGCCAAAAGTTACCTATGCTCAGTACAGCACACAGAAGGCCTCTGGGAGATTGGAGACCTGCTCACGGACAAAGTTTTGGAAGTACGTAGGTGGAAACGCAAGCCTAAGTCCAGTGTGTGCTCATAGGAGACCCATATGAAAGCTAGTGAATATGCCAGAGCAGAAATTCTGTTAAATGTAATATGACTAAAGTCTACACATTTGCAGACAGATTATGAGAGAGACAAATTTGTATTGCTGTATAATTCGTGCCTCCAGTTAGCCTATTTTACAAGGAGTTTGAGAAAATGGCCCACTGTCAGAGAGAGTATTTTATGCTTCTTTGTGGCTGGCCACACTCCTCCTACAGCTGAGTTCCTATCCCTGACAGCTAGCATGGCTGAAGAGTAAATGTTCACTGAAGTTTAGTTAATCTCTAGGGTTACTGATATGGGTATTATTGTGCTAGATGAAGGAATCCAGTGGGGGGGGGGAATGTCTTTGCAGGTCCTGTTCATTGAGATATTATAAGAATAATGGGAGAAGTGAGCAAAACCCCTTAATTCATTAAAACAGATATGAAGCATCTCCAAGCAAAGCAGAAATTCTCTTGTATTTAGGAAATGATAAAGAGGAATTTAAATGGTCTTATAAGAATATCTTAGAGCAAGGGGAAGAATTTAAAGCCATTGGGGAAAATCCACTTAGGGCTGTAGACAATCAATAATTTATTTAATCAACTTTTTAAGAAAGAAGAAAATCAATTCATCTCTCTTAAGACAAAAACAATAAAAATGTATTTGTGTTCAGTATTGAGGCTAGCCAAGGGGGAAAGATGACATGAACTAGGACAAAGAAAAGATCGTCACCTTCCGCCTACTCCAAGTGCCGTTTCTGCAATAGCACAATCATCTCCTGTAGTTTCCTGAATCATTCCAGTTTCAAATATTCTATATTAGTCTTCTGATACAAATGAATGCCGGTTCCTCCCTCCTGACCAGTGACTAGCCAAAAGTGACCTTTGGTTCTCCTATCATTCCTCTTACCTTCCCTCACACCCAAACAACCCCCAGCTGGAATCTGCTTACCTCCGTCCTTGCTGTAATAGCCAAATCTGACTAACCACCAGGCTTCCAGCCCCAAACTACTCTCAAGGCTGTAAATTGAATCCTACCTCCAACATCAATGGACAAAATTCCTTTACTTGGCTCTCTGTCCTGAACTCTTTAATATCCTCTGGCTGCTTTTTGGCCACAAGTTCCCTTTCTACAAACCTCAACAAATAAACATATTTTAGGTACTTACCTTTTGTCATCCAACTAACTTTAGTTCCTCCTTCTTTGAAAGGTTCTCTCACAGTGCAGTTAAGATGAGGAAATAGTCATTGGAATACCAGTTCGATTTCTCAAACATTTACTAGGCATCCACTACATGTTCCACGCAGGCACTGTAATCTGCACTAGCTGGTAGGGGATGGAACCAGCACACCCCAAATGAGTAAGACATCCTTGCACTTAAAAGCCTTAGAACTGGATGGGTAGGGTACAGGGGTGAAAAATTGACTGGAATAGGAGGGCAATTCTTAAGTGAGATACTCTAACTTCATTGGCAGAATGAATTGTAGAGAGAAAAGACGAACTAGGGAAAACTACTTGCCTCTCTCTATTGTGAGCACAAAAAGGGAAGTGATGACATCTGACCAGAAGACTGGGACAGTCTTTGTTGTGGAAATGGCTTTTGGACTATACCTGTAGGGGTAAGTAGGATTTCAGTAAAGGACAATGGGAGGAAGTACGGGAGCATGTTCTTGGTGTCCCTGCCGATGTTTTGCCCTCTAAAATCTGAGTACTCCCACTCACTTGCCAGTGGAGAAGAGATTAGCTTGCTAGGACAACCATAGCAAAGCACCACAAATTGAGTAGCTTAAACAATAGAAATTTATTGTCTCATGGTCCTGGAAGCCAGATTTCCTGGATTAAGGTTTCTGGCAGGGTTGGTTCCTTCTGAGCGCTGTGAAGAAGAATCTGCTTATGTCTCTCACCTAATTTCTGGCAGTTTACTAGCAATCTTACTATTCCCTAGCTTGTAAAAGAATCAGCCTAATTTATTTCACCTTCTTCACATGATTTTTCCCTTGTTTGCATGTCATTCTTCAAATTTTCTCTTTTTATAAAGATATCAGTTATACTGGGTTGAAGCCTACCCGAATGGCATCATTTTAATTTGTTAATGGCTGTAAAGATCATATCTCAAAATAATGTCACATTCTGAGGTGTTGTGTGTCAGGACTTAAATATGTTCCCCTACTTAGGTAGTGGGAACACAATTCAACCCTAAGAAGAAGATACTAAGAATATATAATAGTATATGAATATTATATTATTATATTACCAATTAACACTAAAATATAATACATGCAAATTGTATTCATTATATACATATAATGAATAATATGATGTAATTATATTAACACACAATATATTATAAATATGTGATAATTAGATACATAATATAGGTATAATAATATGAATTTTTATTGACACTGCGACCTAAGTTATTTTTTCTATCTTATTTCATTAACTCCTCACAACATTCTATGAGAAACTTCTCACTTACAGGTAAAGAAACTGAGGTTTAGAGAGGTTACTGACTTGCACGGAACCCCACGTTTACAGCAGCAAAACTGGTCCAGGTCAGCAAACCTAGGTCTTTGTACCCCTGTACTCTCTACGCTCATCACTGAGCTAAGTGTGGTGTTAATATCTACATACACCCAGAAATGCATGGCTCTATGGTAATGAAATAGAGTCTTCTCATAGTTTGTGAAAATCACTTTACAGTTGCTCTGCAAATTATGTAGATAAACTAGAAAGACTTCCTGTAGCACAAAGGCTTTTCATATTGACAGATTTGGGTTTGGTGAAATATTGGTCTTGCTCAAATTCTTCACTTCAAATCCCACGGCACCTTTAAGAAACACCTCAAGTTTCATGTTTTCAGATTCAGGGAGAAGAGCACATTTTATGCCTCCAGATTCCAGGTTCACAAATGAGTTGTTTTCTTCTCATGAGAGGTGAATGAACAAAGGAAACAGATAATGCATTACAGTACAAACAGAAACCATATAAAAATATCAGAGTTTGGCTCCTGAACAAGTGATAAAAGATTTACTGCCATCTATTCTTACAGTAAGTATTATTAAGAGGATACCAAGTTTTAAAGAGAGGGAAACAAGTGAGGGTATTTTCATCTTTCCATTTCGATAATAGGAGTTGGATTAAGAAGGGATCATATGGTAATAATACTTTAGATTTTCATAGTGCTTTAGAATTTTTCAAAGTGTTTTCACATATTTTGTTTCATTTGACTAAACAACTCTGGTGGGCAGAAGAAGGACAATAATCTCTATTTAAAAAATAAAGATACAGAGGTCCAAAGTAAAGACATTAAGTGGTGTTCCAACTAGTAAATAATAAGAAACACAAATAATTTATTCTATACTTTCAGAACAGCTTCTTTTTAAGTATATTTTATTGGTTATGCTATTACACTTGCCCCATTTTTTCCCCTCATTACTCTCCTCTATCCTGGACTGCCCCTTCCACCAGCATCCCTCATTCCTAAGCCTCCTCATTTTTTTGAATTCCTGTTTCTTAATTCTATTCTAGTTGAATGTTTATTTCTTCCTTCTGGTCCAAACTGTTGATTTGAGTCCTGGTTTCCTCCCAGTCACTGTTGGTTCCCTGTGAATTTTCCTCTATTTAACTTTTCATAGCCTTCACTTTTTCCTCTACTTTGAGATGACACTCAACAAATTTTGTGAGCATCCTGATTACCAGTATTTTGAACTGTGCATCTGATAGGTTGGCTGTCTCTTTGTTGCTTAGTTCTATTTTAGAAGTTTTGATCTGTTCTATCATTTGAACCATATTTCTTCATCTCAGTGCTCCTGTTATGTAGTAAGGGGTGGAGCCTTAGGTATTTGGCAGGGCGGGGCAACCCACTTGGCTGCTTATGATGCTATATTTAGGGGAAGGATCAGAGAGGGAACAGTGCTGCTTGCTTGGCACTTGGCTGGCTTTTAGTCACTTCCTCCACTACCCACAAGCAAATTGGGCCCTTCTGGTGCTGATTCCCAGGTGGGTGGGTTTGTATACATCCTAGGACCCTGTGGGTCTCTCCAAGGAACTATCCTGTGAGGCTGGGAGTTTCTTCCACCACCACAATCCCCCACAGGTTTTTCAGTCAGAGGCTTTGAGGCTTTATTTCCCTGTGCTGGAACCCTGGGTTGCACAGTCTATCTTGCTCCCCAGTTGTTCCTCCCCATTTATTTGTATGCAAATGTGGGACCACCCACTCTGCCAGCCACCAACTTGTTACATGTCTTCTCTGTCCTGGCTGCCCATCTCTGACCCTCCTACCACCCTGGATGAATGTTTCTTTTTTAACTCTTTGGTTGGCAGACTTCCATACAGTTCGGTTTTTCTGGCAGTTCTGGTTGTTTCTTGTTTTTACATTTGTTGTTACCCTTCTTTTGGTTGTGTGGGGGAGCAAAGTGTATCTGCCTATGCCTCCATCTTGGCTGGAAGTTCCAGAACAGCTTTCCGTTAGCCTTTAGGAAGAGTGTGTAGCTCATCAATGTCAAACTGAATTGATTTATGAAGCTCTATACCAAGAACTTTTTGCAAAAGATGCTGAATTGTTTTCATACCAAAATGTTTGTTAGCTGTTAATCAAAGTGTTCCTGAAAGAGCTTTGTATTTCATGAATAGCTGCCAAACACACATGAACTACAGAAAAAATAGAATACCACAGGACTATATCATTCATCCAGGGTACCAAATGGTAATATTAATTTATTCATTGATTCAATGAATGAGTTGAATGTTGAGCTTCTACTATGTGCTAGACATTGGTCTACTTTCTAGGGATGCAATGATGAGCCAAAGCGAAATGATTCTATCTCTATGGAGCTTACTATCTAATATGTGTATATTTATGTGTTTCTGTAAATGGCGACTGGGTCCTATAACTATATAATTACAGAAAGTGCAGGTACTAGGAAAGAAAATTGTGACAGGAAGACCTCTTTCAAGCAGTTTGAGTGGGATAATTAGGAAAGCCTCTTCTGAGGAAATGAGGTAAGAAGCAGAGAAACAAAGTTTATGAATGAGTTAACAGGGACCAATGGTATGGGGGAGGAGGGCATGGTAAAGAGGAGAGTTACCAGGCCTCAAATTGGGATGGTACATAGCGCATCTTAGAACATGGGACTGTCTGTGACAGCCACCTCAACAATTTCTCACTTCCCCTTGTCTTTTAAACACTTCATTTAGGTTTCCATTTCCACCATTCCACCCAAACTGTTCAAGTCAGCAATAACCACTACGTTATAAACTCAACAGGCACTTCTCTGTGATGTTATTAAATCTCTCACCGGCATTCAAACTGCTCACCATTCCTTGCCACCCCCTCTTCCTCTTTAAAAAGCTAGAAACAATCCCTTGGCTCTCCTCCTCAGTCTTTTTACTACCTTTTCTTCTTTTGACTTCTTAATATTGGAACCCTAGCGTTTGATCCTATGCCCTTTTCTTTCCTGTATCTATAGCTTTAAGAAAGTCACCCAGTCCCATGGCCTTAAATGTCATTTATGTTGTGACTCTCAAATATGTTCCTCTAGACCTGACCCTTTTACTGAGATCAAAATTCAGAAGAAATTGCCTTCCTGAATGCCAAATGGGCCTCTCAAAATTAACATGGAAAGAAAATGAATTCTCAGCCCCTCAAACACGATCATCACCTAGCCTTCTCCACCTTCATACATGAGGGACGCATCCTTCATTCTTCTCTTCTCTTTACCGTCGTATAAATATGTTAGCAAGTCTCTGTCTCCAAACTGCACCCTGTAATCACTCACTTTTCTTCCATCCTTACTTCCATCACCCTAATCCAGCGAACCCCATCCGGACAAACCCACATACTCCCTGAGAGTCACCCTGCTGCCACGCTTTCCCTCTCTAGGTCAACTTCACGTGACAAAGAGAAACTTCCTTTAAAATCCAGTTCAGATCACTTCAACGCTTTGCTTGAAAATCTCCAAGGACTTCCCCTCTCAAGGAATAAAGTCCACACTCAACCTTACAAGCTTTCATAACCTGGTCTTAGCCCATCTATTGGACCTCATCTCCTTCTATACCTTTCTACCTGTGACAGGCAGAACAATGGCTCTCTTCCCAAGTTGTCCACACCCTAATCCTTGGAACCCGTGGGTATGTTACCTTACTAGGCTAAGGGGAATTGAAGTTACAGATGAAATTAAGGTTGCTAATCAGTTGACCTTAAAATGGAAAGCTTATTCTGCATTACCTGGGTTGTCCAATGTAATCAAAAGTGTTTTTAAAAGTAGAATAGGAAGGGAGAGGAGTCAGAGTCCATGAATAAGATGTGACGATAAAAGCAGAGTAATCAGCATGATGCAATGTGAGAAAGACAACCCACGTTGCTTTGAGGATGGAGGGTGATGGCCCTGAGCCAAGAAGTGCTGGCAGCCTCTAGAAGCTGCAAAAAGCAAGGAAATTCTCCCCTACAGTCTCCAGAAAGGAATGCAGTCTTGCGACACCTTGAATTTAACCCAGTAAGAGCCATTTAAACTTCTGACTACCAGAACTACAAGGTAGTAAATTTGTGGGCTTTTTTAAAGCAACTAAATATGTGACAATTTGTTATAGCAGTATTAGAAAACTAATATGCTAACTCACTATGGACTGGATACATGCACTGGCCTATTACATAAACAAATACTTCTGCCTCAGAGCTTTAACTTTGCTGTCACCACGACCTGGAATGCTCTGTGCCCATGTATTAACATGGCTGACCTGATTCCTTCTTGTTATCATGAGCTCTGCTTCACAGAGTGGTCTTCCCTGAGCACCTAGTCAAAAGTTGCTTGTCCTTACTTTCTATCACATCGATTAATTATCCTTGTAGCACTTTAATCATTTGAAATTACATTCGACATTTATTGGTATGGTGGCTTATAGCCTAATTCCATACTCTCCAATATAATTTCCAGGAGAATAGGATCTCTGACCTTGTTATCCTTGTAATCTCAGTGCCTGAAGAGTATCTGCCATAAGGTGGGGGTTTAAACCTTAAATTTTGAGCCCAGCTTGGATTGCTACACAAGATTCTTGGTCATTTTTATGGGGGCACCGGGGTATTAGTTTACTTTTGGAGAAAATGGTACAAATAAATGGGGGTAGGTAAGTATGGGAGACCTCTGGCCAGCTGACTGCCAGGGCTCAGGGGAGGCCCAGAGGCTCATGAGGCCCTCCTGCAGCCAGATCCAGGCCCATCTGGCCGGTCCACCTGGTCACCTGAGTGCTGGGTCTCAGGAGTCACACAGGTCAGCCTTGTTGATCAAAGACTCCAGACCTCACCCCCAAGATAGACATTTTTGGACTCTGGAAAGAATATTTGACCCTAGAGCTATGCCATCTGTGTCAACATGGTGAACTGTGGACAAGGCGCCGAGGAGCAAGGAGCATGGAGCATCAACCTGACAGATCCCTAAAAGCTGCTTCTGAATGCACAATAGAGGCAGCACAGGATCTTCCCCGCAAAACTCGCCCCCTACACGGCTGCGTGTGCCTCCATGTGGCCTCTTCAGGAAGGGCCCTCGGTCTCAAAACAGAGAGCGGTAAGCAAGCTGGGTTCTGTTTAGCACTTAGATTTGACTAAGAACTGAGAGTATATTTTTGTTTGTTCCTATTTTTAGGTGGTGGAAATGTGTTTTAAGAATTAAAAACAAATGCTCTAGCTCTGGCCTGGTTGCTCAGTTGGTTGGAGCACAGCCCTGTACAGCAAAAGGTTGGGCGTTATATCCCTGGTTAGGACACATACCTAGGTTGTGGGTTCCATCCCTGGCTGGGGGCACATGGGAAATAACCAATGGATGTTTTTCTCTCACATCGATGTTTCTTTCTCACTCTCTCCCTCAAGTCAATAAAAATATTCTCGGGTGATGATTAAAAAAACAAACAAATAAATAGTCTAATGAGCAGAGCATGGCACATATATGTTACCTATAAACAGTAATTAGAAAGAGAATGTAGTCAGACTATCCCACCTGGGAAGGGTTGTGAGGAGGGAGAACTGGGTGCAGAGGAGCTGAGTCAATATGATCACTTCATTTAGCCTCTGCCAAGCAAGCTGGCAGAATTGCCTGAGGTCATATGGTGCCCACTGTCTGTCAGCATCTGAGTGAGTGCCCCTTTGTCCTGTCCTGAGAAACCAGAGCAGTTGTGTGGCCCAACAGGAAAAAGACCTGTATGAACTTAGAGACTTTTCTCAGCCTTTGGACAATCATGGGGGGGACAGCGGACTCCCAAGTGGCAAGGGTGGTGCTGGGAATAAAAGGGTTCACCTCAATATTTACCCACACCTCCATCCCTAAGCTCAAGCTAGAAGAGTGGTGGAGACTCTCTCCATTTCAAGGGAAAGGGAGACTCATTCACCTCACCAGACTACAAACATTATCAGACATCATTATCCATGACCCAAAAATTGTGGGATATGGAGGGATGACTGTATTCTTAAAGCACAGGAGCTGAGAAAGCAGGCAATTTATCTCTTGGCTGCTTTGTTGAATCAGCACAGCACTGGGGGCTGATGGCTTTGAAAGGCTGAGAGCAAATACCAGTTCACACAAGGGAAATAGTGTACCAAGTTCATGAGGCTTCTTAGAAAATAAGAAGGATGGAGAGGACTTGATCACAGGCCAAGGAAAGACATTTAAGTTTAAGGAACTAGTCAGGGCAGTGATGAGCAGTAGGCTCCAAGAACTTGAATTTAAAAGGCAGTTGATTGTTTACCCCAATAAACTCAATTAAAAAAGGCAGTAGAAACATTCAATAACCCACAGAGCAAAAGGTGCTGTGTCTCACAAAAGAAGTCTTCCTTCTTGCAACTTGACTTTTTAATGTCCAGTCTGCATTTTCTAACCATTATCATGTCTTACATAACTTTTTAAAATCCTCACCCCAAGATATGTTTATTGAGTTTAGAAACAGAGGAAAAGAGAAAGAGAGAGAGAGAGATCAATTGGTTTGCAACCTAGGTATGTACCCTGACCGGGAATTGAACCTTCTGGAGAAGGAAACAATGCTCTAACCAACCAAGTCACCCAGCCAGAGCGTGTTTTACATAATTTTTGATGCCAAAGTAGGGTAATCTCATCAAACCCTACCAACTAAACTCAAAAGAACAATTAGCAAATTAAAAACTTATAGTTAATTAACTAACAAATTAATTAAAAAATTACTAAATTTTCTATTGTTAAGTCTAATGATTTTTATGTAAACAGGACAATACGATAGATGTAGATACACTTAAATGCATTCAACTGTTGCCTACCCAGAATGATACACATATACATACCAAAGCTAGAGATTTAGAAGCAGGTGTCCTGATAGAAATTCACATTTTCATGGCCACTTTTAGTGTTAAGCAATGCTGGATATCTTATGTTAAACAAAGCATAAGCCATTTCAAAAAATAACAATCACTCTGCAAATGCAACTCTCAAAAGTTTACCAATACTCATTGTCCATCGAGGATTGAGTGAAGTCAGACTATGCAGGTTAGGACAAAAGGAGGTTTACAGTTGTTCTCCTTCAAGTCAATAAAAATATCCTTGGGTAATGATTAAAAAAACAAACAAATAAATATTCTAATGAGCAGATTATGGCATATATGTTATCTATAAACAGTAGTTAGAAAGAAAATATAGTCAGACTGTTCACATGGAAAATAGTAAAATAATTAATAACACAAGAATAAACTCTACGTTGTGCAACACGGTGGAAACCTACTCTGCCACACCTTGTATTACGTTCAGTTGTGTCTGAGAATGCAATAAAGGCCTTAGAAAGCCTTGTCACACATATATTTTGACACCTGGGAGACTCATTCACCTCACCAGACTACAAACATTATCAGACATCATTATCCATGACACAGAAATTGTGGGATATGGATGGATGACTGTATTCTTAAAGCACAGGAGCTGAGAAAGCAGGCAATTTATCTCTCGGCTGCTTTGTTGAGTCAGCACAGCACTGGGGGCTGATGGCTTTGAAAGGCTGAGAGCAAATACCAGTTCACACAAAGAAAATATTGTACCAAGTTCATGAGGCTTCTTAGAAAATAAGAACTGTTACTGGGTTCTGCCTCTTAGGTTAAACATTATCCAGTAATGATCGATGCAGAAGCAGAGGACTGAATTGAGACGGAATGGGAAAGGTGTGCACCAGAAGACAAAGCAGCACTCTTAGAGACTGACAAAATGTGATGATCACATGGCTTTCAGGTAGCGATTGGAAGCCGGTGGCATGATGGTTAAATGTCAGGACCTGGCAGTCAAACTGCCTAGGTTTGGATTCTGGCCTTGTCATGTCCCAACGTTACAAATCAGGCAGATGCATTTCAATCTATTTAACAGGTATTATAATGATATTATCATAAAAGATTCAATGAGAAAATGCATATAAAACACTTAGCAGAGTGTTTAGCACACATCACATGCTCGGGAAGGTACTTGGCAGAGAGTGGCAGGACAAGGCCACCAAGAGTGAAGCTCTGTGCTTATCCCATCTACAAGTGTGGAACCACACTCGTCTCAGCCCTGTGATGGGCCAGACATGGGGGAAAGCAGCCACAGTGCAGACTGCCCCTATGAGGCAGACGTGATGTGACGGGGGTGAGCTTGAGACACTACGAGAGGATTCACTCACGCACAAGTCCAAGTTACAGGTTGTCGTAGGTTAGGTGGGCTCCATGAAAAAGAGAATTTTGGCTTTTCATGATTTTTGCAGCCTTAGCCACGCAGACTTCCAAGGGCATAATGCACAGAAGTTAGGACAGAGTCAGGGGAACTAAACTCTTCTCTGCTTCCTGCCGTCTGTTAGCTCATTTGATTTTAGACGTGCCAGTGAACCTGTCCATATCTTCAGCCAATAAATGAAGGTCATAGAATTTGACTTCTTGCTTAGCACATTTTGTTAAGAATATAGAGAAAATGATTTATAAGCACTTTAGGGGAGATGAGTTTAAGAGAAATAGAAACAGACTATAAACTTTATTAAGAGATCAAGTCAGTCTTTGAACTGAACTGAACAATTCACTATAGTGACAGTTGGTAGATACGCATGACGTACACATATACGAGTAGAGAAAACCCAGAGCTACGGGTTGAGAAGCAGGTGCTGCGGGAGCCAGTCCCTGCCCTGATACTGACTAGCGGTGTGACTCTAATCAAGTCAGTTAACTCATCTTTAGTTTTCGGCTAAAGAGTACAGATAATGCGTTCCCAACTCACAGCAGTATTTGAAAATCAAATATATATGAATGAACAGTTTATGATTTCCTCTAAAAATTATAATGTTAGTAATTAGTACTAATATGATATTTTGTATTTAATGTGTAAAATATACATGACATGAACTTTACCACCTTAACGGTTTCGACATGTACAGTCTACAGCGTTAAGTACATTCATACTGTGGTGTAACTGATCTCCAGAACATCTTACAGAACGGAAACTCGGTACCCGCTAAATAACAACTCCCCACCCCCTCCTCAACTGAGTCCCTAGCAACGACCATTCCACTATGAATTTCTGTTCGTTTTGTTTCTGTTTCTATGAATTTAACTACTCTAGGTACCTCACATAAGTGGAATCATACAATCTTTGTCTTTTCTTTTTTTTTTTTGGTTTAGATTTAATTATTGTTCCAGTACAGTTTTCTGTCTTATATTCCCAGCCCTGCCCACCCCCCCAGTGCTCCCCACCTCCCTCCCATTTACACCCCCCACCTTAGTTATTGTCCATGTGTCCTTTATACTTGTTCCTGTGAATCCTTCCCCTTTTCCCCTATGATTCTCTCCCCTCTCCCCTCTGGTCCCTGTCAGCCTGTTCTATATTTCAGTGTCTTTGGTCATATTTTGCTTGCTTGTTTGTTTTGTTGTTTAGGTTCCTGTTAAACGTGAGATCACATGGTATTTGTCTTTCACTGCCTGGCTTATTTCACTCAGCATAATGCTTTCCAGTTCCATCCATGCTGTTGCAAAGGGTAGGAGCTCCTTCTTTCTTTCTGCAGCATAGAATTCCACTGTGTAAATGTACCATAGTTTTTTATCCATTCATTTACTGATGGGCATCTAGGTAGCTTCCAACTCTTGGCTATTGTAAATTGTGCTGCAATGAACATTGGTGTGCATAGGTCCTTTTGGACTGGTGTTTCAGGGTTCTTAGGATATATTCCTAACAGTGGAATTGCTGGGTCAAAAGGCATGTTCATTTTTAGTTTTCTTAGAAAATTCCATACTGTTTTCCATAGTGTTTGTACCAGTCTGCAATCCCACCAACTGTGGACTAGGGTCCCCCTTTCCCCACACCCTCTCCAACATTTGTTGTTTGTTGCTTTGTTTATGATGGCTATTTCGACTGGTGTAAAGTGGTATCTCGTTGTAGTTTTAATTTGAATCTCTCTGATAGCTAGCGATATTGAGCATCTTCTTTTCTCGACTGGCTGATTTCACTTAAGGTTGTGTCCTCAAGGTTCATAATATCCTTAAGGTTTGCCCATACTGTAGCATGTGTCAGTATTTTCTTCCTTTTTAAGACTGTGGAGGAATAATATTCCCCCATAGAATAATAGTGTGAATTAATGTGCTCATAATTTGTAACTCATTTTCCCCCTGAACAATGTTAAGCTTCAACCCCGACCAATTTTTCAATTCTTTTTGTCTTTAAATGGGGTTCATTTGCAACAACTGGCCTGGTACACCCATCCGTTCCATGTCCAGTGGTACTCTGCTCTGAACTGATTTTTAAAAAATGAGGCTCCTGACAGTAACTATAGCTCATGCTATTCCAAGCTGACATGAAAAGCATTTCAACAAATTCAACATGATTGATGACAGAGTCTTTTAATTTAGCTGCATAGAGAGAAATTGCAATGATTTGGCATATCTGTCACTATCCTCAGAGAAAAACCATTTTCACAAGGTCTATATCATGCCAGTTACTATCACTGATAACATGGTGTAATAAAGTTTACTGCTGCCGTTCCTACAGGGAGCAATTTTTGCCTAAACCAGAAAGCACTTATTCTACATAAC
Source organism: Sturnira hondurensis (assembly GCF_014824575.4). NCBI lineage: Eukaryota > Metazoa > Chordata > Mammalia > Chiroptera > Phyllostomidae > Sturnira > Sturnira hondurensis. Next base: position 2,913,084 of record NW_028079344.1, on the reverse strand, counting down.
ATTTTGCAACTGCTTATTAAAGGAAATTATCCAAATACACACACATTTATAGAATATGGTATTCTATAAAGATTCATTACTGAGTATTTTATTTCAAGGGTGTTTAAAAATTACCTTATTTCCCCCCTTTGTTAGTTAAAATACTTTTATGTAGCTTTCTCTTTTCTTAAGATTTTATTTATTTATTTTTATAGAGAGGGGAAGGGAAGGGGAAAGAGAGAGAGAAACATCAGTGTGTGGTTGCCTCTTACGTGGCCCCCACTGGGGACCTGGCCTGCAACACAGGCATGTGCCCTGACTGGGAATCAAACTGATGACCCTTTGGCTTGCAGCCCATGCCCAATTCACTGAGCTACACCAGCCAGAGCAGCTTTCTGTTTTTTAAAAATTTTTATTTATTTTTAGAGAGAGGGGAAGGGAGAGAGAAAGGGAGAGAAACATCAGTTTGTGTTTGCCCCCCATGCGCTCCCTACTGGGGACCTGGCCTGCAACCCAGGCATGTGCCCTGACTGGGAATCGAACCAGCAACCCTTTGCTTTGCAGTCTGGTGCTCAATCCACTGAGCCACACCAGCCAGGGCACTTTTATGTAGCTTTCTGTCTCACAGCAGACAGAAAGTTTAAAGCTAATTTCAAATATTTAAATAATTTTTAAGAATTATTTAAATACATTATTTCAAATAAGGAAACACCACTCTTTTTCAGCTTTTATTTGCATGCAGTCTGAACTGCTTCCTCAAATGTGAAGCATATCAATATACAAAGGATGACATGAATTTGAGATGAATATCAAGGTACTTCCCAAGAGAAGGTGGACTTTTTGTATGCCTTGGCTCATCGCTTCCCACTGCAGTGTGCATTCAGTCTGAGCCAAACTTCTTTGTTTATTTTAGCAAACTGGTGTGGATGCTGTGAAGCACAGCATCCATCACAGTTTGGAAGAAATTTGTTTTCACCCGTAGTTTATCCTGTGTGCTGAGTGGGTGGAGGTGGCATGAAGGAAGAGAGTGGGAGTGGGTGAATGCTAAGGTCCCTTGGTGTAGGGCGTAGGTTCAGCCCAGCGATCGGAGCAGTTCAGAGGCACTCACCCTACTAGTCACTACTTTGTTTTAACATTGCATGTACAAAACGGCTTCTCTTTTTAAAGACGCTTCAGCAGCTGTGCTATACTATTTCTCTAGAGAGAGCAGAACACTTTTCTATGCAGAAGAGCAAAAGCAGTATTCTTTTAGGAATTTCTCCATGTTAGAAATAACCATTGACGGTGTTTCTTTTCCTGCTACCAAGAAAGACTTTCTCAGCCTACCACCTTCTGCTCCTAGAAATAGGAAGATGGCTTACACAGTCACCTGTCTCAGGCATGGGCTTCTTTGCTTAAACACAGGCAGGCCGTGCCTGTCCTGTGATATCTCGTAAAAGGAGTAAAATGGCTGGTTTCCAAAAACCTTTTTTGAAATGCTGAATACTTTTTGGAGGTATTTTTGACCCCCATCATGCTCTGATATTTTTTAATGTAACATTTTTTCTGATTATGAAAGTAATCGATATCCAACCTCCTATACCAGGGAAAGAATCTGATATGTGGTTAAATCTTTATATACAACCTTATTCATTACATCATTATTTATATAAAAAACTGAAGATAATCCTAATGTCAAGCAGTAGAGGAACATGCTATAATATCCTGCCTCTGTTAAATATGGTGCTTCAAAAATTAAGGCTAAATTAAAACGCTCACCAAGTGAAAAAAAGCAGGATACACGACTGAACACTCAGTATCAACTCGACTTTAATATATGTACATTCATATCTGGATACACAGAAGAAATGAAAATGAAATGTATCAAAGTGTTAACAGTTGTTTTCTCCAGGTGATAGGGTGGTATTATGAGTTTTACTTTCTTCCATACACTTACTTGCACTTTCCAATTTCTTTATGATGATCATATATTGCTTTTATAATCAGAAGAATGCTTCTAAAAATGTATACCTGTTACAGAAAATTTGGAAATTACTAGAAAGTATAATAAAATAAAATAAAATAATCTATATTCTCACTGTCCAGAGTTAATAACTCAATTTTAAATTATTTTTTCTGATCTTTTTTCCATGTATATTGTGGACTCACACTACATACCCTTAATGTGACTTATAATTTTTTCACTAAACTATAAATATAAATAGTGCCAATTCTATAATTACTCAAAAGGGGAATGCCAAACATTTCCAGGATGGTTGAACACAGAGTCTAAGCTGACATTGAGATATGAAGACTCAATGAAATATAAGATATGAACACTCTCTGTGAGAGGGGAGTGTAAGAGAGCCAGGCAGCAAATGGAGTCCTGGCCAAGGTCTAGCTGACAGTAGGTTAGTCCACAGACCTAACCAGAGGCGATTTCCCCAGCCTCCGAGTCTTTCATTGGAATGGATATATTTGATACATGGTAAGAACCTCACATTGGTTCCTTAGCTTGTGAGATACGATCTATCACAGCAGTAGGGCTAAGTGGGGGCCTCTGGAATAATCTCCACTCTTCATCATCTCACACATACACACACACACCCTGGCCACAACAATAACACCTTTTGTAGAAAAATCAGAGAATAGTGCTATGCTTAAAGACTTTAAGGACATAGAGGTGGCAGACCCCTTCTTCATTTAATTTATCATTTTGAGCAATTTTAATGAATTCTATAAAAAAACAGAATAAAGCAATTCTGTAAATAACCTCAACACTCCAGTTTAAATACTGACTTTATCCCCTCTATTGGCTAATTCTTATAGGTCACTTATCACGACCACATATTCTCTACATACATTATTGTTAAATAAATTCTGATTGATGTACCACCAAATTTAAGACTAGACAGAAATTAAGCAACTTTTTCTCATTGTAATAAAATTTGACATGATATCCCCATGTCAACTAGGAAAATAGAGTTATCAGATAATTTTACTGTAATCTACTCTGTCTTTACATTTAAAAATTAAATTTCTCATTTCTTCAAAGTGGTTATTTCCAATTTCACTTGGAGATGAAACAATAATATATATTCTGAGAAAGTCTGTCTAGCCAGATAGTATCATAAGTATGGAAAGGAAACAGTAGAAGTAACCAATTCTTCAAGAAAAAATATAGATTCAGAGAACACAAGGATATAAGGAGTACAGAGAAGAAAAAATCGTTGATCAGACTTCAATTTTTTTAATGTTACTTCTAATTTTATCTTTTGGGAACAAACTTCAAAACTCTTTATTAAGGATATGATGCAATTTCTAATTCAATATTAGTTTGCTTATGACTCATGTAGGATACAAACAACGAATATACTGTGCTTTGAGGTTGGATAGACCTGAATTTGAATCCCAGCTCTACTACTTAGTGGTTGTCTTATATTGAGCAGGATACTCAAACTTTATGGTTCTCAGTTTCCTAGTTTAAAAAATGGAACTGATAAGTTACACTATCTCTCTCATAGGATTTGTGTATTAAATGAGATAATGTGTGGAAATAATTAGCATGATGTCTGTGTACAGTAAGTGTTGAATTGTTTAGCTGTGGTAGATGAAACTATTCTTCTGGTGATGATGATTTTCTGTAATGTAGCTAAGAGTTTCTACTCCAAGTATCTTTTGGCTAAATGCAGAGTGTCAGACTTTTTATTGCAATTACTAAAAACTATGCCATTACTTTTTGATTTGTGAGAAATTTTCAGAAAGTAGAACCTCCTTTGAAGCAGTTGTATAAGAGAAATAGGAATTCTTTGATAAAACAAAGTGGTTATAGGAGAAAAACTGGTGACTATTCCTATTACAAATTATTCTAATTGGCCACCTCCTAACTTTAAAACTCCAGACAAAAATTTTCATGGAAATATTTTAAATATTTTATCCTTTAACCTGGAGGGTTCTGCAGCTTTCAGTGTGATATACAATATTACTAAAGCCACTAGGAAGTGAGATTTTAGAGTGCTGTCTGGACCCTGGTCCAGGGAGACAATACTGTTATTCATGGAGAATGAACACGTGCACTGATTGGGCAACATCTCCCTGCCTGAAGGTTGAGGGCTGAATTAGGTAATTAGTTTTTTTGTTATGACATATCAATTACATACAGAAAAATGCAAAACAACTAGCTACTACCCACATTCATCAAGAGATGTGATTATCACCTGGGCAACCTTAGATCAAGAAAATGTGCATTTTCAGAACTCCAGAAGCTTCCCTGTGTACCATCCCAATCCAACACTGCTTTATTTCTCCCGTGGGAAAAACTATTAGTCCCATTCTCATTGTTTTCTTCAGGAAGCTTGATCTAAATAATCTAACTGGCCATTTCCAGAAATGGAAGGGACCTATGTGAATTTCAGAGAACCCTCTTAACCTGACCATTAAGGAATCAGCTCAAAAAGTACACTCTGTGCGTGTCTCTAATCTAATAAGAGAGTGCTATAGCAAATTGAAGGCCGAGGCTCTTCACTAAGCATTAGGCAACACTCAGCTAACCTGAAGGAAGAAAGAGAAGCTTGAAAAATGCTTATGTAATATTCATGAATGTCTCCCATGATAAAGTCTAGTTGCTTGAAGGAATTACTCATGACTTCCTCTTTCATTGAAACTGTCTGAGATTTATTATACCTCCTTCCTGCCTCTGTCCTCCTCTGCCTCCCAAACCTCACTCACTCACGCACTGAACAGTTCTTCAGGGAGCTCTAGAGACTTCCTAACCTTTACTTCTGAATTTCAAATTCCATTATAAACAAAGACCCCTTTTTCCTATTGATTTTGTCCCAGTCTTCTGGAAGCTCTAAATGATTCTTGGCTTCTTTACATCAGCCTCAGAGTAATGTCTTTCTTTCCCCTTTGGAGCTTCTTAAAACAAACCAGCATAATTGTGTCTACTTCCTCCTGCAGCATAAAGCTTTCATTCTAGTCTTTAAAACCACTCAATGATCTTAGAAATGTTTCTTCGCATTTTTGTTGACTCTTTATTTTTAAAGCAAGTAAAAGCAAACAATCCACATATTTGATTTATTTTTATTAATAAGAAGACCCAGAAAAAGATCCCTTTCTTCCTGAGAGGTAAAGATTTATCTGACAATAATACTACTGCTTCAAACATTAATTCCTAAAAGAGACTGTCCTTTCTTAGGAAACAAAAGCACAAAGCTGACATTATCCAGCTGAACTATAGGATGAAATGTATATTTTTTTCTTCTCTCTGAAATCCTTTTAATACCACACACAAAAGGAAAACTATATCCATCTAGACAAAAAAGGACTTTTCAGAGAGAAATTTTAAACATTATATGCTCTGTTTCTTATAGTAAGAGTATATTTTCTACTTTAGAAAGGGCAACATGTCCTTTCTTTACGACATTAGGCAATGGACAATGCCAATTTCACTCCTCATGGGAAACAAAAATTCATTTTGCTTGGGTATGCCCATGGCTTTCTAACACACAAAAGGAATTTTATGAACATTTAGCATTAGGCAAGTAGTCAGATTTGCAAGTTGTTCAGCACAGTATTTGTTCTTTTTTTAAAATGTTTTTTATTTAATTATTGTTCAAGTACAGTTTTCCATCCCCCACTCCCATCCCAGCCTACGCCCCCGTGCTCCCCATCTCCCTCCCATTCCCGCCCCCCACCTTAGTTATTGTTCATGTGTCTTTTATACTTGTTCCTGTGAATCCTTCCCCTTTTCCCCTGTGATTCTCTCCCCTCTCCCCTCTGGTCCCTGTCAGCCTGTTCTGTATTTCAGTGTATTTCAGTGTATTTCTGTATTTCAGTGTATTCTTGTTTGTTTTGTTGTTTAGGCTCCTGTTAAACGTGAAATCATATGGTATTTGTCTTTCACCGCTTGGCTTATTTCACTCAGCATAATGCTTTCCAGTTCCATCCATGGTGTTGCAAAGGGTAGGAGATCCTTCTTTCTTTCTGCTGCATAGAATTCCACTGTGTAAATGTACCATAGTTTTTTTATCCATTCATTTACTGATGGGCATCTAGGTAGCTTCCAACTCTTGGCTATTGTAAATTGTGCTGCAATGAACATTGGTGTGCATAGGTTCTTTTGGATTGGTGTTTCAGGGTTCTTAGGATATAATCCCATCAGTGGAATTGCTGGGTTGTTCTTTTAAATTATAAATCCTGGAAGTTATCTTAGAATCCATTAATACAGAATTAGTTAAATAAACTATTCTCTATTGTATGGGAGAATATTGTGTAACTTTGACAGATGACCTACTGCTACAGTCATGGACAGGGAAGTAGTATCTCTGACAGCTTGATTTAAAAGCAGATTGTGAAATAATACAAATAATTTTATTCATTTGAAATTATTTATGTGCTTCTATACATGTATGTGTGTGTATAAGGAGATGCTCAGTACAATGTTCTAAATGTTCAGTTAAGATGCCTAACTCTGGTGCTTTCCTCAAGTTTAAAATCACATGATTATCTTATGATACAGATTTTATCAAAATTTTAATCCATAGACTAACTACATTGCTTGACTTTTCTCCATGAACATATATTATAATTGAAATCATAAAAAAGTAGATTTACCTTTATTTCAGAGAAGAATTACCCTGGCTAATTGATTTAGGTCTTTATTTAGTTCAATAATACCAAGTTGGCTAGAAAGTAAGAGATTTAGTGAAAGAATGACCTTCAACAAGGACTATGTACAATGTCTCAGAGATGTGCCTGTACTTGAGTTTGCCCAGGAATATTTTACAGTAGATTTTGATTTTTTAAAAATTTGCACTAAATGTAAAAGGTGAAATAAAAATAAAATAGCTAATTATTACTTAATATTTCTAGAACTATTATTTTCATGTTGTAGTCTTAGCAGAAACTCATGTAAAAAGCACTTTGAGTTCTTGCCCTCTTGAGTTTTTTTTCCTATGAAACTATTTTGGAAGACCGCCAAGCATGTGTTCAACAAATGCATTATACTGGAAATGTTTTGCCATAATCACAAACTGATTGAATAACCATGATAATTTAAGTGTTCTTTTGTTCATATACATCAATGTTTTGCTCATTTGCTTGAAATATATGCTTTGTTTTTTAGCCAAAATCAAATTCAGATGTGTTGAAAACTAAAGAGCTGTACATTGCCTTAGCCATATTCTTTTAACGTGAGATCTGTAAAGGATTTTAGAAATAAAGTAATAATCACTTGGCATCAAGTGAAAAGAAAGCTATTTTTGAGAGATGTTTTCATAGCAAAAACATTTGATTTTGGTCAAAGAAGAGTTACAATTAATTTTAGCCTTGGTATGTCTAAGATATAGACAGCCAGATTATTTTAATAGGAAACATACTTTCACATTGAGAATTGCTTACGCCGAGGCACAAAGTTTCCATTTCAAACACTGGCTTGGTTACAGAAAATCCCTCATTTATCTGAAAACCTCAACTATCCAGATGACCACTGAGAATTAAGAACAGAGCAAAACAGTCTCCTGAGCATCAAAATAGAAGTCACAAATCCTCAGCACACTAGCCCTTCTCTTAAAAGTCTCCAATAGATTAAGAACTTCAAATTCAGAAAGAATCTTAAAAGTCAAACTGAAAGGGGACAAAGTAGTGACTGTTAACATTATGTTAACCCCAGAGAAAAATAGCAAAGCTATAAAGCAGGTATTATAATCAGAAAAAGGAAGTCTGGGGTCATTTCATATAGGATCAGTGTATCATTTTTCCCCTCACCTGAAGACATGTTTTTATTGCTTTAAGAGAGAGAAGAAGTGGTGGGGAGGGGGAGAGAGAGACCCATATGTGTGCCAATAGAGAATTAAACCCAAAACCTAGGTATGTGCTCTGATCAGGAATCAAACCCGCCTCATTTTTGGTGTGCAGGATGACACTCCAGCCGACTAAACCACCTGGCCAGAGCAAGATCTGTGCATTCTTTAAAGGTAGCATATGGATTGTAAAATACAATAATGGATATTTTAATGATATTTTCAATTTTTCCCCCAAAACACACTTTCCACCTGTGCTTCTTAGATTGGGCCACATGTAGGTCTTGTCAATGCTTTCATGCGTTGGTTGTGACCTGCTATTCAGCAAGTACACGGACGGTGACTCTAAGGGTGTTCAGAGCAGGGAAAGATTATACAATTACCTACCCTCTTCAGTTACACCGGTTTTATCTTTGCTGCTTATATTTGCATGAATTAATAGCATGGAAATAACAAGAACACACTTTCGGTGCAGAATGCCTTACAAGTAAGAATATGGCTAAAACAATGATAATTTTTGGTCTGGAACATTTTCAAGTTTATATTGTGAGATGTTTATAAGTGTTCTGATGGAAAAAATATAATTCAAGTAGGATATAATCAGCTTTTAAGTATAGCTTAAAAATTATACTGTGATTTTGCAGGTGAACCATTAGGTTCTATTAAAAGAAAAGTGATTCTGATGAGTCTGTTCTAATGAGCAAAAGGATAGAAAGGCTGTGAAGAAGAAACAGAAACCCTGTCTGGACTTTGCAAAGAAGCCTTTCCTTCTTTGTAACCATAGAAAGTAGAGATTAAAAAAACCTGTTTTGACCATCACCAAACTTAAAAGACCTCACAGGTAGCAGGAGTGTCCCCTTGAATATGACATTGTACACCTCCTGCCTTGCTGCCTTGATACAAATAACAGAACAGAAGCATATGTGAGCTGTTAAAATAAAATTTACAGAAAATTAGGCAGCAGCCATAAGCATACTCTTTCCTTGAGGAATTTTTATAAAAGCACAAATCTTTCTATACAGAAAATAGTGAAATTTCTTGTAGTTGAAATTTTCATGTGGTTGAAATTTTGTAACAAAAATGTTTAGCATTTGCTTTGCTTCTGTTGCAGGGAGGGAGATGCTGCATTTTTCTTCTTAGAACAGTTAGAAATTTATGCCCGTGGCTAAAAGAAGCAATGTCTTTCCCGCTTTGCTTTTGTGTGGCTTGCCTAATTGTGGGTTGAGTGATTAGGTACCATATGCCCTTTCCTGATACAATGTGAGGACAGAGGAAATACGGGTTTCACAGGCCTGGAGTTTTACATCTACAGTCAGGCTTGATTGAAATCGTATTGTATTTTAATTTTATTATGTTATTAATTTGGTTTGGGAGGAAGATACTATTTTTTAATACTGAGGCATTTTTATAGAAAGTAAGGAAATGATGAGCAGAGAGCCAGCAGGAGTGCTGATTAAGTCTTACCACACATTGCAATGTGCTAGGGAAAAACAAGACTGTGATGTGTTTTCCTCAATATATCTTTTTTCCGCTTGCTTTCCATTACTTAAGCTGTCTTTTCACCCCAGTGGGGCACCAGAGAGGCTGTTGACCACACGGGATGACAAAGATGTAGTGCAGTCACCTAAACCTAACGTGGATACTGTCACTGAGGAATACCAGTGGGGAGCAGAGGAGACAGAAACAAGAAGGATGAAAAAGGACTACTAAGCAACAGAAAAAGAGTGAGAAATTTGACATTTCTATGTAGTCTGCATAAGCAATATGGGTATTAAGTGTTTAATACTAACAAAAAGTTATCAAAAGTAGTTTTATTTCCAGCCAAACTGGAGGTGTAGATAGAGACCTTTGGCTTCTGCACACAACCAAAAGGAGGATAACAATCAATCTAAAATTAATAAACAATCAAAAGCACCAGAAAACCGAACTGCATAGAACTCTGACAACAAAGGAATTAAAGAAAAAAGCGACCAGAACAACCAGACCAGTAAGGTGGTAGACTACATGGGCTGACTCAGAAAAACCACTGCTCAGACCTTGGGAGCTGAGCTGGCTGTGGAGCTCGGTGGGCTGCATGGGAGAGGCTGACTTAAGGGGACTCAGAGGTGCCTGTGGGCTACAGCTGGGGTTGCCTTGGTAGGAGAAACTCCCAGTCTCACACAAGACTGTGAGAGTCTGTTAAAAAGTGCTCTAGAGACAAGAAGGTAAGCTGCAGTCTTCCTCTCTGGCTCATCCCCAGAGTCAGCTCAGCAAAGGCAGTTGCCCTGCCTGGGTGAATACCTAAGGCCCCGTCCCCTTACAACCTATCATCTATGCCAAGACAAAGAAATATGGCCCAAATGAAAGAACAGAGTGAAGCCTCAGAAAGAGAGCTAAGTGAGGAGGAGATTGCCAGTCTACCTGATGGAGAATTTAAAGCCCTGATAATAAAAATGCTCACAGATCTGATTGAGCTTGGTTGAAAAATGAAAAAAAAAAAAACAAATGAAGGATACCCAAAGTGAAATAAAGCAGAATGTTCAGGAAACCAACAGTGACAGGAAGAAAACCAGGACTCAAAGCAGTGATTTGGAAAGGAAAAAATAAACATCCATCCAGATCAAAATGAAGAACCAAGAGTAGGAAAAAGTGAAGAGACTCTTACAAGCTTCTGGGACAACTGAAAACATTCCAATATCTGAGTGCTGGAAGGATAGGAGGACGACCAAGAAATTGAAAACTTATTTAAACAAATAATGAAGGAGAACTCCCCCAATCTGACGAAGAAAATAGACTTCCAGGAAATCCAGGAAGCTCAGAGAGTCCCAAAGAATTTGGACCTAAAGAAGAATACACCAAGGCACATCATCAAGTTACCAAAGATTAAAGATAAGGAGAGAATCTTAAAAGCAGCAAGAGGGAAAGAAAGTTACCTACAAAGGAGTGCCCATAAGGCTATCAGCTAATTTCTCAAAAGAAACCTTGTAGGCAAAAAGGGGCTGGAAAGAAGTATTCCAAGTCAGGAAAGGCAAGGACCTACATCCAAGAATACTCTATCCAGCAAAGCTTTCATTTAGAATGGAAGGGCAAATAAAGTTCTTCCCAGATAAGGTCAAGTTAAAGGAGTTTATCATCACTAAGCCTTGGTTATATGAAATGTTAAAGGGGCTTATCTAAGAAAAAGAAGATCAAAACTATGAAAAGTAAAATGACAACAAGCTCAAAACTATCAACAAATAAACCTAAAAGAAAAGAAAAACAATGAAAACAAAAACTAAGGCAACAACAAGAACAGGAACAGAATCAGAGAAATGAAGGGATTTCAGTGGGGAGGGGGAAGGGAAGAAGAAGCATGCTTAGTAGGCATAAGGTAGATGGGGAGAGATAAAATATGGTATGGGAAACAGAGGACTCAAAGAACTTATAGGCACAGCCCATGGATGTGAACTAATGGTGGGGGTAATGCTGGAGGATTGGGGGGCAGGGAAGAGGGGGGATATAGAGGGGAAAATTGGGGAAAGTATAAAAGCATAATCAATAAAAATATTTAAAAAATAATTTTAAAATTCTTGATGTCTGAAATGCTAATTTCGGATTTAATATTTAGCATATATTTGTAAACATAATTTACACTATATTTGTCAAGTGTGCTATTTTCTATTTCAAAAGTCAGGAGCTTCTGGGCAAGATGGTAGTGTGGATAAGTGTGGTACTCACTTCCTTTCACAACCACATCAAAATTATCACTAAACTACAGAACAACTGTCATTCAGCATCTTTTGAAATGTGGCTGAATGGAAGTCCTACAACTAGGGAATTACAGAGGAGGTCACATCAAGACTGGTAGGAAAGACAGAGACACAGAATATGCTGGTCCTACACCCACGTATGGCAGATAAAATTTGGAAGGAATATCTCAGCTGCAGAGGTCCCCCAAGAGGAGCAAGGGGTCCCACCACCACACCACCCCCCAATTTCAGGGTTGGAATGCCAAGAAGAAAAGTCCCCATAACTTATGGCTGTAAAGACCAGCAGGGATTGAGACTGAGGGAGATGGAAGGATTCTGGAATCTCAGGCAGTTACTCTTAAAGAGCCTGTGCACAGAAGTTACTCAGACTCAGTCACTCTTGTACTTGAACCATAGGGCAGCAGCTTGAAAGGAGCCAGAGACATACAAGGAGAAACTGAATTGTCTGGCAACATAGCGAGAGCTGGGGGACAGCTTTCTCACAGACAGAATTGCTGGCAGAAGCCACTGTTCCTTTGATGAACCCTCCCCTCACAGAGCTAGCAGACGGTGCCTTATATGAGACTCCATCAATCTGTCTCACTGTTTGCCCTGTGCTGAACTTTCCCTGAAAACCCACTTCACCCAAATTTCAGAGTCACCCAAGCTGTTTCCAACAGCTTTTTTCCATACAAATGCCCCGTCTTGGCTTATGCTTCCAAGTTTACTAAAATCTCTCAAACAAGAAGCACCTGGCCTCATCATGCCCTATACCTCTCACAAAGTAGTCCCAGCCCTGGCATTATCAGTAGCTGACCTTGGTTCACAGCTTGGCCTCACATAGGCACCTCCAAGCCCAGCACAAATAGCAGCCATCTGCAGACCATTCTGTAGCTCATGCTGAATGGCTCCAGGCAAAACATAAGTGGTGACTGACATTGGCCTGCACCTCCCAAGAGGCCCCAGAGCCAGCACACTCAGTGGACAGCTTCAGATCATATCAAAGCATCACCACACTACCACCTCTACAACACACTCAAGAGGCTAACTCATCCCTGGCTGGTGTGGCTCATTAGATTGAGTGCTGGCCTGAAAACCAAAGGGTCACAGGTTCAATTTCAAGTCAGGGTACATGCCCAGGTTGTGGGTCAGGCCCCTGGTGTGGGGCTTGTGAGAGGAAACCACACATTGATGTTTCCCTCCCTCTCTTTCTTCTTTCCTTCCCCTCTCTCTAAAAAATAAATAAATAAAATCATTTAAAATAAGAGGCTGACTCAGCAGACACCAGGGCCCTGATGAAGTAAGTCCTGCTCTGTGGAGCGGGCTCCTGCACAGTTGATCCTTCATGGTGGTTGGAGGTTTGTGGTCAGTGATCATAGTCAGTCCTTGTAGCTGGTAGGAAAGGACTACCAGTCTTGCAGCTTATCAGTCTGGTGGCAAATCTCTCCCACTGATGTGCTAATAGCAATCATGTCTCAGCTACAAGAGGCGGGTGTATACAGCCCACACAGGGGGAGCACACCCATAGTGGGCAAACCTAGAATGTCCAGTTTGGGTGATTGGGGACCAGTTTAGGTGACTGGAGAGGCTGTGCTACTGGATGCTACAGAAGACCTACTACATTAGGCTGTTCTTCCAAGTTTGAGAGATATAGCAACTCTACCTAATATATAGAAACAAACACAGGGAGGCTGCCAAAATAAGAAGAAAAAGAAGCATGCCTCAAATGAAAGAACAGAACAAAACTCCAGAAAAAGAACTAAACAAAATGAAGATAGGCAATCTACTAGAGAGTTCAAAACACATGTTATAAAGATGCTCAATAAACTTAGTGAGAAACTCAATAACATAAAAACAAACCAGTCAGAAATGTACTGAGATAAAGAATAATTTATGAGCAATCAACAGTAGAGTAGATGAAGCCAAGAATTAAATCAGCAATTTGGAATATGAGGAAGCAAAAAACACCCAATCAGAACAGCAAAAGGAAAAAAACCCCAAAACATGAGCATAATGTAAGAAGCCTTTGGGACAACTTCAAGCATACCAACATTTGCATCACAGAACAGCTGGAAGGAGAAGAGAGAGAGCAAGAAGTCGAAAGCCTATTTGAAAAAAATAATGACAGAAAAATTTTCTAACTTGCTGAAAGAAATAGATATACAAGTCCAGGAAGCACAGAGATTTCGAACAACATGAACCCAAAGAAGCCTACACCAAGACACATTATAATTAAAATGCAAAAGGTTAAACACAAAGAGAGAATCTTAAAAGCAGTAAATGAAAAGCAGTTAGTTACCTATAAGGTCGCTCCCATAAGACTGTCAGCTGATTTCTCAAAAGAAATTTTACAGACTAGAATGGATTGGTAAGAGATAATTAAAGTGATGAAAACTAAGGACCTACGACCAAGACTACTTTATCCAGCAAAGCTATTATTTAGAATTGAAGGAGAGATTAAGAGTTTCCCAGATAAAACTAAAGGAGATCATTACCATCAAACCAGTATTACATGAAATGTTAAAAGATCTTCTTTAAAAAAAAAAGAATAACAATATGAACAAGAAAATGGCAATAAATATATATTAAAAATTGAAATCTAAAAAACAAAATAAATGAACTAGCAGAACAGAAACAGACTCATAGATACAGAGAATGTTTTGAGAGTTGCCAGATGGGTGGGGTGTTATGGGATGAATGGGGTGAAAAGGATGAAGGGATTAAGAAGTAAAAATTGGTTGTCACAGAATAGTCATAGGGATATAAACAGTCATGGGGATATAAATAGTTATGGGGAAGTAAATAGTCATGCGTATGTTATCTTGAGTTTCTCTAAAATAATTAGTCTTTGAGTACCGTTCCCAACTACCCTCAGTTAGCTTGCTCCTCCTTCTTTAGATTTTATACTAAGATGCCACTTACTCTAGGAAACATTCCCTGAAGCTCCCAGTGTGAATTCCAGACTACCAGCACATTACATTTGTGCCTACATTTCTCCTATCTAAACCCTTAGCACACTGCATTATAATCATGTACCCATGTATCTTGATTCTCTGATAAATACAGGAAAGTGACAGTTATGAGTATGAGCTTTGAAATAATAAAAACACTTCATAGAACATACTATATGTCAAGTATTATTCTGAGTGCTTTGCATACACTAAGGAATCTAATCTTATAACAACTCCATGAGAGTCTAGGTCAGAAGCAGGTCATTTTTCCCAAGGTCACACAGCCAATAAGAATCAGATGTAGAATTTGAACCCTGGAAGTTGTTTCCAGGGACCATGCTCTTTATCATAATAAGGGGTTGCCTCTTAAATTTGAGTGTGGGATTCTAAAACAAGATCAGTCACTTACTAGCCATTTGACCTGAAGTAATTTACTCTGTGTGAACCTCATTTTTTTAATGTGAAAAGTAGAAATAAATAATAGTATTTAGTTGAAGGAGTTTAGAGGATTCAGTGAGATAATGCATCTAGTAGATAGTAGATAATTACTCAGCATAGTACTTAACATATAATAAACGTTCAGTAATTATTTGTTGCCATTTCATCCTTATTCTTATTCTCCTCCTCCTCCCTTTCTTTCTTTTCCTCCCTTTCTTACTCTTCAGACTAATGTTTGCAGCTCTGAGCAGAGAATGGACATATAGTAGACATCAATAAACATTGCCTGAATGAACAAATAAAGGAAGAATTGAGTGAAATACCAGGTAAATTTTTTTGAGAGAGATTTGCATCAATATTCTGTGTCTTAGTCACATATTTTCCTCTTCACAGACTGGGGGAATCTGGCTGTGACATGGGCAGTGCCAGGTGGCGCTGCCCAGTTGTACCTCTTCACTCACAGCGGCGTGCTCTGCTGAAGAGCAGAATCTTCCCAGAATAAAAATGTGCACCTTAGTTAAAAGCAGATGAGTAGCCAGGCTCTTCTGCTAGAACCACAAAGTGGGAGTTCAGGGTCTAGTTACAAGAGCTTCTAAAATGGCTATCATACCAAGAAATAGTATATAGCCCTGAATTCTAAATTATTAAGTATTCAAAGTTTTCAAATAATCTCAAAAATTTATATTAAGCTGACATTATGAATATATCAGAATTTTACTAAATTAAGTGACTATAAGCATCCTGCAAGGCCATTACTATTGCATTGCTATTAAATATTAATTTATATGATAATAATGAAAATGATTACTGTGATAGTTGCTTACATTTATGCACAGTCTATTTTTTGAAGTGTATAGCTCCAAAATAGCATCAACATTTTTAAGATGCCAGATTTTACCATGACGAGCAGACATTCTTTGCTTAATGCACCCAAAGTTAAAACATAAGCAAGAAACCAACACCAACTGCAGTTTATGCATTCCTGAATCAAATACCTTAGTGAAGAAAAATGGTAAAATCTCAGGTGTTCTCATTCTCAGCAAGCACGTCTACATTCTTTTCTAGGATTAGTTATTAAGGACAATTCTTATACAGAAGGAATTTTATACAAAGTGAGAATTTCACTTCTGTGCATTCTATACTGCTCTAAAGGGAATGCACAAGTCTCGTTTCATTCTGTAATTAGTAGATATGATACGTTTGTCATTCTGCCTGTGCTTGTGTGTCCCTGTGTAGTCTGGAAATATGCCCTGGTACAGAGGTGAGCAGAGCAGCTGGAGAAAAGCACGTGGGAGTCAGGTCAATTTGGTTGCTCTCCCCTGAGGTTTCGTTTATTCCTTTTTGTCCCATAGTTCCCTGTATTTCCCCTCTTTCTTATATGGTTCTATTGCATTGTTGTGGCTAAAGGGGGTGGTTTGGTTTGGGAAAATATGCAGTCCTTGATTTTCTCCTTTGGCTTCCTAATTCTAAATGACAACTAAAAAGGAATCCACATGTGATGAGGCCATGGGTGTTTTAGGAGAGCGCCTCTCCAGATGGTTCTCATTGTCCAAGTAGAACTTTCAGAACCAAGAGAGGAGCCCCACTCCCAGCACTAAGCGTACTGTAGTGTTAATGGGGGAAAGTGAACTCGCGGGTTAAACTCAGTTCTTTGGCATTTTATATTTGTCTGTTCCTTTCAGAAGAGTTTACTTGCCTTAATCAAATTTGGCATGTAACTAAATTAATGTAAGATTGACCTTAAATTTCAGTTAATGTTTGATTTTTTTAGCTCCATTCAGTGCCTTGGAAAATGAAGGCAATAGACTTCTGGAGGAAAAAAAAAAAGAAAAGTCAGTGGAATTTTGTCTCAAACTTACTGAGTTCATAAAAATTCCTGTCTTTTACCTACAGAGGGTTTTAGAATAAATACCTCTGCCATTATGAGGTTCTTATATATTTTCCAGAAATCTGAATCATTAGCTAATGAAAGTTAAGTAGTTTTCAAAGTCTTCACAAATATATAAGGATTTTAAATATTTAGCTTTTTATTTTCAGGAAAATAAAATTTAGTTGGTTAAAATTAGACAAATTAATAAACTGCAACTGATGATTTATTTTAATTATTGAGTGTTCATGTCACTATGGGCCAGGCCTATGCTAAGTTTCACAATATACTTTAAAAATTAGGAATGCAAAAAATAATAAGGTTGAAGTTGAAAATACTATCTCAAAGACTTACTCTAGAAAGAGGACAGTTAAAAACTACAAAGTTCTATTGTTCTATTGTTAAGATAAATTTCTTACAAAAGGAAAGATTTCTAAAATTGGAACCATATTATGGAGAAAACATTTACAGAATGAAACCTCCATGGTATATAAGATACATGCAAGATATCTATTAATGAAAATGCAGACAGCTATAGTTGAACAATCAAATAAATTTTTTAAAGTTACTTTTAAAGATTATCTTTTTTGAGTGAAATTTTACATTAAATGTCAGTGTTGCCACTATAGCAAATGGTCATGCCATCACTGACTATAGATATCTAAAAAAAGATATCTATTAATGAGAAAGGATGTTTAAAAGAAAGTACTAGTAAATGAATAAAAACAAAATCACTTTACACAAACTAATTCAGATAATACTGCATTTGTTACTGAATGCGTGCAGTGTGTCTCAGGCTGGAAACCTGAGCTCCGGGCGGTGTGTAGGAATAACAGATGTGGCTCCTGAGCAAGCAGGGATGTGACTGGGAAGTGAGCCAAGGTCAGACCTCCGGCGGAGTCCTGTACGCAGCAAGGGTTTCTAGGAGCGATCCTCTTCTTCCCTGACAGACAGATAGACACACATGAGACTCACACACACTTTTTTTCCCTTTATGATTTTAAAGTATTGGTGTCTTTTAACCTCAAGTTTCTGTTAATTACTACCTTCTGTTATGCCTCTCTTAATTCATATCCTTCCCTTAAGGGTTTATGTATTTATGTGCTTTTGATTTGGGACTTGCTTTATGCTATAGCTTAACCTTTTCTCTTTCTGTAAATTCTGTCCTGGTGGTCCCAGAATCTCAGTGTTGCAAAGGATCATTAAGTCATCTACACT
Organism: Sturnira hondurensis; assembly: GCF_014824575.4. Classification (NCBI taxonomy): domain Eukaryota; kingdom Metazoa; phylum Chordata; class Mammalia; order Chiroptera; family Phyllostomidae; genus Sturnira; species Sturnira hondurensis. The sequence goes on along the minus strand of NW_028079344.1, from coordinate 2,895,143 downwards.
AACAGCCTCCTTGGTGAGGGATTCCTGTCTCATGCTATCCCTAAAAAAGTATGTTAGGACTGCTTTGTTGCTTGGAGAGTGGGAACTCACTCCACTGCAGGCCTACCCAGATCACTGCTGGGGAGGCCTCATGGTGTGTGTCTACCACTCCCATTTTATGTCTACTCCTGTTAGCCTTCTTGTAGCTATTAAGTGGTTTATAAGGTAATATTTTTCATTATATTCTTGACTATGCTCCTTTCTTTCTCCACCCTCTATCCCATTTGTTTTTCACTACTCCTTAACATGATTTAAAAAACAATACTGTAAAATTATGTATTTCTACCAGGCACTCTTGCTAATTTGGCTAAAATTATGTGACACTTTACATATAGACAACTTCCACTGACTAAGTGAGCACACACGCACGCTGCCCACATCACACCATGCACTGCCACGCACACACCACACAACACCATACACACACCACACCACACACATATCATATCACACACACACAACACATACCACACTACAGTCTACAACCTAAACTACATATATGAAGCCTTGCAGGTAGCTTAGTATAGACTAACTTTTATTCAGAGTTCAGAACTTTGCTTATATTAACCTGTAAACTCACTTAGATCACACTTAGATGTTATAAGATTTGTGCAACAATTTGCTAAGAGTTTCATAGGAGGGCTTAGGCTTAGTTAAACTTTTTCCGTGCCTATGCCATCCCGACACTGATGAATGCCAGAGCTGTGCTTTCAGGGAGGAGTCCAGGATGACTTGCCGAACCAGGGGACTAATCTGACTACTCCGGTTCAGACTGTCCGAGGCTGGCCGAAGCGGCCAGCGGAACTCTATATTGAGCGCCCCGTGAACGATTCCCATCATACCCTCATTATAGTACAAAACCCCCCGTGGGAGGGAGACAGAGATTTTCCACTATTTTTGAACATGCCATGTATGTATAGCCATGTTTTCTAACTGCACATGATCAAGAATGTCCCCATCTATATAAGGTGCTGAGGAAGCTCACCTTGATGTTTAAGCATGATTTCCTTGAATACAGATGAATCCTGTCCTTGCTCAGGGGCACACGATCCCTGTCCTTGCCTGCTGGCTAGCAATAAATATATTCCTTCTCATGAAATTTTCCTGGGGCTGTCTTTGGCTGCCAACTACTGAGGAACGGGAGCAAGTTCTATTCACTTTGATAACACACACACACACACACACACACACACACACAAGTATCAGTTTACTGCTCAGTAGCATCCAATTTGATCCACCAACCCTTTCTTTTCATGAAAAGGACCTTTGACTTTTTTGCATACATCTTGTATTTGTAACATTTGCAAAGAAACAACAAGGGTGTTTACCATGTGGAATTCTGAGTCTTAATTACCCTTACAGAGATGAATACCCTTAAGCCCCTAATACCAGGCCTGTGAGGAAGCAGAAGTTACCCTTCACCTGCCCTGGGCTTCAGTGCTCTGATTTCTTCTGAACTCTTATCTTTATTTCCCAGGGCAGAAGAGTTAAGAGAAGTCGCAAAATGGCAGCCGATCAGCTGAGTCTGGCCCTTGGATGTATGTTGAATGGCCTGCTCAGAGATTTAAAGATAGTTTAAGTAGTGGCCAACATTTACAAATGAAGACCTTTTACTTAACAGTCTGGGTTGTTGGGCCTCTCAAATAAGTCCAAGTTCTTACAACCTCAGGCCACCTTCCTTCTTGGGAAAACTCAGTAGGAGCTGCAGGGCAGCCCCTTCTTTCTGGGGTGCACTCCCTGGTTTTAGCAGCCTCAGCAATTCGCTTTCTCTCAGTCACGTCCGCCCCACTACATTCTGTTGCCTTGACCATAGAGGCATGTGAGTTATAGTTCCAATGAAGACACTTTGGCCCTCTCTGGTGTAGCTCAGTGGATTGAGTACCGGCCTGTGAACCAAAGTGTTGCTGGTTCAACTCCCAGTCAGAGTACATGCCTGGGTTGCAGGCCAGGTCCCCAGTAGGGGTGGGTGGGCGAGAAGACACCACACGTGGATGTCTCTCTCCCTCTCTTTCTCTCTCCCTTCCCCATTCCCATTTTCTAAAACTACACTTTGAACCTGGGTGAGAGAAACAAATTGAAATAGTCCATAGGTTCTGGTAGGTAAGGTAGAGACTTTGGAAACAAGGCTTAAAACAGAATCAAAGAGCCTCTTACTGCCAGCAGTGGTGGAACGACTCTAGCTGCCCCGAGTCACTGGAGACTGGCTTGGCACCCCCACCCAGACAAGGTCTGGGCTCTGGGTAGCTCTGGGTGATCACCTTCTCCTCTGAACAGAGCCCACGGAGCATGACATGCATTCAGAACAGGATCCCCAGGATTGATCCGTATGGGTTTGAAAAGTCTGAAGGTTTTGATTGTGCAGCTTCTGCAAACCTGCCTTGGTGAGACTCACTAGAAGAGCAATAAAATGGTCTACACTTCCAAAGGGAAGTAGTAGTGTCCAGAAAAGCATGACAGTGAAGCACTATATCTAGAAGGGTGTCCCCCTCGAACATAGAGCCTGTGTCTGGAGAGGGGTGACTGGAGGCCAGCCCCAGATGGAGAGGAACCTTGGCTATTACCACTTATTTCTCCAGGTAGAGAGGAGGCCATTCGGACAGATATGAACAGGACCTTCCTGGACAATGTCAAATTTCTCAAGAGTGCATATCCCTGTTTACAGAAGACCCTGTAAATGTGCTGTTGGCCTATGGGCACCACAACCAGTGTGAGGTACTGCCAGGGAATGAGTGTTACAGCAGGATATATGATTCTTATCACAAAGAATGAAAAAGAATCCTTTTGGCTATTAGATGCTCTTGTTGGAAGAATATTAGCTAATTACTACAGCCCTGGGACACTGGGGTCAAAGACAGACAGAAGGCCTTGGGGAGCTGGTGAGGACCTTACGGCCAGTGGTGGTGGCCCTGATTTTTGTGTATGGCATCCTGTGGACCCTGGTTATGTCCACTGGTTCACCTACCTGTCTGTGGACATTTTGTCTGTGGAGATGGTACTTAGAATCTGAGATTGTTTGCTCAATGAAGGCTCAAAAATTATCTTCTGGGTGGCTCTGACCTGATTAAGTAACATCGGCCTTTTCTTTGGGGCCCACCAGCGTTGCTGACATTTGTGAAAAATTCAGGATCACCAAACGGAGTTTTGTGACTGAAGGTCACACCTTTATGCAGAAAATACTCTCAGATCCTAGAAGCTTGTCTGTGTCCACCATCTCCGGTCTTCAAGAGAGCTGCAAGGCCAAGCTGCTGGCGGAGGGTGACTCAGACACTCCCTTCTCCCAGGGACTGGGAGGCTTCATTTGCAGAGGTGACCAATTTTAACTGCTCTCCTCTTGATGTAAGTAATCGATGTCTCTATACCTTAATGGTGACCTTTTAAAAAAGAGATTTAAATTAATGTCTTTCTATAATCAATGAGCTATGAAATCAAATTTATAAAAATACATTTTTACCTGAGACAATAATATATAAAATGTGAGAGACGTGCATTTGTATTTAATCAACATGTTTAAAAAATTAGAATCAAAGAACAAATTGACCAGCTTCTTCAATTTATCCCTTACTGGGGTAAATTCCTGGCAAATACACTATTTACCAAAATCATTATTGACTAGGTATAAATCGTATGGGTAAAATCATATGGGCAAGGATCCGAATAAGAGTGCCTGGTCCTTAATGGGATAGAAGCCTACTGCTTCTGGGTTCAGGCTCCCTGCTGAAGAACAGGTGAAAAGCTTGTAAAACAAAGATAGAAAATTGGGGGCCATAAAATATGAGCAGGAGACCGCTTTGTGCTCTCCCCAAACCCTGGTTTCATTCCTTTCGGGCCCTGGGTCAAATTACTTATCTCAGTCTTATGCCCCCCCATGGATGTGTCCATATGACCCTTGGGCAGAATGAAGAGAGCCACCTACAGGCTTGATCCAGAAAAGCTTCCACACAAGTTTCCATGTTCTTAAGTCATCAACTTCCAACCAAAAGGAGAGGACACCAAGGACCTAGAAGAGGATGGAAGATAGAAAGAGTATGGGAAACACTCTCAGGCCTATTCCACCCCACCCTCTACTACCAGATTCCTCTCCACATTAACCCATGAGTTGAGTGGGACATAAGCATTTGTATTCCATTGAAATGCTGATATTGGGGGAGGAGAGGTATTTGGTGCAATATTTAGCCTGCTTCTGATAATACCGAAGGCTCTGGAAAGCCAGCTAGGAAATGGGTGGAGTTAATGTTCCTGAAGATAGTAACAACTGCAAAGAAGCATGTCTGTGCCACAGAATGGGTAAGGATCTGAATAACAGTGCATGGTCCTTAATGGGCTAGAAGCCTACTGCTTCTGGGTCCAGACGCACTGCTGAAGAACAGGTGAAAAGCTGTGGAAGTATTTAAGAAATCTTTTATACACAATTGCTCAATGCTGTTATGCTTTTCTTGCCCAAGAGGAGAGGAACGCAAAATGGGGAAGCCCATCTGTTTGGGGACCACTAACGTGCCTGTAGGCTCCTAGGTAACACATACCTGAAAATGGGAGTAGAAACTACCCTGATGAGACTTAATTCGCCTTTAGAATAACATCTGAAATCCATGGCCCCCTAGAGGGATACACAATTCCAAGTGAGAACTCTTTATTAGTTTGGTACTGTTAAAATAATTGGAGTTTTAAACTCCCGATTTACATTAGCCTTAAAGTAGGAATGCATTGTTCTAACCACAAATTTTCTCTATTCTATAGTGTGTAGACAATATAGTGAGGATTTCTAAGGACTCAGCAATTTGTTGAGATAATTAGAAATAAAAAAAGAAATGACATACTAACTAGCTTGTTACTTTGGACTTTCTTTTTGCTCTACTTGTTATAAGTTGTTTTTAATATAGTAATTTAATATAGAACATTTTAACATTAATGATTTTATTTCCTGGGGACTTGCTCAAAACGAGAAAGTTGTTTCCTAAGAGGTTCCAGCTCACAAAATGAGACTTGACATTGTAGAGAATTGAGCCTTGTAAGCATGATTGGTTTTGGTCTTAAAGGCTGGATGCATTACAAAACGACAAAAACCCAGGGTCTAATCCCATCCGGTGGCTCAATGCCACAGGGGAGCATAGACCTCAGTGTTTTTGAAGGAAGTCCTTTGGATAATTTATTTTAATGTGTGTGGAAGATCAAAACAAAGACATATATGAGAAAGTTAATGAAGGAGGAATAACTAATTGAGGCCAAAGAAAGAGGTTTTGCATGTGGTGAGTATAACTGCTTCATAATGGTTACTGTAGTTGAATAAAATTTGGCTCTGAGCTTCTGGCAGTGAACAAGAAATGCACAGGGCACACTGTAAAATCATGCTGCAGTCAATGGGGCCTGAGTCTTCATTGGCCTCAAGTGCTCAAACAATGGTGTTAACCTGTAGATAGGTGAATCAGCTTCTGAGAACCAAGAGCTTTCCCATGTCTCCTGCAAACATAGCTTCACACATATTTAAAGTGAATTTTTCATTGTCTGCAAAGCCAGGCTCTCTGGTTATCTCAGGTTAAAGCAAATGAGCTGAAAGTTAGCAAGGGTAATTTGCAGAATGTGCTGTTACCTAACGTTAATTTTTTCTCCTTAGGCTATCTTTAATTAGTATGTTTGATCATTTGTTTATTCATCAGATGCTTCACTGAGAACATGCTGTGTGCCCCCAGTGAACTGGAAATCCCTTGAGAGGGAGAAGGAAAGGAAGAAGCAACAATTTACAAGCCGCTTTTCTAGGTCCAGGTTGCTAGGCACAATTCCAAGCACCGATGAGGCAAAATATTCATTTATAAGGACATGACATGGGGGCTGATGCTGCAGCTCAAACCCAGGAGCATCCTATTGCCAGTTTGCCAGTCTGTGCAGGTTCTCTGTGGGGAAGGATGCAGTCCAAACATGATGCAGTAAGATGAAGAGCCAAAAGGCAGGGCAAATGGGGCATGTGCCTTGTAGCAGCGATGAGGGAAGTGTGAGAGATAGGCAGATGAGACTAGCTAGCAACAAACTGAAGGGCAGGTCAAGGCCAAATTCAGAGGCTACAACCCACTCCCTGTATTCTCTCTCTTAGTAAATGGTTCATCTGGCCTTTTGAGGCTGGGAACGCACTTACAAAGAAATAAGCTGCGTCAGGCTTAGAACTTGGTGACTAAACGCAACGCCTGGAGTGGATGAGGAGGAGGAGTCACAGCTGTAAATGCAGTGTGTCCTGTGTTCTGCCCGCATGGCTGGGAAGCCGGTGCTCTCCACAGGCAGGGTGGTCCAGTGGGCAGGTAAACATACGTACCTGGTGCTCAGGAACTGAAGATGCAAGTCACCTGTCTATATGCAGATCGCCTACAGAATACTGCTCTAGGTTAGTTTCCATCTTGATGGCGGGTGATCAGTATATATACCACTAATGAATCTCTAATTCAGACAGGTCGTTAAGTTTGAACTCCTTTCTGGGATTATGATTTTGTGATGCTGTGTTTCAGTTTTCCTATTGGTCCCTCAGTCTTTAGGAAGAGAATTGATTAAAACATTTCCTTTGAACTCTAACATTTCTTATCTACTTTCAAAGAATTATGCATATTGTTACTGCAGAAATACCCACTTCTAAAAATTAGTCTATAAAAATTAGATAAAGCAAATTAATAATCTATATTGTTGCCACCGGGTGTTTTGGTATTTCACTTAAACCAAGGCAAAATAAATTACGTTAAGAAATTTGACTCTCTGCCCTCCTATTCTTAATCCCTCCTATCATGGAAAATTCATGGTTTGGGGAGAGACTGGTCCATAGAAGGCCGAGGTGCTTATTAATTTGAATAACCATATCTATGGAACCTCATCATTGAGAGGAAACGATGAAAAAAGCAAAATAAATTTTTGCTAAGCTTAGGTAAGGAAGGCAGACAAATGCTGCCTGGGACCATCTTCTAGGAATGCACGCGGTACGCACATGCACCGCCAGGCCCCTGCCGTCTGAGGATGGAAGCAACAGCGACAGTGGAGAAGCACTGCATTTCATGTCGTGGTGAGTGGCGCAGACATTTATTAACAACTGCTAAGAAGCAGTGCATAGGAGATGTTCGAGTCCGTCTGAAAGTGAGTAACCGATAAGTCAGTGAAGAGGGCGATAAAGCATTTCTGCTTGCAGTTTCACACTGCCCCTCACTGTTGTTGATGGGGTTTGTTTGCATTTTTACTAGTGTTTTTATTCTGTGAATTTGTTACCACTTTTGTAAGCAAGGATGTGGTAGAGATGAACTGTTGTTGACTCTGGGGTTTGTCCTGTCAGGCAGTGGGTGCCATGATGCCCTACCCAGTGTTACCTCCAGGCATGTGCTGTGGAGCACAGTCCCCATTCCAGTCTGTCCTTACCTAGACCCGGTGCTCCCGCCAGAGAGGCCTCCCCCCCCTCACTCCTGGGCAACCTGCACGCCAGGGCGGACAGCCAGGCCCTGCTTCCTTTCCCCACTATAATCCTGTCCTTGAATCTCTGTTTCTGACTTTCAGCTCCTTTCCTTTCTCACTGTTAGCTCACCACTCAGTAAACACCATCAGCGGTCTCCCACAGACAGTCCGTTGAGAAACTGCCTCTGCGTGAGCCACCTGCTCTGGAGTGGGCGCGGACTCTGCAGAGGGGCCCTGGAAGCTACCTGCCCAGTCCTGAGCACCACCCAAGTGGAAGAATAGAGGTTTGTGTCGCCACCCTAAAGCTCAGGATGTAAGGTTTGAAGGCGGAGTGGATTCCAATGGCCAGATTTGCTAGCAGATAAATCAGAAACCTGTTTGTATATATATGTAATTAGAGGTGCTGTAAATCTAAGCCTTGTACGAACACCATTTTGTAGAGATGCTACTTACTGAAAACTGGGTGCCAGGCCCTACATTAGCTGCTTTTTAAATAATGAAGAGATGTAAATAAAGATGGAAAATATGAACTGTCACAAAATCACCCTGCCAGATAATGTCCAGCTGGATACCCTCCACCCTGCAAACTGTCACCATCCTGATCAAATGAATCTTGGCTTGCTGCTGCGTATCCCCTTCTGGGTTCAATGTATATAAAACAGGTACTCAGTGGCTTCACCCTGGTGGGCTTTTTGTGACAGTCTTCACACTTGGGTAATCTGCTCACTGTGTATTACACTTTTTGTCACCTGACTATCTTTGTGTACTGTGTGCTTCACCTGGGAATTTCTACAAACAAACTCGTTCTGAATACTCTCCTGTTTGGCGTCTTTGGATAGAAAAACATCAGGCTTATCCCACCATTGGTCTGTCCTTCTCCACCGAAGCCCATCTAAGACCCATGGCTTTAATCTCGGTCTGTGCCTGGCCTGAACCTCGGCTCAGAGCAGAACAAGTGCAGTTGCCAGCTGTGTCCTCCAATTTCTGATGACCATCATTCATATTATACTAAAGAGTTCTTTCCATAAGAATTCTATTAAAAGGACCAAAAATACTAAGAAATGGAAACGATTAAAATAAACTTATAGAGCCCTGACTGGTATAGTTCAGTTAGTTGGGTGTCGTTCAGCAAAGCAAAAGGTTGCCAGTTGATTCCCAATAAAGGCACATACCTGGGTTGTGGGTTCAGTGCCCAGCTGGGATGTGTATAAGGTGCAACCAGTCAGTGATACTTTTATCTCACATTGATGTTTCTTTCCCCCCCTCTTTTCCCTCCCTTCCCCTCATTCTAAAAATAAATGAGATCTTTAAAAAAATAAATAAGCTTATACAATAAAATACTTGTATATGCAGTTCAAATATACACTTATTTCCAAAAAAACCTACACGTGTTATGTGTCATGGGTCTGGTATTGCCCCTTGCCAAAACACTTATTAAGTATGGCAAAGGATATCGGGCCTCTGAGTTTCAGCTCGACTTTCCTCTGCATTCACGACTCTGCCCCACCTGGTTCCTCCTGCCCGCTGATAAGCACAGGCTTTGGGCCCGTGTGGTGACTCTGGGAAGCCTTTGTCTACCTCATGCTGCAGTTTCTCAGTGTTCAGGCTTGAAGTACAGGTGCTTCATCAACTGTTCATAAAGTCATCGCTATTGAAGACTTTAAGACCCAAATTCCTGCAAATAGCAACCTTAATTGCATTTGTTTTCAACAAATTACTCTTAGCAAAACATTAGCAGAAGCTGTGTGTTACCCAAGTACAGATTCTGTACCTTCAGGTTGGATTCTGCTGAAAAACTTTTTGGTCTTAATGCTTCTGGGTAAAGTAAATGGGGGGGAAACGGTCAAAAGTATAAAACTTCCAGTTATAAGATAAATAAGTTCTGGGATGTAATGAGTGGCATGGTGACCATAGTTAACAATGCTGTCATGTATATTTGAAGGTTGCAAGAGGGTAGATCTTGAAAGTTCTCGTTACAAGGGAAAAAAGTTGTAGCCATGTACGCAGATGTTAACTAACTGAAGTTATTGTGCTAAGTTTAGCTATACAAGTAATATTCGAAATACATAAAATTATTATGTTGTACACCTAAAATTAATACAATGTTTAAAAACTAAAACCAAAGTCAACAAGAACTGATAGAATAATTAAAAAATAATTAATTGATGTTAAAAAGAGAGCAATAGAGGCCTTGTAAGAACAAATGATGACAATGTATACACCCCAAGGACCAGTAAAAAAAATTAAGGGTAATAGATACTTACTCTAAAAAGGTAAATAAAAACATACTTATTAATCCTAAAGACAAATAAACAAACTCCTTGGTCCTAATGCTTTTTGAGTTCCATTACCAGAGAAAGACCCCAAGGCTCTGCTGCATAGTCACTTCACACCAGGTTATTCGTGCCTCCAAACCAGTCACTCTGCTCCTTGGCGCATGCTGAGATCTGTCTGTGGCCCTTGCGGCCGCTCACGTAGCTCCGTGGACTTGAAGCCTTGTCTGTCATTAGCATTGCCTCATCTTTTTTTCTCCCATCTTTATTTCTAAAAGCATAGTGACTCCTCCAAAAATGCTAAAAAAACAAAATATGGACAACTGCAATAGCAATAATCAATAAAAAATATTGTTTAAAAATGTGAATAATTAAAGGTAGCATGTTCTAAATTGTAAAATATTAACATGGGAATCTTTTAGATACTATCTAACACATTCCCCATGTTTTCTTTATTGAATTAAACTGCTTCCCCACAGAACATGCCAAACATATTCATATTTGACTATTTGATTTAAGTCTTATAATTTTAGATAAAAATATCACAGCTTTTCACAACTGAGTTATTATTGGTTAAATTATTAGATGTGAACTCATATTTTGCCACCAAGTATTTTTTCTAAGCAAAATATGTGTGTTATGAGAAAATGCATCTTGCCAATCAGCACATAAAGAATTTGAAGTACTTAAAGTGTTTTGGACAATATATTGGATTCATGTTCCCTGGCAGGGAGCCGGGTGGGCTGGCTCGGGTGGTAGTAGTTCCATGGACCAAACTATAACTATGAGCACAACTTAGAAGACAGTTGATGATTTGTTCCAAGGCAGGATGCCAATGATCCAAGCTGGAGAATCATAATTGGAGGTCAAGTGTGCCATCAGATCTAGCAAGGTCAGTGGTAGGGTTTCGTGGCTGGAGGGTCAGGGGATTGTGAAAGAAGACCTTAAAGAATAGGGGGTTGGAATACGAGAAGGAGGGTGATCTGAGTAAATAACCAAAATGAGATGGTGAGAAATTTTTGAAGTGTTCAGGAATGTAGAGCATGGTTAAGTTGATTTCACTTGAAGAACCAGCCATAGAAAAAAATTCTGTATTTCCTGCTGCCTAGTGAAAAGTTCTAAGTTTGATAACTATTTATGAAGTGTTTACTTTGGCCACATATTGAAGAGCTCACGCCTTAAAGTACCTACATTCTGTAAAGAAATATAAATTGTGTACATAGTGCTAAATTACAAGATGGTGTACGTTAAGTATCACTTGAGTAGTATAAACAACATACTCTAGTTATTCAGAAGGAGGGTGGTCTGAACTCTGAATTTGAAACCACAGGTTTTTGCAAGGAAAGCCTCACGCTTTGTGGAGTTCCCTGGAGGCAGACTACAACGCAGATCAGAGACAAGGCCATTAAGACACAGAAGTCAGGAGATTGTGGTAACATAGTCCATGCACCAGGAGAGAAGAGCTTAGTATAAATCTTGATAACCCAAGACTGTATCTTGTATTTTGAATTGCATCCATCTATCGCCCCATATTGTAAATATTAGGTTTAAATTATAGTATGTTCCTCACCTTTATACTTGAAGTTAAAACTTATCCACACATTTTTAACATAGATAGCAATGCAGGGCAATGCTTAAATCTACACTATATTTCTCAGTACAAAGCTCCAACACTTTCAAAACCAGTTTTGAAATATCAGGCACAAAAGTGGTGCTTACATTATTAGTATCTTACTTAAAACTATTTCTTCTATCTGTGCCTATGCATGTATGTGTGAATGAACGTACATGGTTTGGGGGATTAGGTCTAAGGTATGTCTGAAAATATCAGGCCTCAGAGAACACAGAATAAGATTACCTGCTTCTTGACTGGTTTTATGTGACTAAGCTCAATCAAGAAAATAATAACCCTGAAGACAGTCTGAGGCAGAATTTAGGCTTGGATGGAGGAGGGGGACACAAAAGTCCTGAGAAACAGTGGCTCAAGAATGGACCTGTTGGGACCNACTTTCAAAACCAGTTTTGAAATATCAGGCACAAAAGTGGTGCTTACATTATTAGTATCTTACTTAAAACTATTTCTTCTATGTGTGCCTATGCATGTATGTGTGAATGAACGTACATGGTTTGGGGGATTAGATCTAAGGTATGTCTGAAAATATCAGGCCTCGGAGAACACAGAATAAGATTACCTGCTTCTTGACTGGTTTTATGTGACTAAGCTCAATCAAGAAAATAATAACCCTGAAGACAGTCTGATGCAGAATTTAGGCTTGGATGGAGGAGGGGGACACAAAAGTCCTGAGAAACAGTGGCTCAAGAATGGACCTGTTGGGACCTGTTGGGTGTTACAGCCTCTGACTCAGGATGACCGAGTAGAATCATCAGCTAACAGTTCCACAGTCGCATTTGGGGTCCAGTGCCCTGCATTAGGGAATGTTTATTCATTGTTCCTCTTCCTTCTTTGTCCCCAAACCTGGCTGTGAATAGCAGTGCCCATGCACACACAAAAAACAAAACATCTCAGACTGTTATTGATCTGAGACTACTGAATTATTTTTACAAGGCACTGTTGGGAATCATCCAGAAATCAAAAAAGGAATTATCTACAAGAACTCACAGCGTTTTTAAACAAATGTCCAAAGCTCCTCTTCTATGAAAAGAGTGAGGAAAAACAATATGTACAAATAAATTGGGTCAGTTAACTACCTAATATAATGGAGGTAGTGATAAGCATCAATCTGCCATATGTATAATACAATATGAGAATATCTGTGATTTATTTTGTTAACGTCACAAGAACTTCTAATGTTATGATGGTATGTTGTCTGCATTCAAATTTGCAGAACATTATACATTTTAGGTTAAGGTTAGTGAAAATCAACCTATCATTTTTCCCACCCCAAAATAAATAAATAAAAACTAGCTGGGCTAAGTTAAGGAGAACTTCAATACGGTGGTTAAACATGTTGGTTTCCAGCACATATCATCCCATAAGTAAGTATATTTCAGATCCATTGGCTCAAGTTGGAGGAGGCAGCACAGGGAAGAACAATGGAAGGAGCTCCCTAAAAAGGCCTGGCCTATTAAACAGCTCACTGAATACCAGGGTGAAATTTAATGATCTGTGACTCCCTCAGGCACAGACCACCTAGTTAGCCCCACAAATGCCTTTGATTAGCTTGGCCAGAGAAATAACCTACAGGACCCTGAGTACATGTGGCAGACAGAAATCTAAACATCACCCAAAACAGCAAAGTCACAGGCATTAACCTTGAACAAATATTTATTGAATAGCTGGCAGCCTAGATGGTCTCATTCCAGGAGGAGCTGACGAACTGAAGGAAGGAGACATGCATATGACCAACCATAATTTATTTTTGCAAGTGGTACATTGAAGAACAAAGACCTAGAAGAACACATCAAAAAAGCAATATATTCTGACTAGGGACTTGGAGTCTTGTGGTAGAACTCACAGAAGTGGTGACATTCGAGGAAGGCCTTTGGAAGGAAAGAAAGTCACCAAGCCGAGCAAGAGGGGAGGGCATCTTTGAGTGGGAACAGCATGTGCAAATTATGGCAGCAAATAGCACACAGCATTTTTATGGATGGAACATAAAATGTGGAGGTGGGAGGGTGGCAAAGGGGATTTATTTATTTATTTTATTTTTTAAAAATATATTTTATTGATTATACCATTACAGTTGTCCTATTCCCCCCTTCACTCCTCTCCACCCTGCACACCCCCTCCCCCATCATTTCCCCCTTTAGTTTATGACCACGTGCCTCAAGTTCTTTAGATTCTATATTTCCCCTACTATTCTTGCCCTCCCCCTATCTATTTTCTACCCACCGTCTATGCTACTTATTTTCTGTACCTTCTCCCTCCTTCTCCTCTTCCTACTCCCCTGTTGCTAACCCTCCATGTGATCTTCATTTCTATGGCTCTGCTCCTGATCTAGCTGTCCTCTTGGTTTGCTTTTGTTTTAGGTGTGGTTGTTAATAACTGTGAGTTTGCTATCCTTTCACTGTTCATATTTTTCATCTTCTTTTTCTTAGATAAGGCCCTTTAACATTTCATATAATAAGGGCTTGGTGATGATGAACTCCTTGAACTTGACCTTATCTGAGAAGCACTTTATCTGTCCTTCCATTCTAAATGAAAACTTTGCTGGATAAAGCAATCTTGGCTGTAGGTCTTTGGATTTCATGACTTGGAATACTTCTTTCCAGCCCCTTCTTGCCTGTAAGGTCTCTTTTGAGAAATCTGCTGACAGTCTGATGGGCACTCCTTTGTAGGTGACTGTCCCCTATCTCTTGCTGCTTCTAGGATTCTCTCTTTCATTTTAATCTTGGCTAATGTAATTATGATGTGCCTTGGTGTGTTCCTCCTTGGGTCCAACTTCTTTGGGACTCTCTGAGCTTCCTGGATTTCCTGGAAGTCTATTTGGCAAAGGGGATTTAAAAGTGATACTGCAGTCATTCTGAAGAAGTTTGAATGCCACATTTAAAAAATTGGACTTTAGGTAGAAAATAGGCGGGGGAGGTTAAGAATAGTACAGGAAATGTAGAAGTCAAAGAACTTATATGTATAACCCATGGACATGAACTAAATGGGGCAAATGTGGATGAGGGGGTGTGCAGGGCAGACAGGAATAAAGGAGGGGATGGGACAACTGTAATAGCATAGTCAATAAAATATTTAAAAAAAGAAAAAAGTGGGCTTTATAAGTATTAAGAAATCATTGAATCATTCATTCATTCAAGCAATATTTTTAAGGGCTTACCATATGCTAAGTACAGCATAAGGACCTTTCAGTCAATGACAGACTGCATGTAGGACGGTGGTCCCATAAGATTATTATGGAGCTAAAAACCTCTTTATCACCTAGCACAGCGATTTTCAACTATTTTCATCTCATGGCACACACAAACTAATTATGAAAATTCTGTAGCACACCAAAAATATGTTATATTTTTGCTGATCTGACCAAAAAATAGGCACTGGCTTGGCCAGTTTATTGAGTTTTTTGGGTACGATGGCTCTAGTAGTGCTTAGTTGTCTTAAACGTCATTCAAAACAATTTTGTTAGATTGTATTGTGACAAGTGCATTTATCAGCATACATTTAAAAACTGTAACAAAATTGGTGAATTTTCGTGCAGCCATTTTAATATTTAAGATGGAAGGAAATGTGCAACATTTTGGCATATTATTCTTTATTATTTCATGAAGGGTGAATAGCAACTGAAATGCAAAAAAATTTTGTGCAGTGTATGGAGAAGGTGCTGTGACTAATCAAATATGTCAAAAATGGTTTGCGAAGTTTCTTGTACTATTGGCATTTTGGCCAAGTAATTCTTTGCTTTGGGGCTGTCTTACACATTAGAAGATGTGTAGCAGCACCCCTGGCCTCTACCCACTAGAAGCCTATAGAGGGAGATAGCTGAAATACTCAAAATATCCAAATCAATAAGGTTATTGGTGAACATGGAAAATGTGTGTTTTATTTTACAGAAAAGAACTAAATGACTTTTGGAGCAACCCAATATAATTTTGCTTCATTCACACTGATGGCTATTGTTGTGTTGGCTGTTGTCATTTTTTATCTGACAATCTAAGGGGAAAAGAGGTCAGTGCCCCTGACTAGGGGGGATAGGAGGATATTGCTTATTTTAAAAATTCTTGCGGCACACTAGTGTGCCTGCCGCAGCATACTGGTTGAAAATCACTTGTCTAGTGACATTGCAGCTGTCCCATATCTCAATGGATTACACAAATACCCTTGTGTCCCTATCATCTGCGGTCTTCAGTGCATGCTGCCCAGGTTTGCAGCCCAGGAGGAACCGGCTAAACTGTGCAGCCTAGGTATGTAGTAGGTCTGTGTAAATTACTCTATGAGGTTCACATGACAAAATCACTCAACGATGCATTTCTTAAAACATATCTTCATTTTATGAGGTGCAGGGCTATACCGTTAGCATCTGAAGATTAAGAGAAAGAGAAATGGCAGTCTTCTCTCGACGATACACAGTGAAGCAGGGAGAAAGGCAGACACGCAATCCCAATACAGCAAGTTAAATGCTTGGACAGAAGTGGGAATACTAGGGAATTCTCAAGCCCAGACCAAATTTGCCTAAAAAATTCGGGAATCATCACAACTACGTAGCAGATTTGTTGTGAAGTGCTGGAAATCACTGTGCTACATATACACATACATACTTATTCATCGAACCTCTCAACAACCACATGAAGCGGTTTTCCTGTATCGTCACCCCTGTTTTATGGATGCTGAAGCGGAAACACTTTGCTTTGCCAGTTTGCTGAGGTTGGATCTGAAGCTGGTAATCTGGCCTTACGCCTGAGTGCTTAACTTCACTGTTTTCTCTCTTAAGGAAAAAACTGAATTTGACAATAGACCTGTGAGATGAGGCTGGGCAATGAGTGGGGATTCTCCAGGCACAGGGCACACAGGCAGAGGCTGCTCTCACTGGGCACGGAGGCCAGTGCCCTGTGAGGAGCCATGGGTGTGGGTGCGGGGTGGTGGGTGTAGTTCCAGGCCAGTCCTCGACTCTTTGGTCTAGAATCAGCATCTGTTAACACAGTCTATTTCTGGGGACAATCATTCTCTAACTTGACGTTTGTAAGCTTTCAAGATCCTATTTGCCCTTTTTCTGGTGCCACACCAATGTAAAGCCTCCTCACATCTCTCATACTGGAAGAAGAGATCAGGGAGTTCAGAAGCTGCTGTCTGCGACCCTCGAGCAGGCCTAGATAGTGAAGGCCCTGTGTTCATCCCCGGGGCAGGAGCTCAGTTAATTTCCAGGCCTCGGTCCATATGCAGCACCCCTCCGCACAGCTGGCCTCCAGCTCACTATAAAACTCACTGCCCCCCTGGCTCAAGGCCTTTTAGACCCTAGGCTTTTTACCAAGGGCTGCTGTGTGTGTATTGGTCAGGGGAGAGCATAAGTGGGTGTATAAGTGTCTGCCCTTCAGGGCCTTCAGGTGGGAGATTCAGAACTGCTTTCTGCGAGCTCCCGGGCCTGGAAGTGAGCACTTCCCTTTGCCCGACTGCCCACCTGCACCCAGCCCTCACCCCAGACCCTGCTCTCACAGGACCCAGACTGAAGACAATTTCTTTACATCCTGTTGAGCTTCCTCCTTTGACAGTGTCCTCCACTACCTGTCACAAGTTTCTCAGGCTGTCACAACAGTCAGTGTTGACAGTCTAACGTGATACTGACTTAAATTAAAAGGATGTTGTCCTTAAACAGAGGATGGAAAAACTTTTGGTGGTTTGTATGTGTCAGCAGGGAGAGAACACCTAACTTTCCACCCTGACCCTCGAGATTTCTGTTCTTAAAATAAGGGAAAGGAAATGGAGAATATTATTTTGTTTCTCATAACCTGACAGGTCCATAGCTAGAGTACAAACCCCACCCCATCTTGCCCTGCTGGGAGGCTGTTGTGATCACCCAGACCAATGGCCTCCCCCGGATTTGAGAATCTAAGGAACTGGCAGACACCTTTACACCTAAGGCCTTTTCCTCCATTGAATTGTGTGCTTGCCTGCCTTCTTCCCTCCTTCCTTTCCTTCCTTCCTTCTTCCCTTCCTTTACTCACTTCTTTCCTTTCCTCCATTTTCCCCTTCTCTCTCTCTTTTTTTCCTTTTCCTCTAAATCCAAAACTAGATTCCTCCAAATCCCAGCATTCTTAGGGGCGAGTGTGTGTCTGTGAGGAGAGCAGCAGGGCGGTGGGTGGGGAGGCTCAGAGCCCAGAGAAGTCGCTTCTGCTCTTTGATTTGCTTCCTGGTTTAAAAAATCAGGATGGAGGGAGGACCAAAAAAGACCTCTAAGAGTACTTATGAAATTGGAGGATTTGAACACTAAGATCTCAAAGAACGAAAGTAAATTGTCATCTGCTGAATGTGAGACTTGGAGGCATTGCTTAGTAATTGGCAGAGCCTTCCAAAAGCTCTAAAGCACAAAAATGGGAGCACCCACCCCAAACACGGAGTGAAATGTCACCATCTGCCTCCCTCAAGACCCATCCCCCACCTACTACTAGAGGGTCTTTCTCCTGCCCAGCTATCGGCTGATGTGCTATGATATCATATCAGGGAGCTTTACTCTAATGAAAACTCTTACACATTAAAAAACCTTTAAGATCAGAAGAAATAACGAGCTAATGGAAGGAACCCAGGGCAAGCACCAGACAGCTACTTGAAAGAGGAGTCTTCATGTCACCATTCAACTTACCTCCTGCAGAGGCCTCCTAATCTGTCTTCTTGTAAGAAGCCCTCCATGGGCCCTGTCAATTCTCTGCATGAGGAGGTGAGATGTTAGAAAACAAATCATTTCATTAGCCTATACTTGCACTTCCCCACAAAAACCTCAAGAATTTCATAGAAAGAGAAACATATTTCAAACATAAAGTTTGAAAAGGAAAGCAGTCTGCTATTTTTCTGCACTAGGAGTGAGCCTACATCTGAGCCCATGGCTGTTAAGTGGGCGGCTGGGATGATCAGCTTCCACCAGGTGGTGATGGGGAATAATGAATGATTTACTCCGAGGCCTCGTAGGCCAGGTGCCTAAAGCACTGGCCGTTCATTTCTGATTAGTGTGCTCACAGCAGAGCCCACCAGGGCATTAGAAAATAATAAAACCTCATTTATAAAGAAAAGGGAAATACAATGTTGGTCAGGCATTTGCTTCAGCACAATAAAATAGGAGTGCTGTTGGTCTGATGGCCTTAGGATGAGCACAGGAGAAATCCTTTATCCCTGCCATTGTTTTGTTGCTCCAACCAGACATGACGTTTTGGTGGGAAGGAATTTTGTCTTGCAAATACTCTTTCTTACTTCTTTTTTTGAATTTTGTATTTGAAGAAGGAAAAAAAGACACATAGAAAATTTGATTTCAAATATTCACAGAAATGAGCATCAGCTTTGCTGCAAAACAACCCTAGAAATTAGTGGCTTAAAACAATCATTATTTATGTAGATTATGATCGTGTGAGTCAGCAATTTGGGCTCATCTGGATGGTCCTTTGGGGCTTGACTGGGCTCCCTCACGTGTCTGAAGTCAGCTGCAAAGTAGGCAGCTAGCTTCTGAGGCCGTCTGGCTGCCAGCAGGACCAGCGGGATAGCCAGGGCAGGCATATGAGGAGAGGGGAAGAACCGTGCCCATTTTTGCTGTCTAATGCAGATAGTATGCTATGTCCACAAAAGGCACCAAAAATATTGAAGTCACATGGAGTGAAAAAGAAGACAGTAATCTTGGCTGCTTATCTATTGTCCTGGAATAGAATCAATTCTAAAAGAAGCTTATTTGTGTCCTTCCACTAGCTTCAAATCATATTAGCAAACTGTATTATATAAAATTATTTATAATAAGCATAGGATCGAATATAAAATAATGCCTTCAACTTGTTTTGCCATCTCCCTGTGACTTCACCTTACAACTATCTTTCCAGTCACCTTCCTATAGAGTGGCAATTGGATTATCACTGGAGAGAAAAGAAGGATCCAATTAAAGAGGAGCATATATAATTCTTCCTAGCAATGCAATTATCCCCTTAACCTCAGAAAAGAGAAACAATTTGCTTAAAATTAGTTAGATGTTGAAATGGTGCTACAATCCCAACTTCTCAGTTTTGGGTTCAGTACTCTATAGCATGCTGATTGCTTGGGATGTAATTATTGTTCAGGTGGACAGAATGCTCATGAACATATTGTCTCAAAAAGAGCTGTCTGCTAGAATAAAGTAGACCAGTCAATAGATCAGGACCTACTTACTGTGCACTAAGTGGATATTGTTGCTTGCTGCTTCCAGCTGCTCTGGCTGGCTTTCTGTCCTACCCCTTCCACTATTGGCTATAATTCTTGGGGAAGGATAGACATTGTAGCTGGCAGCATTGCTCATGCCTCTACTCTGCTGGCAGTGGCTCTTAGGGTTAGTTTAAACTGAATAAAAGAGAAAATCTCAAATAGTAATGTATACACATTATTCTATCATAACACTGTTTTTGTATCATGGAGGTTGATTTAGGCAAATTGGGTCAGGAAAGCAGCTCCACAAGTTTCTTAGAGACTCTGGTTTCTTCTTTCTGCTTCTTTCTGCATCTTTACCTTATCACTTTTTTCCTCAAGCACATCACGAGGCTTCTGAAGTTTTAGCCATCACCTCTGTCAGCCATGCAATGAGAAGGCAGAGGCAAGAAGGCAATAAAAACAGCTTCCTTCCAACTGGAAGTCCAATTCAACATTTTATCTTACATTTAGCATTAATTTTACACAGCATACATTTCCAATTTATATTCATAATTTGCCCATTGCCAGATGCAATAATGGTACCAAAATGATTGTGTAGAAAAGCAGTCTGATGCTGACAAAATAAACTACTCTGAGCACAATTAGCCACCTGGTGTTCAACAGACACAGTGGACTAACTGGCCTGCTTACAAGTGGAGGCTGGAATTATTTTACTGTTTTTTATCCTGATAACATTTGTAGACGAAAATTTTTAGGCATAGTTTTCGAGAGAAAAATTAGAAGAATGTCTAATCTCTCTCAAAAGTTTGCTATTTTAGGATAATTTTTCAACGACTGGCAGAAACTTGTTTCGACATAAACCATTTTTTAAATTTACAAAAATACAAATAACAGTCACTCTACATGCCTACTCATAATTTTCTACTCTTCTAGATCACACAAATACACAATTTCTATTTATTGATGCAAAAGAGCTAGATATTTAATCTTGTCAAGAGGTATTTAAATATAACTTCATGATTTTTTAATCTGTGAATCTTTAATTTGAAGATCAGTTCATTACAATCATTAGTTGACTCACAACTGTGGCTTTCTCACATAATAAGGGGAGACCCAAAAAGAATGGAAATACCTTCTGGAGGGCAGGCCCCTTGTAGTACAGGTTTCCCCTCTAGGTGGGTGTCCTAGGAACCCATCTGTATCAGTGTACCAGCTGGTGTTGTTGTGAGAGGTAGTTTTGCTTCAGTGAGTTTTTTTTGAAGTCTCTTTCAATGCATTTGCCCATTTCATGATGGGTGACTTACGAGCACAACTTCCCACACTGCACTGCGTGTTCAGGAGTTTTTCAAAAACAGCATGACCCCTGTGCCCCACCCTCCCTATTCACCTGATCTTATCCCCAGTGACTTTTATGTTTCCCTGGATGACAAAGTCCTCAAAGGGAAACACTTTGCTGATGTGGGAGAGGTGAAACAAAAAACGGCAGAAGCACTAGAACACATTAGTAAAACTGATAAGTTCAAAAACTGCTTTGAGCAGTGGAAAACAGTCTCAATAGTTGTATTACATCAAATGGAGAGTACCTTGAAGGTGACTGAAGTTCAAACATGTAAGAATAAATACTCAATTTTTTGTAAATAAATTCTGACTTTTGGGGGGTTCCCTCCCCCATACATGTGTATCAGGTCAGTATAGGAACTATGCTGTGGTCATCTGAGAATGAATATTATTTAATATAAGCACAAGTATAATAAACTTATTAGAACTTTTTTCCTTATTAGATCTAAATGCATCTATATTTATAGAACCACAATACAATGGCCAAAATTTGCTTCCAGGGTAACTGACAATTGGACATGTGCCCTGGTGACACTCAGAACTTCCAGCTGTCCTGAGACCCAGACAGGTATAAACTGGTATTGGTAGAGTTTATTAATTAATTAGAAACATGAATATTGAAAAATATCTATATTATTGTGACTAACACAGGCATTACTATAGATCTCAGACCACTCTAATAAGAACAAGTCAACTTTGAGAGAAAAAGGATGAAAAGACAAAAATTAGGAAGCCCTTAGTATTCCAGTTTCATTAGCTTTATACTAAGGATTATGTACTTTATCCTTTGTGTAGAAAAAAAAAACCATTGTGTCCATTTGGTGTACATAAGAATGCAGATAACTTTTGCATAAACACAATATTAAAAATTATGGGTATTTTTTCTTAATCACCTAGGATAGCCAAGAGGACGATGTCATTTTGAATACAACCCAAAGATGACAGGAAGCGGGGAGAGGGCAGGGGAAGAAAGAGATGGTGGCAATTTGGATTTCATGCTGCTTAACATAGGATTTTCAGAGGGGCTCATTAATTTTAAAAATGCTTCCAATATTTCTGTTGTTCAAATCTATTTATAATAGCTCAGTTACTATTTTGTAGGTGCAGTGGTTTTTAAAATGTGCCCTATTGTTGACTCCACCTGCCTGCTCAGTAGAACGACACAGGAGGTTTCAGAAGAACACAGAGGCCTAGACTCCATTCTAAAATCACTAACCCTAAGCCCAGAGGGTGAGCTCAGGCCTCTGTGTTTCCCGAAGGTGCCCCTAGGCAATTCCCTGCCCAGACGAATGTAGAACCACTGGACTATAATTCTCACTGTTAGAGAATTAATCCGTGGAGTCTCATGAATACTAAGTGCTAATATTTGCCTTTTTGAGATACTTTTCATTACAACAAACATATATTCACTTTTAAAATAAAATGATAAGCTTGGGTGGACAACCAGAGGAAAACACTAAAGTACCCCATAATTACCATCAGTTTGCACTAGATTAACTTTCAAGAAATTGAAATGTATGTTAATCTATATAAATTATGTAGCCTTATAATGATCACCTTGAGGTTCTTTTGCTAAATTTGTCCTAAGCCACAGATATGAAACTCTAAATTCTAAAATAGGCTGCAGAAGGAGGCTTTCCAGTCAGGGTGTTTTCTCTTAACTAAATAATTAAGTAGCTCAGTTGATTTTAATAGCCTTTAGGTAAGAAAAGAGAAAAAAATGGTAATGTCCTCATTAGGGAATAATATGTTCATGCAGAAAAAGAATTCACAAAGATGAAAGAAAGAGAAATGAAAATGACCCCTTAACTGTGAGAGATCTATAGTGGAATTCGGTACCATGCTAGCACTTAAAGTTATAAAGAAGTTTTGGCATCTCCACACATTTCATAGTAATCCAAACTGGTTCATTTGGTTTGTAACTATAAAGGTAAAAACACACAATCAACAACATACGTATTGGAAATAAAATATATTCTTTAAACTTTATTCTTTAAATAACTGTCCAAATATATTCGGAAGGTGGGTTCATTTAATGTTGCATTTGAATCACTTAGGAGAGTACAGAGTTATATCACATATTGTTTTTCAAGTCTGAGTCTTTTGCCTCCTTTCTGCCTTCCTTTTGGGATCATATTTGATACTTTGGGCCACTCTATAGGCTCAGATCACCAACTGCAGTTTTAACTATTTTGGAATGTTATTTATCAACTGAAAGTAATTTTAGGCAAAAAATTCCTAATACCAAAATCTCTTTTAATTTGCCAGTTTAACTTCTAGGATGATTTATTCATTCAAAATGTTCTCCAAAAGACTGTGGGTTAATTAAATAGCTCATCTGGTATAAATCCCAAAGTTCAGAGGACACAGTTAATCCAGCTTCAAAGAACATAAAAATAAGATAAATACAAGGAAATAGAAAATAAATGAACATAAAATGATGCTATGCATTCTTCCTATAAACTAGTCATGCTTTTCTTCACATGTCACTTGGCATTTTTCTCATATTTAGGATGAAAAGACATGACAAAAGCAGAAAACACAATCAAGTTAAAATTAAGAAGTTTCAACAATGTTTAAAAGTGGAAGATGCAATTACAGAAATGCTGATGTGACAGTTTCAGAACATGTGCCTCTAGACCCAGAGACAGATGTTCAATGAACAAAAGTTTTCCTTTGTTGTTTTTCATTTCTTTTCTTCTTCTTGTTCTTGTTCTTCTTCTTCTTTTTTTTTTTTTTGGTTCTAGTTGATCCTGAAATCTCAGAAAAGGAGACAAGAATATCTATGAAGGGAAACAGATTCTACCCAACAATCCCTCAACAACACTTATTGCATTAAGATACTCTTAAATAAAGAGCCCAGTAGATGAATTGGAGGCATTAAAAATAAATTGATCAGCTTTGAAAATGACATCAGATGTTTCCCATTAAAAGATGACAAAGAATTTAAGTCTACACCCACCCGATGTTCCTCTGAAATTCCTAGTAAGATATTTTTAAAACTAGCTAGCCATAAGTTTACCACCAGTGGCCCAAACATATTAAAGAATATATGGAAGATATAAATGAGAAGGATAAAGTTAAGAGAAATGGAAGAAGAAGAAATTGTAGCTGAAGAATAATACATTACCAAGAAAAATCAGATCTTTTAGTAAAACTGAAAACCAAGTAAGGTGGATAATCTTAATAACTGATCTCATAGGAAAGGGTTGGCTTAATAAAGTTGTCACCAATGTCTCAGAAAAAGTTTTAATCTAGGGGACATTAGGATAAAATTTTGAGGCGAGGTTATTCAATTATTTATTCACTTATTGGACACATATGTATTAGTGTTTGCACTGTGTCAGGCACTATTCTAAGTGCTGGGGATAAAGCAGTATTCATAACAGACAAAACACCCTACCCTTTTGGAATTTACACAAGGGTACACAACAAATCAATCAATCAAAACACATGTCATACTGAAATAAAATAATATGGGGAAAAAAGCAGAGACTTGAGTAAGGGAGTGGATGTTACACTTAGGATCGTAACCAGAAGGCATCTTAGTTTGTGCTAGATAGCTTAGACTCGGTAGCTTATCAACAACAAATACTTATTTCTCATAGTTCTGGAAGTTGAGAAGCCTAAGATCAAGGCGCTGGAAGATGTAATTACATTCTATCTATCTATCTATCTACCTACCTACCTATCTATTGATCTATCTATGTATCTATCTATCAGAACTGTAGATAACTGTGACAAGTGAAATAAGCCAGGTAGCAAAAGACAAATATTAATTGCATCTTTAAAAAATCACTCTGGTTTGAGTGGAGAACAGAATCTGGAGAGAGGAAGGACAGGAATACAAATTAGGAGGTTATTTTAATAGTCTAATTGAAGAATGGTGCTAGCTTAGGTCTGGACATTATAAGTGAAGTCGATTAGAAGTAACTGGATTCTGATTAGGTAGAAGTTTGAATAAAGCGTGCTTGGAAATTTTCTAAAAACTATGTATGATTGCCTAAAATACATACATACACATATATGTGAATGTGCTGAATTTTAAAATTGGACAAAACAGAAGATTAAATTATTAATCTGAAAGACAAAGTTAAGAAAATATATGTAATATTGACCAGTAAACAAAGAAATTAAAAATTAAAGTTAAAAGCCATGAGGGATAGATACAGGAAATCCAAAATGTATCCAATAAGAGTTCCAGCTAGGAAGAATAGAAAAATTCTATTCAGCTAGGAAAGCAAGAAGTAATAGGAGAAAAAAAATGACAGGAACTTTTAAATTGACATCACTACATACCAAGCAAGGCTAATAAAAAGCAATAACCAAAAGCTTTGTGGATAGAGAACTCTAGAGAAAAAGTCGAGTCTCTATAAAGAAATGAAAACAGACTAGCAGCCTTTTAATTAGAAACACTATGTTAGACATAAATGAAATACTCCATTCAAGTTTTGATGAGAGAATAATTCGATTCTAGAATTCTTAACTCAACCACAATAACAATCAAGTATGAAGACAAAATATGTCCATACATGAATCTTATCATTTTTGTCAGATACAAGAAAAGAAAATAACTTGAAGTTACTTGTCCAGAATTGGGAAAGGCCTAGGATTTTACTCTGCTTGAAAGCTAACAAGTAACACTGCCAGTTTCATAGATGCTGACAGAAGACATAAGAAGCCCAAGGGAGAGTGAGAGACAAATGACTTTATTATTCATGGTACAGCAGGTGGTATGAGCTCATGTTTGTATTGGTTCCTCTTGTCCCCCTAGTCCTGTGGGAGTGATGGGGAACAGCTCGGGTAGGTGCTGTTTGTACTGTGGGTTTGCATTATAGCCAAGGGACCCTGGTCTTAGAAAACCTCCAGTACTATGAGGGTCTGCTAGCAAACCTGACCAACTTTCCCTTGAAAGAAGACATCATGTTTATTATTGTACTCAGGAAACAAACCTGCCCTCTGCCTGGGAGGAAGACACTGATGTTACTCTACAACTGACCTTGGAAAGACAGCCTTGGTCCAAGGCTGCAACGAGGCTTGTACAAGTGCCATGGAAAACAGTCTCCCAACAGCGTTCTAGCAAGATGAAGAAAGAATTCAAAAAAGAGGACAATATAAGATATACTTCTATAAAAATTGTCATAGATGACTATGCCCAGGAGAAATGTATATTGTTAGAAAAATTCAAATGTAATTATTATGAGGTGCTTGGGAGATTCTCCTTTGGCCTGCAAAGGGTAAGTTGCACTGTATTACATTTACATTTCACTTGATCTGACTTACAGATATAACTACTAATTCACTAGTGAATAAAATTCATATAACTTTTAATATGATAAATAACACTTCTTTGGTTTACTTGCCTTTTTATTTAAATTTAAGACAAAGTGTGGAAGATGTAATTATGATTACAAATTAAAATCTCAACATTATAAAAATATCTTCAACTGTCACAGCTAGGAGACACAAAATAATAAGGACTAAACTTCCCTTCCCTCCATGAACAATGAAAAGATGCACAAAATATGTAAAATTGGACAACATCCAGCTCAAGACTACAATGGGAGTAGGCAAACAAACAAAGTAAGCCCTGCAGTTGCCCCATATATCTGCTTAGAATCAATTTCCCAAACGCAGGTGTATGTAGGGGAACTCTAAACAGGTCCAGTGCCCTGCTGAGATGATGAGACGGAATTCAGAGTCATGAGAGGCTGAGACAGCTGGAGATGAAAAGGCAGAGCCTCCAAGAAGGTGGAGCTACCCAGACATAGTTTCAGAAATCTGCACAGATGTACTCCAGAGTCTTTGCTGAATACTGGGCCATAGAGTGATTCCCTACAAAGGTGGGCAAAAAAGAAACAAGGTAAATTGAACAATTCCAGATCTCACTCCTGTTGGAGAGCAGTTCTCCATCTGAATAGCCAGAGTGGAGAGTATTCACTGGTCACTGAAGACATTCAGTAAAGACCCCAGGTGTGTGACTCCTTGTTAATAATATTAAAGGTGACTATTTTGGAGAGGATGCAGAGAAAAAGAAGAGCATTTTTGCACTGTTGGCGGGAATGTATCTTGGTGCATCCACTATAGAAAATAGTATGGAGGTGTCTCAAAAATTAAAAATAAAACTACCATATGATCTAGCAGTTCATTTCTGGATAATTATTAAAAAAAAACAAACACCATATGATTTCATTGTTAATAGGAACCTAATCAATACAACAAACAAGCAAGCAAAATAT
Organism: Sturnira hondurensis; assembly: GCF_014824575.4. Taxonomy (NCBI): domain Eukaryota; kingdom Metazoa; phylum Chordata; class Mammalia; order Chiroptera; family Phyllostomidae; genus Sturnira; species Sturnira hondurensis. Next base: position 2,868,072 of record NW_028079344.1, on the reverse strand, counting down.
AATCAAAGACACTGATATTGAGAACAGGCTGACAGTGACCAGAGGGGAGGGGATTATAAGGGGAAAGGGGGAAGGGTTTGCAGGAACAAGTATAAAGGACACATGGACAAAAACAAGGGGGGTGGAAACAGGTGGGGAGGGCTGGGGTGGTGAGGAGGGGTAGGCTGAAAAGGCAGAAAACTGTACTTGAACAACAATAAAAAATGTTTAAAATGTAAAAAAGAAAAGAAAAAAGAAAGTAAAAAAACTAACTCAAAAAATATTGATCATCCTCATATTCATTGCAGCATTATTTACAGGAGCCAAAATGTGGGGACAAACTAGCTATATATCAGTAGATAAAGAAATTATGATATAGATACACAATGGAATATTATTCTGCCATAGAAAGAATGAAACCTTGCCATTTACTAAAGCTTGGATGGACCTCAAGGGCACTGTGCTAAGTGAAATGAGTCAGAGAAAGGAAAATACCATACGATCTCATTTGTATGTGAAGTCTAGCACACACACACAACACCAAGCTCATAGATACAGACTGGTGGTGGCCAAAGGCAGGGGTTGAGGGGTGGAAGAAATGGATGAAGAAGTCAAAAAGTATAAACTTTTATTTATAAAATAAATGTTATGAGGATATAATGTACATTGTGGTGACTATAGTTAATAATACTGTGTTGCACACTTGAAAGTTACTGAGAATAAACCTTTTTTGTTTAATTTTTATTTAACTCTTGTTCAAGTACAGTTTTCTTTCTTGTATTCCCAGCCCTGCCCCCCGTGCTCCCCACCTCCCTCCCATTTCTGCCCCCCACCTTAGTTATTGTCCATGTGTCCTTTATACTTGTTCATGTGAGTCCTTCCCCTTTTCCCCTGTAGTTCTCTCCCTTCTCCCCTAAGAGAGTAAATCTTAAAAGTTTTCACAAGAAAAATATTTTTATAACTACATAATGTGATGGATGTTAAATAAACTTACCCTGGTGATCAATTTACAATGTATATAAATATCAAATCATTATGTTGTATACCTGAAACTAATATGATGTTATATGTCAATTATATCTAAAACTAAAAAAAAGAAATCTCCAGTGAAGTATTACCTGTAGCATTTTCAACAGTGTCACATAGTGATTCAATTCTTTGGAAGACTTTGAACTAGTATTTATATTGGGTTGACCCAAAAGTTTGGTTTTTCCATAAGACAGCTTGAGTAGTGCTTAGTTGTCTTTAAATTCATTTGAAACAGTTTTATTAGAATGCACTGTGACAGCTGTCATATCAGTGTGCAGTTTTTTTCAAACTTATCAAAATTGGTGAATCTTTGTGCAGCCATTTTAATATTGAAGATGGAAGGAAATAAGCAACATTTCCAGCATATTATACTTTGTTATTTCAAAAAAGGTAAAAATACTATGAAAACACAGAAAAAAACATTTGTGTAGTGTATGGAGAAGGTGCTGTGACTGACTGAACATGTCAAAAGTGGTTTGCGAAGTTTCATGTTGGACATTTCTCCATGAATGATGCTCCACAGTCAGGTAGACTAGTCAAGATCGATAGCAATCAAATCAAGACACTGAAAACAATCGATGTTATACTGAGATAACTGACATATTCAAAATATCCAAATCAAGCTTGGAAAATCACTTGCACCAGCTTGGTTATGTTAATTGCTTTGATGTTTGGGTTCCACATAAGTTAAGCAAAAAAATAAAAAACAAAAAACCACACAAAAAACCCCTCTTGACCATATTTCTGCATGTGATTCTCTACTTAAATGTAATGAAAACATTCCATTTTTAAAACAAACTGTGGTGGGTGATGAAAAGTGGATATTTTACAATAATGTGAAATGGAAAAAATTGTGGGGCAAGCATAATGAACCACCACCAACCACACCAAAGGCCGATTTTCATCCAAAGAAGGTGACGTAGTATATATGGTGGGGTTGGAAGGGAGTCCTCTACTATGAGCTCCTTCTGGAAAACCAAACAATTAATTCCAGCAAGTACTGCTCCCAATTAGACCAACTGAGAGCAGCACTCGATGAAAAGCATCCAGAATTAGTCAACAGAAAATGCATAATCTTCCATCAGGATAATGCAAGACTCTATGTTTTTTGATGACCAGGTAAAAACTGCCACAGCTTGGCCAGGAAGTTCTGATTCATCCACTGTATTCACCAGACATTGCAACTTTGGAATTCCATTTATTTGGGTCTTTTAAAAACTGTCTTAGTGGAAAAAATGTCAATTCCCTGGAAGATTGCAAAAGGTACCTGGAATGGTTTTTTGTTCAAAATGATAAAAATATTGGGAAGATGGAATTATGAAGTTGTCTGACACATAGCAAAAGGTAGTATAACAAAATGGTGAGTACATTCTTCAATAAAGTGTTAATGAAAAGGAACCATGTATAGTTTATGGTTTCTTAAATACCAAACGAGCTTTTTGGCCAACCCCTACTTGTGCTAGAAACCTTGCTGCATGACAATGCCCAACTAAATGGAGTCATGCAGGCTTTATCCTGTCTGGCTTGCAGACCACACACCCTTCCTTTAAAAATATATATAATTAAATCAAATTTTATTTTAAAATATAAATGATTCTAAATTAAGATTGATTCAAGAAAATAATGGTCTCTCCCCATGTAACATACTTTGCTACGTAAAGAGGACAATGTGCCAGTAAACAGGATTGCAAAAAGCCTGCATTAAAACCGTCATTCATTTTCAGAATGTGTAAATTAGTAGTAATGATAACTTACAGTCTCTGTGGCACGGGACAATGCTCCAACCAACTGAGCCTCGCAGACCAGGGCTGGGTGAAAACTTTGCTTGAAACAAAAAACTTTGATTTTTGTTCAGAGAGACTGTTGGAAAGGGAACTCTTTTAACGGAGCCTTATTCGCTCCATTATGAGAATTTCTTCACCCACGAACAGCATCAAAACTGCTCCAAAACAGAAAAAAACTGAAAGCAGCTTAAGTAGGAATTGAGTGGCACTAAAGGTGCTGAATTTTCATTGTGGCTTCATGCACTCAGCGTGGTCTAGCTGGGCCATCCCACTAAAGCAAAGACCGTGTTGGCTAAATCTGTTGGAGTATTTTTGAGGAAATGTTGATATATGAGCGCTGTTCTTAGCATCTTATTTATTAGGAATCTCCAAGTTCAAAGACAACTTAGTGCACAGCTTGGTCTACATCAGGACAGATTTTTCAAGCATTGTATTGAAAGAAACAACAGTACAACAAATTGAATTTGACCTTAAGACAAAAAGAGTTTCAAAAGTTGGCTTACTTGAATGACTGTAGTTAACAAGGCTCGCTCTCACACGGAGACCCCCTCAACCCCTATTTTACATTCTGTAGCAGGTCAAATAAATGGTATCCTTCCCAACACCCCAGGGATGAGCAACTCAACACTAATTTCATACATCTGAAAAACGTTTTAGGATTTTCTGCACATGATTTTTAATAAAACAGCACTCAAGGGAGAAAACCAGAGCATCCAAACAGCTGAGAAAGCCCTAGGATGCAGCCTAGAACCTCCAAAAACCCACCTCACCATGGCACGTTGATAGAATGCTCGCAGCTCAGGGATGTTTCACTACAAACCGTCGAAGCAGATGGAGTTCAGCGTAGACACCATGAAAAACCCTCAGTCCCAGATCAGCTCTAACAAGATTTCCAATGACTTACCTGACCCCTTTCCCTCCATTTTTGTTCTGCTACATTCATGTTAACTACAGCTCTAAACTTCCCTGATTTCCTTAAACAGCTCCACCATGAATTCCTTTTGGCAGGTGGAAGCTTCCGGAAAGCATGTGCTGAGGTCAGTTGGAATACCTGCTGACATTGTGTCTCTTGTCACTAAATTCTCAACCCTCCAATCAATGAGTTGGAGCAGCAAATCATAGGGCAGCGTGCTTCTAAATTCTTGCGTCAGTATTTAACCTACCTTAATACTCCACAAAAGCTCTACATGAACTTGGGGGATTAATAGACGATATATGCCTGAGGAGATGAGTACAATTAAGTCCTCATGTCATAGATAAGTTCTGCACTTTTAAGTGAAATGACACATAACAAAACGAATTTTACCATAAGCTAAGTGTAACTGATATAAAAAGGCTTAAAATCTTACATAGTTCATCAATTTTATAATGAAACAACACCGAACAAAATAACATTATTTGAGGACCTGCTGTTCTTAATGTTTTGGTAAGAGGGAATCTGTAAATACATCCTACTTTCAATTTAATGCAAATTTCTTTCCCCTTTCTTTTTTATTTCTTCTTTTCTTCCATTTGTCTGCTTGTCTGTTTGGTTGGTAAAGCCTGCTTGTCTCTTGTGGTACAGAGTTTCAGGGTACTGTCAAAATAGGGTTTGTGATTTTAGAAATATGATTCTAATATTGCATTTGTTTGATATTGAATATATTTTTCCTCTTTAACATTGGGTACAAATTTGATGTTATAATTTTACATTATTTTCATGTAAATGTCATTAAAAGTAGCCTAATTTTCTTGATAGATAAATAGGAGATATGCTCAACATAGTGGTATTTTTACATTTTCAAAAAAAAGAATTTTTAAAATGAAAACCTTGATGTAGTCCATACCCCCAGTGTAGTCCACTCCCTCACAGAGCCTGGTCCCTGAGAAGTAAGGTCCCCAGGCACCGGCACTGACCTGGGAAACAAACTGGAGTTTGAGCCCCACAGGGATGATGCCTTGTTTATAGAATTGTTTGGGAATGATAACTGAGAGAACACTTGTGGAAATGCCGGTGCAGGGCCTGCCATCTGTGAGTAAATAGGGGTGAGCAAGAATTAAAACCCCTACAGAGAGACAACCCACTTAATGGAAAAATATATATACCAATACATCTGGTAAGGGCTTAATATCCAAGGTTTATAAGAAACTTATAAAACTCAATACCAACAAAATAAACAATCCAGTTAAAAATGAGCAAAGAACTTGAACAGACACTTCTACAAAGAGGACATACAGATGGCTAACAGACATGTGAAAAGATGCTCAATGTCATTAATCATCAGAGAAATGCAAATTATAAAACCACAATGAGATATCACCTCACACTTGTCAGAATGACTATCTTCAATAAACCAACAAACAAGGACTGGCGAGGATGGACAAAAGGGAACCCTGGCGCACTGATGGTGGGCATGCAGACTGGGGCAGCCACTGTGGACAGCAGAATGGAGACACCTCAAAAGAATTTTAGAAGGGACTGCTTTATGACCCAGCAATTCCACTTCTGGGACTATATCTGAAGAAACCCAAAACACTCGTTTGAAAGTATATATGCGCCTTTGTGTTCATTGCAGTGTTATTTACAGTCGCCAAGATTTGGAAGCAGCCTGAGTGTCCATCAGTAGATGAATAGATAAAAAAACTGTTTTACATTTACACAATGGAATACTACTAAGTCATAAAAAAGAGGGAAGTCTTACCTTTTGTGACTTCATGGACAGAAATAAGTGAAATAAGCCCGAGAAAGATAAGTGCCATAGGATTTCACCTATATGTGGAATCTAATGAACAAAATACAGTAACAAAGGGAAGACAGACTGGTGGTTACGGAGAACAGTCTGACAGCCGTCAGAGGGGAGGCAGTGGGGGCAGCATGAGAAGGGCGAAAGGGTGAAGTGAAGAAAACTGAAAGAAAGACACATGGACGCAGACAACAGTAGGGTGGTTACCAGAGGGGAAAAGGGGGGGGGGGGGTAGAAGAGTGTAAAAGGGGCATGAACGGTGATGAAAGGAGACTTTACTTGGAGTGGTGAATACACAGTACAGTATGTAGATGATGTACTGTAAAACTGTGTACCTGAAACCTACACAATTTTATAAACCAATGTCACTCCAGCAAATTCAATAAAAATGATTGAATGAAAAAATAAGTAAATAAATAAAACTTCAGCTAAATAGGAGATCTAGAAGATGACCTGAATGTTGGCCGAGCCTGAAACATAAGCTACAAATAGTCTTTTGACTAAAATATCAAATCCTTGTGTTCTCTTGCCCCTGGGTTTTGACTCTGTACACAGAAAAATATTCTGCCACTTGTACTTTCTTGTTATTTAGACTCTAGATAATTAAAGTTGTATGTATCCACCTATTCGTCTGAAAAGACAGACAGGTTCACTGTTGCCTGATGTTTTATTTGATGGCTATATGTTTAGGAACATCAAAAGCATATTTTTTGCAGCATGCTAAGACTAGGTGGATGCTGCGGTCAGACAGAGCTGTTCCCAGCTCTTCAGAAGGGTGTGGTGGTCTAAGCAGTGCTCAGAAAATCACTGGAATTTGGAGACTCCCCAAATTAAAGTAATGAGCAGGTTGGGATTTAGGTTGAAACTGAAGAGAGAGATTTGTCTGAGAAAATGTAACACCCTATGATATCTATAATCCTGCTATTTGGTATCATTTCATTTTTCAGTTTAATAAGGAATGAATGAACAGTCCATCTCAAGTCAAATAAAAAGATGTTAAAAACAAGACTAAATCCTGAAGCTGTCTGTGAGCTTTAGAACTGCTGTTTCTAAGCACTATAGTTGGAGTTTCATCAGAGTTTCTGTTATTAACTTCCATTGTTAGGTTTACAGTTTTATTCTTGAAACACATTGTGTACAAAACCCAACAAACAGGTTCTGTGTAAATGGAAAATTTGAAGGGGAAATAACCAGTTGTGATTTTGTACACACTTTGCAGTTTCTTTGATTTTATCTAAGAATACTGGGTTATTTGTATATTTGCATATAGGCAAGCAGACACATGACTCATATAGGATTACCACCTCCAACCTCCATCCAGAGATACTGTGGAGAAGCTTACCCTCTAAACCAGACATTAAGGAATTTAGGCAGTGAGTCTCAGAGCCCTTTTGCTGACTTAGGTATCAGTACGTCTTCTAATCTTCAGTTCAGGATCTGGGCAGATTAGAGTTTCGATATCATTACGGTACTCGGTATCCTCCTCGCCCAGCTGCTAATGATGGGTACTGAGCAGCAGGACGCCCTCCCAGCACTCCTTTGATTAGCATCCGTAGGGCTTTTGCTTTAAAACAAATAGCATCTGATGAAATTATTTTTTTATTTTTCCTTTCTTGCTCTCTCCCACTTGGTTGAAATAAAAGAGAAATGAGTTTAGAATGTTTATTATTTTATGTTTCAGCCTCTGCCCCATTTATGCAAACTGGCCTTTCTCAAACTTTTCTTTTCCCTTTTCTAATTTTTTTCCTAAGAAAAATGAAGCACATTGAGCCAAGAAAAATATTTTCTTTACCAAGCGTCTTCTGCGAAAATGAGTTTTTGCTCCAACTTTCTAAATTATGCTTCAAATTCTCAAGAAGTCTTCACATTTTATCTCAACCTTATACTTGGAAACCTTAGTGCCTTATTTTTTTTTTTTGCCAGAGCAGCAGTTTCCAAATGTCAAGAATGATTTATTCCATTTTAAGTATAGGATTTTAAGTTAATATATTTTTTCAAATCTTTCTATCTTTAGGCCAAAGCTACAGCTCTCTCTTGAATGATTCCTAGACGTGAGCAAGCCTCTTCTTCGGCTTATCGTGTAATTATTGACCCCAGAGGACTCTTCCTGATTCTACCTTTCCCCAGTTTTTAATTTACTTAGTTGAAATATTGCAGTCAAAGAATTCCATCTGGTTGTTACCACTTGCTACTTGTGTGCATTTACCACACGAGAATCAAATATTATGGTTGCCAATGGAAAACTTCACAACCTTACAAAGGTTTGTAAATCCAGCTGCACTTTTTAAAACTCAGAGAGGTTCAATTTGTGGTTTCTTCTGGAGGGACACAGCCTTCTCCACCTCCAACTCCTTCCCCGTGTGCTCAGCTGGCCGTGCACAGACTCCCCACAGAGAAGAGAAAGATCAGGGAGAGAAGATCGAAAAACAAAAAGAAAGGGACAGAGGCCAATAAGAAACTATCCAAGAAATGAGGTAACTGCTAGAAAAGGGCAGAACTCTAACTTTTAAAATTAATCATTTCTTGTCCTCATTTATATATTGTTCATTTTTTGTTTTGAGCACTGAAGAGGTTAAAGCAAAACCAAAATGGAATATCTTCTTAAGCAATTCTGTACTTTTTAAAAATTGTTGTTCAGTTACAGTTGTCCCCTTCCCCCCCCGCCCCATTGCTCTTCCCTGCCCATCTAAACCCCAACTCCCAAAGACAATCCCAACCCCACTGCTCTTGTCCATGGGTCCTTTGTACATTTTCCTCAACTTGACCCTTCCCTTTCTTTCCCCATTTTACTCTCTCCTCTCCCCTCTCCCCTCTGGTTACTGTCAGTTTGTGCTTTATTTCCATGTCTCTGGTTCTTTTTTGTTTATTTGTTTTGTTGATTAGGTTCTGTGCTTTCAGTGATAATCCCCAGGACCCTCTCCTGGAGTATGGATTCTCTCCTTCTGCCACCAACTGTGTGGACCAGGTATGCCGTACACAGGACCAGCACATTTACACTGTCTATGCCAATGTCACTGCAGGTGCCATCTCTACATCATGTGGCCTCATATTTATTCCTTTTAAAGTAAATTTGCACATTTGAATCGACTGCTGCATAGCAGCAGGATGACAGAACCCTCTGATGATTGGCATTCCTAGGGGTGAGATCACTGTTGTCTTGTTTTGGTTTCTCTCAGTGTGTGCTTCTCAAACTTTGTTGCATGTACCTCTGGGGCATGAAGCAATCCACAAGATAAATGGCATCAATTTTCCTAAAAAATGTAGGAGGGTGGAGGAGACATTAAGATAATATAACTTATAACTTAAAATGTTTTATAATAAAAAATGCAATGGTTATACTTTCAAGTAGAAATGGAAATTCCCACTTTCTGTAATAGAATACAAGGCTACAATTTTTTTTAACATTTAGGGGGCTTGCAAGCCTCAGAAGTATTGACTTGCTTCTGCTTGATAGTTGACTTTAGCTGAAATATACCCAGTAGCATAGACTAAGCTGCTTGGATCATATGTTCATCTTTAGAGAGAAATGGAAAGACCAGTTCTGTCTTTCAACCACAATAGATTGTGACGCATGGGAGTGTGTGTGGGTGGGGGTAGAGGGAAGATTATGATGGGTTCCGAAAGAGTGGGAACGGATGCTGTAAGGTAAAAGCCGTGTTAGTCCACTAAGATTATTTTTCAAAAGCATGTTTCCCTATAGAACTCTGAGTACCTCCCGTGTGGTAAAAGTAATTCCTTAGCTTCCTAACACTGGATTTACTGCAGAATGAAACTCACATTTACTGCCTACTACTTCTATCTTCACAATAATCTTTGGTGGACAATATTAAACTCCACTTTGCAGACAAAGAAACTGAAGCTCCGGAAGATGACAGGTGATGTTTCCAAAATAATGATCACAATAGCAACTGTACCCATGGCCACTTACCAGAAGAACCAGGTTGGGACTAACCTGGAGTTGGCCAAGAAACTGCAGACTCAACACTGGAGGTGGGGAAAAGGAGAACAGAAGAGGTCCAAGGTATTTCGGTGGTGAGCAGGCCTGCCAGTGAGTCAGCTTCCTAGCGACCCATTTCCTCTCTCCATATGAAAAAGGTATCATGGATCAGTAATCAAACTGTCCAGAAATGCATATAGTTTTTGAAGAGTTAAGTAGTTTTTAATCATTCTTATATTAAGATGGATTGAGTTCATCAGCTGTTGTTCTTTGAACACCCGGATGAAATTAGTGGACTTCTGAGAAATGGATCATTCGAGTGTGAGAGGGTAGCCTGACCCATCCTGGGAGAGCGCAGCTCTGGGGGAGGGGCCGTTCTGTAGGACTCGAGCTCTGGAGACCATGGGCAAAAACAGAGACAGGTAGAAAGCAGTTCAGAAATAGAGGCGGATGGATTCCAAGGAGGAACTAACTTCAGGTAGTTTTACATTTTGAGCAAAGTTGACCCTGATTGAGGAAACTGCACATGAGTGGACAGATTTGAATATTCTGTGATATCCCATGTGCTGAAATTTCTCTTTTTTATCTTTTATTCACAGGTCCAGAAAGTTGACTGACAAGACCTAGTTCCCAGAAATAGAGGTTGAGTAGGTTAGCCAGGCCCTAAGTACAATTTATAGCAAAATGCTTGGAAATCACATGGTTGTTTTGGAATGCAACCTTTTCATTCAGTGCCTCCTCCTTGGTTCCTTAACTCTACCTATTCTTGGAGAGTATTACCTTCTCCAGCTTGACCTGTCCAAAGTGATGAGCACAGGCTCTAATGTGAGGTGAAACTCAGGCTAGATTCAAGGTGAAATGACAGGTGGGGGAGGAACAGAGGGCAGCAGGCTTGCTTCCCAATGGCCCCCAGATGACATCCCAGTCACAAAGATTGGGTACCTCCTAGATTCCATACTGGGCATAAAAGTTCCATAAATAGCTTCCAAGGGCTTGCTTTTCTATGTGCTCATGAGAGGGGCCACCAAGAACCATCAGGGGAAAAGAGTTGTTGGAAGAATAAAATTTTGAGGGTAATTTTTTGGTGTAAGAAGAAAAAACAGCCATGGCTGGCATAGCTCAGTGGATTGAGCACGGGCCTGCGAACCAAAGGATCACGGTTCAATTCCCAGTCAGGGCACATACCTGGGTTGCAAGCCAGTTTCCAGCAGGGGACACACGAGAGGCAACCATACATTGATATTTCTCTCCTTCCCTTCCCCTCTAAAGATAAATAAATAAAATCTTAAAAAAACAACAACATACATACACTTGCAAATCCCATGGGGTGCTCCAGTGAAATCAGTCTTTTTCTTCTTTATACAATGTCTGGTGGTCTCTGCTCTATTCTTATCACCTTAGTTTACTGAACTGGATGTATTGAATATTTTATAATAAATGGTTACTGCCTGCTTTTGTGGTCTTAGGACCAATTTCTTTTCCCTTTGTGGAACAAGTTGCTAAAATTAAATTGAAAATATAACACAATTTATAATGATTTACACTCAATTTCTTAAGAAATTTCCTTTGCAAAGTTTCCTTTGGAAAAGACCCAGAGAAGACTCTCTTTCCTCCTCCTGCTCTCACGCAGGAAGTGTGGGCACTCCGTGCAACCCGGAAATGTGGTGCTGCACCGAGGACAGAGAGTAAGGGGACCCTGCCCCCGGGCAGCCTCAGACGTCTCCCAGGTAGTGACTGAGAGGCAGCAGGTAGGATGTTAATTTCTCCCTTACTGACATCTAATTCATTCTTGGGCACATCAGTCAATTCTCTTTAAAACATAATGAAACATATATTTGGGATATAAGTGGACGTGGGTATTGTTGATCAAATATGGTTTATATTTCAGACCCACCACTTTGTTGCAAAGATGTGGGCAGGTTGCCTAATTGCTCTGGTCTCACGGGATGAAAATGAAGACTCAGGTTTAGACCCAGTGGTGTTTCTCACTCGGCTCTGGGTAAATGGCTGTGCCCTCCTCTAGATATAAAAATACTGAAGTTTATCAGGCTCACTTCTTTTTTAATGTCCAGTGGAAGTGGGAAAAAGATAGGAGTGAGAGGTAAGGAGGGATGCACCTGGCTTAAATGCTAAAAACGAATGAGACAAATAGCTCAGGGGCAAAATTTGAGGTGAAACTCCCATTAAAAAGGAGCAATGGCAGCCAATTTTCTTTGAGCACTGACCATGATGATACTTTCTGTAGTAATGTGTTCATTCCTCACAGGAACTCCACAAGGTGGATATTGTCATTATGAGCCCAGCTTTACAGANTGGCTGTGCCCTCCTCTAGATATAAAAATACTGAAGCTTATCAGGCTCACTTCTTTTTTAATGTCCAGTGGAAGTGGGAAAAATACAGGAGTGAGAGGTAAGGAGGGATGCACCTGGCTTAAATGCTAAAAACGGATGAGACAAATAGCTCAGGGGCAAAATTTGAGGTGAAACTCCCATTAAAAAGGAGCAATGGCAGCCAATTTTCTTTGAGCACTGACCATGATGATACTTTCTGTAGTAATGTGTTGATTCCTCACAGGAACTCCACAAGGTGGATATTGTCATTATGAGCCCAGCTTTACAGAGAGGGAACTGAGATTTAACAAGTGGAAGTGACGTGCTCAAATCTACCAGCGGCTGAGTGGTGAAGCTGTGAGTTCAAGTCAGACAGTAGAATGCCAGAGTTCCTGTATAAACACCCTGATGTGGCACAAAGTCTGGCCCCCATGCGTTTCTCTGTGACCAGCTGGCCCAGCAATGGCAGTAGACATGTTCTTGATTTCAAACAATAGCCAGGAACAGACCTACTGATGTCACGAAAGGGGATGAGGGAGGGGACAGGAAAGCGGAGAGAGGAGGGAAGAGAAAAGGAAAGGGGAGTGGAGAACAAGATAAGGCAAGAATTGCAGAAGTGAGCCTGCTGAGATCTTGGGATCTGCTGGGGCACTGCTGAAGGACAGGGGCAAATGCTGCCTAAGAGACCCCACCATGAGGAGAGGGGGTAGGCTGAGGGGTCACATGAGCACATTGGCCCTATCTGGGCAGAGCTCCTGCAGGCTTGAAAGGAGCAAACGGAGGAAGCCTCCATCTGTCAGAAATACATATACAGTGGAAACGAAAGCAGCCTCAGGTTTCCTCCTGGCTCCTCTAGTGTTTCCTTAGCACAGTCAGTATTAGCTGTTAAGAAAAATTTATTTTTTAGGAAAGACTTAGATTCTTATGTTTTCTAAAATGTTTTCATTTATTTTATGTGATATTCCTGAACATACTTAGCCTTTTATTACATGGAGAATTTACACTCTCACATATATGTGAAATTAAAATTATTATAACAGGCTACATATAAATGTTTTTATTGTTTTTATGCATTGGAATGGTGTGTTATTTTATTATAATGTATAAAATAATCAAATCACATAATAAAAATGTTAGAAAAAACAGCATAATTTCAGTTTACTAATATAAAAACTGTTATAATTTTGTGTTTTTTTCTCTTATTTTTTAAGATTTTCTTTATTTGTTTTTAGGAAGAGGGGAAGAGAGGGAGAAAAAGAGAGAGAGAAACATCAATGTGTGGTTGTCTCTTGTGTTCCCCCTACTGGGCACCTGGACACCAACCCAGGCATGCACCCTGACTGGGAATCGAACCAGAGACTCTTTGGTTTACAGGCTGGCACTCAATCCACTGAACCACACCAGCCAGGACAATTTTGTCTGTTTTTTTCTTTCCAGTTTATTTTTTCATAGGCATGTCATCATAGTATTTACATAATCTTACACTTTTCTTTTTTCACTTATTATTTTAAAGGTATGTTTTCAGGGACTTTTGGTCAAGATAGCAGCATAGGTAAACGTGGCTTGTCTCCTTTCACAACAACATAAAAATTGCAACTGAACTACAGAATAGTCATTATTCAGAACCACCAGAAATTGAGCTGAATGGAAGTCCTACAACTATGGAATTAAAAAAACACACACATCAAAACTGGTAGGAGGATTGGAAACACAGAATAGGCTGGTCCCATATCCACATGTGGCAGATAAAAATTGGAAGGAATATCTTGGGAACAAGGGATCCCAGGCCCATTCCAGAATCTAGTGCCAAGAAAATAAGTCTCCATAGCTCTGGCTGTTAAAAACCTGTGAGGATTGAGGCTGTGGTAAGCAGATACTTACATAGTCCCAGGAAGTTCCTTCTAAAAGACCAACACATGGATTTACTTGGATTCGCTCCCCCTGAGCTCCAGCGCTGGGACAGCAGCTTGAAAGTCACCAGCGGCATAAGAGGAGGAACTGAAGTATCTGGAATCAGGGTGAAAGCTAGGGGGCAGCTTTCTCTGAGATGGAAGTGCTGGCAGAGGCCATTGCTCCTTTTCTGAGCCCTCCCCTCCCAGAGCTTGCAGGCTGACACTCTATTAGTTTGCCCCACCATGGTGATTCCTTGAGGCTCTGCCCCACCCAACTTTTGGGCCCACCCACATTAAATACAGTGGTTCTCTTATATATATGTCTCATCTTGGCTCTTGCTTCATATTTTCCTAAATTATCTCAAACAAGCAGCAACTGGCCTCATTGAGCCCCATATCTCTCATTAAGTAGCCCCAGTCCTGGCACTAGCAGCAGATGGCCTTGGTTCATAGCTTGGCCTCACCTGGGCGCCTCAAGCCCAGCACAAGTGGCAGTCATCTGTAGATTGCTGTGTAGCTTATGTCAGGTGACCCTGGACAAAACACAGGTGGTAGCTGACCTTAGCCTGCACCTCTTGGGAAGCCTTGGAGTCCAGGTTCCCAGTGGACAGCTACAGACAATGACAGAGCATCACCACCCACCCAGCCACCCCCACAACTGACACACTGAAGGGGCAGACTTCTCAAGCACCAAAGCCCTGCTGAAGTATGTCCTGCTATGTGGTATTAAGTATGCCCTGCTTACCTGATCATCCACATTGGTCAGAGGTTGGTGGTCAGTGGTCATAGCATGTCCTTAAAACTGATTGGCCTGGGTAAATCCCTCTAATTGACTTGCCAACAGCAGTAAGTCTCAATTACAAGAGAAGGAGGGTGTACACAGCCTACAAGGTGGGCACACCTTGAGTATCCTACTTGGGTGGTAGGGGAGGCAGTACCACTGGACCCTACAGGACACCTACTACATTAGTTTACTCCACCAAGCCAGGGAGTTGTAGCAGCTCTACCTAATACACAGCAACAAACACAGAGGGCCTATCAAAATGAGGAGACAAAGAAACATGGCCCAAATGAAAGAACAGATCTAAACTCCAGAAAAAGAACTGAACAAAATGGAGACAGGCAATCTACTAGATACAGAGTTCAAAACACTTGTTATAAAGATGCTTAATAAACTTAGTGAGAAACTCAATACCATAAAAACAAACCAGTCAGAAATGTACTGAAATGAAGAATAATCTCTGAGGAATCAACAGTAGAGTAAATGAAGTCAAGAATCAAATCAGTGATTTGGAATATAAGAAAACACAAAACACCCAATCAGAACAGCAAAAGAAAGAAAAAAAATGAAAACATGAGGATAGAGTAAGGATCCTTTGGGACAGCTTCAAGCATACCAATATTTGTATCATATGGACACTGAAAGGAAAAAGTAAAAAATTGAAAACTTACTTGAAAAAATAATGACAGAAAAATTTCCTAACTTGCTGAAGGAAATAGACATACAAGTCCTGGAAGCACAGAGAGTCCCAAATAAGATGAACCCATAGGGGCCCACACCAAGACACATCATAATTAAAATATAAAAGTTAAAAACCAAGGAAGAATCTTAAATACAGCAAGAGAAAAGCAGTTAGTTACCTACAAGGGAGTTCCCATAAAACTGTCACCTGATTTCTCAAAAGAAACTTTGCAAGCTGGAACAGATTGGCAAGAAATATTCAAAGTGATAAAAACCAAGGCCCTACAACCAAGATTACTCTATCCAGCAAAACTATCATTTAGAATCAAAGGACAGATCAAGAAGTTCTCAGACAAGAAAAAGCTAAAGGAGTTTATCACCACCAGACCAATATTATATGAAATGTTAAGGGGAGTTCTTTAGGAAGAAGATAAAAAATATGAACAATAAAATAACAATAAATACATATCTA
This sequence comes from Sturnira hondurensis, assembly GCF_014824575.4. Classification (NCBI taxonomy): domain Eukaryota; kingdom Metazoa; phylum Chordata; class Mammalia; order Chiroptera; family Phyllostomidae; genus Sturnira; species Sturnira hondurensis. Next base: position 2,852,463 of record NW_028079344.1, on the reverse strand, counting down.
TCAATAATTGAATCTAACAAACAAAATATATGAACAAATAGAATAGAAACAGAATCATAGATACAAAAAATGTGTTGATGGTTGCCAGATGAGTGGGGATTTGGGGGATGTGTGAAAAGATAAAGGGACTGAGAAGTACAAATTGGTTGTTACAGAAAAGTCTTGAGGATGGTACAGCAGGGGGAATATTGTAGACAAAGAAGATGGACATGGACATCAGTGTGGGGATTGCCTGAGGAGGTGGGGAGGTCTGGGTGGAGAGGGGCAAAAGGGAGAAAATTGGGACAACTGTAATAGCATAAACAATAAGATATAATGAAAATAATAAAAGTATGTTTTTATTTGGGCATGTAGTTCTTCTGTCATTATTTTTAATTGCTTATATACCACTAAGTAGCTACAGCATATTTTTCTTAACTATTCTTTGTTTTGGGAATTAACTGGTGATACAAATTTTGATTGATAAGCCTTTTGGCATAAAAAAGACACAATGACTTTAAGGCAGAAAGCAAAATAAGTGAGCTATAGTAGATAGTTAATATACAAATGCTTTTGAAAATAAAACCAGGGAATACTCCTGCAGTGACTACTCTTTTCACTAATGTGCAACTAGAAATTTTAGCAATTAATGTTTATTGATCACCTCCCATGTGCCACACAGCAGTTAAGGGTTGTCCGGTATTAGCTCTTATAGTTAATCCACAGCCCACATAAGAAAGGCACTATTTGCAACTCCCTTTGTAGATGATGCCACTAAGACACAGAAGGACAAAGTTACTTGCTCACATTTATACTTCTAGCAAATGGCAGGATGGAGACTCAAACCCTTGCTGTCTAGACCCACCGTGTGTATTCTTAACCACCACCATGCTTTAAAATCAACAGAAAAGTCCTACACTTTGGTGGAAAGAGTTTGGCTTGATGGGTTACAAAGATCTAGGTCCAGTTTTGATTCCTCCTCTTTATCTGCTGTCTCTGCTTAGATAAGTTACCTTAGCTCTCTGAATTTGAGTTTCTCTGTGTATAAAATAAAACGAATAGAGTCGTCATAAGATACAAATGAAATCATGTAAGTGAAATGCCTGGCACAGTAGCAGATGCTCAGTTTTGTTAGTCCCCGCCCCTCTTCTGGTCACGTGTGTGATAAACATGGAGAGAAAAGTAAGGGGTCCATTCCCCACCATTCAGACTAGATGAACAAGCTGATAATAGATGCTAAATAAACCCTTGCTTTTAATATGCTTGGTTTTCACCTCAATTCTCAAAAAAGTATTGAGACATCAGAACAGAATCATACAACACAGAAGGCAGGAGTTAACTAAGTGAATGGAAACCAAAATGGTTAAAGTCTTGTTGAGACCAATGAACCAGACACATTCAAAAGTGTAGGTGGAGACTTGGCAACCTCCCTAGAACTTTATGGTGCCTTGCACGCAGTGGATGCTCCTAAGTCCATGCTGAGGGTGAGAAACTCAATAGCATAAAAGCAGTGCATCGATGTAAGCAAGCTGCATCTTAGACATCATAAGAGGTTAGCACTTCTTGAAGCCTGTTATTAGGAAAAACTAAGAAGTGGATACAGTTTGTCTTAACTCTGTAAAAAGCTACTGACTTCTGGCTCTCTTTTTGGTAACTAGCCTTAGGTTCTCAAAGCCTTCATGTTTCCTATATACCTCCTTCTGTATTTTTCACAGGCTTTTCCCCTGGCATTTTTGGAGGCCTTGCATCTTCTCTTTGCATTCCCATTTGTTCCTTTACCCTCCCCTACCTTCGCCTAGGAGAATTTACAAGCCCTTTTAGCTCACTGCCTGTACTTTTGGAGTCCTGCCGGGTAATCTGATTGCCTGAATCAAACTTAAGTCCTGTACCCGATTGTGGCCAAAGGCATATTTCATCCTAAGCGTCATTTTAGTGCCTAGGAGTTGACAGGAGATATTTTGAAGGCATGACCCTTTTGTGTCATCCAGTAGTGGAGCATCACCTTCCAATGATCTGTCTCTGTTCATGGGAATTTCCAGCAACTTCTTTTGCTCTCCACAGCTGAAGAAGTTCAGGAGAACATAAAGGTAATTAGGCAATTCCACAGAGAGCCATAAGAAGAGGCTATGAGAAAGAGAAAATGCGAACGTTTCTCTAGAGAAAGTGAGTCACTTTAATGTGCATTTACACTTTGTTCCACTGAGAACAAGCAGGGAGGCTGACCCTGTGGCCTTGTCTGTCCCCCAACTCCTGTGTCCTCTTAAATACCTACTCTGCCTTCAGAGCACTCAAAGTGCTGCTAAACGCAGATGGGATGGTGTGATCAGATATCCAGGGTTGTTTCCTGGAAAAGGCTTAAACTACTAGAAGCCATTATTCGAGGAAAATGTGAGATCTTTTTCTCTGGAGGTTAAGACAGTTCATTTCTCTGAAATGACTTCATTGTGGTTGCTTCTAATGGTAAGTGACTGGCCTAGCAGTTCGCCTGCAGCCTTTCCTGGTCCTGAGGTGAGAGGACTCTAGACCAATAGGAGCAAAGATGTAGGGGAGTGCCTTCCCGGGCAACCCTAAGGCATCACTCCCTGGGTGTTGTAATCAAATAGTGCCGAGTGGTGGGTTCTCAGGGAGAGGGAGGTGCTGCCACAGGAGTGATGCCCATTTATGTTCACGCCCTTCATGCTTTTAAAGATAGCTTTAGCCTTGGACTGCGTCAGGCTCTCCACTGTCCTTAGGAATTGCTCGCGGCCTTGTGCCATTGTTCTGCTCCTCCTGCCCAGGCCTCACACTTCCATCAAGGCATACTATTTTTTATTTTCAGCAGAAAAATGAAAAAACGCATGAAATAGAATCATTGTCTCTAACATGTGAACAAGCTTAAGAGAAAACACCAGGCTTCCCCTTCACGTCACTCCAGCCACCTAGGCCTTTTTCTGGTTCTTTCCTTAGGTCCTTGGTTCAGGCTGGAATGCTTTCCCTCGCTGGTTCTTCCAACAACTGGTTTCTTCCTCGGGTTTGGGTTTAGCTCTTACGTTCTTAGGGCAGGAACTCCAGACTTTACGGTCTAAAGGCGCACTCTGCTTGTTTACTGATGTCTAACAGCACCCTACTCATCTCCTTTTCAGGACTTCCCTCAATTTGAAACTAATTAACGAATTTTGTAGATGTGCATACATATACACACACGTTTGTGCATAACCTTGTGTACATTTGTTTACCACCTTATTGCTGGATTCCTGCACTAGACTCTCAGCTCCATGAAGACAAGAAATGTATTTGTTTCATACCCAGAGCGAAGCACAAAATAGAAGCCCTCTGTATATTCAGTGAGTAAACAAATAAATACCTGTAAACCTCTGACAGGGGGACAGTGCAACCACGTTGTCTCCCTGTGCTGTCCACAGCGGCAGCCGCCAGCCACAGGCGCCTAGTGGGCAGCTGAGCTACAGTCATTCAAACTGAAATGTGCCATAAGTATAAAACACCTCCAGATTTCAAAGATTGGTGCAAAAGAATGTATAATACCTCATTAATAATTTTAGATTAATTATATATTTAAGTAACAGCTTAAATATATTGAGTTAATCAAATGTAGAATATAATATTAAAATTAATTTTACCTCCCCCCCCCCTTTTTCATATAGCGTCTAGAAAACAAAATTACTTAAGTGGCTGGCAATACTTTTCCATTTGCCAGTGCTGGTCTATTCCTTTGTGTGAACAATCATGAAATCAGTGTGTTACCTCTCAGTGTATTTAATTAATTAGAAGGATAATGTCTCCCTGGTACTTACCCACCAAACTCTAGTCCAGGATCTGCAGTACTTGCTAAGAGATGGGAGCTGAGTCGCCTTCCCTCGGGTCCCCAGGTCCCCCGTGTGATAATGAATTAGACCACGTCAGAGCATCATTTTGGCTTGAACAGAACAGTATGTAATTCTGCTACTGATTACTTATTTTAGATTCGGGCATCAGAGAAATCTTCTTGTGAGATTGATATTCCCTGTACCTCACCTTGTGGACAAATGCCCCATGCAAGCTGTGCTATGCAAAGTGAACAATAATTTCAACAAAACTTTTGTTTTCCTGGGGTTAATGTATCCAAACTTGATGCAACTGATAGTTCGTTAACAAGATTCAAGAAGGTGGTTTAGCTGGCTTTCGGGAGCTGCCCTGGTGGAAGCTGCTGACTTTTCTGCGCTTTCACAGACAAAAGGCATCTGGAGTCCTCACTTGCCTGTGGCGTTTGGTCCCATCTGCCTGCATGTGCTCTGTGCTGAGGCCAGCCTCCCTGCAGAGCTGGGTCCAGAGAGGCTCCCAGTATGTCTGAGATATTATGGGGTGGATGCCTGTGTTGCTGCTGCATGGATTCGGACTGGGCTAAGTGACTCAGGAAATTCGAGTTGGTATCTTTTTATTTTACACTCAATGCTTATTCAGTAAACCTAGAGAGAAAGGGGTAAGGAAAATTTATATAACANAAAACAAAATTACTTAAGTGGCTGGCAGTACTTTTTCATTTGCCAGTGCTGGTCTATTCCTTTGTGTGAACAATCATGAAATCAGTGTGTTACCTCTCAGTTTGTTTAATTAATTAGAAGGATAACGTCTCCCCGGTACTTACCCACCAAACTCTAGTCCAGAATCTGCAGTACTTGCTAAGAGATGGGAGCTGAGTCACCTTCCCTCACCTTCCCAGGTCCCCTGTGTGATAATGAATTAGAGCACGTCAGAGCATCATTTTGGCTTGAACAGAACAGTATGTAATTCTGCTACTGACTACTTATTTTAGATTCGGGCATCAGAGAAATCTTGTGAGACTGATATATTTGATAAACTCCTACTCCCTGTACCTCACCTTGTGGTCAAATGCCCCATGCAAGCTGTGCTATGCAAAGTTAACAATAAATTTCAACAAAACTTTTGTTTTCCTGGACTTAATGTATCCAAAGTTGATGCAACTGATAGTTTGTTAACAAGATTCAAGAAGGTGGTTTAGCTGGCTTTCGGGAGCTGCCCTGGTGGAAGCTGCTGACTTTTCTGCGCTTTCGCAGACAAAAGGCATCTGGAGTCCTCACTTGCCTGTGGCGTTTGGTCCCATCTGCCTGCATGTGCTCTGTGCTGAGGCCAGCCTCCCTGCAGAGCTGGGTCCAGAGAGGCTCCCAGTATGTCTGAGATATTATGGGGTGGATGCCTGTGTTGCTGCTGCATGGATTCGGACTGGGCTAAGTGACTCAGGAAATTCGAGTTGGTATGTTTTTATTTTACACTCAATGCTTATTCAGTAAACCTAGAGAGAAAGGGGTAAGGAAAATTTATATAACAATTTATATATACTCATAGATTCTTTTGTCAGAGTCATGTTTTTCGAACAGCTTTGATCATGTTCATTGCTTGGCAGTAAAAGAAAGCGTGACATCCTCCCCTCCCTCTGAACGGCAGTCAGGGGTGGCTGCTCTCTCAGTTCCCTGCTTCCCTCCTCTGCCCTTTTCAAGTGGCTTTCTTTTGCCTGGAGGGGTCTTCTTCCCATTTCCATTGGTGAAATCCTACTTACCCAGCAGTGCCCAGTTCAAGTACCAGCTCTCTGTCGAGTCCTTCTGATTCCTCGGAACAGTATTCCTCAAATACTCCCAACCTTTTCATAGGAAAAGCAGAGTGAACACATACCGACCCTGCATCACACACTGCTCTAGTTTTATAAGTGTTACCAGGTTCAATGTCCAAAACAGCCCCATGAGATACGGGACAAAGCAGAAAGATACTAAATAGGAGTCTCCAGATCACCCAGGCAGTAAGTGTCAGGCTCCAGACCAAAGCCCAGCGATTCTGTGCTCTCAGCCACCCTGCTCTCCCAGGCCATCCTGATAAGGGTGTGCCCCCCTTTCCTTGGACTATGGGATTTTTGAGGAACTGGACTATGCTTTATTCATCTTTTTACTTTCCAAAGCATGTAATAATGGCTGACCTATCAAAGATACTTAAGAAACTTCTTAATAAATGCATTAATTAATATTCAATTTAGGAAAAAATCTAGGTTCAAACTTCTAAAAATCATACAGAATATTCAATCTTCATCTAAAATTTTCCATTACTCAGGCAAATTTATTTGCTTTCTCCCTCAAGTGAGTTTGCCCACTTCTACCCAGACATGATGTCAAAGCCCAGATAATGTCAACAAGATCAACAAAAAGTAACACTGGAACTAGGAAGAATCTATGGGCTTTCTGAGGACAGCAGGGACTTGGGTTTAAGGGGGGTTCTTTTCACAGAGTTCTGATTCCTTTCCCCCTTGCCATTTTCATTTTTCTGTGGCTCTCAGGGGGACTTGATTCTGCCATTACTCTCTACTCTCAGGAGTGACTGCAGGATTCAGGAAAACCAACATCAGGCAAAGATGTCACCAGTCTTTATCCAACTCTTTCCTCTCTGAGGCCTGTAGTCAACCACAGGTCTCTCTTCCGCTGATGGTTTTTTTTTTTTTTCAGTTTATTTATTTTTAGAGAGACGGGAAGGGAAGGAGAAATTGAGGAAGAGAAACATCAATGTGTGGTTGCCTCTTGTGTGCCCCTTACTAGGGACGTGGTCCATATCCAAGCATGTGCCCAACTGGGAATTGAACTGGAGACCCTTTGGTTTGCAAGCCTGCACTCAATCCACTGAGCCACACCAGCCAGGTCCTGCTGACCTTTAACACAACCTCAGCATTGTTCCCAGGAAAGCCACTAACTGGAGTTAACACTCCAAGTTGAATACATTTGCCATCACTAGCTGGGTATAAGCCCAGCATCTGGAGGAAACTACTCACACAAGTAAGCACTACAGTGGCTGTACCAGCCCCTGCCAGGCCTGCCCATGCATCCCAGTTTTTACAAGTTCAGTGTGCACTTGCTGGACTTCCACCTGAAAGCACTGAGATTCCATTGCCGAGGGTCCTCTATAACTTATGGAATGCACTTTTCTACCTCCATGAAAAGGCAAGATGTTGGGATTTAACAATACATGGCTGCATAGCTAGTGAGAATTATTATGGAAATACCTCCGATCCCTCATCCCTCAGTTACAACTCCTTCTTTGGGGTTACTCTGGGAGCCACATAACTAGTTGTGTCTGCAACTGTGGACTCACAATGGTAATCTGCTTGATAATGAACCTTTACTTGCTTCCTTTTCTTTTCCATCATACTCCTTTCCTCTGACAGTGTTTCCTGGAATCAACTCTGAAAGGAACTACTCGCACTCAAACAGCAGTCTCAGGGTCGGCTTCTGGGGGGACCAGAATGAAGACAATGGCTATATCGAAAGTATGAGGAATGAAGCCACTGTCGTAGACTGAGTTGTACTCAGTGTTTACAGAGAGATCATGTGCTTCTTATGGGACACAAGAGTAGGGTTGGGAGGCGTGGGAAGATGAGAGCAGGGTGATGCTGAAGTAAAGGACGAGAAAGAAGAGTTGTTTGTTAAGAAGTTAGTTCTGCTGGAAGCTCAGGAGCATGGCAAAGCTGTCTGAGCTGGGCAGAGGAGAAAGGAACAGAAGGCCGAGTAGCCTGCGACCCAATCATGGCCTCCTGGGAGACTGTGACATCTGATACAAATGAGCATGTAGATGGGCTCTTTTTGTACTATGCCCCTTTTATAGGGGGAAGGGGAAGAATTTGCATATTCCTTTCCTAAAAATATAAAATGACTTGAAAAATATTAAGCAGACCATTGTATGATACCTTTAGTTTTGGATACTAAGAATGCTATTTTATCATTTCCTTTGGAAATCCAGTTGCTATTTCTTGTGGAAAATTGCTTAAGGATAAGCACTTAGAATTATTGCTACAGCAATGCTCCTAATGTTTTCTTGTCGCTATTTGCCCACACGGAAAGCACATGGATCATGCTGATGGCCCTTTAGCTGCCAAACGAAAAAGTATTAAGATTCTTTTCATTCTTCTCAACATTCATTGTATTGAATGTTGTTGTCTTTTTTTCAATTTTTTTATTTAATTATTTTTCAAGTACAGTTTTCTGTCTATTACTCCCATCCCATCCCACCCCCATCCTCCCCCCTCCCTCCCATTTCCACCCTTCTCAGTTGTTGTCCATGTATCCTTTATATAGGTTCCTCTAAATCCCTCCCCTGCTTCCCCTGAAATTCCCTCCCCTCTCCCCTCTGGTCACTGTCAGCCTGTTCTCTATTTCAGTGTCTTTGGTTATATTTCGCTTGCTTGTTTGTTTTGTTGTTTAGCTTCCTGTTAGAAGTGAGATCATATGGTATTTGTCCTTCAACACCTGGCTTATTTTGAATGTTGTTGTCTTTACTGTAAAAGAAATTACCCAGAGCTAAGTAATTAGCCCCAAATCATTAAATCTTTTGACATAAAATGGCAAAACCTTTTAAGAATAGATAGTAAAATCAAGGATACAGTGAGTTCCACAAAAGTCAATTACTATATATAATTCATCTAGATTGATTTTTTTCTTGACTTTTCTGCTGGAGGAAGAGCACCTATTGTATCATAACTAAGGATGAAGAAGTTGTTATTTTGCCTTCTTCCATGCAGGCCTCACTCGACCTCTTCCCTCACAGGTCCAAGGAAGGATCTGGGGGCACCTCAGGGTCTGAAGGGAAGGGCAGTTATGGTCCTGTCAGGTAGGGATGGGGGAGAACGGTGTGCAAGGAGATAATGTTCATGCCCATTAGTGAAACTGAGTAGGGAAAGGGCATGAACTGGGAAAGAAGAGAGTTCTGAACAAGTATAAAGGACACATGGACAGTAACTAAGGTAGGGGGCGGAGATGGGAGGGAGGTGGGGAGCACTGGGCGGGGGGCAGGGCTGGGAATATAAGACAGAAAACTGTACTTGAACAAGAGTTAAATAAAAATTAAAAATAAATTTAAAAAAACAAAAAGAAGAGAGTTCTGAGAGAAAGTAGGGGGAATAAAGTGGGATGATTTGCTTTAGATTACAGTCATGAGAGCATGTGCAGCTCGGTAAGAAGGCATACTGTTCCCAGGAATGTGGGGAGAACATGGTGTTGAAGGGGAGGGGTGAAATCAGTGCAATTCCCACAAGTGAAGTCACTGAGGCTACACTGCCTGGCATGTACCTCAATGGGAATTTTAAGGGGAATTAAGGAGAAATGAGACCCAAAAGATTTTGTGCATGACTGAGGCATCTCAGAATGGACTCTGGCTGGGAGGGAATCGAAGAAGAGAAGGAAATGGAAGGCAAGCTCAGGGTTATGGAGTGCCCTCCCCAGGCACTCTGCTTATGGCTATCCTCATGCTGTCTCTTTGTAGTCAGGGCACGTGGTGAGGACTTGGGTTCCAGATCACCCAGTTGACAAGTGGTGGAGGAAAACCCAGCCCAGGACTATCTGACCTCAATTTTGCCCTTTCTACTCCACAGTGGGAAAGAGAGAACACTAAAAATCCTACTCATGAGTTTGACAGCATGTTAAACTCTGAAGCACTGACAAGAGTGCACTCTGTGCTTCTCCTTCAGAGCAGTTCTCCCAGCACAAAGGAGAAGAAATGGGAAAGGGCATACCCTGGGGGTGCCTGCTGTGGACGGTGCGAGGAGACCATGGGGAACAGTAAAAGGGAGTGGCCTTCCCACCAACCTTGGTCCTAAGCACTCTGGACATTATTTTGCACACAAGCGATGATCCAATAGTAACATGTGCAAGACAGATCTGGAGAACTTGTTAGGACTTCAGAAAACAGCCCTCAGTTTTTTCTCAGTTCTGCGTCTTTCCTGTTCGCGCTGTCCACCACTCAGAGCACATTTCCCTTGCTCTCCCCCTGGTTGGCTCCTCCGTGTGACCTAGCTCAGGCATCTGCTCCATCTGGAAGACTTCCACAGACCCCAGGCCTGGCCTCTGTGCTCCTGTGTCTTCACATTTCGGCCTGGAATATTGGTAAGCATTAGGTGAGTATCATGTGTTTCAATGTCTGTCACCTCTCACACATTATGAGCCCCTTCAGGCAGAGGCTGTGTCCCGTCAATGGTTCTTCCCTGATGGTTCAGTAGCAAGTGCTCAGCAAATGTTTTCTTCAAACTGTGTCTAGCTACATCCCATTTTTCTTTGTAGTTTCCCTTTTTTTTCTTTGCTCAGTAGAAGAAAACTGTTCTCTAAAATGCTGCTTTTGTCCATCATTTTCTTTGACAGAAAGGATGTAAGGAGAACGTTTTCCTCAGAGACTGCTTCTTTCGCCTGTCTCTCAGACTGGCAGATTGTAATAGTTTTGCCCCCAAAGTGTGACAGTCACCGTGACTTCCCAGCTGCTCAGTTACATGTGGGAAACTGAGGCCCTTAGGAGGGAAATGCCAGTTTTTGTGATGTGCAGCCGATGTTAAGCATCTCTGCTTAAATCTGGTCCCCCAGCTCTGCCCAGCACTGGCTATTAGACTGTGAAGTGAGATTTCTATTCTTCACTAAAGGACTGGGGCCATTTCAGAAGGGAATTGCAATGTTCTTCAAGTTCCACATGCCCTCACGGTGACCACTCTGCCTAATTCCCACCAAGTAAACAGCTACTTTGCCTGCCCAAGACTGAGGAGATGAGCCGAGCCCCATCAGACTAGCTCCATCTGTCCATCCTGAACAGACTAGGTTCAGGATGTCTTCATGGGGAAGGAGGGTGTGTGTCTGGCGTATCTTCGTCACTCTGCTGCCTAGGGTATAGAGGCCACCACAGACTTGATGCAGAAACTTGGTGCTATGTTCAAATTCTAACAAAATTAAACAATGACTTACAGATTTTCCTCTTTGATTTTGTTCTTTGCTTTTTGGTGAGCATCACTAGACAGAGTGCTGCCGAGATGGCTCAATTGAGTCTTCTGTCTCTGAGTTAAAAAAACCTAAGCTAGAATGGCTTTTTAGTCCCCTGCAGGCTCACTGCCGGCTCACAGAGACGCGTTTCGCTCCTGAGCAGTCCTGAGGGCGAATCTGTGGCACACACTCAGCAAACACCTGCACAACCGCCCCCGTCACTCCTAACATGAATGGGCTCTACAGAATGGAAGGGCTTGTCAGGTATTTGAAAATTAGTTCTGTAAGCCTCCAGATTCCTGGTTGCATACTCACCTGTGGTCATCCAAATGTTCAGATAAGCCTAAAGCGGACCAAATGCTGTGTCCCTCGGGGCTTTGAAAGGGAGCGTGGGCTTTCAAACTGCACAGACTCAAGGGCCAGGCTGAGTTTTGCCACTTACCAGAGGCAAAAGCTTCCTTTAGTACTTTTAAGTGTAAGAAATGTGATCTTACTAGTTCCCGTGGGTTGCCCTTTCAGGTGTGCCCGCTTTAGCAAGAGGAGGAGGGCTCATCCCCTCCCACAGCCTGGGGCGGTACCTGCGTCTGATCACAGCCAGGTTCTGGAACTCTGCTGAGTCAGCTCCATGGGCAGATGCCCTTCACCTCCAGGAGCCTGCCAAGAGGTGGAATAGAACAAGTCCTGTGTGCCTTCTGCCCTGTGGAACTCAAACTTAGCTGTAAATGGAACCACCCGAGGAGAGTTAAAAATCCTGATGCCCAGGCCTCATTCCAGAAGGGCGAAATTCTGGAGGTGAGCCTCCGATATCAGTTCTTTTTGTAAAGCCTCTCAGGTCGTTCTGATGGGCAGCAGAGGTTAAGGAGTTCCACTTAAATAGAGTCCTTTGGTTTCCCAGTGTTGTTTATCAGATTTTATCAGATTACACAGGTCAGATTGTTTTTCTTTGCTAAAGTATTGAGACCATGTCAGAAGAGAATGATTTTTTTTAAAGATGAAAGTTCTCGTCAATTTGTACTTCACCTGAGTCTCTCAGGACAGCACCAGAGATCTGTCATGAAGGGGTCTTTAACTTCTCCAACTTACCATTCTAGCTGTTGTGGTCAAAAAGCCATCCTTCCAAGAGTTCTCCATCTGAGATTGCATCTGCTGCCCTAAGGAAACAAAGCCACTCCTATTCACGAGGTGGCCCTCCTGCCCCAGACCGTCCTGGCCTCTCCCACTCTCTTCCCTCTGCCTGTTAATTCCAGAGTGCCCCACCCCCCGTGCTCCGGCCGGGACAGTGATGTCCCTCACGCATCTTACAGCAGGAGGCAGGTATCCAGGTCCCATTCTTTCTATTTAGTGAACAGTAGATGTGCTGGTCTCACTGGCCAAAAGACCGATTAAAATCAGCTTGCTACAACCTAAATAGCAGACAGTATTTGGAGGAAAGTACAGTCTAATCTGATAATAAAATAGCAATNGCCGAGGTTAAGGAGCTCCACTTAGATAGAGTCCTTTGGTTTCCCAGTGTTGTTTATCAGATTTTATCAGATTACACAGGTCAGATTGTTTTTCTTTGCTAAAGTATTGAGACCATTTCAGAAGAGAATGATTTTTTTTAAAGATGAAAGTTCTCGTCAATTTGTACTTCACCTGAGTCTCTCAGGACAGCACCAGAGATCTGTCATGAAGAGGTCTTTAACTTCTCCAACTTACCATTCTAGCTGTTGTGGTCAAAAAGCCATCCTTCCGAGAGTTCTCCATCTGAGATTGCATCTGCTGCCCTAAGGAAACAAACCCACTCCTATTCACGAGGTGGCCCTCCTGCCCCAGACCGTCCTGGCCTCTCCCACTCTCTTCCCTCTGCCTGTTAATTCCAGAGTGCCCCGCCCCCCGTGCTCCGGCCGGGACAGTGATGTCCCTCACGCATCTTACAGCAGGAGGCAGGTATCCAGGTCCCATTCTTTCTATTTAGTGAACAGTAGATGTGCTGGTCTCACTGGCCAAAAGACCGATTAAAATCAGCTTGCTACAACCTAAATAGCAGACAGTATTTGGAGGAAAGTACAGTCTAATCTGATAATAAAATAGCAACCCCAGTTTTTGTGAGATGTCTTTTTTGTTCCATCTGGAAATGCCTACCAAAACTTAATGAAATTCTACATTTCCCTAGGGTTGGGTGCACAGTTCTTCTCACTGCACTTGATTTAAAGGAAAATATTAATAGACTTTATGCTTTAGAGTATTTTTAGGTTTATAGAAAGATTGCACAGAAGGTCTAGAGAGTTTCCCTATACCTCCCTCGACTCCCATACACAGTTTTCTCCTGTTATTAATATCTCCCATTAGTGTGGTACACTTGTTAAAATTGAACCAATGTTGACACGTAAGTATTATTAAGTGAGGTCCATAGTTTACATTAGGGTTCACTCTTTGGGTTTTAACAAATGTGTAAGGACACATACCTACCATATAGTATCATACAGAGTAGTTTCACCGCCCTAAAAATGCCCCATGTCCCAGCCCTGCCCCCTCCCCTGAAACCCTGGTAACTACTGATATTTGTAACTGTCTACAGTTTTTTGCTTTTTCCAAAATGTCATATAGTTGGAATTCTATAGAATGAAGGCTTTGCAGGCTGGCTTCACTTAGCAATATGAATTTAAGCTTTCTCTGTGTCTTTGCACAGTACAATATTTCATTCTTTGTATCACTTAATACTCCATTGTGTGGATGTACCACAGTCTATCTGTCCATCCACCCATGGAAAAACATCTTGATTTCTCCTAATTCTTGGTGCAGGTGTTTGTGTAATATAATTCTTCAACTCAATTGAATAAATACCTTTAAGTACAGTCACTAGATTTTATGGCAAGATTATGTTTAACTTTGTAAGATGCTGCCGAACCGTCCTCCAAAGCGGCTGTGCCATTTTGCATCCTACCAGCAGTGAATGAGAGTTTCTGTTATTCCACATCCTCACCAGCATTTCGTGTTGCCAGCGTTTTGGATGGTCACCATTCTAACAGGTGAGGAGTGGTGGCGGCTTGTTGTTTCAATGTGGTTAGTTCCCTAATGACGAAGGGTGGGGAGCCTCTACGTGTGCTCACTTGCCATCTCTATATCTTTGTTGGTGACATATTTGTTCAAGTCTTTGCCCATTTTTAAAATTTAATTGTTTGACTTCTTTTTGTTAACTTTTAAGAGTTCTTTGTATGTTTTGGATACATATGATTTGTCTTCTCATTCTCTTAACAGTGTCTTTCACAGAGCAGTTTTTAATTTTAATTAAGCCCAACTTATCAATTCTTTCTTTGTCTCTTGAAAACTTATCACCAAACCCAAGTTACCCAAATTTCTCCTATGTTATCCTAAACAGCTGTGATTACAATTCGCATTATGACAGAGGATGAGTCAGCTAAATCATACTCAAAGTGATGCCTCATTTCCCACTTACCTTGTAGATAAAATGGCATGTACGAAATCACAGCACAGTACCACAAATATATTAGATTCCCAACAGGTGTTTATTAAATTTAAATTAATCGAGGCAAACCATTTCAGCCAGGTAGTTCACGTCCCTTCAGAACGCTCAGCAACCTCTGCAGCAGTCACACTTGCTTGGTGTTGTTAGTGACAGCAAATGCTTTTGTAAAGCCTGTAAATAAGCTAGAGAGAGCCAGGCACACATTTTTATACTATTCCTGAGTCTCACGTCCCGCCTCTACCAAGGTGGCTGGCCCAGACTGAGATCTGAAGCCGTATTTCAGTCCCAGGGCTGCTTCCCGATTCGCTCTCCTAGCCGTGAGACTGCATACACTCCAGCACTCTTCCTTATCTCTACTTCTGCTTTCTTCACTCTCTTATTCCAGCTCTTATAAAGTGTTTTAGGTGCCCTGTTAGCTAACTTTCTTCTTACTTCCTCATCACTATTTCAGTGTGAATCTTCTTCTTGGGCCAGGAACTGGCATCCATCTGTGGGTACTTATGTTCCCCCTGTGGAACCATAGAAAGTGATGGGTGAGAACAGAGGGCTGGGCTCCATCTCCATTGCAGCTCTTCGGCTCCATGTGACCTTGGGCTGACCTATCCAGGTCTCTGTGCTTTCATTTGCAGATTGAAGAATATAGTCACAGAGCCTTTCCTACAGAATCATTGGGTATTAAAAGTGTCTCCTGGGAGCAAAGTGATTAGTGCAGTCACTATCTCACAGGAAGATCTCAGCAATTTCTGTTATTAAGAAAAAGATGAGGTCTCCCATCCAAGTACTAACCAGGCCTGACCCTGCTTAGCTTCCGAGATCAGACGAGATTGGGCGCGTTCAGGGTGGTATGGCCGTAGAAGCAGCAAAAAATAAGGGGACAGTCACCTACAAAGGAGTTCCCATCAGACTGTCAGCTGATTTCTCAAAAAAGACCTTACAGGCAAGAAGGGGCTGGAAAGAAGTATTCCAACTCCTGAAATCCAAAGACCTACATCCAAGACTGCTGTATACAGCAAAGCTCTCATTTAGAATGGAAGGACAGATAAAGTGCTTCTCAGATAAGGTCAAGTTCAAGGAGTTCATCATCACCAAGCCCTTATTATATGAAATGTTAAAGGGCCTTATCTAAGAAAAAGAAGATAAAAAATATGAACAGTGAAAGGACAGCAAACTCACAGTTATCAACAACCACACCTAAAACAAAAGCAAACCAAGAGGACAGCTAGATCAGGAGCAGAGCCATAGAAATGAAGAACACATGGAGGGTTAGCAACAGGGGAGTGGGAGGAGGAGAAGGGGAGAGAAGGTACAGAAAATACCATAGACAGTAGGTAGAAAATAGATAGGGGGAGGGCAAGAATAGTAGGGGAAATATAGAATCTAAAGAACTTGAGACACGTGGTCATAAACTAAAGGGGGGGAATGGTGGGGGAGGGGTGTGCAGGGTGGAGGAGAATGAAGGGGGGAATAGAACAACAGCTGTAATGGTATAATCAATAAAATATATTTTAAAAAAGAAAAAAACAGGAACAATTGTAACAGCATAGACGATACAAATTAAAAGAAATATCTATGAGGGGAAAAAAAAGAAAAAGGTGAGGAAAGGACCTCTAAGTTGTAACAGGGTGCAGCCAAGAGCAAGGGTCCAAATAGGGATTTGTAATGGGGTCCAAAAGAGCTTGGAGATGATGGGCTCCTCACCACAGGGCCACACTGCCTGGAATGCTGGCAGCTGTGGCCAATTGTGGGAGGAGCCGAAATGGGACTGCAGAGGAAGATTGGGGCTGGGATTTAAACTCATGCGAGGCAGCCATTTGGCATTTTTTCAGGGACCATGCGGCTTGGGCGAGAGTCAGGACCACAGGGCTTTGGAAGTGCTCCCTTTTTGCCACATGGCTGGTGTTGGGAGGCTGAGTCATGGACTTCTACTTCTTTCCTGAGATACAGTACCCCAGACTGGGCCGAGGGAGAAGGGAGGACTGTATGTGTTTGTGGGTGTTCTAAAGAACTTTAGTCTGTATAACTTTTAAATAAATATTAATTCCTTTCCTTTTCACCAATCTCTGGCATTGAGAGAGGTCTTTCCTCTGGCAGTGGGCAAAGCGAACCTAGTATGGGGGGTGAACCCCCAGAGAAAAATGGGGGTCTTCTATATCACTCAGCCCTTCCCCACTGGATCTGTTCTGTAACAAAGTGACACTGTGACCCTCTTCAGACTGCACCCACACCCTCACTGGCCACACAAATGTCAACATCATTTGTACATACTACACAGACAAAAATGTTTTACGAAAACATACATTTTTAACTGGAAGGGATTACAAGATTATAAAAGCTTTCATTTTGGAAGAGAGTGAAGACCAAATTGTTGAGTGCCACATAAGATCACCAGTGGCTGAGACAAAACCTTGGTCTCTCCCATCATCCACTTTAAGGCACAGCTAGCCACCCCCAACCCCAGGACAGCTGTGGGTCCGTACACTGCCAGCAGCAGCCTCGCCATCATTGCGCAAACTTCCATGAATTCTAAGGCACAGGTATTCCCATTCTCCCCTCTGGCTCTAAGCAGTTCACACTGGCCCCAATTGCCATTATAGTATACTATTTACTCACACCTGGTGTTGGCTTCACCCACCTGCATATTCTTTGGGACAGAGATTATTTCTTGTTCTTTTGTGTCACTAGTCCAGTGTAGGCACAAGGAAAAAGTCAACACATAGTTGTCAAACAAATGGCATTATACCCACAAAATCTTGAAATGTGATGGGTGGAGTAATGTTACCAAACAGAGGTCCCAGGGAGGGCAATATTTGGGCCACTGAGGGATGCTAAAAACTGCTACAGAAAACAGGGGCCCCTCCCAAGGACGGTACACTAATACCTACTGGGCTCATCTGTCCGCCACCAGAGGAAAGACATCTCTCAATGCCAGAGATTTGTGAAAAGGAAAGGAAATGTTTATTTAATGTTATTCAGGCCTAACACCTCCATTAAAATATCAAAGTCCTTTAGGATAACCACAGATGCCCGCAGCGCTTCCTTCTCCCCCTGCCCTAATTTGGGGTACTGTATCTCAGGAAGAGAAGCACACGTCTGTGTTTCCAGGCTGCTGGCATCGTCAGCTGTGTCGCCGTCCAGGCAGGATCTCCAGTTAATTAAAAGTCATGTGGCACCTTCTCACCGTTCACTGGCAAGAGTTCTTCATACCCATTTTTCCAGGCAAAGTCTCTCCTGCTTCCCAGGCCATGCGGCTAAAGGGAGCGCCCCAAAGCCGCATGGGCCTCTTCTTCCAGAGCTGCAGGGGTCTGCACTCTGACCAAAACGTGTGGCTCTCCTTCATCTGGCCACAGGGATTTCCATTCTGGCAAAACTGCATGGTTTTCCCTTTCACCTGGGAAAGAGGGGGTCTGCACTCTGCCAAAACCACTTGGCTCCCTCTTACACCTGGGCAAGAGGGGGTCCTCACTCTGCCCGAAACCGCAAGGCTCTCCCTTTCACCTGGGCAAGATGAGTGGCTTTAACTGGATGGTCCTCACTGTGTTAAAGCCACATGGCTCTCTCTCTCCTCCTAGCTGCAGGGGTCTACATTCTTCCGAAACCACGTGGCTTTCCTTTCTAATTGCTGCTGCGTCCGGGTTTAAATTCCCGCGCCAATCCTCCTTTGCAGCCCCATTTCCGACTCCTCCCACAGTCAGTTACACCTGCCAGTATTTCTGTATTATTACTTGTTTACTGGGCTGCCATCATTAGTCTGGGCAGGTGTGGCCCCATGGCGTGGAGCCAATCAACTCCAAGCTGGGACCTGCCCCCAGTTACATCCTGGGTAGAAGCCACTGCCTTCTCCCTGGCTCAAAGCATGGCCACAGCTATTTAACATATCTATGAAACCAGTTAAAGGTTATAGATATATTAAATGACCATTCCAGAGGTTAGCTTCGAAACTGTTGCTATGCAAAACAGCTCTCAATGGCCCTGCTCCATTTGCCCCTTCCTCCTTGGCGGGGCGGCGGGGGGGGGGGCGAGTGAGGACATCTTAATATTTCCTGGACACCCTGAGCTCTGGACCCCATCCCAAATTCTTTTGGGAGGGGGCCCTCCTGGCTGCACCCTGTTACAGTAAGACAAGAACCTAAGAACCTGATAAGCAACTCAAATGCCAACAGTCCAGGGCCCTCCAGGAGGTGTCAATAGTTCTGGAGTTTCAGGGAGGCCTGATGTCCCACGAACGGTGGTTCTCATTCTCTTCTTTCTCCTTTGGTGCTTGGCACTTGGAAATTGCTGTCCTTGTCACCTCTAGATGTAGCGGAAACAAGTAGTTGCTGGCTAAGCCCTCAGCTGTCAGGTGGTGAGGCAGCTGTTGCCCAGTAGGTCTGCCAAGAAGCCCTGTGCCAGGTGGGGCTGGGAAGGAGGGGGGGTGGGCCCCACAGGAATGCTGTGTATTTAAGTGGCTTTCTTCCTCCTGGCATTTCTCATCTCTACAAAAAATATATAACACCGTTTGTTGCTGATTGTCCTGGTGGCCATTTTGGGGGGAGGGGAGAGTAAGTGACATCTCAGTTAACCAACCAGGCTGGGGGTGGGGATAGTCTCTTGGTAACGACATTCCTCAGCTAATAGAATATCCCTCTGGTGTGGCCCTGGCCCAGCAGGGCTGCCTCTTTCTGCTCAGAGACACAGCTGTTTTGATTAAGGTCTCTATCTTGTATTTACTTCACTTTCCTGACCACATCGCCTTAGTCTTTTGATCAGAGGAAACCACTGCAATATCATCAAAACATTGTTAAAGGCCTCATATATGAACAATTCTGCTTTGCCTTTGGTGACTTTGAGGTAACAGAATCTTGAGAGAAAACAATTTCATTTCTCAATAGAAAGAAAGAGAAGAACAGTCCTGGAGGGAAAACATTGGTTAGAAACTAAGCAGTTGCAGTAATTCTGGAAAACAATGAGGGAATTGTTAGCATAATGAGCAGTTAAAATGTAAATGTCAAGCTGCCTACTAATTCCCTTGCCTAGGCTGGTTGAACAAACAAAATTGAAAAGGTGAAATGATTCTCTCCTTTGAAGTCAGAGCTTTAAATGTAGCCAGCAGAAAACTCCAGAAACCATTGAGAAATGTGTTGAGTATATCATTTACCAACCAAATCTGCTGTCCAAAACTGAGATTGGGCCAGATCTACGGTGAATTCAGTAGGTGTTTTCTTTGCTGTTGCACTATGTAGACAAAAGGTTTTAATGGGGTCACTTTGGGGGCTCTGGCTTGCTTAAGCTTCCACGCTGGGCAGGAGGTTAGGTCCTGGTGCTGCGGATTAATTTGAGAGCTTCATACGCTGCAGTGCGTATTTAGGCATGGGAGAAGGTACACCAAACTATTTGCGCTATACTGTAGCAAATTCCAGATGGTCCTGTGGTTCAGTCTTTGGATACATTTGTTCTCTCACATTCTTATTTCTTCTGGATTCTCAAAAGAACCTAACAATACTTGACACAAATCAGACTCGCTATATAGCAGCTGTCTTCCTTTGATGTCAGACAGCTTTGGAGGTGGTTGTAGTTATAGGAAGAAAGCCCAGGCTCAGTCAGAGGTTCCCCGCTGTGATGAGAAAGCATTGTGCAACCTCTTGTCCTCTTTAGGGACTGGTCCTTATCTATTGTTTAGGCTCTGGTGCCTAACACAATAGCTAATACTGAGGAGGTGCTCACTAGCCCCAAACACACAAAGTTTGGGGTAGCTGAATGGACTACCCTCCTGAGTCATTAACAACAGGCGAACCCTAAACCCTCACACCCAGCCACTCACCTCGCTGAGGGAGTAACTTTGGTCAACTCATTCAAATTTTCCTAGCTGAATTCCTCGATCGATAAATTGAGAATACCGAAGCCTAATATATAAAGCCATTATGAGAGATTAATGAGGCAAAGGTATTAAGGTCCCTGTGCCACAGTAAGAACTCGGCATGTATGTTCTCTTCTCTTTCCGTCTATCTGGCGATTCCTTTCCATCCTCAGTTTCATTTGCCCCCTGCGGGAGATTGGGTTTGGTGACGGCTGCTTTTCCCGTTAGAGCTTTCAACTGCCAGCTGCCCCGATGACTCTGGCTGCTTCTATGGCACATGGATTAAAGAGGCGCTGGGTAGCTCAGAGGGAGATGTCTGTACTTCGCAGGCAGTTGAGAGATCCAGTTACTACAATTTCAGCACACCACATTTACAAAGCATTGTACGTCTTTATGTTAGCTCGTATTTCAGAAATGCTTTTTTAATAGGACGACAAGATTCTTCCCCACTCAAAATACTGTAATCTGATTTACATACCCAAAATCAATTTTCTAGCTACATTTCTAATATTTGAAAAATAAATCTTGCTTTCAGGAAATTTTTAGCCCCTTTGAAGATTTCAGAGAATAGATAATGCCGATGAAATGTAGGCAAGGATTGTAATCCCAGCCGTTCAATCCGCGCCCCCCGCCCCTGCTGCTCGGGAAGGTCCCGGTGGTGTCGCCACCTGACTGCCCTGCTGCTGCTCTCAAGCGTGCCAGCCCATTCCAAGGAGCTTCTTTAATTTCCAACCTTTAGCTGGAAAATATTATAAGCAGTTTCTGTCAACTCCTCACATTTTATAAATCACACTATCATTCTGCGATTCCAAATTCTTTAACCATATGATAATAACCACCTAATTATTTGTATAATGAATAACAGAAAGTTTGATGGATTGAAAAATAGCTATTGAATGGTTTCGTTTGTTTGTTTTTCCTAAAGGGAGTGTCGAACTAGGGCTGCAGACTCGTGAGGACATTTGTTCGGTCTTCTAGTCTTCCTGTTCAGTGCCTCTCCAGTGAGCAAGAGCAAGCTGAGGAACTGTTTCTGTGGGGAAGGAAGATGCTGACTCGGCATACACAGTGGCCATTTCCAGTAGGAGAGATGAGAAAACACTCGTCTCCTCACGTGCTTTAAAGATGCATATCATTTGCTCACATGTTTATACAGATATTATTAGCCTCTTATAGTATATGCTTGACATTTAAAAGTATACAGAGCATTTTATTTGACACTTTTTCTTTAATGGACTGATATTAATCTTATACATTATCTGGTGACTATCATCTCACTAAATAAATACAATCCCTTAAAGACACTTAAGTGACATTGACAAACTGACATTTGGGTATTTAGGATAGCCCCAGAATTTCAGCTAAAGGGTGTTTCACAGGTGGAGTTGTCAAACTCACTTCTTTCAACTGCCACACAGAATGCATCCTAGTTATATTTTTCTAGCAACCCCGATGCTGATAAGAAGACAGAGTTCCCATAGTGCTCATCAAGTTTCATGTGCTGTGCAAAAGGAGGCTGTGTTACCGTTACCGTCTTAACTGTGAATGTCAAACGTTCAAAACCGAAGTCCAGCCGAATCTGTTCTAGGGAGTGCTCACCAATGTCTCGGGTTTCTCTGTCTTGGGAGTTTACCAGTGTACACCACAATTCCCAGGCAGGGACTCGTGCCAACCCAGGGGCACGTACGGCACACAAGGCGTCAATGTTCATGGGGCAATAGCCGAATGATGTTCAGTGAACGGCTAGATAGATGAAGTTTAATTAGCAAGGAAACAAACTTTTCAAGCTCTTAAACAACCTAATTGTCTGCTGGCTATTGGTGTAATGACTGCATTGCAAGCAGTACCGCCCCGAGAGAGCAGTGCTGGCAGTGAAAGTGGCAGCAAACGCAGCCCGCCAGCATTTCTGGAAACCTAAACTTCTCACCCTGAGAAACAGTCCCCCATCCTTCTGCCCCCACACTTCACACTCCTTCCCTCTGCTGTGTCTCGCGGAGGTTCAGGCCTCACTTTTAGGGATATTTGTCGCCCATTTGAGCCACCATTCATTCACTCACTCATTCACTCAACAGACATTTGGTGAGCATTTACTGTGTGCCAACTCCCTGGTCCCTGACCTCACAAAATCTCCAAGGCAGCATTGGCCCTCTTAAGTCATCCCTCCTGGTGTCTGCTCAGCTTCTCCTTTCTGTGTCCATCACCAGGTCTGAGGGACACTGTACAGTCTTCACTAGTCAAGTGGAGAAGACTGATCTGGCCTTGCTGCTTCGAGCCAGAAACACCTCGTGCTGCAGGCTCATGTCCCTTTGCTAGCTCACAACTCCCCAGCCTGCAGACCAGGCAGGAGCTGAGAGAGGGTGGTGTGGCCTTCAGTCCCAAAGGAGACAGGCTGCATTCCCATTTCCAACTCAGGGTCTTGCTTCCTCCTATTCCAAACCCTGAGCTGCTGTGGGGGCAGAGCCCCAACCCAAGGTTTCATAGGCTCACATGAGACCTTTGCTATCCAGATTAAATGAATTTAGTATGCTATTTGGTTTATACAGTATTTGTTCGCAGCTCTTAGACGAAATACTCTGAAGTATACTGAAGAGTTCATGACATGCAGCTGAGTTCTCCCAGCTTATAAGGCAAATTCACACCAGTTAGAAAAAGCGAATGCTTCCCTCTGAATGGTCAGACTAGAAACATGCGCTCATTTGGGACCAGTGCGGCCCCATGGACACAAAGCCAGGCTAGCATCCCACGTGCTGGGCTTCAGCCCCTGAAGGTCCCCTCTGCTGGTGCCTTTGCAGCACAGGAATGGTGACAGCCCTCACTTCTGTCACTGTCAGTGGGAACACACTTTGGTGGACCAGCTGGGTTCCAAAGTGCTGAGCTTTCTCAGCCTCGGCAGGTCCCTCTGCAGGGAACACTAAGGCTCCACTCAAACCCAACTCAGCCGGTTCCCACTGAGCCCAATGTCACCATTGCTGGCAGCTTTCCCTCATGTGCTCTGACTTAAGCTGTCCTCCGCTCGATCCCGTGACACCCGATGTCTCTTCCACAGCCCTCAGCACACCCTATGGCGAGAGTCTGTTTACAGACCTGCCTCACATGTGCGGTAGTACTCCTACGTAACAGGGGCCCTATTTTACTCAACTTTGGTCTCATTTCCTGGCCATGACTCACCCTCAGCTGATGATCTAGCTTCTTAGTAGGGAAAAAACAAAGAATTTGAACAGAACTTCGGCATGCTTCTATGACCAAACCTAGCGTGAACTGCATTTGTACTGGTGCCCTTTTTCTCCCCTTTGATGCCATGACAGAATGGTCCACGTGCTCATCTGTGGCCCCACCCCCATCTACTCCAGGACATCATTTCCCAAGCCATCCCCACTTTATGAGTCATTCACTGGTTTTCTCTGCACCATCCCCATCAGAATAACAGTACACTATTATTTTAAAAAACCTCTCTCCAGGGATGCCCAATTTCATGGTTCTATTTTACAGCAAAATTGCTTTAAAGAATTGTTTGAATTCTGCCTGTATTCCCAGCCTTCGCATTCTGTCTCGACCTGATGATAGTCGGGCTTTCCCCACCACTGTGCTGACGCTGCTCTTATCAAGGCCACTGGGGGTTCCCATACGGCAGATCCACTGGTCTGGGGTCAGCCAGTTCTCACTTATGGATCTACGAGCAGCACTGGTTGGAGGTGATGAGCCTCCTTCTTGAAACTCTTCTTTCAACTTCCATAGTGCTCCCCATCTCCTGTCTTCTCTCACTGAGCGTTGCTTCTCAGACACGTGCTGGAGCCTCCCTGTTTTCCCAAATTCCAAACACTGGAGCACCCGAGGCTCAGACATTAGCACTCTCCTCTGTCTACCGTCACACCCTCTGTAACCTTGTCCAGCCCCAGGGTTTTAAATAAAAACTACAAGCGGTGATTCTTAAATTTTTATCTCAAACCCAAACCTTGCCTCTGAATTCTGGAATTACATTCCCAAATGCTTACTCAAGAACTCCACTGGGATTTCTAACAGGCATACGTAACTTAACATGTCCAAAAATTAAACTCTTTATTTTCTTTTTCTACCCTAAACTGATTCTTGTTGAGTGTTGGGGACCACTCTGACTGGTTTCAGGAATTGTAACTACCCCTCATGGCTAAGGATGAGCAAGCGACCTCTGGAATGTGAGCCACTAAGGAGACAAAGCTTGTCTCTGGTAGCAAACGCTGCCTCTGCTTCCTCCTGCCCCCAAAGCTTGGTCGATGTTGATGAAGGGTGTGACCCCTCACAGCGAGGGGCAACCTAAGCCAGACTCGATCACTTGGGAGGCCATCATGAAAGGATGTGGGGGGCTGCAAAAAAGAGGGAGCAGTGGATCCTTGCCCCCCCTCCCCCCCCAGCTACATGACATAGCCCGAGTCCCCCTGTCCTCTGGGAGATTGCTTCCTGGCTCTAATTCACTTAAGCCAGAAACCTCTGTGTTGGGGAGGCTCCTTGCCTTGCAAGAGCGATATCTAGAGAGAAATCTGGCATAAGAAAGAATTCCTAAAATCCCGTAAAACCTGCTTTGCTAAGAGTGTTTTCATGCATATGTTAAGGGTCCGAGCAGGAAATGAGTATGTCTCCCAAAGTTTCTGCAACCCCCTTTCCTGACAGACACTGACTCAGACTAAGCCCTCAGATTTGTTTGAAATGTTATCTGCTGTTTGATCCTTGCTGCTCTGTATTCCTGTGTATTACAACCCAGTAAAAGCCCCTGGAGGAAGGGGCTCGAGTCCTGCTTCCTCTGAGAAAATGGCCACCTCTCCTCCCCAGGCAGATCATGTCTTGGTAGTTTACTTTCATCCGTGGTAGATGGGGGGACTTGAGGGCAAAGTCACCCCCATAGTTAAGTTCTCCTATCTCCATAAATGGTACCTCTGTATTTTCAGTGTTTGATCTAAAAACATCACTGACTCCTCTCGTGCCTTAACCTCGAATTTGTTATCAATCCTGTTGGCTCCTCTATCAAAGTGTATCCAGAATCTGAAGGTGTCTTATCAATTTCACCACTACCTGTTGCAAGCCACCATTCTTTATCACTCAGGTCCTTGCTATTGGAGTGTGGTGTTTGGACCAACAGCACCAGCTCACCTGGTGCTTACTAGAAACACAAGATCTCAGTCTCACCTGAGACAAAAATGAATTGGAGCTGCATCTTATCTGATCCCTAGGTGGTTTGTTTATACATTCATGTTTATGGTGCTGTGACCTAGACTACTGCACTAGCCTATTGTCTCTCTTCTTCTATCCTTGCCTCCCCCCAACCTTAATTTTATTTTTCACATAACAGTCAAGGGATCTTATAAAAATGTAAGTCAGGGGACTCCCAGACAAGATGGAGGCATAGGTAGACACACTGTGCCTCCTCGCACAACCAAAATAAGGACAACAACAATTTAGAAACACACAAAAAACAATCAGTACTGACAGAAAATTGAACTGTATGGAAGTCCAACAACCCAGGAGTTAAAGTAGATACATTCATCTATACTGGTAGAAGAGGTGGAGTTAGGCCACGGGAGGAAAGGGGTCACAGCTAAAAAAAAAGTGGTGGCTGGTGGACCCTGGGCACATAGGCAGTGACTGGTGGAACCAGGCATGCAAGGCGAAAGCAGAAAGACCCGGTGAGGTGGCAGATTGTTGAGGGGCACCAGCGCAACAGGTGGCTGGTGGACCTGGCAACCCACATTCACGTTCAGATAAACCAGGCGAAACTGGGGAGTGAGACAGACCATGCAACCCAGGGTCCCAGGGCTGGGAAATAAAACCTCAAAACATCGATTAAAAACACCTATGGGGGTTGAGGTGCTGGGAGAGACTCCCAGCCTCACAGGAGAGTTTGCTGGAGAGATCCACAGGGTCCTAGAATGTACACAAGCCCACCCACATGGAATCAGCACCAGAAGGGTCAGTATACTTGGAGGAAGTGGTAGAAGAGACTGAAATCCAGCAGAGAGCAGAGCAAGCGTCATTGTTCCCTCTTAGACCCCTCCCCCACATACAGTGTCACAACCCATCTACATGGGTTGCCTCACCCTGGTGAACACCTAAGGCCTCACCTGGCACTATGTAATAGGTGCATTAAGACAAAAAAAATGGCCCAAATGAAAGAAGAGATCAAAGCTCCAGAAAAAATACAACTAAGCAACGAAGAGATAGCCAACCTATCAGATGCACAGTTCAAAATACTGGTAATCAGGATGCACACAGAATTAGTTGGATTTGGTCACAAATTAGATGAAAAAATGAAGGCTATGCTAAGTGAAATAAAGGAAAATGTACAGGGAACCAATAGTGATGGGAAGGAAGCTGGGACTCAGATCAGCAGAGTGGACCAGAAGGAAGAAAGAAACATCCAATCAGAAAAGAATGAAGAAACAAGAATCCAAAAAAATGAGGAGAGGCTTAGGAACCTCCAGGACATCTTTAAACATTCCAACATCTGAATTATAGGGGCACCAGAAGGGGAAGAGGAAGAGTAACAAGTGGAAAACTTATTTGAACAAATAATAAAGGAGAACTTCCCCAATCTGGCAAAGGAAATAGAATTCCAGGAAATTCAGGAAGCTCAGAGAGTCCCAAAGAAGTTGGACCCAAGAAGGAACACACCAAGGCACATCATAATTAAATTAGCCAAGATTAAAATGAAGGAGAGAATTCTAGAAGCAGCAAGAGATAAGGGGACAGTCACCTACAAAGGACTTCTCATCAGACTGTCAGCTGATTTCTCAAAAGAGACCTTGCAGGCAAGAAGGGGCTGGAAAGAAAAGTATTCCAAGCCATGAAAGGCAAGGACCTACATCCAAGATTGCTCTATGCAGCAAAGCTTTCATTTAGAATGGAAGGGCAGATAAAGTGCTTCTCAGATAAGGTCAAGTTGAAGGAGCCCATTATCACCAAGCCCTTATTATATAAAATGTTAAAGGAACTTATATAAAAAAAGAAGATAAAAAACATGTACAGTAAAATGACAGCAAACTCACAGTTACTAACAACCACACCTAAAATAAAAACAAACTAAGCAAATGACTAGAACAGGCACAGAACCACAGAAATGGAGATCACATGGAGAATTATCAACAGGGGAGTAGGAGGAGGAGAAAGGGGGAAAGGGTACAGAGAATAAGAAGCATAGATGGCAGGTAGAAAATAGACAGGGAAAAGGGAAGAATAGTATGGGAAATGTAGAAGCTAAAGAATGATGTATGACACATGGACATGAACTACAGTGGGGGAATGTGGGTGGGAGAGGGTGTGCAGGGTAGAGAGGAGTGAAGGGGGGAAAGGGACAACTGTAATAGCATAATCAATAAATATATTTTTAAAAAATGTAAGTCAGGGGATGTCACCCCATTGTCCCATACGTTCCAACAGCTTTTCCCCTCACTTAGGGGGCAAACTAATCTCTTCATTGTGGTCTATAAACTTTAGTTTGACCTACACTTCCCTCCTCTACCCACTTCCTACCTCATTTCCTCCTAGTCTCCTCTTGATCACTTTACTTTGCCACTTGAAAGCATGGAGAAGCCTCAGTGTCTTTGTACTTTCTGCCTGGACGCTCTTCCCCAGATACAGGCAATGAGTTCCTTCACTCCCCTGAGACCTCTTCTGAAATGTCATCTGATCGGAGAGCCTTCCACCACATCCTAAGTTAAACAACATCCTCTATCACTCTTTATCATTTTTCTTTTTTTCCTGCTTTATTTTGCTGCATATTTTTTCATACTGTTAGCATCCGTAGCTAGATACTAATAATGGGAGGAAGTGAAGGGAATCAGACACCAAACCTAGTAAATTAAGGAGCTGAACTGTACAACAAGCCTGTCTTACTAGGAAGTCACAGCATTCACAGGCGCCCAGGACATCGCAGCTTTGCCTCCAGAAGGGGATTGACACTCCCTTTGCCCCATTGTAGGGAGGAAGGACCAGGTTTCCAATCTCCCCGGGGTACAACTAGCCTGCTCCTGGGACTAAGTGGGGGAGGAATAAACAATAAAGGGAAAATTCCTCTGCTGGGCACATGCCCAGGGGAATCCAAGATGGCACAGAGGGAGGTGCTTCTACTACATGGCATGTGCCGTAGGCGCCAAGATGGTGCTCATAAAGGCCTGTCTGGCTAGCCTGGGAAAAGGATGAAATTGGACAGGGGACACAGAACCCTGAAGATCTAGAGAATGGATTGGTTAGGGGGAGGGCCCAACACCAGCCTGTGAAGGATTGGGAAATTGATTGGTTAGTTTGAAAGAACAGCTGGTCCTTCCCAAGCTTGAAATAATAGAATCCAAGCTTAACACAGCTCTTTCTCTCTCTGGCCCAGAGACACGCATTCACTCGTGTGCTCCCGCGTTCTCTCCACAGCAGCCGTGCAGGCCTGGCCGCCATCTCTGGTCCCATTGCAGCAGGGACTCCAAGTGCGAGTTCCAAGCACAAGCCTGAGTAGGGCAATGCAGTGCCAGCCCGAGCGCAGACAGGAGCAGAGAGGCTGTGCTAGCTGGACAGGGACAGAGGCTGAACTGGACTAAGCTTTGGCATGGCACAGAATTTCTGGACACTGGCCCTATTTCTGGGCCTGGTGAAATCAAGGCTGGCCTTTTTAAATGGTGGGATAGATGGAGATGAGACGCCAGGAACCTGGGGCCAGCCTTCCATTATATCCCAATAAATCTAACCGCTACATCTCATGCTCCCACAACTTCCAGGGTGCGGGGACTTTCACTTTTGTGTTACCTGTTGTTGGAATAGTTGGTGGCACATAGTTGGTATTCCTTAGATAGTTACTGAATAAACAAAAGGCCTACCAGTTTCTTCTTGGATATTGTGTTTGTTCTGTATGACTAATAACATTTGGCAAATGCTAGGGGATTCTTAAACAAAATGCCATGAGTAGGCTATGGCTTGGGAGAAAGTAAGAATTTATTTGGACATAATCAGCTGGTACCTTCACTGCCTGTCCTACCTCAGTGCCCTAGGCAGTGGGGCCAGAGAATGGAGACCCAGTGCTGATTAAGAAGAGGGGGATGGTTGGGACACACATGCTGTGACATTGGCCTAACCTGGCTGGAAGATTTACTACTGAAATGCGGTTATAACCCAGCCCAGAAACAGCCCCGGGTTTCTCAAGCGCTTACCTCACCTCCTGGCTGACTTTCCCTTCACTTTATGCTCAGCTGTAAGTTCGCATTCAGCAGCCTCTCGCTGAGATTTTGTAATCAACAGTGAAGGTGAAAAGTCTGAGCAAACCTGCAGTGGCAGCAAAAACAGGCTAGTGGCACCAGGGCTGCCCACAGGTCAGAGAGGTGACAGCTGGACAGTAAATAACTCCAGGCTGGTGGCATCCAGAGAGCAGGGACACAACCTCTGCCTCAGTCATGCAAAGAAACAATGTCCAAAATGCCCTCAAAAAGCTTGACAACATATTACAACCTAAAACATAGTAATATTTGATGTTTATTAACCAGAGCAGGGAGTTGACGCAGGAAGGATTATCTTTAACTGGGCAGAGGTAGTTGGCAAACTTACCTATACGTGAGATGAGTTTCTCTTTGGATGGAACTTGCTTTTATTTAACATTATTTTTTTTTTCCTCAGCACTTGTAACAAGCTAGTTTCACTTACACGTTACTGTTCTCAAGCACCTTGTAAGTTTTTTAGAGTCACGTGGCACTCTGGTGGGAAAAGACCTGAGAAGCATTCTTGCCCGGACCTGTAGTTCCGTAGGTTTAGGTAACAGAAGTTCAAAAGTGAGGCAACATGCCCTGCAGTTGCAAGCAGCAATGTTGGCAATTGTTCTTGGGCCTTCAGATTGATTCACTGGTCCCTCTGCCACCCCTGTAATGAATGAAGTAACCCTTAGATATGAGAGAAGCAGTGTCCTTGCACCAGAGCCAAGGCCAGAGTAGAGTCTTCAGCACCTGCCACCACTCTTCATGGTGCCCCACCTTCAGCCCCAATGCCCAGGACCTTCCTGGGCCTTAGCCTGGGCCCAAACAGCCCTCTTACCCTGGCTCTTTGTCTGAGTGCAAAACCCAAAGTTCAATCCTGCCTCTCCAAGCTTTGCCCTGGGAAAATAACTTCATATCTCAGTTCCTCCTCAGAAAAACAGGGCCTAATGCTTCTACCCTTGAAGGGTGGCTGTGACATCCACAAGAAATGAAGTGAGAGAACTTCCTATAACCTTGTAGATAAATACTAAGCAGGTACTCCCCTCCCCATCAAATCCTACTTCATTGTCTTGCCTTTAGCTTTTATAAATAGGAAATGACTCTGATGAAAGAACTCACAAGTCTGTTTGACCTTGAGCAAGGTGCAAATAAGTGATAAAGCTTAGCCAGAGGCTGTTTGGGCCCTTTAGCAGAAAGAGTTGGCTCTCTCATCCTAAAGCCCTAAAGCAGAGGTCCCGAGGTGCTCTCGTCCACTGGTAGCTGCCCTCTGTCTAAAAGAGGAGTCCAGGCAGTGGCAGCCAACTGCACCTCTGAATCCCAGGGTCCCTTCAGTGTCCATGGTGGCATCATAGGTGCTTCTTCTCCACACTTCCCTGCCCATTCATTGGTGTTCAGTGGTCAGGAAAAATGGTCAGACTTTAAGCCCTTCCTGGTGTGGATCAGTGGGTTGAGTGCTGGCCTGAGAACCAAAGTCACTGGTTCAATTCCCAGGTAGGGCACATGCCTGAGTGGCAGGCCAGGTCCCCAGTGAGGAGCACGCAAAAGGCAACCACACATTGATGTTTCTCTTCCTCTCTGTCTCTCCCCTTCCCATGTCTAAAAATAAATAACAAAATCTTTAAAAAAATAGGTTAAAATGGTTATGGAATGTGTCAGTCAGAGTTCTGAAGAAAAACATAAATTGTAAGGATTTGTGTAATATTCTTACACAAATATGTAAGGATTCGAATCAAGCAATTATGAATGTTGAGAAGAGCCAGGATCTGCAGTCGGCAGGCAAGCTGGAGACCCAGGAGAGTCAAAGGTGCTGCCATAATCCAAAAGCCAGCAAGCTGGAGACTGAAGAAGAGCTTCAGTTGGAGTCTGGAAGCTGGAGTAGAGTGATGACCCAGCTCAAGGCAGTCACGGGGTGGGGTGTGGGCGGGGGGAGGAGTGTTACCTCACTCGGCCTTTTTGTTCTCTTCAGGTCTTCACTTGGGGAGACAAGACCCTGCCCCATCAGGGAGGGCCATAGGTTCTGCTTAGTCTTCCTATTCAAATGCTAATCTCATCCAGGAACACCTTCACAGACACGTCCAATATAGTGTTGGATCAAATCTGTAGGCACCTGGTGGCCCACTCAAGTCGCCACATAAAGTTAATCATCACACTGAGTAATCTTTCAGCAGAATGCTGGGCATGCTCCTCAGTCGTCTGATTCTATAGGGTGTGTGCCTTCCATTGTCTTTGAGCTGATTTATAACTCTGTAAATTACACAAACCTAATAGTAATTCCAGTGATTTTTTTTCCATAGAGATGATTCAAAGGAATTTTGCCCAGCTGCACATACAATTGATATTTCCACCCCAGCAAGAGACCAATTTTGCATCCACTAGCAGATTTATTTCAGCATTCTTAATTGTCTATATAGGTTCTTTGGATTCTCTCAGGAAACCTTTTCTTTTTTTTTTTTTTTCATTTTGATGATTCCCTCATTAATCACTGAAATAAAACCTTGGGCATGTGTTCATATAATATTTTAAGAGAATTATGATTTTACCCTTAAAATATCCTTTGACATTAGATATTTGCCATCCCATAGACATGGACCCCCACCCCAACTAGTGGGGTGCTCTCTGCCTCCTGTCATCCCACCTCCTATAAGCACTCATTTTCCAAAACATGTTTGACCCTATCATTTCCCTCATGCGCTTTGCTTCCACAGAGACTAGACATCCTCGGAGGGCGAGGACCACATTGTGTTGCTTAGGTGTCCCATCGCCCTTGTCACTCCGCCTTGCACAGGGCAGATATTTTATCAACATTTGTTGCCGTACAAAGCCTTAGACATCTTGAAATACTTCAGTTAGCTCCTGATTGCTAAGTGTTGACCAGGCATCAAAGAGTTAGTTTTGGCTGAAAATAATAATCAATAATAAATGAAAAAATAATGTCTAACCCATGAATATTATTTCATACGTTGCAGGAACTGTTGTGAGTGTTCTTCCGTGTGTTTGCCTACTTAATTCTCACAGTAATCGTACAAGGTTGTCCCACTCCGGTCTGCACGTTGTAAGTGAGGACCCGAGGCAGGCAGAATTGAAGTAGTACTTCCGTGTGTAAATGTGGACGCGAGTCCTCTGGAGTCTCTGGCCTCCTCTGTGCCTTCATTCAGACCTGCAGCCCTGGTCTGCACACCTCGCCTGTCCGCCTTGTGGTTCCATGCCTCCATCAAGCCTCCACACACACCTGTGGTGGCTCCCAGGGCTTATAGGTTCTGGTGACCTTCCCACCTGTCACTGCAACCCTTAAGGTGGCCAAGCACCTTGCAGTCTTTGGAGGTCTCATGGGTCTGGACAGAAGCAAGACTCAAAAAGCATCTGGGTCACAGTATGGGTCACACTGTGTCCCCTGGGGGTTCCCCAGTTTTTTTTAGGGCTCTCATAATTATAACCTGATTCATGAAACAGCCCATCCATACACTCACTCATTCAGTGCTCCATTCACTGGGTCTGTGTGATGGGCCCGTGAGCAATGCAGATGGACTTCCCCAGCATGAGGCTCACAGATGGTGAGTCCAGTGGCTAGAGAGAAGAGAATCCTTCAGCCACTGGCCTCAGGACTTTTCAGAGCAGGGCCACCAGGTGCCTGGGAATCTGTATTCATTCTGGGAATGTTGCCACAGCAATGAGGGAACATGTTGAATGCAAACAAAATCTGCCATCACAGGTCAAGAGAGTCCTTAATAATGCATAATTCAGATTTTTGAATTTTAAGCATGGATACTTTTTTTAAGTTTGTTGCTTATTTTGGAACTAGTAGCCTCTTATAAATGATACTGTTTAGCTGAAGGTGATACCAATAGACACAAAGAAAAATAATGCATACCCAGAATTTTGGATGCTCTCCCTGGTATCCCACCCAAACCCAACCCTCAGCCAGGAACATACCCACAAACTGCAGAGATAGTTTCTGCTCTGATTAACAGAATATTCTCTCTGCTCTTTATGTACACCAGACCCTAGTTCCTTCTGACTTCTCAGCTACATGTGGCCATAGCATATGGGTTCCACCCTTTCTCTGTCTATTGTTCATCAGCTCTTGGCTCACTAACATTTGTAATCTCCATAAACCACACTTTTAGCACATATATTAGATCTTCCTTGTCAATGCAAAAAAGCATAATCAGATGTATACATGATTCATCACTGTGAAATATATTAAATCAGATACACGGGTCGTTAGGTTCTGCAACTAGCCATGTAGCAATTATACACTTAAAACTTATCAGAAGTCCAAGTAGAGGCTATGAAGCATTGGGGGTTTTTTAGCTATAAATATTTTAAGCCAGAAGGTTTGTCAACTGATGCCAAATTATTGATTTCCAAACAATTTCATTTTAAATAAATAAAGATCCATTCCTTGATATAAGCACATGCATAAAGAATGCATGTAGAGAAGATAGAGAACAGATAAAACACGTAATGGATTATCTTTGAAGGATGTTTCAGTTACCACAGGATATAATGGAAATTCCTGAACTTCTGGGAAGGAGATAAAACAATGCATTCTCTACTTTGATGGATAGGATGCTAATGTTTTCTCTTCCGGAACACGCATCCCTTAGGAAACAGAAGCACGTGATAACTGGTTGACTTTTTAACTAAGTTGCTGTCGCCCACTTCAGGCAAATGCAGCTCTGGAAGTTCAGATTTGCTTGGGTGACTGGTTTCTGAAGGAAATCCACTTTCCTGAAGATAGGAGTGTAAATGGCCCTGAGAACTTTCTGTAGCTGCTCCAAAGCTGTACTAGCACCCCTGTGTTTGTGTGTACAACACACACATCTGCACACACATACACATGCAAACACAGATACGTGGAACAACATAGGCTACACTAGATTTACACGGAGAGATTACAAGAGGTATACAATACTGGGTTGCCAACACCTGTTTGTTAAATAAATAAAGGTCCAATTTTGTAAACTGTTCAACGTGGGAACGCTGGAAAAGAAGCAAGCAAAACATAGTGTGAGCAACAGGACTTACAAAGGCGGCAAGGACTGGATTTACCTAATTTCTGTTGGTAGGACGCCTACGAGGTAGAGTGCACAGTGCGTAAGTCATCCAAATACATAACTGCCCCCAGATAGTGAATTGCCCTTCTCCATCCCTTGGTGCTGTCCTTGGCTCCAGTGGCCTTCACACTCACTGGCCACGAGCAACTGAAGGTCCCGGGGGCGTTGGGGGCCATCTTGCTATTTGCACACACCTTGTGCTCATGGAGCATTCAATTCTGAGCAGCGTTCAGAGCCAGGAATCGGGGATGGTGCTGGCATTTAGAAAATGTTAATGCGGAAAAGTGGAGAACCTACCCAGTGACTCCTCTCTGGGCCTCAACCAGTCCTTCAACACAGGGGCAGAAAAAGGTCCTTGTGAGCTTAACAGAATAAGATTAAAGAAAAAAGAGTCACAGCAAGCATCCAGTTATGCTTTGATAGCATTGTCCTTTCATAAAGCCATCGATGGTACAAGTGATCCTCTGCCGTGAGGCATTAGTCTACAGTACTATATCGGATTCATTTGAACTCTTCAACTTTAAAAATTAGAATCCATTTAAAATTAAAAACTAAGATTGAGTAAAGCTTCTTACAACCCAACCATGAAATTACATTAGAGCCAATAGAAACTGTAGAAAATACAGAAGGACCCCCTCCTGTTTGGAGTAACTTTCATGGGTTGTACAACAATGACCTTTTTTTTTTTTTTCCTTCTGGCTCATGAGTCTTCCCTTTGTGTGATACAATGGCTACTTCACAGGAACAATGAGTTTTGATTGTTCCAAGAACAATTCTGTGATACTGTACCATTACCTCTTCTCTGTGTGTTCAGGGGCAAAGCTGCTTTAATGGATTCACTCCACTTCCATGGGGAAGTAGGTTCTGCAACAACAGCATTTCCAGCAGTAACTATGTACTCAGAAAGTGACTAGGGGATCATCACTGATTTCTCAGTTCGAGATTTATTCCCGTTGATTTCTTATCACATTCTCATAGGTAGTGAGCAGTTGGGGCTCAGAGCCCTCAGACAGACGCAAATCCCCTCAATCATCAAAGACTGACTAAAACAGCAAACCTACAAAACAACACTGGTTTGTAAAAAAGAGGGAGAAAAAGAGAGAGAGAAAAGAAAAATATTAAATAATAGAAAAGGGTAATAAAAGGAAAAATTATGTTATCATCCTGGATTGTTGGATTTTCTAAATTAAGAAATTGAACATAGTCAATAACATTATAATAACTACATACAGAACCAGGTGTGTACTAGGTTTATTGAGAGGATCACATTGTAAATTATATGTGTCTGTGCACCTGAAACTAATACAAATATCAAACGTCAATTGTAATTGAAAAATAAATAATAAAAAGTTTACAAATAAAATCCCGAAGATGTTATTTTTTTAAAAGGAAATTAAATGTGGACTCTATGCAGGGTGTACGATAAAGGCAATACCTCCCTGGCCTGCAGTCGGGCATAAAAACAGGTGGCAGGCTGTGAGCACCCCTGTGAATGGCAGTGCACAGGGGTGCCGTTCCGGAGATCGAATCTCAGCTCTTCCAGGTACTAGCTCTTGGCTTTAAGCAAGCTTCCTAATCTCTTGGCATCTCAGCTCTCTCCACAGTAAAAGGGGATTTTTGTATTCACTTCTTGAGTTACTGAGAGGTTTACAGGAGACAACACAGCAAAATACCTAGGCTGGGACCTGGAACACGAGGCTCTGAGTTCTCTGGAACAAGGCAGGCAGGTCAAAGAGATTTGTAATCAGGCACTTGACTGCAGAGTCAAGGGGAAGACAGGAGAAGTTGGAGTTCAGGGACCGCAAAGTCCTGGGAGAGCTGACAGCCGCAGCCACCCCAGCCATCAGAGACGGACGAAAATGCCAGTTCCTCGGGCTGACTGTACACCTTAATCTACATAAAATCAAAAGTCTGGTTAATTAGAAAATTCTTCTTTTCTCTGCTGAGAGTTTCAGCTGAGGTTATTATCTGTCTTTTCCCATAAGATGACTCAGTCTCTGTCCTTTTGCAGAATCCACTTGGCCCTCCAGTTGCCTGCTTCCTTAGCCGGCTACAAAGACATGGGAATATGACTAATAGCTGTGTCTGTTCCTCTCCAAAATGCAAATGGATGCTTCACACCGTGTTTGCTGTGCTTTTCAGTAGGCAATTTCTGAGTTTTGATGGCCCCTTCTAGACCCAAATTAATTAAGCATAATTTACATAACACCGGAACATCTTAAATTCAGACAATCTACATTTGTACCGTGGCTAAATACTCTTAATGCATCTTCAACCCAAGGCATGAGTAAGATGTAGACCTTTGGTGTCTATTGATGACAGAGAGCATGGTTTAAATCTCTTTACAGTTTTTGCTTGCTATTCATTGGCCACTTAGTCACTAGTTAGATCACTAAGAAGCAACTTGGTAATTCTAAGTGTAATAAAATGCTAGGGAACAAACAGAAAGTAAGTGAAAAATATCACAATAGAAGATTTTAATGTCACGTCAAATTGTAATTAACTGAATCGATACAACAATAAGCATATTTCTGAAAAATTTAGTTAAACCTAGTTATAAGTAGAGACTAAGTAGACAAGAGAAGAAGTGAGCTCGGGCTGTGGAAGCAAATTCATCTGGGTCCTGATCTCATTTTTAACTTTTAAATTGAGAAGGTTAAGTCACAAGATTTGTGACATGAAGTAAATTACTTCAGCTCTGTGTGCCGCAGTGTCCTCATCTAGAAATTGGGGACAGTTATACCTACCTCACAGAGTTGCTGGTGGGAGGACTCAGAAGTACAAATTGGTAGTCACAGAGTAACCATGGGGATGTAAAGTCCAGTATGGGAAATGGAGAAGCCAAGGAACTTATCTGCATGACCCATAGACATGGACAATTGTGTGGAAATTGTCTGAGGGAGTCGGGGGATGCTGAGTGGAGGGGCAAAGGGGGAAAATGGGACAACTATAATTGCACAATCAATAAAATATAATTTTTAAAATATATATAAGAATAAAGATGATCAAAAGAAATTCATAGTTGGGATCTGCACTGGGTGATTGGACACTTGGTCCTAAATTCAGCCTTGGGGACAATTTCATACGTTATATCAGGTTAAATGTTATTAAAAATGGAAAATGACAATAATAACTAAGAATTACCTTATTTAAAATGATGACATGGCCCTGGCCAGTGTGGCTCAGTCGGTTGGAGCATCGCTCCGTGCACCCAAAGGGTGTGGGTTTAATTCCCGGTCAGGGCACATGCCTAGGTTGCAGGTTTGATCCCCTGTGGGGGAGCCTATGAGAGGCAACCAATTAATGTTTCTCTTTCATATCGATGTTCCTATCCCCCTTCCTCTCTTCCTAAAAGCAATAACAAAATGTCCTCGGGTGAGGATAAAAAAAAGATCATCTATATATTTTTGATAAAATGCTTAGACCACTCTTGAAAACCAAATGAAAATAAGAACTAAGACAACACATCTACCAAAAGGTTGAGTTATACAAAGTCTAACCTGCCCCTAGAGACCCCCAGAGGTGAAGATGAAGAACGGGGCACAAAGACCAAAGGGCCAGTCTGGTAAACAGGAACTAGGATCTGTAGAGGCCCGAGGGACGAGCCGGAAACTGGTCACAGACATAAACACCAAAACTAAGGACCTAAATCCAAGGAAACGCCCCTCCTCACCCACAGCCGAGAACAAAGGACTATTATTGGCATCATCACCAACGTCAGCTGACATTTGCTCACTACTTGCCAGAGACTACTGAAAGTCCTTTGTACAATATATAGTATGATTTCCACAACAACCGGTCACTGGTGCTACCAGTCCCACCTGCAGGCGAGCAGACCGGGGTTCAGAGTTCAGGCCTCTTGCCCAGTACTGAACCTCTGTGACAGAGGTCGGTCTGACACCAAACTCCATCTTCTTAAACAAACAACCAACCAACCAAACAAACAAATAACAACGGCACTCAGAAAGGAAGGACTTCTGGGCATTTTTGTTTGCCTCTTCTGAGTGCCTCCCAAGATGTACACGACTGGCCTGGGGTTGGAGCAGGCTCCCACCTGCTCCCACCTCTGTTTTCGGGGACTTCACAGTGGTAGCTTGAAGCTGGCCGTGGGGGAGTATTTAAACTCTGGAAGTTGGCAAACACTACAAACTGGGGCTCCTTTCTCCTGGAGAGCTGGCTGTCACCACTGCCTGGAGGCTTCTGACGCTGAGATCCACACCCAGCTTGACTGCCTGGCCAATGAATTCACTTATGTTCTGTTCGTTAGTTTCTTTCTATTCTGGAGAAAGTAAACATCTCAAGCAATTAAATTTCCAAACTGCCCCCTATCTTTGTTTTCTTAACAACTTTTTATTGATTAAAGATCAATGTATGAAGCCAAAACCCAAGTGATATTGATAGGTAACCAGCTTTTCTGGAAATATGCCATGGATTTTCCACACCACATACTACACTTCCCCTCAGTTATTATGAAAGGGTAGGCCTATTAAAAAGAAATAGTCTCTTTTAAAACAATCTGTCACATAAACAGCAAACTATCTGTTTTGATAGTTTGCTATCAAAACTATCAAAGGGTTTTTACTCCACGATTAGCACATTGGCAGATTTCCTTATGAGCCCAGCCTCCACTGAACACCTGCCACTCTTCACTGGGGCCTCTGTGCTGGGCTGCTGATGGGAGTTCTTCAAGTTGGGACCTCACAGGGTAGTAGTAGGGAGATAGGTAAGAGAGTAACAGGCACAATTCAATGGGGTAAGTACTGCAGCAGAGGTCAAACATTAACTCAGAGCAGGCATGCTTTTCCAAAGAGCTGAGGTTGGAATGTCCAGGATAAAGATCAGAATGAAGAAAGGCATGGGAAAGGGAAAAAACAGAATGTGATTAAAGATTGACCAGGCAGCGTGGTGAACCTCAGATGGTAGTCATAGCTACTACTGGAGTGATGAATTGG
Source organism: Sturnira hondurensis (assembly GCF_014824575.4). Classification (NCBI taxonomy): domain Eukaryota; kingdom Metazoa; phylum Chordata; class Mammalia; order Chiroptera; family Phyllostomidae; genus Sturnira; species Sturnira hondurensis. The sequence continues at coordinate 2,813,225 of NW_028079344.1, read as the reverse complement.
GCCTTAGTAAGGAGAAACTTACTAAGGGAAACAGGACCTTCTCAGTCTGTGCTGATGCAAGATTGCTTTAGCAGTAGTGTGCAGCGAGATGGGAGAAAGGAGAGGGAGGAGACCAGAGTGCAGACACTGAAACGTTCCACGGAATCAATTCCGAGAGCCTGGACTACAGACTGGCTGGAGGGAGAGAATGGACTCGAAGACGACTTAGGCTGTGTGAATAGACAGCCTTTGACACCTGACTTGATGGGCGGTGGGAATAAAGTAGGAAGTGTGCTTAGAAAGAGCCCAGGCTTTAGGGTTCTTACCACTCCACAACTTCTGTCATACAGCTGTGACTGTTTCCTATGAAACGAGGACATGCTGATGTCACCTGGTAATCTGGGGCATCGGAGGGCAACGGGATTAACTGCAAATATGGTCCCATTCCTTTGTTGTTAGGGTATGTGACATTTCCTGCAACTGACACATTGCTTCCTACATAATCAGAGTGGGGCAAAGTAGGTTTATAGTTGTCTAAACTATAGTTTTTTATAGTTGAAAATAATACAATAATTAGTACATAATAATACAAAAATAAACTTTCATGTACTCACACTTGTAAACCTACTCTCTCCCCACTCCAAATACTCTCAATAAATCCTTGTGCAGTGAAGAAGAAAGAGGAACCAAGGATGGCTTGGGGTTGGGGTCGGGGCTTGGGGGGCTGGGGTGGGGGCAGGAGGGATTAAGAAAAAAAGGAAAAACTCATGGATATGAACAGCAGTGTGGGGATTGCTGAGGGATATGGGGGTGGGGAAGGTATAGGAGGGATAAATGGCGATGGACGGAGACTGGATTTGGAGTGGTGAATACACAATACAGTGTACAGATGATGTGTTGTAGAATTGCGCACCTATAACCTGCATAATTTTGTTAATCAGTGTCACCCCAATAACTTCAATATGAAGGAAAAAGAGAAGGCAAGTAAAGACACACAGTAAGTTGCTGAACTTGTCAGCAGATAACGTGTGTTTTGGTAAAGGCTGGTTGTAGAAGGAATGTTGACGGGGTCCCTGGCACTTGGGTCCAACCTGTGCTGTTTTCTCTTCTCCATCGCGGTAATTCACAGACAGCCATCCCACAGGTGGGTTTAACCCAGTGGACGCTGGTCTGTTTATATTTGTGAGGACGACAAAGCACCTATTTCTAGATGTGGCCAAATAATGGACTTCTAACTACTGATGAAAAAAATCTTAGAAGTTTTAAACAAAGCTTATGGCTATTAAATCATCCGTAAGTTATGGAACAGGGTGAATAAAAACTTCTGCTGCCTCTAGGATGGAATCAGGTGGTCCATGCTGAGCTCAGAGAGCATGGAGTCATTGTCCTGCTTTCTTTATTTGTGTTGTTGACACTATTGCAGATGCTCCTGTTTCCCTGCCTTCATCCCCTTCCTCCCAGCCCCCGCTGCCCTTCCCTCTGGCCATCACCACAGTGGTGTCTGTGTCTATGGGTTATGCATACACGTTCTTTGGTTAATCCCTTCACCTTCTTTCCTCCAGCCCCACCCTCCCCCACCCTCAGACAGCCGTCAGTGTTCCGTGTGTCCGTGCCTCCAGGTAGCCACTCTGCAAGGAGCTACTAGCATCGCTCTGCCCTTCAGCCAGTCTGGTTTCATGGCTGCAGGTCCAAAGAAGGTGACTCATTCCCCAAAACAAACTAAATGACCCACGAGGTATGGAAGAAATTGGAGGAACGTAAAATCTACAATACAGGCTCAGGGTCTGTGGACTGTCTCCCAATTTCACCATTTCTAGCCATTTCTCCATCTAGCCTCTGCATTGCAGATGCCATGGAACACGCCCTGCACTCTTCAAAGCAGACCAGCCTGAGAGTTTAGACAGATGGAGTCTCCTTCTCACCCTGTCATGCCAAGCCACATGCACGTGGGGTTTTGTTTTTGAATTATATTGTTTCTTCAGTATAAGAAAATAAGCAAATAACAGTGGTTTTTCCAGTGCATTTCAAAGGTGTTTATCAGAACCTCAATGATAGATCTTTTATGAGAAGTGACATCAAGTGACCATCAAGCTTCCAAAACAAAGAGCCTCTTGATGAGCAGAAGCTCAGTGAACCCACGGGTCAAATTTGTAGCCATGGCCTCTTTTGTACTAACATTTTCCTCTTCATCCATTCATAAGATGGAAATGTGATGGTCTAGAAATGCTGGCAGGCTTTCTGAGTTTTTCTTTGTGTGGCATTATACCACGATTCATTTATTCATGTCCTGAACTCTAATATAAGCTTCCTAGCAGTGAACAGCTCTAATCACAATTAGGTGCCTGACCATTTCATGTTAAATAATTTTGACAGTTCAATGGATTGAGAGGAAATTGTTCTTCAGTCTGTTTTATCCCCTGTCTTTCTCTTCTGCTCTTGGGCTTTTTCCCCTGACAGTGGAAGTTAAGTCTTTCTATAGTTTTTAATCTGTATTATTTTAGCCCTGATCCCAATTCAAAACTTCTGAGACTGCATGACCTTCCTCTCACTTAGGGTTAAACTACAGGTTTCCTTCCTTCCTGATACCGGAAATGAGGTTCAAAATATCTGGCCTTGGGGCAGTGAATCATCCTTTAAAAAAAAGCCAGTTTCATATACCTTGGGTGCTTCCACTTTGGACAGAAATCTTTTTTTAAAAAAATGTCTTCAGGTTGTATAACTTTCATTGAAAAATAAAGATCAAATAAGAATTTTTATTCAATAATTTTTGTCTTGGATAATAAAATTTCAGGCAAGGTAAGGGACTGAATAGAAGGGAAGGATGCAAAAGTGGTTCAGAGTCTGTGTCTTGGAGGAAACGAACAGATATACCGATTAACTACTCTTCCAACCATCTGTAAACACGTGGAGAAACCCCTGCACCCAAGGACACCCTATTCCAGCTCGCTCCGCCCTACTCTAACGCCACGTGAGGTCCTGCCGGCCTCCCTCCCCCAGACACAGGTGGGATTAGAGAAAGACATTTTCGTGTAGGGTTCACAGAAATGAACCTGAAGACAACCCATGGGAACTCGTCTGCCTAGCCCTTCCTCGAATGTGGTCACCACCCCTCGCCTTAGTATCAAATAGAGAAAAAGAGCTTCAAAACTATTATTACCAAAGGATTCGGTTTCTCAGGTTCCTTCGTTCCCCTCACAGGCATGTTCTGCAGCACAATAACCATATGGGAGACTTTCTGACAAGATTAAGTTTGGGAATTTGAACCATCTGAGAATTTTCATTAAAATAATGGTACATCTTCCTTCTTCTTTTTCAGGAAATTAAATTGAAGCAGAATTACATTTTAGAAAGACAAACATTGCGTGGACTGCCATTTTTCTTGCCAGAAGTCTCCTCACTTCTTAAAGTGCCCGGAACCTTGCTTCTGCTATTCCCACGATCCACTCGCCAGGTCTCAGTGCTTCTGTTCGCGAGGATCTGCCCTGTGCCCGATGCTATGGAGGGAAAGCGACGCGCATGACATCTGCCCACTGCAACGTCTGGCTTTCTCTGGCTGAACACTAGCCTCTCATCCATCCCCGGTTGTTTAAAACCTGGTTTGTTTTGGTTTTAATTGGGGATGCACCCTTCTCTTTAGCAAAAGTGTTTTGAGCAACTTCACGTATATATATTTAATACAAGGCTATAAATATGTATTACTTTCAAAATACATTATATACATTGTTAAATACACACAAAAACAGAACTTTAAAAGTATTAAGGTAAGCAAAAAAAAGGAAGTTCTAATCTTTTCCCTTGCACTCCCACTAGGATCCGAGCGGCTGACTTTGAGGACCACTGAGTCAGATGNGCTTCTGCTATTCCCACGATCCACTCACCAGGTCTCAGTGCTTCTGTTCGCGAGGATCTGCCCTGTGCCCGATGCTATGGAGGGAAAGCGACGCGCATGACATCTGCCCACTGCAACGTCTGGCTTTCTGGGGCTGAACGCTAGCCTCTCACCCATCCCCGGTTGTTTAAAACCTGGTTTGTTTTGGTTTTAATTGGGGATGCACCCTTCTCTTTAGCAAAAGTGTTTTGAGCAACTTCACCTATATATATTTAATACAAGGCTATAAATATGTATTACTTTCAAAATACATTATATACATTGTTAAATACACACAAAAACAGAACTTTAAAAGTATTAAGGTAAGCAAAAAAAAGGAAGTTCTAATCTTTTCCCTTGCACTCCCCCTAGGATCCGAGCAGCTGACTTTGAGGACCACTGAGTCAGACGGTTATCCCGGAGCCCAGGGATGATGAAGATGGGGGTGACAGGGAATCACGGCACACACCTTCAGACATAAAGGAGGCAAAAATGCTCCAGTGGAGACTGTTTTTTGTGACTTGACTGCATCCAGATTCATTCTGACATTTTTGATAACCCCAATTCCATGCACTAGAATGACTATTGGCTGAACTAATAATAAATCTATCAAGCTATACATATCTCTGTATTATTTCAATAAAAGTGAAAGAATTGGGAAGATATGACAGTGTTCAACTCTGCCTGCCGGTGACACAGTTCCTCCAGCTCTTTTTAAGATGGGGTACAAAATTAGACTACGGAGACATGGGAGGGTCATTACCAGAAAGCACAAACCACCTGAAACCAATGATCCTGATCTCACTGGAGAAGCATCCTGACTCCGCATAAATAAAGACTGTGACTCTTTGGAAATGCATTCATCTGCTTTTTATTTATTTTTTTAAATATAATTTTTATTTAATTCTTGTTCAAGTACAGGTTTCTGTCTTATATTCCCAACCCTGCCTGCCTCCCACCCCATGCTCCCCGCCTCCCTCCCCTTTCCACCCCCCACCCTTAGTTATTGTCCATGTGTCCTTTATACTTGTTCATGTGAGTCCATTCCCTTTTCCCCTATGATTCTCTCCCCTCTCCCCTCTGGACCCTGTCAGCCTGTTCCATATTTGAGTGTCATTGGTCGTATTTTGCTTGCTTGTTTGGTTTGTTTAGAATCCTGTTAACGGTGAGATCATATGATATTTGTCTTTCACTGCCTGGCTTATTTCGCTCAGCATAATGCTTTCCAGTTCCATCCATGATGTTGCAAAGGGTAGTAGTTCCTTCTTCCTTTCTGCAGCATAGAATTCCATTGTGTAAATGTACCATAGTTTTTTGATACAGTCATTTACCGATGGGCATCTAGGTTGCTTCCAACTCTTGGCTATCGTGAATTGTGCTGCTATGAACATCGGGGTGCATAGGTTCTTTTGGATTGGTGTTTCAGGGTTCTTAGGATATACTCCCAAGAGTGGAATTGCTGGGTCAAAAGGCACGTTCATTTTTAGTTTTCTTAGAAAATTCCATACTGTTTTCCATAGTGGTTGTACCAGTCTGCAATCCCACCAACAGTGAACTAGAGTCCCCTTTTCCCCACAACCTCTCCAGCACTTGTTGTTTGTTTCTTTGTTTATGATAGCCAATCTGACTGGTGTTAAGTGGTATCTCATTGTGGTTTTAATTTGCATCTCTCTGATAGCTAGCGATATCGAGCATCTTTTCATGTGTCTCTCGATCCTCTGTATGTCCTCGTTGGAGAAATGTCTGTTCAAGTCCTCTGCCCATTTTTTGATTGGGTTGCTCGTCTTCTTTGAGTGGAGTCGAGTGACAGAAATCAAAGGCATTTCTGTATTTCATCTGCCTTTTTAGATAAAACTTGTGAAGAGATCTACTCTGTTTTCATTAACACTATGGAACATTTATTAAAATATCAGTTGGGTGGGGTTTTTAATGAAGAAGACTTAGGGTACTTTACCAGTTAAGTGCTGAGTTTGTAGTTGGTTAGAAAAAAATATTACCGCAGACCTCCATTGCTTCTACTACCTCTGATATCCGCTGCTCTCTGCAAGGTGCTGACAGAGAGGGGCTGAGGCAGGGGCTGAGGCAGGGGCTGAGGCAGGGGCTGAGGCAGGGGCTTACTTCGTGGAGAAGTGGGGAGAAAACTACTTCCTGCAGGGAAGATCAAAGAGAGCTGTGTCACTTACCCAGACATTCAGATGTCTCCCCCGTTCACCAGGTTCCACCTGAATCCCTGGGCATTCCAGCACACCGCACCCAGAGGCCCTCCTGTTCTCAGTCACCAAAGAGGCTGGGTGGGCGGCGGGTGAGCCAGCAGTTAGCTCCCCTGGGGGCCGCCCCGCAGGCATGGCTGGGTGTCAGCACGGCCCAGACTGTCGCCAGGAACAGCCTGCAGGATTTACGTGGTCCTCTGCGCTTGCTGCCTACGTTGAATTCTAAAAAATATGATGCGGTTATGAAAGAAGATAATTAACAAGCATTTAATGAGCAAGAGCTGTGTAAACTGCTCTGCTACACATTTAATGAATATTGTTTCATGATAGGAATATAATGGTTATGAGGGAGAGCCTGAGAGTCAGTTCTTGAATTCGTCTCTCAGCTGCAGCATGTACTAGCTGGGTGTACTGGGGGTAAGTTAGCCGACTGCTCTGAAAGTCATTCTTCCCCATGTGTTAAATGGGACAATCATAGCTTCTATTTCAGAGGTAAATGCTATAGTTATGAGGAATAAACTAGGTAATCCAGATAAAGCACTTAGGACTATGCCTGACACAGTAGACGTTCAGTAAATGTGAGCTATTGCATGACTGTTAACCTTAATAACCCATGAAGTTACTAATAACCCATTATCGTTATCGTTATTGTCTCCATTTCATAGATGAGAGAGCTGAGGCCTGGAGAGCCTGAGTGACTTGCCGGGGTGTGGAGCCTGGGCCGCCTGGGGCCAGCAGGCAGAGGTGCTCTCAGCAAAGGAAGCACCAGTGAAATAAACGTGGTGGTTCAGGGAAAACAGGAAGAGGACACTTGCAAACATGAGCATTGTGTTTATTTCAGAAAAAGATGGGCAAAATCACAGTGTCAAAAAAAAGTCTAGAGATATTTTTCATTATGTGGATGTTAATAGATTATATGAGTATATGATTTGCATGTGTAAATAAGAATTTCAGAATTTTCCATGGATTTTGGATTTTTCCCCCCGCCAAATCAACAACCGTGCTGCTGGGAGAAGACAAAGTCAAGTTGTAAGATTTGGGGATTAAAAAGTTAATACATAGAATATACTGGACTTTCCTTTTGTTTTTCCCATCAATTCCACTTTTTGTTGCTATTTGACATTTGATTGTAGAGAGGATGTCTCCCACTACTTTGCTTTGTCATACCAAACAGTTTTCTTTTTTGTTTATAAAACATTGGCTGCCAGAATTTCTCCCAGTCTCGTCCTAAAGCTTAGTTTTCTACACTCATAGGCTATGCCCTAAGATGTCATCCCAACTTAGTATGGGTGATGATGACCTGGAAAACAATGTAGCCTGAGAGGACCCCGCAACTGGTAACTTTTCACAAGGTGCCAACCGAAGGAGTGCTATCCGCCAAGGCCTCTGGAGGAGCTTCTGAAATGAGGACCATCTTCCTGTTAGAGGCCCCTCCCCATCACTGCTAGAAGATTGTGTGTCTCCATAGAGACACTCCTGATTACTGTTTCAGTCCTATTAGTTAATTCACCAAACAGGAAAATAAAGTATCTAGTGAGACACTAAATGTTAGTAGTTTTCTATTTTGCATGATAGAAATAGCAACAATGAATCATTATTCCCCTTCATGTACTTACAAACTCACATTTCCTAAGACTCAGGAGTGAGAAATACCAAGGTCTGACTAACAAGGCTGAAGTTTGATATCATTGAGGCTCACGACTATTTCTCTGACAAAGCAGACTTTAGGCACTGTTCTGATTCCATTAATGACCATGCAAGATAAGGAGCTTTTTTTCATGTGCCTAGATACTTGCTTTCCTCACTCAAAATTTCAAACTGGAGAGAGGCTTTGGAAACTAATGAGTTGCTTGTAAGGCCCCCAGGAAATAATCACAAATGGGTTATAAATAAAGGGAAATTCTGCTTACAATTTTTTCCATATGGATGAAATAGAAGGAGTCTTTCTTGGATCTGTAATTTCAACAGCCTAAACTTTGCTAATGCTTTCTGTCAGATTTCAAGGGTGTTCAGGAAATAGTCTACCACAACATTAAAACCTATGCATCACTTAGTTTTATAAATATGTAAATAAAGTCACTAAATAATTAGTTGAACAAAAATGCATGCAAGCTTATTGGAAGATAAGCTAGTGAATAACTGTTCTCTCTGTATTAAGAATACAGGGTGGGGCAAAAGTAGGTTTTCAGTTGTGAGTATGCCAAACACAGAATTTATTCTTGTATTATTATTTAATGATTGTATCATTGTCCATGTGAACAACTGTAAACCTACTTTTGCCCCATCCTAGATATTTGTATAGATTGATGGATCATTCATTCACTCATTCATTCACTGCCACTGAGTTTTAGTGTCCCCAGGGAGCATGAGTGAATGGCAGGGGAATGAAAAGGGGAAGGAGGGGAAGTGATACAAGACATCCGTAGGGCTTAACCCTTTGGACTTTTTGAGGGGGCTTCATGAAATGTGCTCTGAACTGTCTGCCCAGAGGACAGACAAGGAAGCAGTGGCGCTTGGCTCCCATCCCCCACTGTTCGACCATGGTCCGTGGGAATTGACTTCCCTACATTGCCCAGCAGGTTCCCATAGGTGCCCGGAAAGAAACCCCAAGGGAAGAAGCAAGAGGCATAGACAGTGGGCCTTTGGCAGGAGATGGCAGGGTCCACTTGCTCCAAGCTGGTCAGCACCCATGTGGAGCAGGTCACTCCATTAGTGGCCGCAGCGGAAGGAAGGATGGGAGGGCCCAGAGGATTTGCTAGGCACACAAGGAGTGAGTGGCTCATAGAGTAGGAGAGGGTGTTGTCACAGTGCAAGGATAAACAGGTGGCACAGGAGAAGCAGAACACGCACATACTTTTCTAAAATTTCACTGGACATATTTTTATTTTTTTAACTTTATTTTTATTATTGACACTATTGCAGATGCCCCATCCCCACTTTGCCCACCTCCACACGGCGGCCACTCCCCCTTTCCTCTGGCTATCACCACCCTGTCGTCTGTGTCTATGGATCATGCATATATGTTCTTTGTCTAGTCACTTTTTTTATCCAGTCCCCCTTCCCCCTCGCTCTGACAGCTATCAGTCTGTTCCATGTGTCCATGCCTCTGTTTCTATTTTGTTCATCAATTTGTTTTGTTTGTTAGATTCCACACATGAGTGAGATCATATACTACTTGTTTTTCTCTGACAGGCTTATTTTGCTTAACGTAATAATTTCCAGGTCCATCCAAGCTGTCACAGAAGACAAGAGTTGCTTCTTTCTTATGGCAGCATAGTATTCCATTTTGTAAATCTATCACAAATTTTTTCCCCACTCATCTACTGATGGACACTTGGGCTATTTCCAGATCTTGGCTATTCTAAATTATGCTTCTACTAACATAGGGGTGTACATATCCTTTTAAATTTGTGTCTCAGAATTTTTAAGATATATTCCCAGAAGTTGAATCACTGGGTCATAAAGCAGTTCTTTTTTAAAAAAATTTTTGAAATAACTCCATACTGCTTTCCACTGGCTGCACCAATTTGCATTCCTATCAGCAGTTCACTAAGGTTTCCTTTTCCTCACATCCTCACCAACACTTGTTTGTTGATTTATTGATGAAGGCCATTCTGAGGAGTGTGAAGTGGTATCTCATTGTAGTTTTAATTTGCATCTGTCTGATGGCTAGTGATACCAAGCATCTTTTCATGTCTCTGGGCCCTCTGTATGTCTTCCTTGGAGAAGTACCTGTTCAAGTCCTTTGCCCATTTTTAACTGGATTTGTTTGTCTTCCTGGTGTTGAGTTGTGTATGTTCTTTATGAATTTGGGATATTAACCCCTTATCAGATGTGTCACTGGCAAATAGGTTTTCCCATTCAGCGGGTTTTCTTTTTGTTTTGTTGATGGTTTCTTTGTCTGTACAGAAGATTTTAAATTTGATGTAGTCCCATTTGTTCATTTTTCTTTTGTTTTTCTTGCCTCAGGAAATATACCAGCAAAAATATTGTTATAAGAGAGGTTTGAGATTTTACTGCCTGTGTTTTCCTCTAGGATCTTTATGGTTTCATGACTCATATTTATTATTCATTTTGAGTTTATTCTTGTGTATGGTGTGAGCTGGTGTAACAGAAACCCCTCTGGGTTTTATTGCCCACTGCCATAAAAAAAAAAAAGATAATGTCCAATGCCAGAGTCTTACGAAAAGGAAAGAAACTATTTATTTTAAAGTTATATGGGTTTGGAATAATGGTGGAATTCTGTTTTTAAGCCCAAAGCCCCTTAAAAATAAACACCCACAAACACACACAGTCCTGCCTCCCCTTGCCAAAGCAGGCCAGTCAGAGGTGCCGTCTCTCAGGAAAAGAAATAGAAGTCTGTAGCTTAGCTGGACAGATTCCCGCTTTAACATTCTGGCTTCTTCCCGTCGTCTGTGCTGGCCTTGGCCCCTCCTCTTAATCCCAAACCGCATGGTCTCTCATCATGGTGGGCCAGTGAGGGTCCTTCTGCATCCTTTCAGACTGAATGGCCAAGCCTGCATGGCTGCCCCTGCTTGAGTTTAAGTCCCAGTGCAGATCTTCTTCCCTAACCCTGTTTCCGATTCCTCCCACAATCCACCAGCTCTGCCAGTACTCTGGCTTCTTCTTTCTCCTGTTACAGTCATTAGTCCGGGCAAGTGTGGCCTGGTGAGGTAGGAACCACCTCCGAGCTTCTCTGGCAGGCGCAGTAAGGCCCTCCAACTACCTCAGGAGTCAAAGTCAGGCACATCTCTGGGCCTGATCTAATGGCAGGCACAGCCATTAGCATTACTAAAACACTGGTCAGGTTCTTTAGATAGGCAAAGTAACTCTCAATGGCCCTGCTCCTTCCACCAGCCATGTTAGTGGGATTTGGGGGGCTTCTCAGCCTGTTATATTGGTGGTCTGGTTTCATTATTTTGAACAGACACATTTTTATCTGTGCTAAAGTTGCTGATAACACTGGCTTTACTTTTCCTGGACTCAGTTTTTCTGAAAGTTTTCAAATCCCCTCCCCTCCAACACACAAAATGTTCTTAGGTCTTTGTTGTAATGTGTGAAATTTTGACTTATATTTCACTAATATATGTGAGCTTTGAGATATTCTCTCCAGTACCCCTCACCCATTGTGTAGGATATGGGTAGAGGGGAGATTAACCCCATCCTCTGCACCAAAGGTGGGGCCTGGATTATTTTAGCTCAATGAAGGTCATTTTAGGCTTCTTTTTACAAAGATTGGTTCAAAGAACTCAGGGTGAAGCCAGTTAGTGCTTGACATTCCCACCGTGTGAGATCTACCTGGTACAAGAGGTTCCAGAAGCCTCTTTCACAGAATGGGGTAGCATATGTGGGTCCAAGGCCTGGGACCACTCCATCCATTTCTGCCCCTCACTGAGTGAAGCCAGCGAGGGCAACACCGGAGGGAGAGAAAAGCTAAAATGACACAAACACTGGGTGACATGACCTTGAAGCCATCCCCTCTTAGACTTCCAGTTGAGGAAATACCTTTCTTTATTTAAGCCATTTTAAGTCAGATTTGCAGTCTAAAGAATCTTAATTGGCACTCTGATGATCTAAGTCTCCCCAACTTTGAATCAGTGATTTAACCCCACGGGGAAATTTTCGTTCTGGAGGAGGCAGACGTGTCCCTCACTTAGGCAAAGGACCACGGCTTCCTTTAGGTGAGATGCTTGCAGCTGCATTGGTTTGATAAGTGAGAAATGACACCTTGAAGGTGCCCCTGTAGAGCTCTTTCAAATCACCATTTTTCTTCTGAAGCAGTTTGACCAACTAAGCTGCAACTTACCTTAAAAATGTATTTCACCATGACCTATACAATTAGACCGAGTTGATAGAAAAGAATTCAGGGCATTTTTCCAACAAAGGGGTGGGGAGGTGAAGCCTGGCGCTAGGAGTTATTTATATAAAAGTCTAGCGTATGTAATGCAAGGAATATCAAATTGTTTTTTATTATAGAAATTTCTGTCACATTAATATTTCATAACCTTAAGGATTTAGTTTGTTGGCTCTATTTTGTTGTATTTTCCTAAAGACTCTGCCCTCAAGTTATGACGTGTTCTCTCGAATAGTGATAGTGGCCAGCGGAGGGGAGACAAAGTGAAACTTGACCGACAGGTCCCTGGGGGCAGGCACAGCGTCCCTGAGTCCCACTCATTCTCTGCAGCTTTTGCAGTGTAACCATTAGAAGTAGAGTGAGGGACATTTCTGTATGACAGATACTAGGACCATGAACCTGTTACATGTTTAAACATCCACAGCAAGAAACATTCCAACTCTGTCAAACATTCAAAGTTGTGGTCTGGCCTTGCTGCTGCCAGTTTGGCTTGGTGGAGTACAATACTTAACTTCACATCTTTGTACGATTACATGCGAGGTAACTCAGGCACCATTGCCTTCGACTCAGAAAAGCTAATGAACTCAGAGGCACTGCTGCCAATTTTCTGAAACTCACAAAAGAGGGCTTATAAATATCCAGCTTCCACCAAATTCATATCTAAATTTGAATTAATAAATTTGCTTTATCAAAATCAAAACCGATGTATTATAAAGGCCTGAAATTTTATTTAAATTACGGATTCTGAATCTCATCTTTTTATGGATTGCTGAATGAATAAATTGACTATCACAAATATATATTCTGTTGTTGAAAAAATTTCTGAACTGTTTAGATACCAATCCAAAGCCACAATCCATGAAAGAAATAATTGATAAACTGGCCTTCATAAAATGGAAAACTTCTGCTCTGTGAAGGACACTGTCAGAAGAATGAGAAGACAAGCCACAGACAGGGAGAAAATATTTGCAAAAGACACATCTGGTAAAGATTTATTATGCAAAATACACAAAGACTGGTAAAACTCAACAATAAGAAAATAAACAGCCTGATTGGAAAATGAGCAAAAGACCTAAATAGTCACCTTACCAAAGAAGATATACAACTGACAAATGAACAGGTGAAAAGATGCCCCATATCTTATGCCCTCAGGGAAATTCAAATTAAAATAACTATGAGACACCACTGCATGCCTATTAGAGTGGCCCAAATTCAGGATACTGCCATTACCAAATGTTCGTGGGGATGTGGAGCAATAGAAAGTTTCATTCATTGATGGCAGGAATGTAAAATAGCCACTCTGGAAGACAGTTTGGTGTTTTTTTTTACAAAACTAAGCATATCCTTACCCTGTGATCCAGCAACTCTGCTCCTTGGTATTATTGACCAAAACAGGGTTGAAAAATTATATCCACACAAAACATGCACATGGATGTTTCTAGCAACGTCACACATAACTGTCAAAATTGGGAAGCAAGCAACATGTCCTTTAGTAGGTGAATGGCTAAGTAACCTGTGGTACATCCAGACAATGGAATGTGACTCAGCACTACAAGAAAATGAGCTATCCAGCTCCATGAAGAGCCATGGTAGAACTTTAAATCATACTACTAGTGAAAGAATCCAGTTTGAAGGCTGTAAAACATGATTCTAGCTATATGACATCCTGAAAAGGCAAAACTATGGAGACAGTAAAGAGATCTGTGGTTGCTAGGAGTAGGGGTGGGATGGAGTGGAAGGGATGAAAGGCCGAACACAGAGGATTCTTAGGACAGTGAAAACACGCTGTATGATACTATCATGGTGGGTACATGTCATTCTACGTTCATCCAAATCCATAGAGCTCACACCCAGAGTGAACTGCGATGTACATTACGGACTTTGGGTGATAGTGATGTGTCATGTAGGTAAGGATGCATTATTTTTTATAACAAATGTACCACTTAGTGTGGGATGTTGGTAATGGAGGAGGCTGTGCGTGAGTAGATGGAGGGACCATGTGGGAAGTCACTGTACCTGCTGCTCAATTTTGCTGTCACCCTAAAATTGTTATAAAAAGATATATGGAGAAAGCATAAAATTTGGCTTTGGGTGGTAAACACACAATGCAATTATCCAGATGATGTATCATAGAATCATTGATAAGTCTATTAACTGATGTCACCCCAATAAATGTAATTAAAAAGCCCATTTAAAAGCAAAAAAAGATGTTACATTTCAAGCAGGTATACAAGGCACCAACATTCTCCCATACTTATATAAATCTCCTCAAGATTTATAATTTTACTTTTACCAGGGACTAAGAAAAAAACAGTAGATTTCCTGTGATCCAGCCACATGTAGCAATTTAAAAGATTTTGTTTTCAGTGGAATCAGTGGAGTTATTATGCCTAAATAATTTAAGTAATAACTTATAAGAATATTTCAAAGTATCCATGAAACTTGAGTTTTAAAGAACATTTTATTCCCCTGCATCGTGTGGCGTGAGTCAGCGCCGAGCCGCGGCCTGCACCCCAGCATCACGGGTGAGGAAGGCAACTAAGTGAATCTCCTTCTCTGGGCCTCTGAACCTTCTTGTTATTGGAAAATGGGGATAATAATACTATTAACATTGTTTAAGAATTAAATAAGAAAATAGTAAATGTTAATTTTCACATCTGTTTTTCATCTCTTAGAAACATTTGACAAATAACAGCTTTTTTAATTTTCAAGGTTTCTTGCTCTTCATACCATGTCCAATATCATGATTCCCTGACAAGATGCGATCCACAAATGGGATTCTTGCAGAATTTTTATAAACAAGCAGCTGGAACAGCTTGGTTTTGAATGTTCTCTAAGACAATCAACTGGCTTCCCAAATTAGGTATATGCAGACTGAAGCTTATTTTGCAAACAATGATGAGAGAGACTAAACAGGGCATGGAAGGTTTGCCTTTTTAGTCTTGGATACATTTGTTTTAAAGTTTTCTTATTACAAAGACTTTTTATTTTTATTTCTTAAAAAGTTCTTACCCAAGGATATGTTTATTGATTTTAGAGAGAGAGAGGAAGACAAACAGAAACAGAAAGGAGGAGAGGGAGAGATCAATGTGAGAGAGAAACATTGATCTCATATGCGCCCCAACTGGGGATCAACTAGAACCTAGGTATGTGCCCTGACTAGAGACTAAACCTGCAACCTTTTGGAGTATGGCTTGATGCTCCAACCAACTGAGCCACCTGACCAGGGCAGGAAGAGTTTTTTTTTTAAAGTTTTGTCTCCAAACAACTGTGTAACTTGCAAATATAAAAGTGTCCTCAAGAAATGATTTTTTAGCCCTGGCTGGTGTAGCTCAGTGGATTGAGTGCGGGCCTGTGAACCACATGATCACGGTTCGATTCCCAGTCAGGGCACATGCCTGGGTTGCAGGCCAGTTTCCCAGCAGGGGCAAGTTCCCAGCAGGGGACACACGAGAAGCAACCATACATTGATATTTCTCTCCCTCTCTCCTTCCCTTCCCTTCTAAAGATAAATAAATAAATAAAAAGAAATGATTTTTTAAAAGCAAAAAGTCAGAGCATGTTGCTTTCTTTTCTGGAATCATTTCTTCTACTTTCTTTCCTCTTTTTTTTTTCTCAGCTTGAGTTTCACCTTGTGTATTCTTGTGACTTTGACTGGAACTGCATGAAACAAGCACCCCAGGAGAGGGTTCAAGGCCTTCTTCTAGGCTAAAAGTTTGGGGACTCTCTAGTCATCAATCCTCAGTACAAATGTCCATACATCAGGTAGATAAGCCTACAGCATCTGCAACCAGAGGCAAATGCTCCAGTGCCTTGGGCAAGTTACCTAAACTTTCTAGAAAATGGAGATGATAATATCACCTAATTCACCATGTTGATATGGGAGCTAAGCAATGAAATGTACATGAAATACCTAGTACAATGACTAAAACATGAAGAGGTCTCAGCACATGTCAGTCCATGACTGTAGGTAGATGGAGATGTTGCCCATCTGTCTGATGCCTGGGGTGGATTAATAACAGCCAGGCTTGGACTGCAGCTGCAGGAAAATCCAAGCAGAGCTATTTGATACCTGCTTGCTCTTGGAGTCAATATTTTTTAGAGCTAGATACTTCAGAATCTTGTAAAAGAAATATTCTTTCTGGCTATTCTGGGATGACTCGGGGATCATTTGGGAGTCTTGGAAGCTGGGAAGAACCTCCCTAAAGCAAAAAGATTAAAAACAATATGGAGCAACATGGAGGAGAAAGGCACGGGCTTCCCCTGTGTGGGTGAAATAAGACAGTTATGACTAATGTTGGGTGTGCTTGCTCTTGGCTGAGAGCACAGTGTTTATTCAGAGTTGGGCCTAGGCTAAAAGAGAGAATAGATGTCCGTAAAATGTTATAAGGGAGAATTTTCATGAAAGAAACTGGCTTTTCATCTCAAATTCATTACCAGATGCATACCTACACAAGAAAACATACAACTTGGTTCCCCATCCAGTTGCAAATTAAAAAAGGAAATGAAAAAGATCACCTCTATCTTAGCAAAATTCCTTTCTTTAAGAACTTTGAGAGATACAAAAAGGCATTTCTGAACTTGGCAATCAGAGAGGATGCTTATCCAGAGTCCACACAATTCACATAATTCTAGAGCTCAATTTATTCTACTTTTAGTTTTGCAAATGGATAAACTGTGAAGGGAAGTGGATATAAGTAGGAAATGAGTCTAAAACTGTTGAGCAGCACAGGCGAAACCACCTCACCTGATCCCCAGGTCAACCCTCCTCCTACCCTTCAGAAAACCTATAGCTCACTAAACTTTTTCACATTAAACTCCTTCACTTTGTGAAGACAGTCTTGTCATGTGAAATGGCTGCTAATGGAATGTCCTAGTATAAACTAGGACAGTTTATTTTATTGAGTGTAGAAAGCTGGCTTTCTTTAGGCACAGAAAGCCATCCAAAGGTAAGCAGCCTAAAATGACTTTTTCTTGATCAAGTAAGTCCACCCACTCCCACAACACCGTCCACCAGGTTCCCATGACATCGCCAAAGTCAATGTCACTCTTTATAGACTATATGATTTAATCACCTTTGCTATCTCTGGTAGGAAGAAATGGAGATTTCACAACAGACTGAGAAGAAAATGAGAGTCACCTTTCCCTCAATCCACAAAAAGAATGTATTACTGATATTGCAGGATATTAATGTGGTCCTGTGTGGCAAGAGTGAAAAAAAATCTACCTCGACGGTTTCTTCTGCCTACACAGTTAGGACAATGGAACTTACCCTACCTGTTCCATAAAGAGGCATCTTTTCAGAACTTCTCATGAGGTTTAGTCTTATCACATTTGAGATCTCAATTGTTTCTGCTGGTAAACAGAAACAATAGAGAAGGAAAGGCCCATCAGAAGTGAATGAACTGGGCTCATTCCTTAATCCAGGATATTCTCTTCCAAATTTCAGAGTCAGAATGTGTCATAAAAATATCCAACTCTAGTTGGCAAGTAAACTCGTTTGAATCTGATCCGTAACCACTGTCTTATTATATGCCTGCATAGGGAAGAAGCCCACACCCTTTCTCCTCCATGTTGTCCTATATTATTTTTAATCTTTCTGCTTTAGAGATATTTTGCTCAGCTTCTACAACTCCCAACTGATCTCTGACCACAGCCCTGAACAGCCAAAAATTTTTTTCTTTAATAAGTTTCTAGAGCATCTATCAGTAAAAGATATCAACTCTAAGAGTAATGGAATATTAAAGAACTCTGCTTAGAATTTCCCAGAGCTGCAATCCATTCTAGGAGTCCAGACACACAGGGGATACCTGCATCTCTCTATAGTCATGGACTGACGTATTCAGGCCTTCTCACGTGCTGGCCATTGTACTGTATGTGCATTTCATGTACATTTCTTTCCTTAGGAGAACTTTGAAACCTTAGGTTTTAAGGGTCCTTGATTATTAACACACACACACACACACACACACACACACACACACACCACTTATAAGACTTTACCTCTGAGGTCCAGAATACTGAGCTCAACATAGCCCTCCCTCTTATACTTAAATTTTATACGTGAATTTCAGTTGGCTGAACTTCTGTCTCTGCTCTCTCTACTACAAAATCATTGAGCAGTAATGATGATTTTAGGTGACAATGAAGAGCTTTGTATATCTCTAATTTCAAAAATATGGAAGATTTTTATTTCATTGGGGAAGATAATTTCCTTACAATGCTTTTCCAAAGTTTCTTTTTGATGTCATTTTAAGGATCTCTGTGGATGAAACTTGCGCTGTTCCTTCATACAAACTCATGCGTTCCGTTATCTCACTTTTGGTCTAAGGACTGGAAGGTAAGGCACCATGAGTATGAAGCAGTGTACAAGCCATTCAGAGTACAATGCAGCTCTATTGACTGTACATACTGAATAAGCTCTATTGACTGTACATACTGAATAAGCAAGGCAAGGGATTAAAGCAGACACTTACTTGTGTTTGTATTAACAGTATTTACTATCTCTGGGACTTCTTTCTCAACCTGCAGGTTGTTGTGGTATGCAGGAGATTTGCTCCGACCATGTTAAATTTTCTGCATACTCTGAAGCATTTTGCTTGCCTCGTTTGTTTACATCACTGAATTAAGTACTGAATTTTCCATAACGTTCTCTCGATTCAAAATAACTGGTTCAACTGGTGGAATTGCAAGGGTGAAACTTATAAACAGCATGCACTTACTTATGAGAAATGTGAATTTTTCATGTGAAACTTTCAAAAAATAAAACTTTAAAATAGTTTAGTATGGATTTTCCTTTTATGTAAATCAGGAATAGTCTGCCCTTTAACCTAGTCTGAAACTTAAACCTCTCTCAGCAGGATAAAAACCTGATTTGTGCATCAATGGGCAGAAACCTACTGGGCACAGTGGGGGTATTCTTACTGCACCACTCAGTTTGGGAATCAGCAGCAATCAACAGCCACGTTAGAGCTTTAACCCTCAGGAAAGTCACGGTCAAGATCTAGATAAGGTGCTGTACAGCCTCGAGAAGAGGGAATAAGGACGACAACCTCGCTAGACAAAAGGTGGGATTCTGTAGCATTCTTAACGTGATGTGGGCCTGATGCCGCCCCACCTGGCCCTCATTCTCACTGTCCTGCTCTCATTGGTTCACTACTCTCCAGTCAGAAGCTAGGAGGTTGGTTCAGTGTATTTATTATCACTTTCTGCCTCCAAATCTATTCTTGAGGGCTTGCACAAATCCTTAATTTTCCCATTCCAACACAGCATATCATCTTTTTGCGCACAGATACCAAAAACTGTAACACAAAACACACAGACTCTTTGGAAGCACATTTTCTGCACGACCTTTACTTTTAAATGCCATGACTTATAAAAGAACTGCTTTAGGTCTGCTTCCCAGGAAAGAGTCTCTACAAGTTGTTTGATGAGATTGAGTGCTAGAAATTTATAGAGAAGAGTCCTCAGGATTTCAACCCTGAGTGGGTAAAGGGAGGTTTGGGCCCAGGAAGGAGTCAAACTGTGTGGTTAGTGTAAAAAAGGAAGAAAATTTGGGTCTCTCCCTCAGGAAACTCTGGAGCAAAGCTCATGATGATCCTCCCTTGAAGCAAAGGCACCAGTACATCACATATGGCCTCCCTGCCTCCCCTGCACCCCGGGCCCCACACCACAGACCTAGGGAAGGGGACATGTCTTGGAGGAAGGCAGCAATGTTCAGCCTGAGAGTTTATGGAGAAAGACTCAGGTGAGAGCCTTTAGCTGACACTACTTTCAATTATGAAGTTGAGATCTAGGTGGAGTACCCGAGTATCCATTACAAAATCCGAGAGAAAACAGCCTGCTAGACAAGCTGTTTGGGCAATAAGCCCAAGGGTTTCACCCCTTTGAATGAAACCTTTCTTTACCTTTCCCTAGGGGCCATGAGATCATCTTCATCAAGTTCGTGGAAGAAGACATGAGATTTCTGGGTCAGGGACAAAGGGCAATGTATTTTTCACAGCAGTATCCTAGGTGGAGCATTTGTTGGTTCTCCAAGACCCAGTTACTGTCGGGCAGTGCAAAGAGGGCTGAATGACACCCTCAGATGCAGCAGGTTGGAATACAGTAGTGGATCCTTGAATACAAGGAACTCAAATCTTTTATATCAGGCACAAAACAAAGTCTGCTCTTTCTCTGGATAGAGAGACGCTATGTCTATCTTACAAGACTGCTGTACTAACATCCTTGAAACCACAGTCTGGAACAAAGGCAGTTATGACTCTACTAGAAAGACCTGCAGAAATGCTAGAGACCTAAGAATTGTCACCCAGCGGTACCGACCTTACTAGCTGCCATATAGAAAGAGCAGTTACCACAATTGTTAGGAGCATGAGGCCTAAGCCACTGCTTGAGGTTCAACACTAATTCTATCACTTTAAAGAATGTGACTTGAGACAAGTTCCTTAGCCTCTGTAAACCAGAGTTTTCTCATCTGTGAAATGGAAAAAAATAATAATACCCAAGTCATAGGATTGTTGTAAAGATAGATTGAGATAAGACACATAAAATGGCTAACATGTGCGAAGCAGATGCTCAGTAAATGATAGCCACTGCCTGGATATTTTCCCCAAGAAGTACCAGAAACATGAAAAAAAGATATTCCTTGGGTGTTTAAGAGAATGGTTCATCATTTGTCACATCCTCTGCAGGTTCTCCCTCATCTTGCATGTGTCTCGGTTCCTATTCTTGCACTACACAGCCATGTATTTTCATTCAGATTTGGTCATTCACCTTCCATGTACTGTGACAATGATCCCGAGAACTCCTATGACAACCAGCCGTTTGGGCCTACCTCTCTCACCCAGCCTCCTTCTGACGCCCTGATCCTAGCAGCCAACCCAGCATAATCCTCCTCTGTGGGCTCCGCCCCACCTCAGTGACTCAGGCTAGTCCTGACCTTGCAAAGGAGGAACACAAAGATCTCCATAAAAGTCACTCAGAGAATCACTAACCTTATAAGCCAACTCATTCTGCCCTGATGTGATGAGGTGACCCTCTGGCCTCATCTGTAACATGGGACATGTTAAGGACTAAATGACCTACGAGGGCTCCTGCCAACGCTCAGGTACCACAACCTTAACCTTCACAAAAAGGGGTGATGCCTTATGAGGGAGATTGGTCTGAGGTGGCAGAGTGCAAAAGAGAAAAAATAGAACAAGAAGAACATGTGCAAGGAAACTATGACAGTCAAAACCACCAGCTGTAACATTTTAATCTCCCTCACCACCCAGGGTATAAACCCAGGCATGTCTTCCTCCTCTTTTCCAGTTACAATGTCCCTCCCCCCACCCAAGGCTGATCTCCCAGAGGAGCTTGGCATTCCCTCTCTTCTGCTGGGCTAGGCCCTCTGGGCACCTCAACCTCCTTCCCTTCTGGACCATTCCCATTCAGATGTGTAGCAGCTCCACAAAGCAGCAGCAGCAGTGGCAGCAGCAGGGGGCTTATTAGAAATTCAGAAACTTGGGCCTTCTCCAGATCTCGGAATCAGAATCTGCATTTTAACAGGCTCTTTGGGTTATTTAAAAACACATTCCATACACTGGTTCCCAAACTTGCCTGCACACTGGACTTAGTTGTGTGGTTTTTAAATTTTTTTAATACACTATTACAGATGCCCCCACTCCCCCTACCTTTGCCCATCTCCACCCAACCCCCACCCCCCTTCACCACATTGTTTTCTGTGTCCAGGAACTATGCATATATGTTCTTTGGCTAATCTCTTCCAGTCCCTCCACCCCTTGTCACCCCTGAGGTCTGTCAGTCTCTTCCATGTGTCCATGCCTCTTGTTTTATTTCGTTTGTTAGTTTATTTTGTTCATTAGGTTCCACATGTAAGTGAGATCATATGGTATTTGTCTTTCTCTGAATGGCTTCTTTCTCTTAGCATAATGCACTCCAGGTCCATTCATGCTGTCACAAAGGTAAGAGTTCTGTCTTTTTCACTGAAGCATAGTATTCCACTGTGTGAATGTACCACTTATTTATTGATGGACACTTGGGCTGTATCCAGATCTTAGCTACTTTAAATAACATTGCTCCGAACATAGAGGTGCTTAAATACTTGTGTACTTTTTAAATACAGTGATGCCTGGGCTTTATCTGACAAAGGGTCTGATTTAATTGTAATTAAAGATTACAATTAAATCTGCTGGGCATCAGAATTGAATTCTATGCAGCAGAAAGAAAGAAGAAGCTCCTACCTTTTGCAACAGCATAGATGGAACTAGAGGGCATTATGCTGAGTGAAATAAGCCAGGTGTTGAAAGACAAATACCGTATGATCTCACCTTTAACAGGAAGCTAAACAACAAAATGAACAAGCAGGCAAAATAAAAACAAAGACTATTGTTCTCTCTGAAATAGAGAACAGGGGGACAACAACCATATGGGAGAGGGGAGGGAATTTCAGGGGAAAAGGGGAAAGATTTACAGGAACTAGTATTAAGGACACATGGACAACAACTAAGGGAAGTGGAAATGGGAGGGAGGTGGGGAGCATGAGGAGGGTGGGCTGGGATGGGAGTAAAAGACAGAAACTGTACTTGAACAATAATTAAATAAACTCTAAAAAAATTCTCCACAATATAAATTCTCTAATGTAAAATCAAGGTTAAAATCTATTACTCCAGTATTACTTATATCAAAAGATAAAAAAACCCTCTGCTTGAAACTATTTATTCCTTCAGTTACTTGTTTTGTTATTTACTATTTATCTGCTTCTTTTCTTTCATAGGTAATCAACGCTTTCTTAACTTCCTCATCTCAAATTCACCTCACTACCCATTCCATTCTGACTTCTCTTCCTCCAGACTAATAAGACTGCCTGTGCTAAACCATCAGTGAATTCCATTTGACTAAAGGGGCACTTCGAGTTAAACTCCTTACTAGTTTTCTTGGTCTGCCACTGACACGGTGGACTCATTCTCTCTCTACTTTGCTCTTCTACCTAGAACTCTCTTCTCACTTCTCTTTCAACTGGGTACTTGATATTGCCAGTAGGATGTCTCATGGGCATCTTAAACTCAACATGCTCATTGCTGAAGTCCTAGTTTTCCCACCACAGTTAGTCCCTTCTTTTGTCGTCTTCTCAATAAATGCTGCCTCCTTTTTCTATCTCATCAAATGGCCCCTGAATCAGAAATCCAAACACATTTTCAACATCTATCCATTTGTCACCAACTCTAATGGAATTAACCACCTTAATTTATTCCATATTTTTACACTTTCCCCCCGTCTCCATGGATGTCACTTCAACCCAGCCACCATCTATCACCTGGACCAGCACAATTACTTTCAAAATGACCTTCCTTCTTATTCCCCTGCTCCCCTCAGTTCATTGTAGCCATAATCCAGACAATTTCACCATCCACTGCTTAAAACTCTTCAAGGTTTACCTTTGCACTTGAATAAAATGGGCCCTTTCCTAACTCGCCCACCCTGTCACTTTCCCTCTTGTAAGTGTCCTTTCCACTCAACACTGCCCAGGGCCAAGTTTTCCTTTCTGGGTGACCACTCTGCCTGTGCACAGCTGCCATGGCCTGGAGCAGCTTCTTAGAACCCAGTCAGAATTTGATGGAAATGAGGTCCAATCTGTTGCTCCAAGTCATTTAAGGAAAGTATTTTAAAGGGAAATCTCTATCCTGTCAACATCATCACCTTCTTCAAATCTTACAAAATAACACATCAAAACTAAACCTCTGCTTCAGGTTGTCTGTATAGCTTTGCTACATAGTAGTAAGGCTTTAATATATTGCAAAGGCTTTGACAAGCTGTTAGGTAGTAAAATAACTTTCATAAGGGATTTAATTATTCCATATCTATGAAATGTGGTCTCTGAAATACTGCCACAAATAATTTGTCTCTAAGCTTTATAATGACATAAATTTATGTCAGAAGATATTTAAGGCAATTTGCTTCTATCATAATGTCCTGTGATCATTTTTTAAAAATAAAAAAGAATCAAACAAACAAAAGGTTGGAAGAAAAGGGATAAGGGAAGGAAAGTCCTCTGAGCCTGTAAAATTAGAAGCAAATTCTAGAAATAGTTATTCACAGGGGGGAGGGTGTATTTTGGGGAAAGTATGCTAGTAACTTATCAGTTGTTGTTTCACTAACTTTAAGACTATAGTTTTGTTAGTTTTACAAAGCATCATTTGTTTTGTTTTGAATAAGGTTGGTAAATCATACCAGTGTCAATTTCCTGGCTATAGTATTGTACTATATTACGTATGATGTCACTGTAACAGGGTGCAGCCAAGAGGGGGGCCCAAATAGGGATTTGGAATGGGGTCCAGAACTCAAGATGTCCAGGAAATAGTAGAAAAAATGTATAGGATGTCCTCACCCCCCACAAGTCTGAGCTGGGGGGTGGAACACATGGAGCAGGGCCATTCAGAGCTGTGTTGTACAGCCACAACTTTGCAGCTAACCTCTGGCATGGCCATTTAGCATATCTATAACCTTTAACTGGCTTCATAGACATGTTAAATAGCTGTGGGCATGCTTTGAGCCTGGGGGATGGAAGTGACTTCCACCCAAGATGTAACTAGGGGGTAGCTCCCCCTAGTTACAGTGCCTGCGTGAGAGCTTGGAGATTAGCTTTGTGCCATGGGGTCACACCTGCCCAGACTTACTATGGCAGCCCAGTAAAGCTGGAAGAATACAGGAATGCTACAGGTGTAACTGATTGTAGGAGGAGTCAGAAATGGGGCTGCAGAGGAAGGTTGGTTTGGGGATTTAAACACAGACTCTGCAGCTATGTATAAGGAGAAGCACTCAGCTTTTACAGAGTTGGGACCACGTGGCTTTGGGGTGCTCCCTTTTGCCACATGGCTTAGGAAGCAGGAGAGACTTTGCCTAAAAAAAGGGGTGAAAGGACTCTTGCTGGTGGGCTGTGAGAAGGTGCCACATGGCTTTGGATTAACTAGAGATCATGGCAGGGACACAGCTGATGGTGCTGGGAGCCTGAATCATGGACTTCTACTTTTTTTCCTGAGATGTGGTACCCCAGATTAGGGCAGAGGGAGAAGGAAGGACTGTGTGCATCTGTGGGTATCCTAAAGGACCGTAATATTTTAATGAAGACATTGGGTCACTATTTTAAGTTTGTATAGCTTTAAATAAACATTTCCTTTCCTTTTCACAAATCTCTGGCATTGATAGATGTCTTTCCTCTGGTGACAGGCATGGCGAACCTATTGGGGGGTCCTTTTGGTAATAGTATATTGTACACCCCCCTTGGGTCTGTTCCGTAATATTACCACTGGGGAAACTGAGGGATGGGGATCTCTCTGGATTATTTTGTTCAATAGATATATTATTATCACATAATATGCAGAACATATATATGTATATGCATATATTATTACATAAGATGCAGGCTATTAATACATGTATATGGATATTATTACATAAGATGAAGTTTTTATACATATCTGTATATACACATATATAAAATAATTCAATCAACTCAAAGTAAAACGTTTTTTTTAAAATGTATCATTCGAATAAGGCAATAATGAGTTTGATCGATGAGGCTCTGCCTTCTTGGTCTCTTCATCCACTGCAGTAACCCACCAGGTGGTTAAAGGCATAACCACTACCTGTTCAATGCATGCCCACAGCTCATTCTGAAGCAGTAACAGTTACTCTTTGAGCTCTTTCTCACCCCTGAAAAGCAACATACTCTGTTTATATATCGGCAAAAGTCTCTTTTACAGCTTTTAAGGCTAGTGGATTTATCTAAATCTACCATTTTTTGAAACAAAGTTACAAATATCAGCTCTACCTAGATGCTGCCCTTCAGGGTAAAATGCATCTTCAACATAAATTATACAAGAGTAGGTTAAAACTTACCTTCATATTTCTCACTATAGTTTAGGTTGTTGGTTTAAGCCACTCAAAATAGGCTCTGAACTTACAAACTAAAGTATATACTGTGTCATCTGTGTTCTAGGTGCTATGATAACACCCCTGTAATCAATAAAGGACCTAGCAAAAAAAAAGTACATTTTGTCCTTTAAATGTATTAAATTAAATTATTTCCAAAATACAAATGTTAAATATCTTACTTTATGGTAATTTATACTATTTTTCTCCTGTTCCTTTTCTGCATTTTGCAAAATTAAACTTTTTAACTTTAGATAATTATAGAGTCACATGCAAATGTAACAAATAATACAGACAGATCCTGTGTATTTATTAACCAGATTCCCAGTGGTAAAACTATGGCACAATATAACAACCGAAAATTGACCCTGACATAATCCACTGATCTTACTCCAATCTCCTCAGATTTACTTGTAGTCATTTGTATGGATGTGCTTGTTCCTATGCACAACAGTTATATATGTTTTCTTTCATTAAGTTTCAACAGAAGGACACCAGACCTCATTTGTATTTCTGCTTCTGGAAATAGCAGAGAGAAATTTTTGCAGCAGAAATCAGAACCCACCCTGCAGTGTGCTGTTTCCTACGATAACATGGAAATGTTCCACACTGCTCCACAAAAAGCAGTCAGCAGCCCCAGAAAACAAATGATGGTTTGGGTGATTTTTCTGTCTTCGTCTTTTATATCAGAATTCTCTATGTTAGAACTGCCGCCAAGATGGAGGCATAGGTGGAAACTCTGTACCTTCTCCCACAACAAAATTTGAATACAACAAAGGTTTGGAGAACAAAGACGCAGCCAAAGAACAGAAAACTGAACTATACAGAAGTCCAACAACAACAAACCTTTCATCCAGGACCCAGGACGGGTAAGAGGGGTGGAGCCAGCAGTGGAGCAGGGTCGGCAGGAAAGATCCCTGGACCCAGGCGTGCAGGCAGCTAGAGTAGCCGCGGGTGGCAGTGTGGACCCAGTGAGGGTGTGGGGCAGGCTGGCCGCGGTCACACATTCACGTGCAGATAAACCAGCAGAGCAGTGAGCAGTGAGGCCGACCGCGCAGGCCCCAGCGGGTGAACCCAGTGAGTGTGCAAAGCGGCTGGATGACCAAAGTCGCACATTCACGTGCAGTGGGACGGACCCAGGGCCTGGGCTTCGGGAGGCAGCAGACCGGACCACCATTGCTTTCCTTTGACCCCACCCCCACAAAAAGCATCACAACCCAGCGACTGAGTTGCCCTGCCCTGGCGAACACCTAGGGCTCCGCTCCTCATACATAACAGGCGCAAACACACCAAAGCATTATGGCTCAAGAAGAACTCAAAGCCCCAGAGCCTATAACTCTAAACAAAAAAGAAATAGCGAACCTCTCAAATGCACAGTTCAAAATACTGGTGATCAGGATGCTCACAGAACTGGTTGATTATAGTCACAAATTAGAGGAACACATGAAGGCTAAACTAATTGAAATGAAGGGAAATGCACAGGAAACCAATAGTGATGGGAAGGAAACTGGGACTCAAATCAATGGAGTGGACCAGAAGGAAGAACAAAACATCCAACCAGAAAAGAATGAAGAAATAAGAATTCAAAAAAATGAGGAGAGGTTTAGGAACCTCCAGGACATCTTTAAACGTTCCAACATCCAAATTATAGGGGTACCAGAAGGAGAAAAAAGAGCCACGAGTGGAAAACTTATTTGAACAAATAATAAAGGAGAACTTCCCCAGTCTGGCAAAGGAAATAGACTTCCAGGAAATCCAGGAAGCTCAGAGAGTGCCAAAGAAGTTGGACCCAAGAAGGAACACACCAAGGCACATCATAATTACATTAGCCAAGATGAAAATGAAGGAGAGAATCCTAGAAGCAGCAAGAGATAAGGGGACAGTCACCTACAAAGGAGTGCCCATCAGACTGTCAGCGGATTTCTCAAAAGAGTCCTTACAGGCAAGAAGGGGCTGGAAAGAAGTATTCCAAGTCATGAAATCCAAAGACCTACAGCCAAGATTGCTCTATCCAGCAAAGCTTTCATTTAGAATGGAAGGACAGATAAAGTGCTTCTCAGATAAGATCAAATTCAAGGAGTTCATCATCACCAAGCCCTTATTATATGAAATGTTAAAGGGACTTATCTAAGAAAAAGAAGATGAAAAATATGAACAGTGAAAGGACAGCAAACTCACAGTTATTAACAACCACACCTAAAACAAAAGCAAACCAAGATGACAGCTAGATCAGGAGTGGAACCATAGAAATGAAGATCACATGGAGGGTTAGAAACAGGGGGGTGGGAGGGGGAGAAGGGGGAGAAGGCACAGAAATTAGCATAGAGGGTAGGTAGAAAATAGATAGGGGGGAGGGCAAGAATAGTAGGGGAAATATAGAATCTGAAGAAGTTGAGACGTGGTCATAAACTAAAGGGGGGAACAGTGGGGGGGTGTGCAGGGTGGAGGGGAATGAAGGGGGGAATAGAATAACTGTAATGGTATAATCAATAAAATATATTTAAAAAACAAACAAAAAAACAAAAAAAAGAGAATTCTCTATGTTAAAAGAGCAGGCTTCTCTCTCAGCTTCCATTCCACCCCTACCCCCACCTCCTCCTATTCCCTACCTTTTTTCTGTTTGTTTTTAACAGATAAACTAAAAATACCCTTTGGAAAATCACAACTCAAGTGAGCAAACATACTCTTCAAAGAACTAAAAGCAAATGCTAAAGAGAAATCTGTTTAATAGCAAGTACTAGAAAATCTCATCTTCTAGTGAATAAACTTAGAAAACACTTAGAAATGGTAGGTCGTTGATGCTTTACTGCAAAATGAAGAACACAAAACTATAAAAGGTCTGGTGGAAAGGATTTCTTACCTCTCTGATAATGTCCTCATCTTAAATTAACACACATTTCACACACCCAGTGTCCAAGGCCAGATGAAAGGAGTACAGCAGCCAGTGCTTTTTCCAAGCTGCAGACACTGTAGTTCCTATAACAACCAGGACAAGAAAGAGGAGTGTTGGCAAAGTGTGGAGGATGCTGATTATTTTCTCAGGAATAAAAGGGTTAGATGTCATTTTCCCCCTGTTTTATCATAAATGGAAGAGCATTTAGAAAAACAAGATGCTTAAATCTTGTCAGGACAGGAAATCTACTGTTAGCTTAACAGTAAAACCCCAAACCCGCTTGCCCCAGTTTTTCCACTAGGGCACGTCATTATCACTCGATACACTTTTCCGACCTGGCTCTTTTCTCTGCACGCTTCCTGAAGGAGATACGCTTGAGACGGAAAAAAAAAATAGGAAGAAATACTAAAAAAAAAAAAAAAATCCAGAATGAACTACTCACACGAGGCAGCCCACTTTTCATTCACCTCTGAACAATCTGAGAATTTAGGCAGCATAGCCTATGAGTATTAAGCGCAGAAAACAAGCCAAAAGAGCCGTAAAAGACCCGCTAAGTGGTGGGGTTCCCTGCGGGATTCGTGCTGCACAGTGCTGGGTCCTGATCTCTCTGCGAGCCTTTGTTCTTCCACACTCGAGCTTCTAGTGGAAAGCGGGATGAGAGAAGTCCTCAGGCTTTATGAATCCCGGGTATCTGTGAAGTGAGACTGGGAACTTTTCTCCCCCCACCGTGAAAGGGCTTTCTATCCAGAAAAGGTATTCTGAACCTTCTTTATTCAGATCCAGGTGTTCTGAAACCTGCAGAGACGTTCACAGGATGGAAACAAATGACGGCAGTGGAATCGCTTCCTGTGCTCAGAGAACACCCTGCTGGCAGCCGGGCCACGAAGGGCCATGCAGTGAAGCGGCTGCACGCGGCACCTGTGTGCGGTTGGCAGGGAAGGGCTGAGTCAGCAACGAACTCTCAGAATGACCCGAATTTGGCAGCGGGAAGGCGTTCCGCATTAATAATGAAAGTGATGGACCTTTAAAAACCATCCATTCCTCTTAATTCATCAACACATTACAAAGAGAGCGATTTGTAAGCCAACAAAACCTTTCTCAGTTACGCAGATGGGGAGGCCTTTCCTGGCCATGGTGAAGCCAAGCCTAATCCTGCGGCACGTGGGAGCCCTGGTTGGGCTCTTCACCCCGCCCTGCCCCGCCTCGCCCCGCCTGCTGCGGAATGAGATGGGCCTGTTTCTCATTAGCCCACTACACCCGGTTCCTAAGAGGAGCCTGGCTCTCACTCAACCGCAGCACAGTTCATTAGAAACAGAGATTTTGGACGGCAGCACAGGGAAGAAAGATCTCCAACACTGAGTTTTCCCTAAGGTGGGCGGGGTGGGCAGAGATGAGAGAGCACCTCCTGTGATGACTCAGCTTCTGGCCTGAAGGACCAGGATTGGTGGCTCCTCTCAGCGAGTTCCCTCTGTCATTTACACTCACTCCCTCCAAAGGGTAAGCCAAACTAATGGGACTAATAAAGGAAGAGTTTCCCGAGTCCCTAGTCACTCCAGCTGAAAATTATCAGTCTCTTCATCTGATGGGAGCCTTAGCTGGTGTCCGGAACCAAAGGCTGGTATTCATCTTATTTCTGCCCCGCAGGCTGAGCGGGCCGTCAGGATGCCAGGCCAGCAGCGCATTCCCAGGAGCGCGGATGTCAGTGTGGGGTCAGCAAGGCCGGCTCGGAGGCCATGGCACTGGGACGGCAAAGCCACTGTGTCGTCTCTCCTTGGGCTTCCTTTGTCTTCCTGAACAATCACATCTTTATCCTCCCT
Organism: Sturnira hondurensis; assembly: GCF_014824575.4. Taxonomy (NCBI): domain Eukaryota; kingdom Metazoa; phylum Chordata; class Mammalia; order Chiroptera; family Phyllostomidae; genus Sturnira; species Sturnira hondurensis. The sequence goes on along the minus strand of NW_028079344.1, from coordinate 2,782,675 downwards.
AGAGAGCCGGTCCTGTCTTTCTGAAGCCCGCAAGAGGGAATTCAAGCATACATACACACAGGTCCACATATATACACACAAACCTTCAGTTAATCTGTAAGCTTCAAAGCTGATATCTGACCCTTCTTTGCAGTGACTTGATGATTGCATTCTTGTTGCCGCAAACATATTCAAAAAAGAGTACATTTTTTTTCACTGGCTATTCTCAAGTAAACATTTAATTTGCAGAGGTACTTAATGCTCTAGGAAACTTTGTAAGTGCTCAGATATGCCAATATAAACTTCCAATGTTTTGCCTTAATTAAATAGGGACTATAGCATTAGCGGTTAAGCATTCAGGCACAAGAAACAGACTGCGGGTTCAAACCTGATTCTGCCACTTTAATTAGAGAATTTGAAGTTACTTGTAACCAAGTTACCATGTACCTCGATTTTCTCATTTGTAAAATGAGCTAATGTTGACACTACTTACCTTCTAGGGTATTACGGAGACAAAGAGTTGATATAGGTAAGTATGTCCTCACTTTAAATTAATGCATGTGCTCACAACCCACACAGAACTGTGCCCGGCATAGAGTAAGTAGCCAATGAATGTGGCTGCCCTGGCTGTGGCTGTTTATCGATTGGACGGACTGGAGCTCTACAAACAGGCTCCTGTGGTGACACTTAACTAACAGCTCACTGTTTGTAGCATTTCACTGCTCTCAAACTGTAACCACATCCATCGTGCTATTACCCAGTCCTCGTCACAGGCCTCAGCTGGGTGTGCTGCTCATTGTTCCCTTCATTTACCAGCTGCAGACAGTGAACGGCGAACAAGCTCTTCATCGGAGAATGCAAAGAGAGTGTCAGGATCAGAATTAGCCCTGGCTTTGCAGCCTTTGCACCTGGACTCTCCCCATAATTTTGAGTTATTAGACATACTTCACTGGTAGTATAATTATGAATTTTATTTCCTGTAAATAAAATTTTACTTCTACTACTCACAAAAAGAAATTATTCCTGTTTTTCTTTTTTAGAGAACTTATTTATTTATTTTTAGACGGGGGGGAAGGGAAAGAAAAAGAGAGGAAGAGAAACATCAATGTGTGGTTGCCTCCTGCACTCCCCCAACCAGGGACCCAGCCCGCGACCCAGGCATGTGCCCTGACTGATAATCGAACCAGCGCCCCCCACCCCCAGCTTGCAGGCCAGCACTCAATCCACTGAGCCACACCAACCAGGCCTACTTTTCATGTAAATTTGTGTGTTCAGCAATGCAGTGATTTTTAACAGCAGCCCACGACCCTGTAGTGGATAATAAAATCAGTTTAATGAGTTGCACCAGCACTTTTTAAGAAAAATGAAATAGACTAGACCATACCAGGGTAAAATGGAAAATATCAGAATGGGATACTATTTTGTGAAACTCTTACTTCAGTTATTTTTTGTTTGCATGTGTGTACAATAGGTTGCATATAAAATGTAAATAATTTTTTAAAATGTATTTTTACACCTACTAAGGTGTCTATATTTTTAAAAACAATGGAAAATTGTAAGTGCTGCCAAGGAAGTGAAGAAATTGGAACTCATACACAGCTGATGGGATTGTAAAATGGTACAGCTACTGTGGAAAATTTGGCAGTTTCTCCAGAGGTTGAACATAAAATTGTCATGATCCAGCAATTTCACTCAGGGGACTGGAAATTGGTATTCAAACAAATACCTGTCCACAGATGTTCACAGCGGCACTGTTCACAATAGCCCTAGGTGGAAACCAAGTCAGCAATGGGGGAGTGGGCAAACAAGATGCAGCGCACTTGCACAGTGCGTCATTGTTCAGGCATAAAGGGAACAAAGTAGTGATGTGTGCCACAACCTAGATGAACCTCAAAACATTGTGCTAAGTGGAAGAAGCCAGGCACAAAGCTCACATATTGTACGATTCCATTTATACGGGATATCCAGAATAGGTAAATCCATAGCAATAACAAATAAATTAGTAGTTGTTAGAGTCTCGTAGTTGTGGGCAGTGGACAGTGGCTGCTAAATTGGGGCTGCTTGTCCTTGGGGGTGATGAGCACATTTTTGGAAACAAGGGAAGTAGTAACTGTACAACAGTGCCCATGTACTAAATATCACTGAGTTTTACACATTCGAATGGCTAACTTTATATGAATTTCACCTCAATTTTTTAAAGTGAAAAAAATCTCTACTTTTGTGTTACAATCAAAAGACTTGGAAAGCCGTGGAAGTGTGGGGTCACATTTGGTTAGGTGGAGCTGTCCTGCAGGCACAGTGCCATGACCCCACGACCTGTCCTGACCGCACGTGGGAGGAGCCAAGTGCCTTCCTTCTTCAACTCCACACCTGTCCTGCTTCTCCCTGCTCGAGGGAGAGGAACTGGATTTTGAGAAGGAGGCTGCTACCTATCTTGGATTTCTCGAAAGCAGAGAAGAGGTATGGACTTCTTCCAGCTTGAGAGCAACGTGGAAGGGGAGGCAGCAGCTTAATCTGGAGAAATGGGTNTTTGGTTAGGTGGGGCTGTCCTGCAGGCACAGTGCCATGACCCCACGACCTGTCCTGACCCCACGTGGGAGGAGCCAAGTGCCTTCCTTCTTCAACTCCACACCTGTCCTGCTTCTCCCTGCTCGAGGGAGAGGAACTGGATTTTGAGAAGGAGGCTGCTACCTATCTTGGATTTCTCAAAAGCAGAGAAGAGGTATGGACTTCTTCCAGCTTGAGAGCAACGTGGAAGGGGAGGCAGCAGCTTAATCTGGAGAAATGGGTGTGAGATTTAAGGTAGATCTGGAGTCAAACCCTGATTCCACCGCATCCTTAATTCATGGCCTTGGGAAAATATTGCATCCCTCTGTTTCTCTGTGTGGTGACTTTGCATTTTTGTTGTGAGGATTAAGTGGGATAATACATGCAGGGCTCACAGAACCTAGTAGATGCTGAATAAGCAGCAATTGCTATTATTATAATTGATATTATTTCAATATCCATCCAGTCTAAGAGCCACACCTTTTCATGTTTTAACCTCCTCAAAATCAGAATGTATCTCACAATGGAAAGCAGTTCATAGTTTAATGACCTCATTTAAAAATTTTCTTAGTGACACATTTTACAATTGACAGCATCTTGGATGTGTTGAAACACAGGTTCTCTAGAAGAGTGTGTCTCAACATTGTAAAACTTAATGCCCCTTTTCAATAAAAATATTTTATAATTCTCTTTTTAACCTGAAGTAAAATTTCTAGTTAATACAACCTACACACATAAGTTAAAACAATCTATATACTGTGCTGACAGTCATGCAAGTAAAAAATTTAAAAAGTAATTTATACTAAGTAAATACATGCGTCAGCATATACAAGATTAGGAATAATCATACCAGAAGATAAAGTGGATAAATATTTTATCCATATGTGAAATCATTCCAAATACAGCTACAAAAATCTTAGTATTACATTGATGACTTAATGAAGTTAAACACATAAGTGATTTTTATGTCATTTCCTAAAATAGTAAATAACTTTTGATCAATTCTGAACAAAAAAATTTTTCCTTGATTCTTGTGGTAATTGCATTCCTGAAATTTTTAGTGTGCATTAAAATGGTACAAAATATTTAGTGATTAGGTATAATATGAAAGTAAGTTCTAGGTTGAGATATTTAAATACGGGTTTCCCCCTACACATGAATGTCCTGGACTATATTGAAATGTCCCAGGTACTTAAGAAAATTTACAGCATGTGCAACTTTCTCATGCATTGTCAGGTGCCTGGCATTCTGTCCCACAAGTGCCAGGTGAACCCCCAATTTTGACAACTAAAGACAATCCCCTTTGAATTTCCAAAAGGGTGTTTAGGGCAGCACAGCTCACACGGGCACCTTGGTTAGATGAAGGGGTCTCTTCCGTGCTGACCCACGAGAAAGCAGATTACATTCACGATGTATGAAATTACAAGACCTCTCCAATCCACACACTTAAACTCCACTCCACTGCCCTGCCCCACACGTGTCTGGGTACTGAGAGGCCAAGCTCTCCTTTGGGACTCATTATTTTGAGGACTCATTATGTTTGGGACTCATTCTGGGGATAACAAAGCATGCTTCATTTATCTGTTACCTCATAAGGCTAAGGTGTGGTGAAGATAAAGTACGATAATTGTTGTTGAAAGTGTCAGGAAAACCTACAAAACCTTACGAATGTTAGACTGTGCTCTTTTTAATCACTAGTCTAAAATGTGAGTATGGAAGACATTTCAATAGAACAAAGAGGCAGTATATGATGCATCGGACTGTTGCTACACCGGTGAAGCTCCCATCAACCTTATTCTCACAGAGTTGCTGTGGTCCTAAAACAAGACACTGTGGTCTGCTGAGAGCCTCGTGCAGTGGCTTCCATGTAGCCAACATTACCGACTAAAAGCTTAACTCCGGCTTCCAAATTATCAACGTGGAAGTTATGAAGAAAAGATGGACTAGGAAAATGGAATCTGCAAGATTCCTGGAAATGGTACATCTTTCAGTTAATAGAAAAATATGTCAGTGACTAGCATGATAGAGAAAAGAATGTAATAGCTTTTCCTTTAAGTCTAGTAACTTCTACTCAATCCTCAATAATATGCAGATACAAGTACCTGATGTTTCTATTGGTTTCATTTTTGCTGCGAGCAAACACTTGTCTCATCAGAAGGTAAAAGCCTGTTACTAAGTGACCAATCTTAACAGGATGGATACATTATTTCAGAAAAAAACATACACTGCTCTTACAATAATAACTATTAATACATCTGCCATGAGGATAATGGGAAATTTCATTTGGAATTTACCCACGGCCAAAAGAAAGACTAAAGGTGTGAGATAGTCACTTTTAAAATGCATACTTTTCTAAATATTGAAAGATACACTGAAGAGTGAATGTGAATAAATCATGAAGAATATATATTTACATTTGACATAAAATAAATATATAGTATTTACTTATATTCTAGAAACAACAAATACACAAATATAAACCAAATAAAAGCGGTAGAAATTATTGCCCATAAAAAGAAGAGGAAATAGGATGGAGAGGACAGAGATTGATGCTAGATTCCTTAAATACACCTAGCAAATGTGTATTTTATAAATGCGATTAAAATTTAGCTCAAAGTACTAAATGTGAATCTTATAATCACAGGTGACATTAAACAGTGAGCTTAAATGTGTAGTTGCTGGTCTAACTTTACTTTGAGCAACTCTAGTAGGCTGTACTCTGCATAAAAGAATAGCTAATATGGGTTGCAGGCTGGTTCCCTGCAGGCCAACTCCCAGCAGGGGGTGCACGAAAGGCAACCATACATTGATGTTTCTCTCCCTCTCCTTCCCCTCTAGAGATAAATAAATAAATAAAATCTTTAAAAAAATAGCTAATAAAAGTAATATAATTTTAAACTTTTCCTGTAATTCAATGTTCATGGGAGTATTGGCATTATTATTCTGAGATGATTGTGTATAATGTAAGATAACATGAATGAGTGATTGTAATTCTATCTTTGAATACCAAGATTTTTTGGTGTGGGCAAAAGGAGAAAAAGACATATGGTTGATTCATTAATGAACTTAGGGAGGAAATATCAATATGAACCTTATTTCCTACTTCTGTTTAGTGAAGAGCCTAGAAACAATGACTAATCCAACTGCAATAATATACACAGAAGGCAGACTGTAGTGTCTAAATACCATAGCCCACTAAAAAGAATCAGGGTTTGCAACATCTTTTCAAACCAGACGTCAAAGAACCTATCAAATATTACTAAGGTCATAAATAAAAGGACTCAGGATCCTCATTAAAGAAGCTCCCGAGGGCTAAGTGTAGGGGATCAATGAGAATAATAATGTAGAGGACTGAAGCACACCGACTGTGTTTAGTGTTGGTTGTTGTTTAGAGGGCAAGTCGTGCACTAGAAACCCAAAGCAGAGATCCAGCATGCATCCTGTCTTTTCAAGCACCCAGGCAATGATCATCAATATAGTTAACATTATGTAAAAATGTCGACCAGACAGGATCTCGTTCCTAATGGAAGTAAATAGTTCTATCTATGAAAACCTGCTGGGGATAAAACAAAAGAAAGAAAAGAACTAGAATCTAATCAAGCATCTAGATATAATTATTACTTCAGAGGCTCTGCAGGTGACAGAGAAGCAAACATGTTAAATGACACCATTGGAATGTAATCAGCAAATCCACACTTGAGAAACTAGTAACTGTGGAGGACAAACAACCCCGTTTATGAGGGACTGGGTGGGTGGGGAAGAACTGGAGAGCCTATAAACAAAAGCAGACTCCAACAACTGATCAATCGACTGTTACATACGGAACTTGCCTGGGTCCTAAGTCCAAGAAACAAAGTATAAAAACCACTTACAGTACAGTTAGGGAAATACAAAAGCTGACTGGACATCTGACAATATGTGTTGGGAAATTACTCTTTGGCAGAGGGTGGGGCAGGTGGTGGTTATTGATCTTGTGCTTATGTTTAAATAGGAAGTTCTTGTTTTTTTAAAAGATACACAGAGAAACATCCACAGATGATATGATATGACATCTGAAATTTGCTTTAAAATGATCCAGAAGGGCAAGTATTGGAGAGGAGCACAGAGGAAAAAAGATTGGCCATGAGTTGATAATTATTGAAACTAGGTGATGAGTACGTGATGGCTTATTATCTCTATTACTGAAAATACTTGAAATTTTCCATAATAAAACTGTTAAGTGAATGAAAACAAACATATTGTACATAAAGCATTTAGAAAAGACACATTTAGTAGTTAACTGAAAGATGAAAGCCTTTAGAATAACCTTAGGAAAATAAACAAATAGGACTATGCCAAATTAAAAAGCTTCTGCACAGCTAAAGAAACTATCATCAAAACCAAAAGGGAATTGGTTGTGTGGGAGAACATATTTGCCAGTGATACATCTGACTAGGGTTAAATCTCCAAAATATATAAAGAACTCATATGACTCAACCCCAGGAAGACAAACAATCCAATTAAAAAGTGGGCAAAGGACCTGAATAGACACTTCTCCAAAGAAGACATACAGAGGGCCCATAGTCATATGAAAAAATTCTCAGTATTACTAATTATCAGAGAGATGCAAATTAAAAGCACAATGAGACATTACCTCATGCCTATCACAATGGCTATTATTAATGAATCAAAAACAACAAGTGTTGGTGAGGATGTGGAGAAAAGGCAACCCTAGTGCACTGTTGGTGGGAATGTAGACTGGGGCAGCCACTGTGGAAAACACTATGGAATTTCCTCAAAAAATTTTAAATGGAAATGCCTTGTGATCCAGTGATTCCACTGCTGGGAATATACCCTAAGAATCCTGAAACACCAATTCAGAAGAATCTATGCATCCCTATGTTCATAGCAGTGCTATTTTCAATAGCCAAGAGTTGGAAACAGCTTAAGTGTCCATCAGCAGATGAATGGATTAAACAATTGTGATACATTTACATAATGGAATATTACACAGCAGAAAGAAAAAGGAACTCCTACCTTTTGCGACAACATGGATGGAATTGGAGATAATCATGCTAAATGAAATACCTTATGATCTCACTTATAAGAGGAATCTAATGAACATAATAAACTAATAAGCAAAATAGAACCAGAAAAATAGAATCACAAAGTAGACTGACGGCAGTAAGAGAGGAGGGGGTGGAACCGTTTGAAAGAAGGTGAAGGGGATTAGTCAAGGAACATATATGAAGGACCCAAGGACAAGAACAATGGGGTGGGGATTGACTGTGGAAGTGAGGAACAGGCTGGGCGGAGGGGCATGTAGGGGAAAATAATTCGTGCAACTGTAAAACATAAAAATAATAACCATAAGAAAATATGAATTTTCAGGATAATACTTTTGAGGATGACAAACCATATGGTGAACAAAATTTATCCATCTAAGAAAGACAACGGAATCTTTGTGTTAATTTTATGCCCATTGAGTGACTTTTTTGAAAAAGTCATTTTGAAGTTACTCTCTCAAAGTAACTAGAGAATTAAATATGGCAAAAGTTGCGACAAACTACAAAGTTAGAATTTTACTGAGTCAGACATAAGACATAATCTTCACTGTGGCCAGGCTCGCACTGGAGCCTCAACGCAGTCACTAGAATAGAAGAGAGATCTGACATTTTGTGTTATATTTGCACACAAAAAAATTAACAGATACATTTATTTTTACAGTTTCATTTGGAACCAATGGGGGAAAAACAGACAAACTTAAGTAAAAACCCCTAATATGAATGTGTTGTCACAGTCGAGGGAAGTTCCTGCATTTCTGCAGATACAAGGAATTCATTGATTCACTTGTCCTAAGTCAGTCGATCTCCTGAAAAGTGGCCAAACTGCATGAAACCTATATAGCACAACCTCCAACACTCTACATTCCTGCTGAGATTTAGCAAACTAAATTTCCTTTAATAATTCTTCCATATGCCTAAATAATTCTCTCCGGAATATTAACTTACTCAGTTAAGAGAAAGAAGAAACAAGAGCATACCGTATTTTACATTATCTACAGAGTCACTTGGACAACCATTAAGTGGTACCACATGGTCTTTGTGCCTTTTCATCTGTAGGAGGCAGGGCTGTGGGAGGCACACTGGATTGACAGTTGGATACTCGATATAGGGCCAAGACTTCTGTATGTATTAGCTGTGTAACCTCGAGCTGGTCCCGCTGTGCTCGTCTGAAAACTGAGTAGGGCAGGGAAACAAAGGGAGAGTCTTGTGCTTCTCGTTCAGCATTCACCACAGGTGTTACGCTAGTGAGTTGGCCCATGCTTGACTCAACTTTTTACCAGCAATGGCAAACATTTATCAAATGTCCATCTATTTCTAAGTACTGCATCATTTACTAGGACGGAAAATCAGTTCAAAGGTACTCCTTCCCTCAAAGCTGTTATGGTTAGCAAATAAACAAACAAACAAAAACACAGAACAACTAAAATGCTTTTAAATACAATATGCTATGGCAGCCCAGAAAATATCCTCAGGGTAGTGTTTATTTGGGCCAGTCTGGAAAGATGAGGAGACTATTCTAGCACAAAAGTGGAGAGGAGCATGAGGAGGTCCAAAGGACACTCAAGGCAAAGTCAAGGCTCAGAGCCAGTTCAAGAAAATCTAAGGACATTGAGCAAATATCTCAAAGTGGCTTATGAATAGGAAGATGTGGCTGGAAGGCAGATTTACTCATTTTATAAGCTGTCCCTCCAGCTATTTCAAACCATAGGATAAATTTCTTTTCCTGGGCTGCATGATATATTTGCATTCTGAAAGAGTTAATATAACTCCCAAATGTGTCTAACTTATTTCCTGAGACTCTCTGAACTGTGATGGAGGAATCTTTCTTATTTAGAGCTAAGAAATCCAACATGTATTTAATGTCATCTTTGAACACAGTTCTATACAAGTTAAACAGCATCCTAGAGATTATTACAAAGACAGAAAAATACAGAAAGGCTAGTATCTGTCCTGGAGAGTGGGCAATTCACTACGAAGCTGCATAAACACAAATGAAATAATTGAAAAGATTGTGTTAAAAATATATTAAGGAGAAATTTAAGTGAGACTGTTTGAAACAGTCTCCCTCAAACAAGATTTCAATATTTTTAGGTGATATCCCTCTCATAACATGTCACTATACCTCTATCAATGTTTCTAAAATAAATCTTGCCAGGAAGAAAATTTTAAAATACAACTTACTTGGCAAATATTATCATTCCAATTTTGAGCTCTTAAAGCCTGCTCCAGTATGAGCTTTTTTCTTCATCAAGAGTTCTCATGCGTGGATATAGAAGATTATGCATTTTCCCAGCTTTTTGTGTCCTCATGTTGTCAGGTGCAAGTTCTTTAAATAAAATCTCGGAGAGAGAGTAGCCAGCATCATTGTTTAGCCGAATCATGGGGACTACGCGGGAATAAAGGTGTCGGCTCAGCACTCTCGCGGCCCCTCACGTTGGGCCTTCACCCTGATAAACTGTAGCGCGCATATAGGGCCACGAAGAAGTGGTTTTTAAATGAATAGCTCAGACCCACAATCTCTAATCTACAATTGCAAAACCCCCAAAGCTCTGAAAGCCAAGTTTTTTTCCTAAATTACTGGTGACAAAACCTGGCTTTTACTGATAATTGGGTATATTATTTATTTTATGTAGTATAAACAAATTTTCCTGCAGAAATATAGATGTGTTTGATCATAGAATGTTGCCCCGCCCCCCACTGAGCACAGATAGAGAATTTATGCTTTATTTTATTGTTTAAAAGTGTTAAAATTCTTAATTCGGAAAGAAATCTTGCCCCATGGGTTTCAGATAACAAATCATGGCCCTGGAGTAGTGGTCCTTTGTTAAGCACTTTTTGCCTGCAAGGTGCTGTACGTCCATCCGTCATCTGATTTGATCCTCACCGTGCCCTTTATGAGCAGGGTATCACTATTACTGTTTTAATGATGGGGGAACTGAGGCCCAACAAAGTTGAACAATTCATTCAAGCTCCCACGTCTAGCAAGTAATAGGGCAAAGATTCAAAGTCAGGTCTTTCCCTTTCCGAAGCTCGTGTTCGTTTCGCTCTGTCTGGGGCCCCTCCGCTGCTCTGTTCTCATATCCCTACCCACCAGCCCCATGCGGTGAGCCGTGGCTTCCAGGATCCTTCAGGACTATGGAGATGCTGAGAAAGAGGAAGACGTTAGGCATCTGCGAACATTTCTCTTCTTGCATCTTCGAGCTATTTATTAATGGGTGTTTGCTTGCAAGACCTGCATGTTTATGCTGATTCATTGCCATCTAGTGGTTATTTTTAAGATCAATTGTACATAAAATATCAGGATGATAGAGCATCACTTCTAACAGGCAGGTGATTTGGTCCTTGGATGTTGTTGAAAAAAGTAACAAAAGTTACAGTAAAAAGAAAATAAACTAACCTGCGTGTTTATGAATTGCGGTACATTTTTATTTCAGTCTTTCACTAAAGGATTAGCAAGATAGATGGGTTTTGCTAAGGCTTTATAAAATCTCATCTATAAGAACTGACCTAAATAACCAGATTAAATCTCCACGTAGGCTGCTTAGGAAAATAAAAGCTTTCTCCAAAACCATTTCACCAGCTTTTCTGTAAAGATTGCCAGGGATTGTCTTTCTTCAAATTACAATATTTACAATGTGAATTGATGGCTGCAATGTACATTCTTTTCATGAAATTAAAAATAGTCACTAACATCCCCACTTGCCTGTGTTCCTGTTCAAGACAGAGAAATTCTAGCGTATCTTTGGTAACAATAGTTTATAAATCTGAAGGTGGGTCAAAGGAAATCATAATATTTCCCATCAAAGAAAGGTTTTAGGCATTATAAAATACTTCTTTTGTGTCTTTCATTTTAATAATATTTATTGAGCTTCAAAAAGTTGTGAAATAAATTCAAATATTGGCTCAGCAGCTTCTCGGCCTCAAGTTACTCAGAATCTAGAGAAAGAAGATTGGCAAGCACATAGTTAAGGGGAAATACAGATGCAAGAGAATCCGTCCAATACTCTCAGAAAATGAAACAGTGCAGGACTGAAGCCCTGAAGACACTCATTAGCATGCTAGTTACAATGGCCTGGGAACCTCCTAACACTGCCACGTTCTCAGGTAAATGGCGAGCAACCTTAAATGATTAATTAACGTGCCAACAACAGAGTTCAAGATGCTTTGGGGTTAAAAATGTATACTTTCAATGAGCAAGGCACAACCCCCTACTTGTTCTTCCAGCCCAATCCTGTCAGAAGGAAAGTTGTGTGAATGTCAGAATCTCGCCAGTCTTCCATCACACACGCATGCATCGCCTGCAGGTTCAACAGTGAATTTTGTGAGGAAGGAATATGCTACAATGAAGCATCTTCCAAAAATTCACCTTATTATTTTATTTATGTGGCTTGAAAGAGAGAAATGAAGACTTCTACTTGTAAGTGGAAGAATATAATGAGGGGCCACCAGCCAGGGGACACTAAGGTATTTTCTTTTTTGAGACCTAGCAATCCTTACCATGAGCAAGCAGAAGCCCAGTGCCATGGGTCTCTGCTTTTTTCCCTTGGGCACATCGCTGCTGTGTCCCTTGCTCTCTAGATTCTGAATTGTGACAGTGTCTTGCTTTGTTACAAACGTTTATTTATGGGTCCTATTCACAGATTTCATTCCATCCAAGTCAAACTGCAGTAGTAATGGGCTTTTCGCAGCTTTGCCTCTGGGTGTATGATGGCTCAGGAAGAGCAAACGCAATAAAGGGCAAGACCCAGCAGAGAGCAGAACCCCATTTGTGCAAGAGGGATGGTTCACGACAGGACAGGGGCATCGGAAACCCGTCTCCAGGGCTGCATGTGGCTGAGAGCAGAGAGGGAGGGACAAGGGACCTGTGCCACACTCGACTGTCCTGCTTTCAGTGCAAACTCAGTCCATCCCCTGCTTATTCCTGAACTCAATCCAAATCCTCATTACAGAAACAGAAGGTTCTCATTTAGGGTAGGCCAGCACAGAATGCGCCATTTTGTCCATTTGAAATATGAAGGTAATGAAATTACTGAAACGATTTCCAGAGTTTCTAATATATGTATGAATTCATCTGAATCTGTGAACAAGCGAGCTGTAAGACTCCACAGTGTGTTTACTGACAACACTACTGGAGTCAGCAACAGATCGTGTGTAAGGGCACCGACCAGCCCTAAACCCAGACTGCTCCAGACCAAGCTTGACTGGCTGCCATGACCCTGGGCAAGGTCCTCCTGTGTCTAGATTCCGCCATCTCTAAAGTGGGAAAGTGACAGGGTCTAACTCACAGCAGGGAGTGAATGAATGCGTATAAGGTGCTTAGCCAGGTGCCTGGAACAGAGTGTCTCTCGGTAAATGTTAATTGTTATTATTACGTACTTACAATAAAGTTTTGAGTTAGCTTAAAATAATTTAATATAAAGCTGTTTATCAAGTGGCCATTGCATGCAACAAATAGTAAAATAAACCTTATATAAAGAGAAAAGATTAATGTTATTCATACGGAAAGACAGATTAACAATAATTAGTAAAGTACCATGGGAAATGCTTTACGTATTTTGACAAATTTAATATTCCCTGGGGGAGATACTTCATTCCCATTCCATAGGCAAAAACAGAGACTTAGAAAGTAAAATTACGTGTTATATGATAATCACTGACATTCAAAGCCAGGCGTACGTAATTCCAAAGCACGAGTTCTTCCTGCTGTATCTCAAAGACAGTTTTAATCGTTAAAAACAGGACTGGGCGTTAACTTTCCTCTTAGCTCCTTGGAATGCAAGATAAAAAATAGACACAGGATTGATGCATTCCTTTCTTTGAAGGAATTAGACCACTCCGTCAGAAAAACAATAGCAATGAAGGGGTCAAAAGTATAAGTATATTCATAAGCGTATACTGAAAATTTTAGTAGGCAATATTTTCAAATGTAGTACTGTATTATGAAAAATACAAAAAGAAGTTTCTTTGAGTAACTGATTTTTTGTGTAAATGTCCCTTTCTGAAATCCATCTTACTGAAGCTATTTCTGGACACAGCACTGTATTAATGACATGTAGATGTATAGCATTCCTGGGCTCTAACTCGTTTCAAGGTGAGAGTTTAAAAAACTTAAAGGATCAAATGTTAAACACATACTTTGGAAAATTTCTCCTCATAGATCAAATTCTTGCTTTCGGTTTCTTCAGGAGCTAGTCAGTAATCAATTTTGTACTGAGTTCTCAAAAAATGGCAGAAGTGCTAGATAGCTAGGGCATAACCCTGTTTGGGATTCAGTCTAACTTTTTCCACTTTTTAAATTAAAAATTATTTTTAAATGCCGGCATACATCAACTGTGCAAAAAAAAAGTCATAAAAAGAAGACTCCTGACCTCCAGTGTACATAGAAAATAGACAAACATTCAACTTAAAAAAAGAAACAGTTTCAGGTTCTGGCCTCCATGGATTCCATACACACCATACGTATCTGGAAATAATTTAAGATGAAATTAGCGATGTGTGAGGAATTCCTAAAGGTTCACTGGTTTATTGGAAACCTGAAGCAGCGCACCAGCTGTGGACTAACTGTCTGGTGGAGAGTGTGGTGAAAGAGCGAAGGTTAGTAAAACATTTAAGACTTTGGTGAACACTAGAGAAATGACAGAAACTAAAAATTAGTCTTCTGCCCAATTGTTGTTGTTGTTGTTTTGGCCCCTCCCTTTCACGTCTGCAGCTCACATGGCTCTCCTTATTTATTTATTGAATTTATGAACTTACTTATTCACCTGCCTACTTGACATCACTCCAAAATTTATAGGAAGAGCTGAGCGACCTCCTTTTGTCATAGTCTTACCCATTGCAGTAAATGGCAATGTCATGCTTCCAATTGCTCAGACAAAAGATTCTGGAATTGTCCTTGGTTTTGTTCTTCCTCTCAAAGCCCCTGCTGTTATGTCAGCAGACACCTTCTTCAAAATTTGCCTCTGTCTTCAAAATCTTTGGAGAATCCAGACATTCCTTTCCAGCCTCACAGCCCTCCGGTTCATGTCACTGTTTTTCTCCCCTAAGGCTTTGCAAAAGCTTCCAACTGGGCTTCCAGCTTCCTCACTCATTGCCTTTGGTCAGTTTTCAAAACAGCGGTTACAGTGCTTCTGTTCAAATTTTCTGACAGTTCATGTCAATCTGTTGTCTAAAACCTTTCGATGTGTGTCTGTTCTACTAAGTAGTGGCCAACATCCCTATAATAGCCAAAGGCCCTGAACTATCTGTAGGTCTCTGTTCCTTGGCTCTCTGAACTAATTTCTTCTCTCTCTCTCTCTTTCTCTCTCTCTCTCTCCCATTCCCTCTCCCTCCCTCTCTCCTTCTCTCCCCAATCGCATCTTCTGGATACTCTGAACCGTAACACACCAGTTCACTTCTCAGAGTCTGTTCCTGGGCTTTTCCTCTGCCTGAGGCCCACTTTATCCAAATAGCCCCTCACCTTACCCCTCCTTTCTTGGTGATACGCGCCTTCTTAGTGAAGTCTTTCCTCCTGGTATGTAAAAATTTCAAAACCCACCCTCCATGCCATTTCATTCTCTTTCTTTATTTTACTTTTCTCTAATCATCATCTAACTTACTGTGTGCTTTATTTTACTTAGTTGTGTAGCAATGGCTCCTGTTAGAATGCAGTTCCAGAAAGCGTGGGAAAAGGATGATTTTTGTGTTCCCAGTGTCTGTCACTGGTGGTCCTAGTGAGGGATCAACAGGGCTAGATTTATGAGGCTTAAAGCTTATCTACACATTCTGAAGGACCCTCTTTAAAAAAAAACAACAAAATTATCAATACAAAATTAGGTATAAAAGTAAATATTTACTAGAATTAGAAATCACTATAAATTATTTTTTATTTTATTTTATTTTTTATTAAGTATATCTTTGTTGATTTTAGAGACAGAAGAATGGAGAGAAAGACAGGGGGCCATCAATATGAGAGAGCAGCAGTGATCAGTTGCCTTCCGTACACAGTTTGACCCAGAGATCAAACCCACAACCTGGGTGTGCTCCCTGAGCAGGAGTCAAACCCCCAAACTTTTGGTGTACAGGACCATGCTCCAACCAACTGAGCCACACCAGCCAGCACAGAAATCACAATAAATTATATTTTAAATAGCCAACAATTAGCATAAAAATCACCAAGTCCAGAAAAAGGACATAATGTAAGGTCTGTCTGGGGCATATCCAGCCATGAACTATGAAAACCAGACAGTTATTGAAGAAGATACAAGATACAAGAAACATTGTACGCAGGACAATGACACCTCAGTTCCCTTCAAAGTAGGCACTTTGGACCTTACACAGTTATCCTAGCATCTTTTCCCCTGTTCAAAACACTCTGCAAAATCCTTTGTTGAAATTGCCATCAGCTGTCCCATCGTATTTTCCTGAATCTCATCTATGGTCTGAAGTCTGTTCTTTTTCAAAGGCATTTTTGTTTTTGGGAAAAGCCAGAAGTCACAGTCTACCAGATCTGGGTTGTAGGGGGCTGAGTCATCACTGTCAACAGATTCTCAACCAACTTTGAAGTACTTGTGCCACACTTTTATTTGTGCTGCACTCACTGCATTGTCCCGGTAAGCCTTTTGAATCACCCAAATAGTTCTCATGGAGGAATGTTTGAGTTTAACGCAAAATGTGATGCATTGCTCTATTCACTCAGTCATTTCGAATGCAAAAGCCACACAGTACACATGATCACTTAATGGCATCTACCACCCCCTCTGACTAGTACAGTGAAGTCATCATTGTTCACACATGCACATTCCGGTCCACTTTCCCTGACTGCCAGGTTACATCGATGTCATGCAAACTGTTCTCATTATATAAACAATGGCTGGACTTTTTCCAGACAGACCTTCATATATTTCTTAACTATCTACTTATAGCTATAATATTTTCCCCTACATTTTTGGCTATATCCTCTTACTACCTCCTTTTATGACAATAATTTTACAATATTTTCTATAGAGAAAATTGAAAGGTAATTAAATCTTTTTCTGGCATAGTTTATTAAAGTTTTATTTTGTTCTTCTGTTATTGATTGATTCATTGTTTAGTTTATATTGATAATTCAGCTTCATAACTCATAGTTGTTAATGTCCCATAAGTTACTGGGATTGCTGTCAATTTAGAAAAATGTCTATTAGGTTTTTGTCATGTAGGATTTCAAGTTCTTGTTCTGTGACCAATTTTGAATACTGTTTGAACTGATGACACTCAACCATTTGACACTGATGTCCTCACCTTAATGACTTAACCAGAGTTTCTTGTTACCTTTCTAAATGTCAATATTTCATGGGCATAAAACTTGTAAGTTCACCCACAAATTCACTGATTTTGTATATAGGTTTGCATCCTGCAAAACTAGGAATTCTGATAAGATCTAGAATATATAGTTTTCACACGACGAAAATATTGCCTGTTGCATTTGCAATAGTATCTGCCACATTTTTAAATGTACTGTGACCAGAGAGAACTTTTGTTTTGACTAGGAGACCTTAAACCCATCACCTTAAATCAGGTAGGGTTTCTCACGAATCAGGAAATCAGTCACTACAGTCACCATCATTGCTATTTCTGCATTGATATTTTGTTCATTGTTTTTGTTTGTTTGTTTGTTTGACCATTCAACTAAGAGTTTTATCCAAAGCCAATCTCCTAACTGGCTGCCTTAGCTTAGT